>NC_058058.1:2117586-2717586 GCF_020085105.1 Siniperca chuatsi
CCTGCTAGCAAGGAGAGGACGCCGGCAGCGATGAAGATGAAGATGAAGATGCAGCGACGACTGATGATGTTTTTCACTGTATAAACCAAATAAGTCTGTGTCCGCTCCTTCTTCGTCTTCTTCTTTGAGGTTTTGTGTTTCAGAAAGGGCTCTTATCTAGTCACCTGGGCTCTGTCTGTGCACGTGCCTGCCTCCACCAAGCTGCAACTGTCTTTGGTTGAATTTTATTACATTTTTTTTATATGCAGATTCAAATGTGGGGGAACCAAATGGATTTATTTTTGAATACTTTCAGACAATCCAATCCAAACTACTTAACGCTTGTACAGTAAAAGTACTGCAAGTTTCTTTACGACAAACAAAACCAAGAGCTAATAATTATTCAGCACACATATCAGTGCTAGCATGTTTTTGTTATGTCAAAACAAAACATAAATCTTTTTAGGGCACAACTGTTGCCGGGGACGTTAAAATGAGACAAACATGTTTTAGCACAGAAATGAAGAACTTCTTTTTTTCTGTCATTTCAGTCAATATTTCAAAATAAAGATGAAATATATTATTTCAAAGAAAAAACAGATTCATTTACAGTATTTTGTATTTCTATTTATTTGTATTTTTAAAGAATTGTCATATATACTGTATATCTGTGTACCAGAATAAAACCGTAAAACCAAAATAAATAAACAAAAATGAATCAAAGTAAATAAAAAAATGAAAATGACAATTGATTCATATTATTCATATTATCACCGCAATTTTGGAGAGCTGGTAAATTAATTGTTTACAGAATTAATTGTGTACAGAGAGCCGTCATTATTGCAAAATTAATTTTGCAATAATGACATCATCCCTTACTTGAAGATGTTCTGGCTAACATGTTAGCAAAATATTAGCTGCTTACACATCCAGCAGACATTTTCCCACTGCGGTCATGTTTGTGTCCACCTGATGAAGGTGAGTCCTCCATTTTCCATCCAAACTATTAAAAACATGTTCCTTCATCACCATGAACACACACACTGTAGTTTATTCTGACACACACCGTCCTGCTGCCCCAAACACTCACTACAGCACCACATGTGGATTCATCCACCGCTGGAAATAGTCCCCAACAGATGCACTGTTTCCTCCTGTTTGTTTGATAAAAACTACAGCGAGCAGCTGTTTTGGGAAATGACTGAGCCTTTTTAAACATGAAACTATATTTGTGAGGTTTTTAAAAAATGTACGTCTTCAGTAAGAACTGTCAGCGCGTTCGTTTATTTGCAAAAGAAAAGTCTGGAGAGAAGCTATTCCTTAATTTGGCATTTATTATAGCATTGGAGGATCCAACAGCATCTTGAACAAGGATCTTTGCGATTCAGAAAACCACAGTCAGCACGCTGTTAATCTGAAGTCATCATCCTAAAAAAGAATGCTATTCTTAACATTACACAGAGTTTTAAATGAGAATGTACAACTATCTGATAGGTTTCTACAGAGGCGGGGAGGAGCTGTGGTTTAGACTTAGCTCTCCCTTCGGTGGTGCACAGGCTGGTCCCAGCCTCTTGGCACACGATTCCACCCTTCGTGTGGAGACAGCGTCCTATTGGAGGAATCCTACACTCCTTCTGTTTGTAAGTTGCTAAAGTCTCTGCTTCGTTCCCCAAAACTGATACTTTTCCTCTCATGGTCATTACAATACATACTGTCCTCAGTACATGATGTTCTTTCTGATCTCCCTGTTTCTTTGTATAAATGTAAGCCTGTTTGCAACAGCTAATCAACATTTCCCTGCAGTCAGCAGGACAACTCTTTAAATTGTTAAACCTCATGCCCTGTGTGTGTGTGTATATGTGTAAAAAAGTTTCAACATGGTATTAATATAATAGGCAAGCAACCTTCATTAAAATTTTAAATTCTCACAGAACCAATGGGCTCGGAGCTGAGAGCCGCAGACAGGAAGTCAGGAAGTATTGCGAGACAAACACATTGGAGTTGGTCTTTTCATGGGATTATTTTGACAATAAGAAAAATATAGAATGACACCAGACTTATCCTTTAAGGACATGTTGCTTGCAGTGTACATGTAACATACATGTATGTAACTGTATCTGTGTGTGTGTGTGTGTGTGTGTGTGTGTGTGTGTGTTAAGGAGAAAGGGAATAGCTGATCGCTCTGGGACACTGTTAACCTCGCCTCACTCCACCACGGTAACTCCCCTCTTTTCCTCTCTCATCCATTTCTTCCTCGCTTCAACTCTTTCTCTTTCTCTCTCTCTCTCTTACACTGCATTATCTTTGTCTGTCTTTCACTCCATCCTCATCTATCTCCATTTTCTTCTCCTCTCTAAACAGAGGTCTCCCTGAGGTACACACACACACACACACACACACACACACGTTAGGTGTCACGCTGTTTTTTTTCTAAAGACTTTATTAGACATATTATTAGTATTCATTAAATTATACATTTTATTCATTTGCAAACACACTCACTGATGTATTTATTTACTTACTCACCTATTTATGTATTTACATTCAACACTTCTGGTACACAGATATACAGTATATATAGCAATTCTTTAAAAATACAAATAAATAGGAATACAAAAATACTGTAAATGAATATGTTTTTTCTTTTATTAAAAAATATATTTCATCTTTATTTTGGAATCGTAGAAAAGGTTTCAGTCGTAGTCATCTGGACACTGTTTTCAGATTACGATAGAACACTCCTGGACGAATGAGGGACTACACCGTCTTATTTATTTTGGAATATTGACTTAAATGACTTCATAGTCAGAAATAAAGGAGTTCTTCATATCTGTGCTAAAACATGTCTCATTTTAACGTCTCGATAGGAAAACAAAGTGTAAATAAAGCACTTTCCTTACAACTAACTATTAACTACTAATTAGATGAAAGGTCACGGAGTCATTAACATTTAAAGGGTTCTTCTGGAGAGCAGAAATGGGATCAGCAAATTTCACGACAATCTGTCTGAATGAAATCTTTACTTCTGCCTTCACTGGTCCTGTTCATTAGTGGTGTGAAGGTTTGCTGACAGTGAGCTTCTACTACAACAGAAAACACCCATCTTACATACGCATTCAAGCACTGGAGACGGGATGGAAGTCAATGTGAACTGGACCACAACTTAATGACTGCAAGATTCACCTTCATCCCAATGTCCTCTGACACAGAAGAGCAACAGCCAATCATGCTCGTCGGTATTTGATGCCCTGGGAATGAGAACGCGTCGCCTCGTGTATAAATAAATGTATAAATTACTAATTTACTCGATCAAACATTAGTAAACATTAGTTCTTTGGATGTCAGTGTTCAGGGTTTAGTTAAAATGAAGTTATTGATAACTTTTTACTTATAATTGTCCAAAGATAAACTTTGTGACAGTAGATGATTCAGTCCTTGATCAGCAGCCTTGAACGTGCTTGTCAGGAAGGTGAAGCCCACATGTTTTGTAGCAAGAGAGTTAAAACGTATAACAGCAGTATTAAACCAGTATGAAACCACAGAGACTGCATCTCTGACACGCTGCTGCAGACGTCTGAGGCAGATTAAGTTAGACGACCGCTGCTGCAAAAATATTGACAAGCAAAATCACATTTGGATGTTTTCGCTGTGCGCTGGGAGTGATATGAATTATAATACACCTGGACTCTCCTCTGCCTTCATCATTTCCCTCCTTCTTCTCGCCTCAAAATGCTTACCGTGAATGAAATTAAATTTCTCCGACACACTCCTCGATTTGTTGACCGTATCTCGTGCACAACGGCAGAATACCACCCTGTTTAAGAATTTTATAATGACGCCCTCTCGTACACAATTCCTGATAGTAGGAAATGAAAATAAATGGCTTTGCTTAGATGAAAGAAACAATCGCTCTACAATTAAGAAGTGTTCAGTAATTAACTCCCTATAATGATTTTTCCCATGTGGACTTCAGGCACTTTTGAAACGAGCTCAGCCATGACTGCTCCTGGCAAATCTGCAGTCACAGCAGCCAAAAACGGCCTTTTTTTCCTCCAATTGTTTGTACAGCACTTTACAAACAAGCCTTATCCCAGGATAAGGAGCGAGGGATGACAGCGGGGAGGAGAGGAGGAAAGAGAGGAGGTGAATCTGATAAGAGGTGACACCCAGGTTCGAAAAAGGAACCAGAGGCAGCAAATGAATGGGAACAAATTGAGTGGGGCTTTTTTAGAATGGGATCAATAGCAGTCAGGTGGTGAGGATGATGAGGCGTGACGAGGGGACAACGAGGCCAGGAGATACAGGACAGATCAGCACTGATTCGAATGAACATCAGGATCTATTTATCTGTAGCTACAGCTCAGAGACTTTATTTTACAAACTCAACCTCTGTCTTAAATATATATATATATATATAAACTCACTAAATGTCAATATTCATTGACATTGTAACACAGAAGACCTAATCAATACGTTGAACATCAGGTAATAATTTAGTTTATATTTGATGTAACTTGCTGATTCCAGTCAGAGTCTGATCTGATGCTGTTTGTTTACATCATTTGGGAATATTAAAAAATGGACAGCTTGGAGCCGTACAACAAGTTAAAAACACAACATTGACATATTATCTCCCTATAAAATAGTTTAGAATAGCTAACAGGTTAGCAAACAGCTGCCTACTAGAGTCATGATGAATGTACGTCCAATATTCACTCTCCTTTGAGCTCTGGTTTGGTCTCCACCATCTCCGGAGAAAAGTATCTGGCTCTTTAGCTGCCAGACGCTCCACTTTCTTCACCAGCTGGTCTCTGGCTGTGTCCGTCTGCTGTTTGCTGCTGAGGTGGTGTTCAGTGGGTCTGTCAGAGCTGCTGCTGCTGCTGGAAACTGAGACTGAACCTGACAGGAAACCAAAACTAGGAGCTAAAAGAGGCTAAAAAGCTGCAGAGTTGGTGACAATTACCTGTGGGCTCATCACTGAGCATGACACCTTTCACACTGCAGTCATATGATTAGCGCAGCTTTAAGGATTGTTAAAACATACTATCACTCCCTCCGGGAAATAAACGACGCCATGGTTCTGGATCCTGATGGATGTATTGCCTTTCTCATTCTTTTCTCCGCTATCACGTTCACCGTCAATGAAATCCACCGTCAAACTACAGTATGACAATGTAAAACATAAACACATTCACATATATTGCAAAAAACTCTATACATATACACTCGGGAAACACAAACATACTTCACATACCTCGCTGGCTGCATATAACCAAGAGGGAATGAGTTCTTGAAATACCCCGATCAAAATACAAAAATGAAACACATCTTTTCTTCTTTGCAACTTCTTTATAACTTTAAATCCACATGCAGAGATATTAACTTCTCACCAAAAGTCTGTTTTTTCCTGTTGCACCTTTCAAAAATGTCCGTTTGTAACGCATATGTGCTTTAGTTCCTACTTAACATAAGCACTCAATATGCATGAATTAATTTTAAAAAACATAACAAAAAACATGTTAAAACGACAGAAATAATATGTATGGAAATTATAGAACATATTCATTGAAAGAAATATGTATGGCAGTTATACATACACAAATATTTTCATCTAGAACTCAAACTCTTATGTGAATACATCCACAAGTTCATACAGTCAAAAATATGGATGTGACCTTTAGAATTTTCTTTATATTTCTTTAAACTTTAAACAACAGTTAAAAAAGGACCTTGAGATGTTACCTTGAGAAGTTTAATTTTACATCAAAAGCTTTCAATATATTTTACTCTTGTTGAGACGGTAAAGATTTAGCGTTCAAAGGGGAAACAAAGGATTCATGGAAATGAATTCCTTTAATCTCCATTGAAACTGTCATTGCACAGCTTGTAAACATGTGAGCTGTGCCCCATCAATTACACAGTAATTCTAACAATGTTGAAAATATGTCTTCAGTGACACAAACTCAAGCATGATGAGTACAATGCAATGTAATGGAAATGGCTTCTTCAGTTGATCCACGGAGAGCTTTTCAGTGTTTTTCAGCAAGTTAAAAACTGCTTTGATTTAAATCCCCCAGTTTGCACAAATGTATGGAACAACTTAAAAACGTTAAATTGTTCTGCAGCCTGTCCCACTGTGACGCTTCTGGCGAGTCTATTGTTTTGTTTGCTGCCATGTCCCTCCGTCCCACTGAGCTGTCGTCAACACCACGTGGAATAAATGTCCTCCGAATGACTTCAGTCACAGGGACGTATTCAGACTCAGTAACTCTACACGTCTCCAATCAAACAAATTTGTCCAGGACTGCTGAGGAATTCTGGGAAATGATAAGTGAGCTTTGTTGTTTTTTCTTCTCTTTTTTTTTCGTCATTTAAGTTTTGTTCTAACGAAAATTTAAAAAGTGAATCCTCACCAGAAAGGCACGACAACAAATGTTAGCTTAACTTTTCTCTCCCAAGGGCATAAGCTTGGTTTCAGAAGTCGGGGGGACAATGAAGTCAGGGGTTCTTCAACCATTAAAAAAATGAAAATACTGAAATAATAGTGAGTCTGGCAAAAACAACGATCACTGACAAAACAAAATGAGAAGCTGCTTTTGTATTGACCCAGTGTTTCAAATATTAATACAAATTTCCAGCACCATCATTACACGGCACGAAGTTAGCAACATCATGTACGTAGCCATCAATTCAATTTTATTTTATTTATATAGTGCCAATTCATAACAGAAACTATCTCATTGCACTTTTCCTGTAGAGCAGGTCTATTCCGTACTTATTTACAGAGACCCAACAAATCCCATCAAATGAATATTTAAGACTTTGTAAAGTTCTCATTTCCATATGACGCAGCTGGAAACATTAAAAAGTCCACTAGAGTCTGGGGTAGCTAACGTTAGTTAGCTAACGTTAGTTAGTTAACGTTAGTTAGTTAACGTTAGTTAGTTAACGTTAGTTAGCTAGCTACAACTGATCAAATTTGCCACTGACACTTATCACTTCAGCTGGAGAAAACAACGGTCTGACTGAGATGTTTGTTTCTCTTTACTTTCATTCACACACAGACTCTGTATTATCGCTGTCTGGCTTTTGTTATCTCAGTGGTTTTCTGTTGTTATCTTCATCATCCCTCGCTGTCATCCCTTCACCACACAGTCCTACTGTTTACGCAGGGAAGATAGAGCGAGGGACAGAAAGACAGAGAGAGGGAGAGAGAGAGATGGAGGTGAATTGACACTCCACACTGACTCCTGACGCTCGCCAGCAGAATAACGAGTAGCCGCTCGGCATGCTGGTCACATCGCCTCCACTGTCAATGAGTGAGTGAGTGAACGAGCGAGAAGGGGAGTGACAGAGGAGAGGGAGAGGCAACGAGGTGAATAACAGACAGGGAGGGGGGAGTGGAAGAACGAAAGAGAGGGAGAGAGAGAGAGGAATATGGAAGGGAAAAGAAGGGACGAGCGAGGTAGAGAGTGAATGAAAAATGAGACAGAGAGAGAAACTGAGGGATATGAAGAGGAGAGAGGCAACAAGGTGAATTATGGGAAAGGAGGGTGGAGGAAAGGGAGTGAGAGGTAAAGAAAGAATGAATGGTGGAGAGAGGGAAAAGGGTAAAGATGGAGGGGAGAGGAGATGAAGGGCAGTGATGCTGATGAAGACGGGGGGGGGGGGCTTTGAATACGATGAATGAAGGTTTATGAGAACACAAACACACGTACAGTAAAGAGACAAACATGCACTGCAACAGGCCATGATGGTGTCAAATGTAGATACAAATAGAACGATTTTATTAATTGAGGATGTGGATAAACATGCAACAGGTGATCTGAAGTTACAGCATAAAAGTTATCAAACCATTATCACCAATAATGTCATAATATTTATGTAACAGTACTTGAACTTCATCTTTTTAGCGGTTTACTGCAACAGAATCCTATAATGCGTTCACTTACTATTGTAGCTACTGACGTACCTTTGAACTGTGAGGTGGTCACTTATTGCCGTACGTACTGAACTGTGATGTGACAAATCTTTTAACTGAACTGAACAAAGTGACTGGAATCAGCGAAGTGATTCCATCTCTCTCTGCGACGATGCACCTGGGAATCCTGAACGCACCATGGATACTGACTACAATACAAAGGAGGCTGTGTTTAAATCCTCCTTGATGTCTTACGGTCAGTTAAACCCATGGTTAGGTTAGTTACCTGTCAGTTAACTGCTAACAGAACCTGAAGGGTCAGTACTGTTGCTATGGTTACCTGCAGTTTAACACACCTGGAGCTCTGATTTAAAACTTTAAAACTGTTGACAAGAACTATATTTGAGGTGTCTCTATGTGATTTTTACAGACATTTGCCAGCAGGACTGAGCATTCTCCTGGACCGGGCACAGTGCTGATTTATCACTAATCTTCAACATTTTGCATTCGTGCTAACATGCTGCTTAAATACCTGCGCAGTCGGAGGACTGATGTTCAAATGATGACACGTAACAACCACTTCAATCCTTTCAAAGAAATGATCAGGACCATCAAAGACAGATTTTAGATAAGTTAGAGAAAAAAGACTGCAAGAGCACACACAAGGGATTCACACACATGTACAGTAAGTGAAGACAGAGCTGCAGGTTATGTGCTAATGAAATGCATGACGTTCCCATTAAGGATTAAACACACCAAACGCTAATCACGTGGCACCAGTCGTTGAATGTCAATCACGCACAAACACATCCAGATGCCATGCGCCCACAGATCCAACACGAAGGAGGAGAAAGCGGCTGAATCTAATCCGAACTCAATGGGAGACTGACGATTAGCTGAAATGAAAGACAAGTGTTGATTCTCACGACTGCGTCGCTGTGAAATTTGTTGTGACAGAAGAAAAAAAGTGACTGAATCTGTTGAACGCTGCAGCTCCAGTGATGTCATCTGCTTCAACAAAAAACTATTCACAAAATGAAAGACTGGTCCATTTAGAGTTGCAATGGATTTTTTTTATTTTTTTTACCACTGCACTGTCAGATATTACTTATTGCTTAATCTAACATCTCCATCGACAGGATTGTTCGTTGATCTGTCACCTCTATGAATAAGGATAGGTTGGGCACAACAGCTGCTGGGTTAAGGTTAGGGAAAGATTGTGGTCATGATACGAGACACCAACGTTGACTGGAAGGTACTCGGTTTGTTGACCAAACCATCCACCTCGACCTGCTCCCTTATAGGTTTTGTGGCGCTGTAACATCAAATGTCTTCCACCTTTGCTCTGGACGGAGACAGTCATAACTGACACAGCCACAAGATGTCCATGTCAGGTAACAGTAAGCATATGGTTTTAGGTATTGGAACAAATGATGCTTTTGATATTTTTCTCGTGAGGACAGTTTGCAGAAAGACCTGATCAAAATGAGCTGCTTGGGTTTGATGCAGTTATGTGTTGATTTTGGACGCAGAAACGTGGATTTACGTCAGATTTTGACGGTTAGACAATATTGCGTTATGTTTGACATTCCTCACACGTATGTTAAAATGTTAATGCCCTGTGGAGTAAACGAAGTTAGTGAATGTAAATTCAGTGTTACTCACCAAAACGCGTTGTGTGTGTCCTTTAGGTCTAACAACTGTGTCGAATGCATTTCCTTCCTCATTGAACATTTGAAATCATTCTTCACGTTGGAAACGGTTTCTGAAGCTCTCAGCCACATCTTGTGGTCTTCCTCAGCAGGGCGCAACAGGAACAAACCCAACAACCCACTTTAAGCCCGAGACTGACAACAGGGAAAGAAACCCAGTACACAGTCCATTATGTCCAGAAACTGGTGTAGGGTCATCTGTGTTATCTGGTCAGATAATATGCAAAGGCAGATGATAAGCATTAAATCAGATTCAATATTTATGGACAATGATTACCCACAGGTACGATGTAGTGGTAGTATAGGAGTATGTCTGACACAAAAAATAAACACAATTTAAAAGTTCAAATGTATAAAGATATAAACCAGTTATAGATTAAGTGGTTAATATTTTCAGCTCTACGTAAATTACCTTTTCTACCAAATCAGCTGTACAGGTGGCTTAAGGCTGGATGGATCCTCACTGTACGCTTCATTTTAATGAAACATGAACATTTCTTTTCCTTTCAGCCTGTTGTCACCCATGTGTTGAAATAAAGCCGCTCTCTGGGGTTTAAAAGCTGTGACAAAACATGAAATATGGCTTCAATATGTCCCTGCAGTTTTATTTGGCCCTTGTAAGCATAAATCACACATTGTTAAAGTGTCCCGGATTATACAGCAGCCCTTGATGACAGCGTCAGTTAAACAGCTGCAGTGTAATGCAAATGTAATGTCATGAAAGAACGATTACATTTCGCCTGAAAAATTCAATTTGATACGAGATAAAAGAGTGCAGAGAGCCATTAATGCAGGTAATTTGGCAGCGCTCGCCACCATAACCATTACATGCAGGCTTCGGCCCATACTGAGCTGATTACTGCATGTTACTGGTGAGGAGAGAATACAGGGGACAGGACACACGGCTCCTTCATCAATAAACCGCTGAATGAGGGAGGGATGCAAAAGAGAAGATAATACAGATAAGTCGGTATTTCAAAAACAAGACGCTTATTTTTTAACCTTGTGGTGTCCTCGTTTGCCCATTAATGACTGTTACTTACTTTATTACTGGTGGTAATTACGTTGTAATTAAAGAGCTATGCAAGTGATTTACTATTTCATAAAGTAGTAAAGCCAGGGATAAAAAAAAAAAGATTGGTCAAAATCGAAGTTTCGGAGGTCGAAATATCCCTTCAGTCCCAAAGACACTGGATCCCACATTGTAAACCCACACATCACAGGCTTTATTTTACAAATTTGTAATCTCCGTGTCCGAGCTGAGACAACCCTGATGACATCACTGTGACATCCCACTGACAACACTCCTCCACAGCCACTGAAGCCATTGCCACAGGCTGAGTGATGGGCACTACTCCTTATGGATACTGAATTGGCTCTGACAAGTAAAATCGGTGGCGTGCGTTAACAGAAAAGGAAATTGAACAGGTAAATTTCATTGTGAAATGATAAATGAATGTCATAAAATGGCTTTTGAACACACTGATCCGCATGAAGGTTCACACACAGCAAACAGTTCACAATAAATGTAGTTATTACCACGGAGCAACGTTTGGATCTCAAACATATGTCTGTCAGGCTTCGTCACTCATCAATCAGGTGATTGTGATCTGCATGATTAAGAAACAGTCTAGACTGGACCAATCAGAGTCCAATACTCCCTTTAGGGGACATAGTGACTTTTGTTTGACTTGAAAATGCTCTGTTCTGGTTTCAGCTGAACATTGTGTTATTGTGTACTGGCCTCACTTCCACAGCCGCTGCAATGTAACTGACATTCACATCCACCTGTTAGTCAGATCTCTGTCCAAGAAAATACTGACAGATATTTAATCTACTCTCCAAATGCCAGTGTTGAAGCATTACTGTAGGTAATCTTGTTATTACAGTTGTTTTATGATTATTAATTTGTGAGTTTAGTTTTCTAAGATTACCACTAACCAAGCTAGCCACTATACGAGCTAATGTGTTGCTAATGCATCATTCTAGGTGACTGTTGAATTACTGCTGGCCCAGCTCTAATGTATTTTACTCTTTCTAGTTTTACTTTCTGTGTATATGGATGTATCTCGAGTGATTACTGTGTACTGTGGGACTGTTGATCGTTCACTCGTGATACTTCCTCACATGAAGCACAATGAAACCAATTTGACAGCTAGATGATACTTTTGTGAACCCTGTTTCCTTGTAACTGCACTAATTTATTTTTTTGGAATCTCAACATTTGATCTGATTCATAATCACTGTCATTCAGTGTGTTGTCCAATACTGTTTTCACAGTTGCTTCACGTAAAGGCGATCTGCTGCCTTCAACCTTTGTTGGAAATGTATTCAGCTTGCTGCATAGCTGTACGTGCACAATGAGGGCAGAAGACACTCAGACTGAAAGCTTAAAGTGATAATGACAATGGAAATCTAATAAAACATGAAAAAGAAAGTGGAGTATTGTAAACAGAGAGTTGGGTACTTAACTGGAAATTCATTTCAAATGATAAAATCCAAAATGAAAGATACGTGAAAACATTACCTGCACAGGTGTTTTCACTTCCTCTGCCTGATTGGACCTCAGGACTGTGATTTGATCTGTGGGGCTGTGTACGGACCGACTGACTGACGTCTCTACTACTCTGTTGCACATGGAGTTTGATGATTTCACAGTCTGGCCCACCTTCAACCTGAACAATCAGCCACAACACCTGAGAACACCTGCGTGTGCTTTTGGAGAAAAAAGACATAAAGGGAAAACTTGCTCTGCAAAATGCAATGCAGTCTATATTTGTTGTTTTCTCTTCTCAACTGCTGTTTTCTGTTTAACATTTCACTTTTTAAGATGTATGTAAATGAGAAAAGATTTTTTTTATTTTTAGCATTTTATCATAAGAGTAAAGAATATATTTTTGTTGTGTTTTTTGTGTGTTAAATTATACATTTCGCATTTAGCACAGGGGTCTGACCTGCTGTCACTGAAGTAAGGAGATTTAATTTCTTCATCTGTTTCATTTTGTCTCCATCTTTTGTTGCAGTGGCTTCTTCACTGGGATCTGCCTGTACTGCCTTTTCCAGATATGAACATACATATGTCTGTCAAACTTGTCATTTTTTTAAATATAAAAAAGTTTATACATTTTTTTATAATTTTTCTGTAAATTAAATTTGGTCTGCGTCTCTTTTCTCTTTCTACCAGACCCTGGAGCAGGAGAAAACATTTTCACTGATTCAAACAGGAGACAGAGAGAAAAGTGTAGAAAGAGTGAGAGACAGACACACTGAAAAGAGGAAGAACAGATAAACAGCCAAAGCAGATACACGCAGAGAGAATTACACACCGCCTCAGCTTGTTGATGTGAGCTGCATTTTTATCTGAGAATTTTAGGATTCAGCCTGCACTACTTAGTGTGTGTTCGAGGACTGTGTTCATCCTGCAGGGACAAAAACCTGTTCATACAGCCTCGCTGTTGGGACTCACCTCCCAATTTAGGACAAACAGCTGGTTCCTACCATGTTAAGTGTGTCTCGTGGGGTTACAGTAGCATTTCTTATGAGCCTGAATGAATGTGTTTGAATACAAAGGCCTCAGGATATTGTCATGCTTATTGTCCACAGTGCTAGAAGAACTCAAAGCCTTGACTTTAGTGAGTATCAATGCCACAACTGAAAAACACTTAATTTAGTAAAAGTCCTGTATTCAAAATTTTACTGAAATCTACAAAGCTACAGGTTTGATTTGAACGTTGAATCAAACTAATAATGTAATGTAATTTCACTCATAACACCAAAATTACACCAAACAATCACCGCCTCTGCAGCTCTTCAGAGTTTTTCTCTGTCGCCTCTTTTATCTGCTGGTTCTGGCTTTTCAGCACATTTCCTGTCTGGTTCAGTTTCTCATCAACCCCATTTCCAGCAGTAACTTAGTGGGATAATAAAGAACAAGTGAATATTGAGTGAATGAAAGAGTGAATATTGGACTCATATTGGTCAGGTGGACACAAACACCACTCCGATGGGACGATAATGTTGTTGTGTGTCTGCTGGATGCGTAAATAGGCAATTGGTTGCTAACAGGTTAGCCATAGCAACATGATAAGCCAGTGCAGGCTGTTCTCATTCACTGTTCGCACGCCACGTCACTTACTGATACTTAATAACATAACTTACTTAGTTTAACCCAAACCACGATCTTTTCCTAAACCTAACCAAACTGCAACCGTTTCACAACGTTAACCGCGTGTTTATTGTTACCATGACGACAGAGGTCCGGTACGTTTGTTGCTGGTTGCTGGACATTCGTAGGATTCCACACGAAAAATTGTGTATAACTTTTTCATAAGATATCATACGAACTGAGAATACGTTGGCCAGTGATATGCTAGTGGCTGTGTATCTGTCAGCTTCTTTCTGCCCCCTAGTGGCCAAAACTTCATTAACGCTGCTTTCAGTAAAATGATATTTTACTGAAGATATTAACAATGAAAGTATTCACAGTGAAGAGTTCCCATCGGAGTTTGTACTTATTGATATGTTAACATATACACAGCATTTAAAGTCGTTTAGTAATTTAAAATCTATCTGAAATTAAAAATATTTTTTGTTAAGAAATCAATATAGGGACCAATTATATACTTGGTGTTTGTTACGACTTGACTTTTGACTTATTTAGTCTGAAAGAAAGTTCCCAAAGCCCAAGGTGACGTTTTCAAATTGGTTGTTTTGTCTGACCAACACTCCACAACACAAAGACAAAGTTTACAAGGATTCATGACAAAGAAAAGCAGGAACCAGTGACTGTCTGGGCTTTAAAAAAATACATATATCTGACGCATTATTAGCTAAATAGTTGGCAATAATTTTTTTGTCGATTGACTAATCGCTTAATCGACTAATCGTTTCAGCTCTTACTAACATTATCAGGCTTCCACTGTCCCAGCGAAATACAGTCTCAACTGCACGATGGTCCTCCCAAAGGTTTACTGTTGTAAAGGGACAGACTGAATAAATAGCTAACGGTTGATAGCGAACATTATTAGGGCGAAAAACATCTTGTACGAACATTTGTAGGATCTACAGTCTGACGTTCTCTAGTCAGCAATGCACCACAGAGGTTGTCAGCTTGTCTCCTAGCAACAGCTGCACTCTTGAAACTCAGACACTGTTTCCACCAATGTGGCCCAAAACGTTTTTATCCTCTTTTGAAAAATGAAAAACACGCACAATATTTGTGGCACCACTCCTTACACAAAAAGTGAGGAGAATTTATATTTGAGTTTGACTTTAACTTACTGTGTCATGGTGTCACTGTCAGGTAAAGAACCATATCTCCAGTTCTGAGGATTTCCATGCTTTCAAATCAATGGAAGGATTAAAAGCTTCTCTAAAGGCCGAGACAATCCTCAGACCTCTGCCTGAAAGTCTTCAGAAAAAGAAAAAAAAAATCAAAAAGGGGTTCAAACAAGGCTGCTTTTCATAACTCCTAAAACATTGACATTTTAGAAATAAAAGATTGACAACATTGACATTTTATTGAGCTCTTCTCACGCATAATCAGCAAAGTGACTCCAGCTGACAGATAAATGGAGTGAAGCGAAAAAGGAAACATTTCAAAAGGAACCAATATTCCTTTAGAAGTGTAGTGCGGAAACTTGATACGTCTAAAACATGTTCTTGGTTATGAATTTCTACCTTTGTATTTGTGTGCATAAAACTGGATCACACACACACATCCTTGTACTTCTATCCTTGTGAGGACCGTCATTGACATAATGTTTTCCCTAGCCCTTTACCCGAACCTTAACCATCACAACTAAATGCCCAACCCCAACCCTTACCCTAACCCTAACATTAACCTAATTCTAACCTAACCCTTAAAACCAAATCTTAACCTTCAAATTGTCATGGTTTCAGTTTGTGTTCTGTTATTTCCTGTTTTATTTTGAAAGTCTCCTTCCCTCAAGTGTCTTTTAGTTTTGCTTCCTCTTCGATTGTTTTCACCTGTGTCTTGATCAGTTTCACCTGTGTGTATTTAAGTCTGTGTCCTTCCTGTGTTTAGTTGTCGTTGTATCTCTGTCAGCATCCTGGTTTCTTGTACCTGGTGAGTTCTGGGTTCTTTGTTTCCCTTGCACCTTGCCTGTCTGTGGATTTTGTCTGCTCACCGTTGGACTTGTTTTTCTGTTTTGGACTGCTTACCTGCTGAGTTGCTTTTGCACGCCAATTCAGTGTAAACTGTTATTGATCTGCACCAGCTCTGCCTGCTGGTCTGCGTTTGGGTCTTATCCCATTGTATTACCTGTTTCCCAGCTTACTAATTATAACACAAATAGTCCTTTTTGAAGTAATGAGGACCAGCTAAAATGTCGTCACTCTGTAGGTTAAAAAAAAATAGTGTTTCAGTCCTCGCTCTGCGGCAGCTGGTGTCTCTCTCTGAGCAGACAAGACCAGCACTGTAAATGTCCAAATTTGATCCATGATTTACATATTCATGTCTTGAATGATTGAGAATTAGGATCCAGGTGGGGGAGAACAAAGTCATAAATTCAGACTAAGGGGGAGATAAACACTGCTGAGCCGGCTGCTGTGGTTGTTGTCTTTTATGCAAATCAAATCTCCACGTTCAGCAGCCAGTCATAAATGCTGATTTTGATGGCTGAGCACTGGAGAGCAAAATTTAATTTGTTGAGACTTGCTAAGCTGTTCTTGTTTTAGTGTGTTTGGGTAAATATAATTAGCTTTTTGTATGTTAATGTCAGCCCTAATGAATCTAATTAACCTTTTTAATCCGAGCTAAGATGCAGAACATGTGGCTGTGTGTTGTGCTGTAACAGGTTGACATGTGTTCAGGAAGTAGAAGTCCCATTGTCCATCATTATGCCTAACTAAGAGACCAAACATGATTTCTCAGAAATTTGAAGTAATTAAAACTGGTGGTCATAAACCTGTATGATAGTTATGTTATCCAGGAGTGCTGTATTTCTATGTTAAGTGACGGTGAGGATATCGTTTTTAAAACAAAACAAAAATATAGGGAATACAGAACGTGGGGGGGGGGGCTTACGTAACCAGCTGCCCCTCCCCCTTCCAACTCTCAGCAAATGTTAGCATGCTAAGATGCTATGCTAAGATGTGCACAGTGTTATAGTGCTGAACATCTGCATTTTTCATTGTGAGCATGTCAGCACGCTGATGTTAGCATTTAGCTCGAGGCACAGTCGCTAGTGGCTGTCGACCCCCAGTCTTGTTAAATTTCGTTGAGCAATTCACTTCGATTGTACCGGGGCGATCTTAAAGCCTTGGCACCTAAATGACACTACTACTACTAGTATTTGTACACCTCTATACATTTTAAAATGGAAAATTATATGCTGGGGAAAATGTTTTTCAATTACTACACAGTTCTTACACACCAGAAAGTCTTACTGACACTGTTAATAAAGTGACTACAAGCAATGGTGTGTGTGGGATTTTTCAAAAATGCCACCTCTAAATCAGGACTTTACATTCGTGGAGGATGAATCTACATTTTTAGGGTCAAGTACTCCAGTGATAGTAATTGGAAGGTGCAGATGATTAAATTCATAATTAATAACATGAATTTTGATATGCAAAATATACGAAAATTAGGTTTTTGAAATCTGTTCTGAGTTATGATTTTCATTCCAAAAACCAAATCAGTGGTTACAGGAACAGCTGGTCAATCTCTATCGGTCACATCAGCTGTAAATTTACTAACTCTCTACTATGAATGTGGTTATTAATGTATTATTGATAATTGAGCTGGCTTGGCTTAATTTTTGTTTTGTTTTTTTTCCACAATAATGGCAACAGTGATATGTGGGAAAATGAGAACTTGTTTTCGGCTCAGTCATGCAGTGTAAGTTTTTACATCTCTCCAAAAACTGAACATTACACAAGAACTCTGACTAGCGCCAATGAGCACTCTAGTTGATTTTTATTTATTAATTTTTTTTACACAGTGCTACTGTACCGTCTGACACGCTGTGGACGGGAGCTGACAGGAATCGGCTGGGGGTTAAATAGTTCCTCCCCTCATCTGTCGCCTCCTCTTAGCCTCAGCTCCCCCCGGGAACGCTACCAGCGACGATTAATCGAGTTTGTCTCCCTCTCAGCCTCTGCTGTCACAGGAATTACATTCAGCAGACTGCACAACTGCAGGCCTCATCTCTGCACTGCGTAATTCACACACTCGTGAACACTGAAACTCGTATAATTTATTTTTTTACAACAATGCCATTCTCATTCAGCTCTGGGAATCCCCACTGAAAGCAAATACAGTTATAATCGAGCAGGTGAGGTGAAACTAATCATGCAGTGCGGCCCATGGGACGAGCCGAACAGGATTACATCAGACTGAAGCGTGGCACGTCTCAGGGCGCAGTCTAGTTTATGTAACATCATGAAATAAAAGAACAGGTCATCGTTGGATGAGACACTGACTGACTGACCGCCTGTTTGACTGATTCACTCTGATTAATGTAATGATTCATCATCTGACAGGCTGATTAGATCAGCGGCTCCTGAAGTAGGTTCAAGGGCCTCTGAGGGCCCTCTGGAGGACCCTCAGAGGCCTTCCTGGAGTTTAATTTCACTTTAATTAAATCCACTTCAAATAATCCTATTAACAGAATGCATAATGACTTCAATAATCACAGGTGTCATTCTTACTGAGGAGCTCTGATTACATCCATAAGATGGTCTGTAGATGTGGAGTTTAAGCGATTCTCCACCCAAAATGTTTGTAATGGGAGTATGAAACATTTAGGCTTGAAATGTGACTGGAAAATGTTTAAATATATATTTTTTTTTTAATGAAAAAGAAATGCTGTTGTGAGCTTTTTTTTTAATGCCATTTGCAATGAATTCCAGTTGTGATGAATTTTTAAAATGAAAAATCTCAAACTTGTCAAACCAGCATAATCTACTTTTCTGATCCCATTCACATCCTGAGATGAAGGTGCACTTTTTTGTGACAGAGCAAAAGCGTTGAAACCAGTCATCTTTTGTAGAGATGCAGTATGGATCACCTGTCTGAGCGTTGTCATTGTGACTTATGTTTCACTTCACTTAATGTTACTGTAGTTTTTGTTACTGCATGGTACATTAGCACTGTGTTTAAAACACAGTCTCTTAAGTCATTTCAATGAGACATCTAGAAAATGTTCTGGCACAAAGGCACAGAGTGGTCTGGCCCGAAAGTTGAAAGTGGCTCAATGTATATGGAACAATGCATCATCCAGCAAATGGGATATAATTATTGTCTCCATGGTAACGTTATAAATTCCTGTCTCTCAGTATTATAAACTGCTGCGCAGCGTTTTGTGTCTGATACACCTTCAAACTCATGGATCTGTTACTGGTAACTGGACTTCCTGGAATGATTTAGTTGTCTCTCTGGAACCTGAAACAACATGCCATCACCAACCGTTGCAGTTTTTTTAATGCAGTGCTGTTTTCAGTCTGAATGCCCACAAAGAAACAGGTTCACTGAATCTGCAACATCAGTCTAAATGATGCCTTAATTGTTTTCAAGGTTTGGCGTAGATTTGGTTTCTAAGTGGGGGGACATAAAGTAAAAACATAATAATTAAGGAAATAAGACAGTTTTTTAAAGAAAATTTAAACTTAATTATAAACCAGACGCCAGCATTTATTGCAACAATCTTGATATGATCCAATAGGGAACCAGCAGATGGCAGAATTTGTTTTGCGATGTGCTGGGCCCCAATGACAAGGATTTCTGTTTTGTTTGAAATTTTGACATCCAGTTTTTGACACCACCGAAGCAGTCGTTAAGTGAACTCAGCATTCCAGGGTTTGTGGATCTAACGGGAAGGTACACCTGTGTATCATCAGCATAAAAAGGAAAAGAAATGTGCCTAAAGGGAAGCATGTATAAAGAAAATAAAATTGGTCCCAAAACTGACCCCTGAGGCACACCATACTTAACGGAAGAAAATGAAGAGACATAGTTGTTCACAGAGACACAGAATCTCCTATTCGACAGGTAAGATGAAAACCATTCTAAAGGTGTACAGGATGCTGTGATCGATCGTGTCTAAGGTCCAGGAGTACAAGGATTGAGCACATGCCATCATCGGCAGCCATTAAAATGTTGTTGGTAACCTTGAGCAGTGTCAGTACTGTGATACTTCCAGAAACAGTGCAGAGAGAAAGCAATCAGTTGTGTCAAAATGGTTATTGTGCCCCCCATAATTGTAGTATAAGAAAAAATAAATGCTATGTAAAACTCTATCGTTAATGCACTAACCCTAATTAAAAAACTTTTTAGTTTCCTTTAGATACCTAGTACTTTCTGATAATGTTGTATTCACATCTTTACAAAAAGAGCTCTGTGCTTTACTGTCTTGTCTTTGACTGATTCTAGCAGCTTTTTCTGCGAATATTATAGATAGAAAATATTACCTTAGAAATTTAAGTAGTCAGTGTCTTTTTCAGGTCTGAGTAGTGTCTGCAGGTATTCCTTTCAGGTTTCATATAGCCCCAACCTTCACCAAGCCTGTATAACTTTGGATGAAAAAGGTCTGCAAAGCACTCGCTGCACCACTTGCTGCTGCTTGTTAAGCTTACTGCTCTGAGCGAACAGTAATAATTGAAGGCGACTCAGCTGAGTATGTCAACATTTCTGACAGCTCAGATCTTCTCACATCAAGATTTCGGTAGCTGGACAGTGAGAGAACAATGTTCAGAGTGGTTTTAGTTTGAAAATCAACCTGTAACCTCCCATAAAGATAGTCATTTGATACTACCTGCCAATGTTGTTAGCAGTCAGAGCATATGTTGCTACAATAAGCATGAGAAAAATGGGCATATTTTTTTTTTTTTTTTTTCGGAAAAGCACAGGTGTAAACAACACTGATGAGGGCTCAGTTGCATAACGTGTCCCAGTGAGCAATTCCAATGAACCAGCATGCACAACCATGTGGTTCACCTCCTGAAGTGCAGTCTTTTTGTTTTAGTATTCACACCTGTGCTTTTCCTTGTATGAATAGGTCAAAATGTCTGCCATGAAAAAGGCCATTTTGTCTTATTATAGCAGAGAAAGCATAAGTCATAACAATAATGATATCTCGAGTCCATTTCAGGGTGCAGTGAAGCCCACCTCCCCCCTGCTGTGATTGGTTGAATTACAAAAAAAATAAATGACAAAACAGAAGTTGTCAAACCTTTAAATCGTTTAAAAACACCAGTTGCAGCCAGTATCTAAATTTGAACCTCTGGATTTGTGACACTCTGGCCGTCCTCTCCCTCTGCAGCAGTGACATGACAACAGTTGAGAAACCTTACGTCACTTCTGATTCCAAGTGTTTGTAATGACCGTCTGGCAGGATGGGATCAGGATGAAACCATTTGGCCTTGGCAGGGTGTCTTCCGCTATAAAAAGTAATGCCCACACCTATTAAAAAAAGACTCTGAGTCAACAGTTTGGATGACAGTGTTTTATTACAAATCCTACAAAATCTTGGATAGAAATCAGAAATCAAACAGTGCCGTGTGTCTGTTTATAAATGCTGGTTCATATTTCATGAGTTGAACTTCACATCATGTTTTTATTATTTATTTAAACAATAATATCTTAAACCTGCCAAAAAGAGGATTTTGATCCCATTATATTCCAAAAATGCAGTCATCTCTCCAGCTGATATCTCAAACTCTGCAACTCACACCAAAACAATCTAAATGGATAAATAGGTAAGAGGACAAATATGTATTTTTGATTTGGGGGTGAACTGTCCCTTTAATGACCTGAAAACAGCTTCACTTCTGACAGCCGTGGAGCCCTCAGACACCTGCCAACCAGCCTGCCTGCCAACACTGGACAACAACCTCAGGTGTTAAAGACTGTCAGTCCCAGAAGGCTTGTTAACAGTCTGTCTTTTGCTGTTTTCTGTCTTGTCAATGATTTTTTTCATTGCCTCAGTCTGCTTACATTTCTCGGTTTCTTTGTGTTCAGACGTTCCTCTGTGAACAAAGCGAACTTTCACAGAAGGTTTCCTTGCAGCAGTTTTCAGTAGAAGGGCTAACCACACCTCCAAGTGGCAGAGACCAATTCATTTGTGTGCTACTCTTTTATCAGAAGCTAGCCATCATTATTGCAAAGAAAGAACATTTAAGACCAAACAAACACTTTCAAATCAGTCATGACTGACTTCACCCATACCTGGCCTTTTGCACTACCTGTTTTTTTTTTTTTTTTTTTTTTTTTTTAGCAGAGAAGTATAAATGTCAGCTATCAGTAGCTTCCTCCATTTTGATTCTAGCCTAGCTTAGCATACTGACTGGAAGCAGGGGCAAACTGTTTTTGTCTAAATATCAAAAATACTAATCTACTGACACTTCTAAAGCACACTAATTAAAAGGTTTCGTACCATTATGCCTGCACAGAGACTAAAACTAAAATCTGTGCTAACCTATAGCCAGAGATACTGTACTGAAGCAATGAGTGGATGAATACACTGCTGTCCATCTAAAAATAGTTCCAGCCTGTAACTCGCCCTAAAATCACTTTGTTTTTATATTTCTGTTTGTGGATAAAATAAATGGGGTCGGCCACTCTCCTATTTGTCTCACCACTCCAGAAAGCATATTACGCCTCACCTGACCTTGACCACTTGTCTGTAATGCACTGCCCTTGTGTGCTGCACGTATCAAATAACTCTGTTTTATCCTACTGAGTATATCACCTCACTCCTGCTTCTTCACGCGATCTTTATGATGATTTTCAATCACCTTACCGGTGGCTCTGCAACCAGTCTCATCCCATTTGGTTGAAAACATCTCCACATGGCACTTTTTTTGCCTTAAGGTGCACTCAGCTTCCAAAACGTGAGTGTAAGCTGACAAGCAGCAGCCTTATTAGAAGGAAAAATGGAAAAATCTCAATTCATATTATTCTTTTGACAACAGCCATGTTTGTTTACTTGTTGGTTTGGAATAAGTTTTTTTTTTTTTTTTTTCCAAGAATGTCGTGCTACAACTAATAGTCATGTTTCAGAGGTCGGACCTTCACACCATGTACCAAACAAAGCGCTCCCAGAAATGGGACACAGATTTCTACAAATAATTAAGTTTGGATAATTGAACAGAAAAAAAAACTAAGACAAGATTTGAGGTACTGATGGTTGTTTTATTAAATGTACTCTTAACAAAAACCTATCGCAGTTGTCTTTTTAGAGGACGAAGACTCTGGTTCTTTTCGTCCAGGTGAGAATGATGCTGTGTTGTCGAAACAAATTACACACAAACGCCTTAAAACCAAAAGGGGAAACAATTCCGATTTCAAAGTAAATCACTGTAGACGGTTTTCTGTTAAAGCGGCCACAGTATTTGTCTGTTTATCACTTCTTCACTCACTAAATGCTTTCTGTCATCAGTCTTGTCCGTAACTCGCACTCTGGGGAGGAAACGGGGTCAAACTGCTCATTGTGGACTTTTAACACTTGGATTTACAGACAAATTACATCAAAACAAACTACTCTGACAATTGTCCTCAGTTTATTGTGTTGCCAATAAAATCCAGTGAATTGTTGGAGAGACGGATTACAGCCAGAGGCCTGAATCGTTCTCTCTCCCGCAGAAAAAAGAAAAGAGGCTTGATATCAAGCTTTTATTTCACATAATTAAATCTGAATATGGGAGTTTAATTCAAAAGAGATATCCCACATTTAGGAAAACTGACACCTAATTTTCGAAAATGAATATTATTATGACAATATGAACCACCTTTAAGCATTATATGTATTTAAAACAGACCGGTGAGTTTATGGGGTTGTGATACATTTCTAACAGTGCCTTTTAAAAAATGAGTAATAATTTGTTATTCCATTGGAAATATAGGATTTTTAACATCTGTAATGAGCACTACTGTAAAGAAAAGGAGTCATGTACAAATATAAACACAGAATATGCAAATGCAAATTACATAACTTAAACATCAACCAGTGAAAACAAGGGGATAAATAATAAATATATATACACACATAATAATACACTGATCTCACCTGTAAGATTATTTAATGTCAGCAGAAGTAGAAACAGTTTTGTTCTTGAGTTGGTGCGATGAGGACAAATTCCCCCTAGGCAGCGGGATGAAGATGCATCCATGAAAGTTCACGATGGTTCAGCTTGAGCGAAAAATGTGGGCTTAACCAAAAGCATTATGACTCCAAATCGTGAAAGTGCACAGAAAAACTTGAGTACAAAAATATGATAAGGCGAGGCAACAATGTGCTTGTAACACACACACCTCCATAGATTTTTGTGTGAAGCATACTGGGGGCACGGGTAGCATTCCAACATTTCTGACTTTGGCAAACTCCAAGTGTCAATATCAGCAGAGACACAACTCTGAAGTGGGACACAGACTGCACCGGTTTTCTTAAAAAAACAAAAAAAACTTTAAATAAAAGAGGACAAGCGTCAAAAATAAGAGTTCTTATGGTATTTTCACTGTGCTGGAAGGAAATTTCGGGACTTCTACCAAAATCAAGTGATTCTTCTCACCTCTCAATGTCAGATATTTTTGGTTTTTTTTTTTTTTTTAAATCTCAAACTGCAATGAATCATGTGCCATTATAACGTGCACTGTTGAACGCTCCCATAACTCTCTGTAGTGCATAAACAGCAGACGTTTCAGTTTGATAAAATGCAGCCTCTGACAGGACATTAAGTCGTTATGTAGATACATGGCTGAAGATAATTCAGTTTATTTAAGTAAATTTGAGTCTGATAGTGCACACACACACACACACACACACACAGCGCTGTCTGCTGGATGAATGGGACGACAGAGTTAATGTCTCAGCTGTATGTGGCCATAAAATTGGATGAATCTTTATGGCTGTGTCATCCCATCACATAATAGTCCTTCAAGCTCCATTTTTCTCCTCTGAGCTA
Source organism: Siniperca chuatsi (assembly GCF_020085105.1). NCBI lineage: Eukaryota > Metazoa > Chordata > Actinopteri > Centrarchiformes > Sinipercidae > Siniperca > Siniperca chuatsi. Next base: position 2,142,124 of record NC_058058.1, read on the forward strand.
AATCGCAGCTCTTTCAATTTAGGTGATTCACTCGTTTCAATTCCCTCTGTAAGCCGATAGACTGGTGAAGAAGAGCAACGTCCACCCCTCACCTAGCTGTGCTGTTAAAGGGACAGTTCACCCCAAAATCAAAAATACATATTTCTCCTCTTACCTGTAGCGCTGTTTATCCATCTAGATTGTTTTGGTGTGAGTTGCAGAGTTTTGGAGAGATCGGCCGTAGAGATGTCTGCAGTTTTTAAATATAACGGGACTATATGGCGCGCAGCTTGTGGTGCTTGAAGCGCCAAAAAACTACATTTGAAAAACAGCAACGTCTCTTTCCAGAAATCCTGACCCGGTTACTCAAGATAATCCTCGACCTTGTTGTGAGCAGTTTGATGTAGGAACTATCGGTAGAAAGAAAATAGTTCCTACGTGAAACTGCTCACAACAAATCTGTTGGATGGATGCACCAAAGTCTCCAAGCACCAACAGTCGGCTGAATAGCGGAGCACTCGCCTCTATCTGCCATCTATTTTTCTAAACCAAAGTTAAATCACATTTCGCAGGGGGAGACGTGTGTTTGAGGTGTATGCAGACTGAACCGATGTGTGTAAACTGACGCCTGTGGCACACAAACGGACAGAAGAAGTGGTCCAGAACAGTAGCCAGAAGGAGCCAATCAGAAGAGCGAATGTTTAAAAATTGCTGCTTTTCGGGAGAGTTGACGTGTGTCCATGCTGTGAAGTAGGACAGTGGTTTATCGAGTATGTCGACGTCATTGCGGATTGCTGTCAGTGTTGCCCAAAGCAAGTCTATGTCTAACTCTGAGATGAGTGGATTATGTTGAAGTTGCTTCACGTATCTTTTACTTAACACTTAGAGTTTGACTTCAATTTGCTGACATCACTTTTGGAAATAATGTTTCTAAATGTGCTTTCAGACAGTGACAGTAGCAAGGAGAGGGAGAGTGTTAACGGAGTTCATGATGGTTCAACTTTTCCACCGTGGCTCTATGTGTGACCATGGCAACCACAGAAACTACAGCGAGGGAAACGATACAGGAGCTAATTATACTTTATCTGAGTTTCCTGAATGATTCACCTCTTTACCAGCAGAGAACAGACAGTGTGGGACAATAAATGAAATTTATACTAGTTAGCAATACTTGTCATGTAATAATGTAATTTTGTTAACCATTTCCTCTATTTAGCTGCGAGATGAGATTATGTGTGTGTGAGGGGGGCTAAGGATAGAGGGTGTCGTATACTGGATTTGTGATATTGGGCTATATAAATAAAATTGACTTGATTAAAGCAGCAGCAGCCTGCGGTGTACAGGCTGGTAGGATCGGAGGTAACTGGGAGCTGCCACCAAGGCTGTCAGGCAGCAGCCGCGGTGGCGACCGCTCGCTGTCTGAAAGCACCTGGGAGGTTGAGTCTGAATGTCACTGAGGCATTCAAAAGTCTGTCAAACTCTGATTCACTGCAGTTCAAACTTAATGTCGTCCCTGAAAATAAACTTCCTGCAGCTGTGAAGACATTGGATAAAAAATACATTTGGGAGGCTTGTGAAATCTCTGAGCGTTCATATAGCAACATAACCAGTGGCGGCCGACCAGTAGAGGGCACACATGGTGCCCCCCACCAGCCACAAAGCTTCATTCAGAGTCAGCAAGCTTAATAAGTTATTATTAAATATTTGAAATGAGCAAGTAATTAGATGACGTAAATCTTTTCCACTCATTGAAGAAATATTACATTTAAATCTAATATTTGTTACGAGTAGGACACATTGCAGTATTTTGAGCTTCGACGTTATTCAGCTTCTGCGTAGGACACACCTACCACATTATTAGCCATTTCCAGCTCCGCTGGTCCAGTCCAGCAGATGGCGGCAACGTGACAAAAAAAGAGCAGTCAGAAGCAAAATAGCTGGCCGGCCGAACTGTGGGCTTTTTATGTGAACTGTTGCCATCGCTGTAACTATCACAGCAGCAGGAGGTCTTTAAGCATTAAGCAGAAAAGCAGAATATGCCACCAAGTTGAGACTATATTTTATTATGTTCATGAAAAATGGGAATGAATTTGCATTCAGCATTAATGTTGAATTTAAATGTTTAAATTTAAATAACTGTTTAGGCTTGTTTTGTTTTCTAGAGCATCTTTCTGCTCTGTGAGAAAAGAGATTAAGTAGCAGCGCTGAGCTGGAGTGTGTTTGCTTTTGTGATTCAGTTGTTGAGTAAAGGGAGCAATAGTCTTCTATAGTTGGAGTCGAAGCTTTGTGCACCAAGCTAGACAACAACACTGTTAGTGTGTAAGCAGAAGCCCTCCGTGCCTGTAGCCCCACACAGGTAAATACTCGCCAGCTGCCACTGAACATGATCACATGTAGAACTTCCTCCAGGACAGATGACATTGTTTTTAAATTTTCCATAAATGAAAAAGCTGCATTACAGAATTTCAGGTTTTCTAGGATGTGTTGGAGAAAACACTCCTTTGAGCTGTAGATAGAGGAATAATTAAAGTTAAATCATAAATTGAAACCATGAACTGCTCATTTAAAGAGGGAAAGTTAAACAGCCAAAGGAAACTTCTCTCATCGTGACATCAGATCAAGGACAATCTGTCGTGTTTTCTCGCCTCCAGTCTGCCGCTCATCTCATCTCAGACAGGAAGTCAGCCAGTCTTGGCTCAGTAAAAACCTCGTCCTGCCGTGGCCTCGTGAGGCACAAGAGGTGACGATCCAATGCTCAGACATGAAGAGGAGGCAGAGGATTTCATAGTTTGAACATGTAATATTTTTTACAGTGCAGGCTTTTGACAAAGGCCCAGCACTCGCAGAGATTAATGGGATGATAATTTGCCATTAACAGCTTGATCCCGTGAACCAGCTGGTCTGGAGGAGCACCAAATCGCTGCCGTCTCATTCTAAATCTCTGGCCGCGCACAACAAACTGTTGAGAGGACGGCGGCCAAGAGGCGCTTGACCAGACGGCATGCTGCTCAAATTATTCCACCACAAACGCACACGCACACACTAATGATTGTGTATTATCATTCAGAACCGCCTTCAGTTTCAGCCTGTTTCCCACGTCGGCTGAATTACAAGTAGAATCACAGCTCATTATTAACGTGTAGTCAACTTGTTGATGTGAAGGAAACTGTCAGTGTTCATATAGAAACAGTTTTAACTGCTCACCGGCTGTTTTCACTTGGACACATGAAATGTTGTTTTGAGACTGTAGAGCAGAAGAGCAGCCCCGTAAGCACCGACGTGACTGGTCTGATTTGTAGGTCGCTGCTAGATGTCGAGGTTAAGGATTATAACAGCATATTTTTGAATTGGCCACAACCAATGATTGCCACTGCATGACTCGAAAGCGTTCGCTCTTACGTTTACTGTGCCACGTTCTGGTGTGACCATGCTCTCAAACTGGGATACATATAGTTGAAAAATTAACACTTATTCAACAAGTATTCACCCCCTTCAGTGGGACGCAGCTAAATCGTCACTGGTGCAGCTAATTGCTTTTAGATGTCACAAAATGAGTTAAATGGAGATCACCTGTGTGTAGTCTTCAAATGACTGAGACAAATAAAACACACTCGTTAAACATTTCTCCATAGTGCTACAAGTGGTCAAAAACTCACAGCTCACCTGTAAGTAAGGCATCTGAATATTTCTACCACTGTCTGTAGTTTAGTAGTCTAATTACACTCTGTGTTTTGTTTTTTTTACTTTGTTGCCTCCATTTTCACATTTTTCTTAGATTTTTTAAACTTTATTTTCTTCCACCTTTCTGTCCTTTTCTGCAGTCTTTCCATCATTAATTCTTTTTTCTGAAACTGGACATGCTGAAGGTTTTGCTCAAACAGCAAGAGTCAATTTTACTCTTTAGAAACATTTTGCTGCTAGGACTTTATTTTTTTTACCTTTTGAATACATCATCTTTACTTGTACGTAAAGTATATTTTCATGATCATATACCTATTTCAGCTTGTAGGTAAAGAAAATAAAAATAAAGAGAAGAGCTGGAAAGTAAACAGCCTGGTGACTGAGCAGATTGAGCGAACCTCTCAGCTGCTTTGTGTAACAGGAGCCTCAACCAGCTCTCGTTACTGGTTCTTGGCCAGCTGTGATCAAATACCTGGAAGTTAGGAGCTCTCATCAATCCACAGCTAATGGGCTGTGAAAAGTGCTACACAGACTCTTATCACACCGGAGATGGAGGTTGAGGATTTTTGGGCTCATGCCCAGCCAGGGAAGGCTATTTGGCGTCCATTTGCATCACCATGTGCCCCCATTCAAATGATGGCTAGTGGAAGGATCATTTCTCACCACAACAAGCTCCAAAATAGCTGAAAAAGCAGCTGAGACTGACAGTGACGTATTCCCCCGAGTCTGGATTTACCCAGGATTTCTGTCTGTTTCATAAAACTTTTAACTCCTAACTTTAGAAGAGCTGGGCTCGCAGCCCAGGAGTGAGTAACATTTACTCTAATGCATTCTAGGCCTGATTTCAACCACAGATTATTCTCCTCTGTGCTCCGCTACGAATCAAATTTTAGAAATGAACCCAGAGCTAAATGGCACAGAGTAACAGAGAGGTAAAATAAGGACACATGAGAGAGAAGATAAAGGATCAGCAGGTAACAAAGAGGAGCTGAAGACAAGAAGAAAATGGTATTCGACAAGAAAACTGAAATAACTTTTACCTGAGCTCGCTACATACGTACAATCAAGAGAATTCAACACCTTCAGTTCAAAAAAAGTGACCATCTGCCAGGAGTGACGGTCTCATACTGAAACCGTGAATCATCAAGGACACATCAGGCCTGACTGACAGATCTGCAGTCAGGCCTGATGTGCCGAATAGCTGCATCATTTCCTTTTTAAAAGTCAAACTAAAAGTTGTGGTTATTTCCATTATATCAACATTGTGATCATGAGATTATAAAGACAGAATACAGGCACCTGTGGATAGATTAATTGTGTTAATTGTTACTGTTGTAGGGGCTGCTGCACCTGCTGTGTCACAATCCTTACCGCCAGTTGTACTAGTTGATATTAGCGGTGACGAGCCATTATACAGCTGTGCTGCCAATCTGATGAACACGCTGTTGTGTTCAGGCTCGTTTAGCTAGAGCAAAGTCTACCTTTTTTTAATTTCAGGGTAATGGTAAAAGAACGAGGGGTAACGGCAGGGTGATATTAGCACGGCTTCATCAGCTTGTTGTGCAATGGCATGTTAATCTTTATTCTTTTAAGAAAAGCAGTAGCGTTGCTACTAGTGGCTCTCTGTTTGTGGACTGTTTGGTTTATATGTTTGCAATAATCTTGAGAAAGTGTCCTAATAATTAATTCTTATCTGCAACATAGTGTAAGATTATATATGCTTCTACTGGGGTCTGTTTTTAGAATATACACTGATGATACACAGCTTTATTTCCCCTAAAAACAATAAATATATGCATAAAATACATTCATAAGAGAATTCCGTGCTTTAGAGACACAAGCTCTTCTGCAGAAATAGACCAGTCACATGTCCAGTGGACAGCGGCACCCCAGGTACAATGACAGCACACTTTCTCCGGCAGCTGCACCCGCTGGAATTATGGCCACTACCAAAAAATAAAAGATCAACTTTGTATATAAAGGTGCTTTTGTGTGTGTGTGTGTGTGTGTGTGTGTGTGTGTGTAGCCACTGTGTAATACTAGGAGTCGTGACACATTGAGTGAGATGATTTAGTGACGTACTGTCACCATGACAACTTTGCCCACCATCTTAAAACAGTGGTTAAACTTAATTAACCATATTGGTGGTTTCTGACAGTCAATGTATTAACGCATCATTTTGACTGCAGACTTTATTCCAGTGGATCTCCATGGCAACATTACTAGAAGCTGAAACTGCAGGCCTCTACACAGTCAAAGTTAACATGCGGTGCTCTGCTGCGCTCCCACACAGTGACAGGTCAACAGGGCCCAAAGCTCGTACCTCCACTTCCTCTAACCCATGTCCTGTCTGACCGTCTACCTCTTCCCTACTAATGACGGCTCGTAGAGGAGTGCGAAGTGAATATCTCATTAACACAATTATACCAAAAATAATGAACTGGTGACTGTGTGTGTGGGCAGAAGCAGAGCAGAGGGCAGGCCGGACGCAGGCCGGGGACACATATGGTCCACAGTAGACAGGCGTATGGATACATATGCACACAGGCAAGCTGCCAACAGCTGCAATAAAGAGCCGAGCAGAAAGCAGCAGGCTGCAGAGGAGAACCGCGACGCTGCAAACACAAAGAGCTGCACACTCGTAAACAGAGTGAAATTGGTCGGATATAATGCAGCACATCCATGACGCGCACAGATGCTTTGAATTCTGGGAGAAAACACACTTAAACAACATTACTGGACTGAGATCCAGCTGCACACTTTACATACATTAAGGAGGACATTTGCTTTTTGTGACGCCAACTGACTAAGACACTTTATTAATATAAGGTTCGCTAAAGTAAGAAGTATGTAACTGCCTCAACTCAAGGTCCACTTTCTGTAAAGAGTGTAAGACTTTTCCGACACCTGTTTTTGGAGAAATGTTTTTTTAAAAGATACACAACACTTTCAGACTAGCTCTGTCTGGAAAGTTTTGGTAAGATATTGTTAGTCCTAAAATAAGTCTTTTCTCATTAAATACTTCCATTAAACCATAGTGAAAATCCCCCATTTGTGTAGCTTGTGTATTAGTTACACACTCACTCTCCTGTCAGGCTCTTGGAAGCGGTCAGAATGATTTTCTTTGGCAGACTGACAGATTATTCAGACCTCGGTCCGTCTATGCTTTTTGGCCGTATTTATTTTGTAGCCTCTAACTTTCTCTGTCATCACTGATTTTAAACGTGGATATAATCGATCTTGCTGCAGCTGCTGTCAATAACCTGTAGTTTTGTTTATTTTGTGACAATGTCGGGATCATTAAATAATGATTTTATCTGCAGTTCTGCAGCTTGGTCAACAACAAGAAAGAGAAAACTATGTAAATAAGAGCAACTATAGGCCTATCGTGAATTTGGCTGCATTAAAACAAAGTATCTGTGATCACTTTCCTCCTTCTCTGTGAAGACTTTTTAATATCCATTTACTGACTGTACATTACTGCCCTACCTTTAGATTTCAGAAGACTAGTTTTTGGTACATAAACACCAAGTCTAAAACAAATTATATCATCATCATAGCCCACGTTTATTTCCATCGCACCAAATTACGTCTTTGATGCGCAGATTTAACTACCTGCTTGGTTTTGAGCAAATATCTCACACACATTCAGACTTGATGAGGAAATACTTTTATGTTTGGTAAAAAGGAAAAACCTCCCAGACTCCATTAATCATAGAGTCCTGGTTCAAACCTCATGCACCTGCCCTGCTGAAGTGCACAGGGAATCTCCTCAGATTGCAGTGGTGCTGCTTTGTAGCCGATCCTGACCTCTGACCTCTTTACCGTTCCTTCAGAGTGAGATTTTAAAGGCAACGACAAACACGTTCTGGATCTTGATAAACGACAAGGGGGATTGACGTTTACAGCATGAAATTCTGACATGAACAGCACACACGCATACAACACACACATACACACATGCTATAAAGCCGGTTAATGGACAGCGAACACACAAACACACCAATGGTTCACAGGCCACATTGATGTGACAAATAAACTTGCTCTCAGCTCACAGAAACTATAAAACACCATTAAACATGATGTTTACTGTGACTTCCGGCTAATCAACATCGATTTTCTGAAGCAAGTTTCCATCAGAACAGAAACACTTCCATTACAACAAATCTGCGGATGCACAAAGACTCAGAGAGATTTCCTACAGATATTTCTGTCTGTCTACCTGCCAGACGCTCTGTCGTAACTGGACTTTTAGCCAGTTTTAGGCAACATTTTTACAATACGCTTTTTAGATTCTGGGTGTTTTTAATTATATGTTTTAATCGAATAAAGGATTTGAGTCATCGGACGTGGATTTTAAGTTGTTTTCAAGAACCGTTCATTGCGGTGACAATGTGACTCTTCTGTCCTCCAAACAGTGTCGGAGAAACAGATTTTTAACGAAACTGCTCCTTCAGTGTGTTTTGGTCCGGATGTTTTGGAGAGGAGGAGACCTCTGCAGATGGATGTCACCAACCTCAAGAAAGATAAACGTCATCTCTTCGATGTCGCAGGTGCACGGTCCAGAAGGACCACAGTCCAGATTTTGGTCTCGGACACTATCCTGTGGGATCCTGTGTCGCGTCTGCGGCCGTCCTCCTGCTCGACCCCCAACCCTCAGACTACCTGGTCAGAGGTGCTTATAAGAGGCTGGCAAAAGGGAAAACACCAGGTTGTGTCATCACCACCATTGCTCAACATTTCCAGTCGTTTTGCTGCCCTGCCCACTGAGGCCCCCGTTCACCTGCCGGATGTCCCTATGGTTGCCGCTCACAATGACCCCGGCCTGGGCTCGGGCCAAATTCGTACAGGAGCTCAGTCGACCTCAGTCTTTGTCTCGTCTGTTATCCATGAACATCAAACCAACATTACACTCATGCAAGCCCCCCTCCTCATGACATACTGTGAGTCCTAATTATCACCATTTCTCAAGCCACTCAACTGACAATATTAACTATCGCAGAGACTAAGAACTCCCCGAAGAGGATCACAGACATCTCCGAGAGCTACTGTGCAGAAGCACCAAGTCCCGCTGAGGCGTCTATTTATAAAAACTCTCAGTTCAAGTCAGGACACTGCGTGCTCACATGCTCAACTGTACCTGTCCAGGTCAGAAAGAGAACCAATAAGCATTTTTCAGAGAAAGTTCCAATTTAAGGTATGTTATATATCAACATGAATCTGTAACTCTACGGTTACTGTAAAAGCTCGCCCTTCTGACCATCAGATCTCTTCTAAACAAGTCATTTTTAATTAATGATCTTATTTGCACACAAGAACTAGATTTTTTTTTTTACTTTAAACTGAAACATGGTTGCATCAAGCAAGCGCTACTGCTGCCTGAAAAGACGAAGTGGAGGGGGAATAGCCACATTGTTCACAGAATCTTTTCAGGGCAAACAGTTATCTTTTGGTGACTTTGTGTCATTTGAATACCTATGTGCTCTCATTAAATGTTCTGCTAAGCTAATTATTGTCCCTTAAGGGACACTTTCAAGGACCTCATGCCAACTGTCAGACTCTGTAGATGATCTGCTCAATAATTTTAATTCCCAAATGGTAAATATCATGGATGACACTGCTCCAGTAAAAGTTTAGACATTCACCAACAAACAGAAAGCACCATGGAAACAAAATCCAACGGTTAAACTCCATAAAGAATGCCTCTCACATATAATACTAAAATATGCGAAGCAAGACAGCCTTTTTTCTCTAACGTAATCAGTAGATAAACAATACTCGTGTGCTATTTGCAACTGTCGAGAAGTTAACGAACTCTGGCCACAGTTGGAACCTGAACTTCTCTCTGTTAATAATTTTCAGGGGTAAAGGTGATGAAATCAGACGTAATATATCCTCTCAATTACTAACAACTCAACATTTGGAATTACTAGCAACAAAGAGAGGGGAACTCGGCTTTACGTCAGAATTTAGTTACGATAGATAATGAAACTCTGGAAAAAACACTACAGAATCTCAACTCTTCCACTTTTGCCGAAACAACTTTTCAAATCAGTTTTTCACCTCATGCTTAAAATTGTAAATGTATCGGTAGACTTCTGACATGGAGTTTAGGGTCTGAATTCCTTTTAAGTTAGCATCTGTTCCACTCGAACTGGAAAACACTTACAGTTCACATGTTCTTAAAAAAAGCAAAACCCTTAAATATTTGCACGCCCAAAAGGGGAAAAACACTCAATTAAATAAGTTATTTTCAAACAAACAATTTTACACTCACTTAAAATATTGTAATGCTACAAAAACTGATGAATTTACCTGACAATGTCAATGATTTCTTTCCTCAATGGTATGGGCATATGAAACTCTACAATGTAGAGGATATTTGGACTTGCACAATTTTGCAATCATTCAACAATGCCCTTAGGAAATGATCCTCTTCCATGATGCCAATAATCCCAACATTTTGCATGTCTGCATCCTCTGTAGCCTCCAGAAAAAGGACTAAAATAAGACCTTTAGGATCCAAGAGAGATCCAGCTTCAGTGTTGGTATACTGGAGTTTGACAGCTGACATCATTTTTTTATAAAGTTTCTAGACAAAATTATGTGAGACTAGTTTAAAAAAAAATCAACTTCAGTTATATGGACAGTTTGTTTTGTTGTTTTTTTCTGTGTTTTTTTGTAATTTGCAGATTTGTTTTTGTGCATGTGTTAATGTATTAATGTGTGTGGAAGGAGGAAGGGACTAATAACAGTAATTTGACTCATTACCTGTCATTGAGGGATCTCTGATTGTGTTACCCTCTGAATGCATCGGCTCATTAATACACACAGACACAGCTGTTAAGTGTGCTTGGGCAGTTTGATGGACAGCCACGTGTTATCAGAGTTTAAGGAGGACCTCATCACCACCACCGTGCTAATGGACCAGCTGGGGGTGAACCAATCACGCTAATGCACGAGCAACAAAGACCATACAGTAGCTGGAGGAAAAAACAGAAACGCAGTACAATACCCCGGCTTTGAACACTGTTTTCTACATCTGAAGAGGAAGAACACGCACATCCAGGAAGCTCATCAAATTTGATATTTAAGGCAAAAAGAATAATCCACCCAGTTTTAGGCACCATAAGCCCTTTTATTTTAAATACAATGTTTTAAAAACCAGTACAGAGAGTAAACAGAAAATTAATTTCTACTTGTGACCACTGTCACTCTTTTTTTTACCACTGCTTTCTACCAAATCAGTGTGCGTCTCTGTGGCTCCAATTCCCCCTTTTGGTGTTTGTTTATCTTTAAGCATATTGCTTCATCTATTTTGGACTGTGTTCTACATTCTCCTTTTTTCTCCCTGCTGAGTTGTATTACTTTTGCTACGACAGTGATCTAATAATAATGTTTCATCTTATTTTAGAGGAAAGCTCATCTCTGGATAGTGTTGAAGTTATGAGTGATCTGAAGTTAAATGACATATTATAAAGTAAACTATGTATTACACACAAATATACTGTATGTTTCTTTCAAAACTGGCCTTCCAGCTGTTTGGAATCACATTTATTTGAAATTAAAACAGAGATTGGCTCAGTCCAGTGTGTGTTTCTTAAAAATGCAGTTTGTGGATAATTTCACTTTTCGTCTCCTATCTGTGATACAGTTGCTGTCGTTGTAAGTTGCTCTGCCTGAAGCAACCCCCCCCCCCCCCGTTTCTATCATAAAAACATTCGTTCTGTCCATAAATCTGCTGGCTGTATTTTCATGTGGAACCAATGCAACAAGATTAAACTCGTCACACAACTTTTGTCAGTGGTGTGTAATGACTGTCACCTCTGCACCTCCTGATTATAATGGAAAGATGATCTTCAAAGGGAAAATTGTCGTGGGTGTGCAGGTCGCCAGGAATCTGCAGCTGGCCGAAGGGAGTCGCCACCTTCTACTTGTGCAGCTTAAAAAAATATCTAAAGGGCGGGAAAAAAAAACTGAAATCAGATTTTTTTTTTTTTTTCTTTTCCTTCAAACATCAAAGCAGTGAAACAAAATGGAAGCTCGACACACGAGTCAGAGTTAGAGCTGGTGTTTGAGCAGCAGTCCCAGGTCAACCTCATGTGCTAATTACTTCATTACCTTTTGCTGCAGAGAGCTGACGGTTCAGAGGAGGACAGAGTTTATCTTTCATGTAATTTGGCAGAGATTGAGAATGAAATTGCTCTATTGTTCTCATTAATGCTCCTTTATGCAACTCTGAGAGCTTCACAGGAAAATGACTTCTGTTTCTGCTCATTGGGTTGAGTTAGCTGGACAACGGTCTGTGAGTCTGATCAGGAAAATGTTGGATGTACACAAAATGTAACATGCTGTGCAGATGAATCTGAGATCCTGGTGGACTTGATTGTTTACGAAAACTAGAAAAGTGCGCTCGCCTCCAAGATTCCACAATTCTCTAAAATACGTAGAAACATAATAAATGTTTAGAAATCTGCAGCTGGATCTGCATCAAAATCAAGTCAGACAAGAGTTTGAAAGAGAAGGCATTAAAGAGATTCATACCGAGGCCACTGAAAGTTCTGGGTTCTGATTGGATGGAAGGTGTGAAGTAACAGGACAGTATAACCGGACACCTATGCGACTGGGGCTTAGTGGTAAAGCGGGTCGTCCACCCCAGCCCACATATTGAAGTGTCCTTGAGCAAGACACTGAACCCCAAATTGCTCCTGAGGGCTGTGCCTTTAGTGTGTGAATGATTTCCTTTCTTTGAACTGTTGGCACCTGCCATCAGTGTGTGAATGTGATTTGTAGTTGAAGCGCTTTGAGTAGTCGGAAAAGACTAGAAAGGCGTTATATAAGTACAGTCCATTTACCATCTCTGATGCAGGCGTTTGATTGCAGTTCCAAATGAATGTGCCAGTATTAAACTGTAGGTAAAGGCAGCAACAGGCTCAGTTAAAGAGCTTGGTGCTAGGGTTATTTGTGTAACCACACAGAACTACTGAAAAATAGCCTAAACAGCTTCTCAGTGAGAACCAGGTGAATTTGATTAGAAATGTGTTGCATATTTGAATCTGGAAGTCCAAATCAACACAGTAGCAGGAGGAAAGAGGACCTAAATAACGTTAGCTGTGGTGAAGCTGGTAGTCTGAGTCTGAGGGGACAACTGCAGGGGAAACAGGACCAGGGAGGAAATGCGACCAAACACGCACAGAAAATAAAAAGATGTGGAGAATTTAGTCACAGGTAAGACTGTAAAACCTTGTGGACTCCTTCCTGTGTAGCTCGGTGTTGCGTAACAACGCAACCGACAAGAATTCTGAGGCTCGTGAACAATTTTTTCTGATATTTGAAACAGAAAAGCAAGATCAAAATTAGCTATACGTGTAGATGAACGACCACTATTTTTAAGATGATTATACTGTACATATGGCCTTTTTTTGGTAATGCCATATGGTTTGTTGGCAAACCACCCTCCTGTTCGCGTCACGTGGTTCTTAGCCACCACGTCAGTCATTGCCGACTTCAAACCTGTTAGCTGCAATGTAATGAAAGGTGCAAATGTCACCACTGGAATGTTTTTGTGTTTATTCTCCCTAAACAGCCAATGTCCTGACGATACAGATGTTAGCTGTATGCTAGCTATGTGTGGAGGGCATGTTTGTGTGACAGCTCAGACTTCAGTTCTTTGATATTTTCCTCTGGTCTCTCTTCTTTTTCCTCTTTGTGCATTAATGAATCGGAGTTCAACAGGCCCAGGATATTTTAGAACAAAACAAAAAGAGTTCAGGCAAACAAGTGATCAGTGGTTGGTTGTCATGCCAACAAAGTCTGAGATTTGTTAAGGCTCCATTTTGAAATAAAGGCGCCAATAGCTAATTAATTGCTAGTTCATACACTTTGTTTTATGAGAAAGGTAGGTGCCTTTGGTGAGCACCTGGGTGCACTTACAGTTTGTTATTGAACTCAAAGACCAAAATAAGGATTAAGAATACAACACAGATTTTAAAACATGCTGCTAATTACCAGACTATCCTGTACAGTCTATTAGACTTACACACATGGCTGAGAAGCTCCTCGGTGGAGCAAATAAATTAAATCCAATCAACCTTTAAAAACTGGGCCTCAGGCTGTGGAGCAGCTTTAAATAATGCTTCAGTGTTGAGGATGATTGATGGCTGTGTTAGACCGAAGGATTTATTAAATCCATAATAGAGTTGATGTTGCGTCCATAATGAGCTTCCCTGCTTTTAAAAAATAACATCACGAGGAGCGGGGGGAGGGGCCGCACCAGCGCTGTCTTCATCTTTGCCATTTGACCTTCTACAGTAGCAGCGTTTCAGCTGCTCTAATCTTTTCATTTAACCTTTATTAGCTGCAGCTCTCGTGAAGCATGCATAAAAGCCTTTTGCATATGCTGCGCAGAAAAATTACAATCTGCTCTGTTAAAGCTGCAACTCACCAACGGCACAACATCAACACACAGCAGCAGATAAAGGTTTCGTGCATCTGAGTTGGGAAGAGGTTTCTTATCTGTTCCAAAAACAGAGAAATATGCTGCACAAGTAAAACTCATCGTGTGATTTAAATAATTTTTTAAATCACCCAGATTTCACTGGATTGATACATTTTTCAAACGTTGTCGTTTCCTGCTTCAAGAAGACGCCGATCACCACACTTCATGTCTCTAGTGATGATCACAGTGCAGAAATGCTTCCAGTGATAGAAAGAGAATAATGGTAAAATGAACAAAAAACAAAAGTGAAATTGAGCACATCACACATCCCCACCTAAATGTGACTGAACCGCCGTTTGGTTTTCTTTTTCCAACAATTCAACATGCTGCTCTGATTAATTGCCACAAAGTAAATGTATATTTGATCAATCAATAAATGACCTGCTAAGCTGAATTATAAAGATCCTGATCTCTTCATCAATTTAATTACTAGACAACGTTTTAAACATTCAGCTCACACATTAAATATGTGGCCTCTGTGTGATGTAGTGCTTCTGGTCATTTTCCCTGAAGCTTTAATATTCTGTTTCATAACTTTCATAACAAAATTTTTTCTGATGTTAGCAGAGGTGAGAAACTCTCAATAATACTATAATAATTGTTTGTTACAGTCTTTTGACAAACACAGGCTGAAGTAGAGACCAAAATATATTAGACACCATTACAAAGTTGCACTACGCAATGAGGTGATGATGATTATAGCATGAAAACATGAATAAATCCTCACAGCAATAAGAGCCTGAAAATGACCACTAAAAGTTACATATTTTATGAATCATGTCATTCTCCTTCTGTCCTGATAGATTATTAAACATGAAATATGTCTAAACGCTTGACATCACTGAAGATGAAGCTGGTTAAATACATGTTTCCTCCTCCAGAGCATCTTTTCTTTTCAGTCTCTTCTGTTAACAAAATTCCTTTGGTGAGGATAAAGTTGAACTTTAATTAACTTTCAAGAATCAAGTTTTGGAATTTGTGAACCGATTCAAGAAGCCCTACACTCTGGGTGCAGTACCCAACCTGTCCATTAGGAGGTACTGTTGCAGCACCACACACACACACACACACACACACACACACCTGTCTCCTACTGAATGAACTGTGCAGTCGTCTCAACTGTAAACAGCTACAGCCATCCGTCAGCTTACTTCTTCATTCATCCATTCATCCATTCATCCATCTATCCATCTTTTCATGCTTTCATCAGTTCTGCATCCATTCCTCTATTTATTCATCCAGTCAACCATCTGTTCATCTTTCCATACATCTGTCATCTTTTCATTCTTCAACCTACGTACTCACTGATCTGTTTTCAGATCATATTTCATCCATCTATTTATCCTCCATCTATTTATCCATCCATCCATCAATAATACCCCCCCTCAGAGTATGAGGTTTCCATCGAGGTAGCAGATGGCTGTTCACTGTTTGGCAAACCCTTCCCTTTCTTTTTAACACACACACTCACACACACACACACACACACACAGTGATGTGTGGACAACAATATGTGCTGTGTATAATAGGTCACACAGACACATGCTGCACCATTTTTGTTTGCATAAGTGTGTGTGTGTGTGTGTGTGTGTGTTGAGCTGGCAGTCGGACTGACTTTCACCTCCATCAGTGGATCTCCACCTGCAGCGTTCAGTAACCTTGACGTGACCAGACTCGTCATGCAGCTCCTCTGCAACATCCTGAGCAACTAAACATCCAACAGAATCACAACAGAAACAACAAACAACAAGCTGAGCGGTTAGTTAACAACTCCAGCCTCCCGCAGCAGCATCCCTCTCTCTCTTCCTCATCTGTCCCATCTTCCCATCTCTACTCCTGACTGTCGAGGAAACTGGAACACAATCAAAGCAGATAAAAAGATGAAACTTTAACCAAAATACTCCTCCTTGTCTTGAACTTTGAGTTAATGATACCTGTGATGTTGTTATTCTTTGAGCCTCTGGGGAGCAGGAACGTGATCTGGACGTTTCATTTAAATATGGTCTGTAGTTGTCGGGTTAGTTATCTTCCTCTGGACTAAACTGTCGGATGAAAGGACATACTGACATCGCCACAGGAACAACATAATCTATTTGAAAGATCACCGTGATGTATAAACTGTTTCATGGTCTATTTGTTGGGTGGAGTCTCTCAAATTCCAAAATGTTTCCATGGGGGAGCTGACGTTCCCTTGAACTTTTTATCGTAGAAACCTTGACATAGCTCGTTCAAGCCTCCACTGGATCATCGTATCTTCAACTGAGCAGAGAACCTTTGCCTCCCACCAGTGCAAGGCAGAGGGTAAAACAAACGCGCCCTCAACAACAGCTTGAAGTCTGTTTTGTTCTGAGGCCCAGGGCCTTTGGATCTTTGGGACCAACCCTGTCTCCAAGAAATTTCATTTACATACTTCTGAGAAAAACATGATGCTGCCTGAATTACATTTGTATCAACATAACAAGGAAACATTTTTAATTGGTTTACCTGCAAAGTCGCAAAATATCCATCCTGAATGGGTCTGCAAAATGTTCACTTGTAACGTATTTAAAGAGTAACTTAACACCAAATCTCTTTTTTTAGGTAATAAATTAAATATACAGTCACTTTATTACGCTATCTATTGAGCCTGATCCCATTTTATTGTGTTTCTTACAACAGAAGTTACTTTCTTTTTTCCTGAGAAGATCCAGTAAGGCCTGTCAGGGTTTGAATTTAAAGGGGGCGTGGTCAAGCTAAAACAGGGTATTAAGTTGCTCTTGGATTAGTTTTCCATGACAATATCAACTCTTAACAACTACAGCAAGTAACACTTGGTTAGAGTAAGATGGTAATATTATCAATATGGACACTGACTTGAAGCATGAGACATGACGTGTTTGACATTTAACTGAAACCAGCATCTTTGCCTAACCTGAGCCAAAGTGTTTTTGTTGCCTAAATTTAAAACAACACGTCCTCATACCTAAACGACAGAATAGGTTGATTGCCAATGACTCCCAAAATGACATATATGACCGTTCCCCAAAACAGCAACTGGCGTTAAACACGCGGTTAACGTCGTGAAACGGTCACAGTTTGGTTAGGTTTAGGAAATGAGGCACTAGAGGCACAATAAATGAAAATATGGCTCGTAATTAGCTGCTTGCACAGATGACCTACGTTTGTCCGGTCAGGACGGGCTGACTTAAGAGCGCTGCAGGGCTCGGAATGTGGTCTCTGGTTTGAAGTCCTGAACTTCCACCATCCACCCCAACTTCCATGTGGTAAAACAACGTAACGCTTAACGGAACATATTTCAGGCAGCAAATTACATTTCTTCAAAAAGGTAATTGGTAAAACCATTTAGTAGTATGTAAATCAATCAATGCATGGCTTGTGATGCAGCACATGGTGAATCAAATAGTTTAAAACAGGTTTTGCTTAAAATATGATGAACAATGCAGTGTATCCATGAACTGGCTGTAGAATGAATGTTGTGACTGCTGTGTTGAAAAGCAAAACCGACAGTTAAGTGAAAAATGTAAAACACGTACTGCCGCTGATCACCCTGCGGTTCAGTTTCTCTTACTGTAACTTCAACCTTCAACTTGTCTCAGGAAAACAAAGGAAAATAGAAAATCTTTCTTTGTTTTCTGAAGCTCACAGTGTTTCTGCTCATACCTCGCAGCAACAGATCAGTGTTTTCCAGCCTGTTGTAAACTCTGTGTGTTTCCTGCCCAGTCAGAGCGGCTGAGCGGTGGCAGGTGAAGCTGAGTAACCCGAAGAGATAACGGAGAGAGAGAGTGAGATCAGATCTGAGTCCTCATTGGTTCACAGTGTGTTTGAACGCTTCACTGCTGCCGGCATTTGTTTCTGCGCTGTCAGACATGTTGGTCTGCGTTGTTCCCGCCACTGCAGCCAACAGCACGACGCATTAGAAATAACCTTGGAAGGAAGAAACTGTGTGTGTGTGTGTGTGTGTGTGTCAGAGTTTATGTGCCTGTACAGTATTTCTGCCTTTTCCATGCCACAAAATCAAACGTCCTCATTGATTTGAATACATTCTGATCTTAACTGCTTCCCACCTCCCTGCTCTGCCCACATCTTTCTTAAAACCAGAACTCTTCTCTCTTTGGCGACAGGAAACATCAAAGAGGCCGGTTTGATGATTTCCGCCTTTCTCTTAACTCGACAGCGACAGATGCAAAGACCGAAGACCTCAAAAGAAAACAGGCCTGCAGCTGTTGGCACGGCAACCGGAAGGGCATAGCAAACGAAGGAGAAGGCGGCGAGATGAAGACCTCGTACTTCCAAAAGAAAAACACTTAAAAAGCTGCAGGTTTAGCTGATTTTCACACAAAAATAAAAAAAGAAGCCGAAAAAAGAAGAGAGAGATAAGAATAAATGACGGCGGTGAAGATGAAGGTTTTGTCAAAGGGCACAAAAGATGAAAAAAAAGATCAAGGTAAGAGTGAGAAGTGGAAATCAGCTCTCTAGGAATTAAGAGACAAACAGAGCTCTATTTTCACAGAGGTCAAAGTGGAGTGTAGGATGGATGACGAGGTCAGTGTCACCGTCAACAGGTTTCAGGTTCAGGTGAAAAGAAGTATAAACAATTACGAGTGTTAACATGTTTTAGAGGCAGAGATGTCTCAGCTGTTTGTTGCTGGTTGTATGAATAAAGCAGCAGCTGATGGAGGAGGCGGTGCAGCCCTGCAGTCTGACACTGAACAGCCTTTAATGTACAAACAGTGAGGGGATTTTCCATTTTGTTCTTAATCTTCTAAAAGCTTCTGGAAGAGCGGCCATGTTGGCTGCTTTTCAGTCAAAACACATGTTGCCAAAGCATATACTGTACATAAACAGAGCCAAGTAAATATGCAAAATATATGTAAATATGATATGCAGTAGATGAAATGAAACAACACGTTACTGGTCAGTGTGGAACCTTAGACCCGTTATTTAGTTAAGTTTTCAAATGAGCAATTCGTTACTGATAAGCTTTTACTGTGTTTCCCTGTTAAAAAGAAAATCCCCGACGCATTTGCAATGTTCCAGTTTCTTTCCTTCTTCTCGGAGGGTAGCTGTGTACTAGTGGAAGCCTTTACGTCATGGAAGTAAGTAACTAAGCATTGACCTAGTTAACTGGTTGCATGTTTTTTATTTTGTTTTATTTGTTTATTTAACAGGGACATTGAATAGTCATTGACTGACCCAGGGTTAGCTTAACAGCAAAATGTCAGCAGTCCCTGGGCAGGCAAATCCACAAAATAATTATGGCATCAAATGTTAAAATTCAGACAGGGGTACAGAGAATAAACATTGCATAATACTAAACTAAAGCACTTTCCATTTAAAACATTATATCATGCAAAAATGTTGAAACATACGTATACATAACATATGACATGTTGTATGAACTGGTTAGGAATGCATTGAGCCCCAAGACCCTCTTGATATATGTTTACTTGTGGTCAAACATAATCGAGCTGTAAAGGGGATATTGTGCCTGTCATTCCTGTTATTAGCCTGCAGAGTTACAGATTATGGGCTGTAGACTCGGCTATGCAATGACAGTAGAGTCAGTACGGTGTAGTCCCTCATTCGTCCAGGAGTGTTCCATCGTAGAAAAGGTTTCAGTCGTAGTCATCTGGACACTGATTTCAGAATCAAGACGTTTCGGCTCCCATCCGGAAGTCATTCTCAATTGTGAAAATGGTCTGGGAACTCAGAAATTTAAGCTACTCTGTTGCTTAAGCCCCGCCCTCAGGGAGAAGTCTTCCTGAGTCTCTGCTGTTTACCCTGCCTAGTTTCACCTGAAACTGACCTTCTTTTGTTTCCATGATGGCCCAGTAATCAGTAATCAGGCCTATTGTTTTCTTTCTCTTTCAAACCAACTCTTCTCTCCAGAGAGAGTTGGAGTTGGAGTCAAAGAAGCCATTTTTGTGGAAAAAAGAAAACCCCTCTTTAAACAGAAATGGTGGTCTGAGATTCAATTTACCAAACGTTTACCACAGTGTATTAACACCATGGTCAAGCCAATCATATGCTAATCAGGTACTTAACAGTGATGAGGGAGGTGCAGCCAGAAAAACTTTTTTCCCAGCTGTGAGTAGGTCTCTCATTTCATATTTGCACTGCATTGTGGGACAACAGTGTCCAGCAACAGCAAACTCAAAAATCAAGCAGATTTAGTCTGCATCCTCACATTTATGAGTATACAGTATGTTATTTTTTTCCAACGTAAACTTATACAGTCTCTGTCCCTCCTAGCCAATCAAAGTTCCTCTTTCCCTGACTGACATCTGATTGGATCACAGTTCATCAAATGAAGGAATGAAGAAGCTCTCAGAGTGCCATTTTGATTGAAGTGCTCCTCAGCAGCTCTGAAAATCATCTGAAGCCCATTCTGTCATTTCCAAAACAACCGCGAGTCTCTTACAACACCTCGTTATGTTTCGTTTGCTTTGGGGGGTTTTCTTCAGTTCTGAAGAGGTGACATTTTGGAGATTTCCATTCCATCAGCTATAAATTATTTCTTTGTTCCATCTTGTTCTTCAAAGAATAATGAAGCATGGAAGTGTAAAACACACACAGCAGTCTGAAAAAGGCTTTGAAGTGAATGAATCACTTCTCTGCATGTGGTCATGATAACAGTCAGTCTACACACAGCTACTTCTCAGTATGACTCATATATTCTGAAGCTGCTTTACAAGTTATTTATGTCCAAAATACATCGCAGTCTTGTCTTCGCTCTAATGTTTAGACAATATACAGTGTTGTGTATCAGCTTGTTCAGTTCTTCACTGAAACTATATGATGTTTACAATGAGTGAAATATTCAAACCCAAGACTCCATGTGGATTTATGTCGAAAGTGAAGCTGCTGCAGCAGAGTTCAAACATGCAGGGAACTCTGGGTAATGCTGCCCTCTGATGTACGTAACATCCAACTACAACTGATCAGTCATGTGACTCCTCCTGACTCATCAGGTTGTATTTTGTGGCTCAGACAGATCAGAGATCAGCAGACTTTAGGGCCCTGTTCTTCATACGTGGATAACCGAGTTTTCCAGATTAGAACATCGACAATTTCTGGATTTTTTGGTTCTTTGAAGCTGGTTTAAAATTGTGAAAGTGAACTTTTATCTTGTTGTATATTTTATCATATATAAGAATAGGTAACTCTCCATTATGAAAATGAAATTGTGATAATTACACCAACAGATCATAGTGATTTTACAAAAACCTGCATGTTTTCTTCTAAAATCATAATTATATCAGCACTCTTTCATTATAAATCTAAGAAAGCGAGTCATTTGTATCAGAAAATGACTTCATGTTTGGGCTTCACCATAAAACCTCACATGAGCCAGCTAACTGTCAATCAGAGAAGAACCAGAAAATCCAGACTCAAGTCAAATCGCCAATATTCTCATCTTACCCATATAAAGAGAACAAGTCCAGGGATGTGAAGAATGTGTGAGATGTAAACTAAACCTCACCTGCAGCCAAAGAGTTGGGTGGGTAGCTCCAGAATTCGTCACACCTGAAGTGTTTCAGTGTCATCGCCCCTGCTGATATATTATTTTCTTAAACATTTAGAAAAGCCTGTAAGCTGAATATTACGGTTGACAGCTCCTGTTATCAACACAAAACCACAGAGGATGACAAAGACTCAACGTAAATCCCTGGTTTGTTTTTCTATCATCCTTGATCATTTTCTGTTTATTGTTCATTTTCTGGTCAAATAAAGAAACACTTCACTGTCAACAAGACAAAAAGTCTGAAAATGGACAATTAGCAAAGGCCGTAGTGTTTATTTATCTAGTTTCACATCAACTTTTGCTGCTGCAGCAGTTGTTAATCTTCTTGGGCTCCAATCTAACTCAAAAGGATTACTTGTGACAAGCAACACATCACTATCCAGTGTTTAAAAATAAAAATATCATTGTTAACACATAAATTAGTTTGAGTTTCATTTCAATTTCAGTTGAAATTCAGCAGAGTATAAAAATAACATGAAATATAGTGTGTGCAGGTGGATGAAATACCCTGGAGAGGGGCTCATACATCACCCCTGTCAAAATAATATTGGCTGGCTGCCATTGTTCACTTAAAGGAGCCAACTCGTTCGCGATCGACACATCACTAAATGCCTCCGCCTCTCTGCCTCTGTTAAAGCTAAATGGAGGCTGTTAACCCCCGAAAACAAAGCACAGAGGACTACAGTTTAGACAAAGTAGCTTCAAAAAGTTTAAGAACCATTTTCACATCAGTTGCTGCATTCAAGTGTGTTAAACCTGATGACCCTCCCTGGTTTTCTGACGTCTCAGTTGAACCACACACCCTGTTGTTCCTTTTATGTTTGTAACAAGCAGCAGGGCAGCTGAGCACAACAAGGTCACCAAGACTGCTAGAAACAGGACTCCACCCAAAGTCACATTCTTGGAACACAGCTTCCCTCTAAAATATGGAAGCCTATGTGCCATGCCACAACTTGTTTTGGTTTGGAGTTTTTTCATTAGAGAAGGAAAAACTAATGGAGATTAGGTGACCAAGAGAAGCAGCAGTGATTTGCATGTGACAACCCACCAGCGCCAGACAATTATCAGCAAGGTGGCACAGGGTTTTCCTTTTTACATGGTCATAGATCAGCCTTTCTTTTTTTGGTAGTGTAATGTTACTGCATTTTGAGTTTGGCCAGACCGAGGCGGTGTCTCTGCACTGCACGGTGGATCACAGTGGATCTAAAGCGGTATGAAGAGTGAGTTGTTTTGGCATCCCACAGAAAAGGCATTTTGGGGAGAAAGTTAAACAGCAAAAACAAATATGGTCTCCTACACAATTGGAAGGGGAGGGTGAAGCGAAGGGTTTTCGGTTGGTTGCAATCTGCAACTTCACCGCTAAGTGCCACTAATTCCTGCACACTGGACCTTTTTAATTTCACTGTACAGTATATTACTTGACTTCATGAGCTGTTCTTTGTTCATGGCCTGGTCAGAGGGTTTTCTTTTTCTTTTTAGGTGTGGCACGTTCCCTCATAGAAAATAACATTTAGATTAAACCACAGCATGAGCGCAAATGGTTGAAATGATTTACCACAACCATAAATGTCCACTACATTGCATTGTCTGTTGATGGCTCAGTCTGATGGTAACCCCTTGTGGACAGTAACTGCATGAAATGAATTTCCTTATGTCCATAGTGCTAAACACTAGCTAGCTTCAGTGAAAGTAAAACACGCATCATAAGTCTGTGATGATGATGTTAGCATCCCAAACTGTAGTTCCTGTAAGGGAGCACCCACAAAGAAGCTACTCTAAAGAGAACTACCCCCAGGAGTGCCGAGGGGGGACAGGATGACTACCCCATGTGGCCTGACACACAGGTAATGACCGAAGCTAACAGAATATAAACCACGGGTACAGTTTGTGTATGTGGCAAGTTCTTCAAAAACCCTTGAAGATCCATCAAGTGGTGCAAAGCACAGGAGCAAAACCTGGTGAGATGCAGGAGGAGCCAGGCCCAGAGTCACCCCACAATGCCCAGAACCTCCAAGTGCCACAGGCTCCACCCCCAAGCACAAAGTCAGAACTCCGTCGGGTCAAGTGGCCAGCAAGTAGAGAGAGTGGCTCCAGTTCGATGAGGATGTGGAGGGGATCCTTGAAGCCACAGCCAAAGGTGATGTTGACCAACGACTCCAGCTCATGTCATCAATCGTCATCAACATCGCAGCCGAAAGGTAAAGGTTTGGCACTAAGGAGCAACATGTGGCCAGAAACCCTGAGGCTTTGCTGGCCAGTCGTTCTACAGGGCCCTCAAGCTCCTTGGCATCACAGGACTGCACAGTAAGAAAGTCATCAAAAACACCACAGAGGCTGCAGAGAAGGCATCCAGATGGCTATGGATCAAGAGGTGGGATCTGCGGATTATACAGGTCACTTGGACACAAGCCAGGGCCTGATCAACCCTGGGTGAGGGTGTATGATTGTTGAAAGACCCGAAACGCTGATGACTACTGGAACAAATATTTTATAAAGCTGAACAAAACACACTCACATTCTAACAAAAAGTATTTTTCTTATATTCTATCTGAAATTCGGAACCTCCATCCATCCATTATCTATACCCAGTGTGTTTGAACCTGGTCGGAAGAGTAACTAATTTCATTTAATTGTATTTTGTATGGTTAAAATGACTATTAAACAGACAAGATTACACAATTTTCTTTTTGTCTCCAGTGATAGAAAAAATACTCCTTATGTAAACCTTTACCAAATAAAAGTAGTGATAGGTTCCATTTGATTTTTACAGAGAAGCATTGTTGTAACCCCTCCGTGCTACACACATAGAATTGTATAAAAAAAGGCAAGCAAAATAAATGAATTATAAGCAGAACAAGATAGAATCAGAAACACTTGATTAATAGTACAACCTGAACCAGATTCAATATTTAAAAATGTTACAACATTTTTTAAAAAATGCATTAATTTCATGAGCTTCTTGTAACCGTAACGACTGCAAAGCAATGACAGCCATTCAGTAAAAGTCATGGTTTAAAACAAGTACAATGTTTACCCGTGAAGTGTGGCATAGGATGAAGTGTAAAATCTCATGTTGAGTTGGCACATATTTGTGTGACAGCTGAACAAAAACCATCAGTGGACCATAACTGTAGCTGTTCATCTGGCAACAAATCCAGACTGATGTTTTACTGGGCCACACCCTGCCACACCCTGGGGAACTGAACACTGAATCCAGGTAGACATGTTGCTAAGACATGTACCTTGTCCGTGCCTCTTAATTAAGTTGCAATCAGTAATATTTGAATATTTCAAAACAGGCAGAGCAAGACCAGCTGTGTGTAAATCCTGGGAATGCTCCCTGAGTTCCCTAGCGGCTCTGTGTATTTTCTGAAAACGGCCACATTACCAGGCCCCTGAATACTCCCTGGCTGTGTGCATTTCCTGAAAAATCCTGACACTCGCAGCCTCCTGATGTACCTGATGGCTCTGTATATTTGCTGGGAACACACCACACTCCATGGACCCACAACCTACCTGCCGGTTGTGTTTATTTGCTGGGAACACACTTTGAGTTGGGAATGCTTCACCCTACTAAGCCCCCAAGATACCCTCTATAACAATGTATTCACTGGTAATACTGCACTCTCCCAGGTCATCTGAACTGCCTGCTGGCTCTGTGTGTTTGCTGGAAATGTATGGAAGTTTTTATTGGACTTTATTATTTGTAACCCACAGAAGACAATCCACAAATGTGTACCATGATACACAAATATCTCACTACCCACAAATATGTATTTTTTTATTTGTGATGTGGAAAGTCACATCCACAAAAATACAGAGCGATTTGCAAATATGTATAACTTACTCTGTAAAAACATTTTTATTTTCACCTAAAATGCTGTACGTGGATATAACTTTACACATCACAGATAAAAAAGATACATATTTGTGGCTAGTGAGATATTTGTGTATCATGGTACACATTTGTGGCTTGTCTTCTGTGGGTTACAAATATTAAAGTCAATAAAAACTTCCATAGGAATGCTCCACAATATCAGGCATCCTGAACTCTCCCAGCCTGGCTTAAAGGTGCCCCGTGGAGTTTTCTTGTAAACAAACCAAAGGTTTTGTGTACATTCAGTGTTACACAACTGTGTCGAGTGCATTTCCTTCCTTATAAGCCGATTTATTTAGTATTTTAAATCCAGAATTGTTTACATCCATGCTTGCAGTCTTCTTCTTCTGTCTTTGCTGACTAAAACTCCACAACGAACCTTTACCTGCCCGGTAAGTCTGAACAACAAACTGGCTCTGTGTATTCTCTGGCAACGCTTCACTCTGCCAAACCACCTCCTGAACTACATGGCAGCCCTGTGTATTTACTGGGAAGGGTCAGACTCCCAGACCCTTTGAAGTACCTGCCGGATCTGAGTATTTTCTGGGAACACTCCATACTCTCAGGCCTGTTGGACTACCTGCTGACTCTGTATATTCTATGGCAACACATACACCAAAACACCTGTACTTCCTTTCGGCTCTGTGTATTCACTGACAACTTTCCACTCTCCCAGACACCCTGAACCCCTCGCCACAGCTGCACCGTGTCCTCTTATGTTGATAATCTGATAA
This sequence comes from Siniperca chuatsi, assembly GCF_020085105.1. NCBI lineage: Eukaryota > Metazoa > Chordata > Actinopteri > Centrarchiformes > Sinipercidae > Siniperca > Siniperca chuatsi. Next base: position 2,168,418 of record NC_058058.1, read on the forward strand.
GGGCTGGGATCGATGCCAGAGGCTTTTCTATTTGCTCTTTTTGTATCAATAAAAAATTTTATAAAATTCAAATAAAAGTGAATTAAACTTAAAAGCAAACCTCTTTAGACCTCTGTTTGTCTGGAAAGATTAAATGAGCATGTACACTCTTTTATTAGGAACAGATCAACACACTTAAACTTGGCACATGCCCAGAATGAAATAGTGTTTTGCTGCAGGGCTTCTTATTTTGTGTTCACCCTCCTGTGTGAAATGGCAATGGCAGTGTTTTTAGACTATTCCTTTTATCAGAGGAATCACTCACAAACTGCAGGAAATAGAGCTTCCAAATAAATAAAAGACATTGAAAGCCACAGTGACAGATTTATTGGCTAATAGACGTTATAAATAAGCAGAGTAAATCAGGTGCAAACACAGATCTATTACTGAACGGCCTACTTGGCACAGGCCCAGGGCCCCAGATCCAGAGCCACTGTTTGAAGCACCTGTGATTATTTCTCATTGGAAAGTCAATCAAACAACCACAAAGAGAAACAAAACAGCTACAAGGAAATGAAAAACGTGCTGACTTTTATCGAAACTGTTTGATCAAGTGGCTTCCAATCTCCATCATTATTAGCTTTTAAGAAAGAGGTTAAACTGTGGAGAAATGGATACAATTACAGTGGTGTGAAAAAGTGTTTGCCCCCTTCCTGATTTCTTTTTTATTTGCATGTTTGTCACACTTAAATGTTTCAGATCATCAAACAAATTTAAATATTAGTCAAAGATAACACAAGTCAACACAAAATGCAGTTTTTAAATGAAGGTTGTTATTATTAATGGAAAACAAAATCCAAACCTACATGGCCCTGTGTGAAAAAGTGATTGCCCTCTAAACCTAATAACTGGTTGGGCCACCCTTAGCAGCAACAACTGCAATCAAGCGTTTGCGATAACTTGCAATGAGTCTTTTACAGCGCTGTGGAGGAATTTTGGCCCACTCATCTATGCAGAATTGTTGTAATTCAGCCACATTGGAGGGTTTTCGAGCATGAACTGCCTTTTTAAGGTCATGCCACAGCATCTCAATAGGATTCAGGTCAGGACTTCGACTAGGCCACTCCAAAGTCTTCATTTTGTTCTTCTTCAGCCATTCAGAGGTGGACTTGCTGGTGTGTTTTAGATCGTTGTCCTGCTGCAGAACCCAAGTTCACTTCAGCTTGAGGTCACGAACAGATGGCCGGACATTCTCCTTCAGGAGTTTTTCTTAGACAGCAGAATTTCATGGTTCCATTTATCACAGCAAGTCTTCCAGGTCCTGAAGCAGCAAAACAGCCCCAGACCATCACACTACCACCACCATATTTTACTGTTGGTTTGATGTTCTTTTTCTGAAATGCGGTGTTTCTTTTACGCCAAATGTAATGGGAAACACACCTTCCAAAAAGTTCAGCTTTTGTCTCGTCAGTCCACAGAGTATTTTCCCAAAAGTCTTAGGGATCATCAAGATGTTTTCTGGCAAAAATGAGATGAGCCTTAATGTTGGTTTTGCTCAGCAGTGGTTTTCGTCTTGGAACTCTGCCATGCAGGCCGGTTGCAGGTTATGAACACTGACCTTAACTGAGGCAAGTGAGGTCTGCAGTTCTTTGGATGTTGTTGTGGGGTCTTTTGTGACCTCTTGGATGAGTCGTTGCTGCACTCTTGGGGTAATTTTGGTTGGCCGGCCACTCCTGGGAAGGTTCACCACTGTTCAATGTTTTCGCCATTTGTGGATAAAAACTCTCATTGTGGTTCGCTGGAGTCCCAAAGCTTTAGAAATGGCTTTATAACCTTTTCCAGACTGATAGATCTCAATTACTTAATATCTCATTTGTTCCTGAATTTCTTTGGATCTCAGCATGATGTCTAGCTTTTGAAGATCTTTTGGTCTACTTCACTTTGTCAGGCAGGTCCTATTTAAGTGATTTCTTGATTGAGAACAGGTGTGGCAGTAATCAGGCCTGGGTGAGGCTAGAGAAATTGAACTCAGGTGTGATAAACCACAGTTAAGATTTAAAAACTGCATTTTGTGTTTACTTGTGTTATCTTTGACTAATATTTAATTTTTTTTGATGATCTGAATCAAGAAGGGGGCAAACACTTTTTCACACCACTGTAGATACTTCTCTTGTCTTTTGAGTTTCAGGTTGAATGTTGGACTGTTCAGCTTTTTTGAATCAAAGGCTTTTTGTCTTTTTTCTCAAACCAAGCGGAAATATGGAAACCATCAGGATCTGAGCTTCTTAATTTGAAGAAATAGCAGACAGGAGAAGTATCTTTCATTAGTTTAGGATGGTTGTCAACTCCACCTGTGTTTGCTTCTTTCCAAACAATAAACTGCCTTGAATAAAAGGTTTTATTTTATTAAAGTTTAATTGATTTTATTTTCTCCTTGTTTCCATTTTAAATGTTGATCTCTTGCATTTCTTTACCTCATGAGAAGTCATTAGACTTGCTGTTGCCCTGCCCTACATTAGTATGGGTTTCTGTTAGAGTCATGTATGACATCATTCCTCCAGCATTGAATGTTGCTGCTCTTCACAGTCAGATACTGTAGAGCTTTCAATACAGTTCAGGCCTGATTGTCCACAGTAGGACTGTTTGTTTTGATCTTTTTGTTGCATATGTCTGGGCTCACCCTTAGTGACGCTGTGAGGAACTTGGAGTAAATCAAATGCTCCGTCATGTTAAAAAGAGCCAGTTGAGGTGGTTCAGCATCTGATCAGGACTCCTCCTGGACTTTCCAGCCACGTACAACTGGGAAGAGACCCTGGAGTGGACCCACAACTAGCTGGAGGTATTATCTGACCAAACACATCGGGAAAACCCAGCAGGAGCTGAAGGATGTAGCTGGGGAGAAGGACATCTGCGTTACCTTACTTAGTCTTCTGTCGCTGCGACCCAGATGCGGATAAGCAGTAAAAAATGGATGGATGGATCTGTAAAGCTGCCCTTTGGAGTTTTTTTGTTAGCAAAGTTCTGTTTACATTCAGTGTTACTCAGCAAAATGTATTGCGTGTATTTCTGAGGTCTAACAAACTTGTTGAATACATTTCCTTCCCCATAAAACATTTGAAAAGCTGCCACCTGTGCATCAGTGGAATATGAAACCATTGGCAAGAATGTGTCTTTTTAACTTATGTAAAGTGTCTCTGAAAAGAGCTCTATGAATGTATTATAATTATTAATTAATATATGAACCTTTGATGCATTAATTTGATTGTCAGGCGTTTGATTGTCTTTGTATCCTCATGGATGTTTTTTCTTTGTGTCTTGTCCCTTCTCACTCTGGTTCCTCTCCTCTCAAATCAGGGTCTACTGGCTTTTTCTAGACCTTTCAACTGCACACAGTCTTGTTTTGTTTTTCCAAGGTCAGGAACTGATGCTTAAAGTGAGACTGCGTCACTCTTGGAAGAAGAAATGAATTCCTTGTCTTCTTACAAGTGAAAAGTTGAATTCACTCTTGCTCAGTTCAACACACTCGAGGGTTTTGATGCTACAGTCTCACTTTGTCTGATAGGACCAGTAGCTTATGGTGGGTAATGTTAGCTAATGTTCGCAAACTTTAGACAGACATTACTTAGTCATTTTACAGAATTTTTAACTCTCCTCTGTTCTTGTGCTGTTAGTACTACGTTTGATTACTTACCATTATCCCACGTGTGACCACAATGGCTGGCAGCAATAGTTTCAAAGCTTTGAAGGTGCTGTGGATAAAATCATAAATGCTGAGCTTGCATGTCAGCAGATCCATCTCTACGTCAATTGAGAAAAATCTGTCCATTGATGAAGACTGTGTGATGTGGTTGAAAGCAGTGGAAAAAGCTTCAACCTGGACATTGACCTTGAAACAGTAATTTGCCAAAAAAATCTCCACTGAAATATTAACTTTGATGTTTAAGTTGTTGTTGGTTGGTTGTTTGCTTGTGTTATGGGAAGTCAATGAAATCTGATCAAACCACACCCACACAGTCCGGATGAAGCAGATTAGATGAGTTTTTTAATATAAAATCTTTTAATAAATATTTATTATATATTCTAAGTTCGTTTTTACCGTTCGTTTTTTAAAGACCTTAGAAATCGTGGTATTTCTTGATAATATGAAATATTCTAGAGTAAATAAGACACAATTACAATTAAAGTAATTATTGAAAAGTTTAAAGAATAACTTTGCAAAACCTTTATTGTAAACCATCTTTTCTTGAAAAGGTATGCAATTAGAGACAGAAAGTTGGCATCAAGTCTATATTAGACAGATTCACTCACCGGCATCTAAACCAGAACATTACAGAATCCTTCCAGTAGGCTACCGATGTTTGGATTAATTACAGACACTTCCAGGAGGGACACGAGTGATGGCATTTTAGAGATTAACAGTACAAACACACACCACGCTACATCCACACACAAACACGAAAATAAACTAGCATATTAACTAATTTAAGGCATCTAAAATCTTGATACAAATAAAATCACTTCATTTACGGGATAAGAACTGCACTTAACACCTTCAACAATATGAGCGAAGTACATGTGTCATCACAGCCACAACGACTGAAATGAGACTCATTTTGTTCATGAGGGCGGAGGAGGGGAGACCACCTGCTGCAGACGTTGTTTTTGTTGTTGGAGTTACTGTTGCTCTAGCTATGGTTGTTGCTCTAGCTGTGGTTGTTGGTGCGGCCGTGGTTGTTGGTGCGGCCGTGGTCGTGGTTGGTGGTGAGGCCGTGGTCGTGGTCGTGGTTGTTGGTGCGGCCGTGGTCGTGGTTGTTGGTGAGGCCGTGGTCGTGGTTGTTGGTGCGGCCGTGGTCGTGGTCGTGGTTGTTGGTGCGGCCGTGGTCGTGGTTGTTGGTGAGGCCGTGGTCGTGGTTGTTGGTGCGGCCGTGGTCGTGGTTGTTGGTGAGGCCGTGGTCGTGGTTGTTGGTGCGGCCGTGGTCGTGGTTGTTGGTGAGGCCGTGGTCGTGGTTGTTGGTGAGGCCGTGGTCGTGGTTGTTGGTGAGGCCGTGGTCGTGGTTGTTGGTGAGGCCGTGGTCGTGGTTGTTGGTGCGGCCGTGGTCGTGGGTTGTTGGTGAGGCCGTGGTCGTGGTTGTTGGTGCGGACGTGGTCGTGGTTGTTGGTGAGGCCGTGGTCGTGGTTGTTGGTGCGGCCGTGGTCGTGGTCGTGGTTGTTGGTGCGGCCGTGGTCGTGGTTGTTGGTGCGGACGTGGTCGTGGTTGTTGGTGCGGACGTGGTCGTGGTTGTTGGTGCGGCCGTGGTCGTGGTTGTTGGTGAGGCCGTGGTCGTGGTGGTCTGTGAGTTGCCAGAGGCTGTTTTGAGTAGAAAATGTTGGATCAGTTTCGCATTTAATCCTACATTTTAAACTCATTTAACAACTTTATTTGGAATGAAAGTTTCTCTTACCAACAAACAGAAGAAGGATGACACAAATCTTTGTAATCATGGTGATGCAGTTGTAGTTTCTCTTTTCTGCTCTCTGAAAAATAAAAGTGGCAATTTTCATCAAGTAAATGAAAAGCTGAAAATGGTTATTTGCATTTTAAACAGAGAAGTATAAGCTGACTGTAAAACTCTTAACTTAAATTGTTTGGTCATATTTTCGGCGCCTATGTCTTTCAATGAACTGCAAATAAAATAACATTTTAAAGCTGCTGAAGCAGTAATTAAAAGAAACACAACAAATAAAAGACCTCCAACCGCTCCTGCTTCTGCCCTGCTAGATAAAAGGTGAGGAATGATTGAATATTGACTACTATAATTTGTCTTCTTTGGCTGACTATTAATCAAGTCGATAATCATGGTCAATGATGAATAAGTAGGGTTGATCAGCATACTTGCCAACCTCCAGACATCATAGCCTCAATCAGGGGCCCAAACCTGACAGTATCTATGGATCTTCCCCCAGAAAATTGTCAATTTCAGAGAGGGTTTTCCTGCATTCTAGTGAATTTATCGCGTAGGCCTAATTTTGTTGTGAAATGTGGAGTCAGGAGGACGGGAGAGAAGGGGGCATTGGGACTCTCGGGACTGTCAACATTGCATGAAAAGTAAATTTAACAGAAAAACACATTGTTCAAAGACCTGCAGGATAATTTTATCTGTGTTGGTCATGTGGCTAATAATCTATCTATCTATCTATCTATCTATCTATCTATCTATCTATCTATCTATCTATCTATCTATCTATCTATCTATCTATCTATCTATCTATCTATCTATCTATCTGTACTTACTGATAAGACTACAAAGGCAATTCATCTTCTGACACCTTGGTAGCTAAATTAAGCTATTATGGTACTGTCTGATAAATAAGAGCTAGGATAAATACCAAGGCACTTTTTTTAGTGGCAGTTCTTGCATCACGTTATCGGTGAGCCTAATTAATCGAAAGGTGTGTGCAAGCCTTTGTCAACTAAAGTCACACAAACTGTGTGCTTTGGACTTTGTCCTGTGTGCAGCGAAAGCCTATTTAACATACAGCCTGTAATTATATTTTCATGAACAAGTGGCTATGAGGCTTCCTCTTATTTGTTGTGAGATAGATTTGAGAAGTGTTGGCAACCCTGTTTAATGGTAACCAAAAATGCAAAATAATGTTATATTAGCTACTAGATTTCAGCACTGAGATACAATTATATTCATGATTGACCTAAAAACATATGATTGGAAATCTTGACGTTTCAGAGGACAGACAGAGCGTCCCCGTAGCCATAGCAACCGCCTGCCTGTGTGCGCAGGCGCCAGAGGAGCGGGAGACGGTGCGCTGCTGCCTGAGGTTACTCTGAGCAGCATGCATGGGAGTAAATTACAATTCAATAGATTTGTGGATATTTCTTGATTTCCCCCTGATGGTCTGAATAACTCGCTGCGCCGCTGTCGTCTTTTCGTGCCGTTACAGATTAGTTTTTCACTAAGTGAGAAAAATGGACGTGTGTCGTGAGAGCGTGTGAAGAGGGTCAACGCGTGAGACTTGGCAGCTCCGAGCTTTCAGACAACTTTGCAATACTTTGATAGCTCTGAATACGAAGTGATAATAAATTGTTGTCAAGATAAACTTAAGTGATAACATCTTCTTTTCATTAAGTGTGAACACCTGTTCTTTTATGACGATTTGTGTTGAAACAACTTCCAGGCTTACATTTAACAATATTATAAATATGGTAGGTATTTTAATTTAAAATGTAAAAGAAATAGTTAAGTTTCTCAACCAAGGAGTCTCCATCCTACAAGGTTATCTTACTGTCCCGACAGATTTCTCAGATGTATTTACATTTTTTGATACATTTGTGATTAAAAAGTAATATGTTTAAATAATAATAGTGTTATGGCAAACTGTATTTGTATAGCACTTTTCATTCAATGCAGCTCACAGTGCTTCACATCAAATTGTAGGAAAATTATTTAAAGGGACAGTTCACCCCAAAATCAAAAATACATATTTCTCCTCTCACCTGTGGAGCTGTTTATCCATCTACATTGTTTTGGTGTGAGTTGCCGAGTTTTGGAGATATTGGGATATTGAGATATCTGCATTTTTTAAATACAATGGGACTATATGGCGCTGTGTGGTGCTCAAAACACCAAAAAAAATACATTTGAAAAACTCAACAGCAACGTCTCTTTCCAGAAATCCTCACCCGGTTACTCAAGATAATCTGTTGTGAGCAGTTTCATGTGGGAACTATCGGTAGAAAGAAAATAGTTCCTACATGAAACTGCTCACAACAAATCTGTCCTGACATATATTGCCAATTGAAAACTCTATTGGGATAAAAGGGTAAAGGTGCAATAAAATGTTGAGAAATCCAGCTTTAAATGCCCATAAACAAAGTCAAGTTTTCAAAATAAAATAGCACAAGTTACCACATAATTTAAAAAATTATTTCTAAATTCTTGCAATACTCATTGCAAAAAAAAAAACTCTTAAAAAAACAAACAAATTGCAATGCTTCATATTGGAGTAATATAGTACTTACAGGTTTATATTCTCTCTTGAATGTCGTCAACTGCTGTGAGTGAAGTTGTGATGTCCTCTGATTTCAGCTCCTCTTTTTATGAGCATTTACATGAGATGACGTCAGACTGAGGGCAAAGGAAAGAGAAATATGTTTAAGTACAGAGTAATGGTAACTCTCGTCATGGATGAGCAAGAACCTTTAAATTACTGGCTCTTTCTCTGCTTTTGTTCCACTGATGACTGACTCACGAACAGACAGAAGTCATTGTAAAAATGGTGAAGTAGAAAGGGGATGATAGTTACGACTTCCCTCCCAAAAAACCTGTTTGTTCACTTGGCGGGAAAACTGTCTGAAAGTTTCTGGCAAGAGTCAGAATAGTCAGTGACCACATCAAAAATCTTACATCGGTATAATCTCTTTATCACGTTCAAAAGCATCAGAGCATCAATCAATCACATTTTTGAAGTTCAGGGTTAATTTTTTACCTTGGAAATAGTAGTTTGACAAAAAAAAAAACAACCTTAGCACAGGGTCCATTTCCTTTCAATGTTCTGAGTAATAAATTACAATACAAATTGCATATAAAAGCTGTAATAAATTATTTATTCTAATACAACTTGCAAAGTAGTTGTAATTAATCCTTTTATTTTAAAAGAATGCTTAAAATATGCTTAATTTGTGTGTGTGTGTGGGGGGGAGAAAAGAAAACGTTAGAGTTATACACATACAGTATACATACAAGCATATACATAGATACAATATGTACTGTACAACTGTACATGTAGCCTATACATACATAAAATAGTTAATAAACAGAATGGTCTCTGTGGGGTCCTGGAGGCTTGAAAAACCTACATGTTGCATACATGCATACACTGATAGTTAACACGTTTTCTTAATCTTATGAGAATTGCTAATAAACAAAATAGTAAGCTGACAGTTGATTGTTATAATGTTGTTATTTTCATATTCAGAGGACATATCAGAGTGTCCTGGTAACACCTACCAGAACAATTGGAGACTGAATAGGAGACTGTTTACAGAACAACCATCCATCCTTCCATTATCTATACCAGTTTATCCGGTTCAGGGTTTGTAGCTGGTCACAATGGAGACCATTCCAGTCTTGCAACAGATTGTGCCTCCCACGTATTTTTATATTCCAGTCAGAGAGCTAAGAATCTGTTTTTCTGAAACATAAATCCCTGGGAAACTTGTAAAAAAAAAACCTTGATTAACAACATTTACTACAGTTTTGGAGATTTTGCCAGAGTCCAAACCAAAGTTTCAAAGAGATTTATTTTCAGGTATATGCATCTATATTTAGTTTTTTCACACCTAATATCACGTTTGCATTTTTCTTGTTAAGTGCAAAGCGAAGAATGTCCACATACTTTAGTGTAGTAATGTAATGCTCCAGTATACAGTAATATTTAATAATTTAATATTATATAAACGCCCCTGCACAAAGCTAGATTTATAACGAAATGGTTTTTCCAGTTTGGTGTGAAGAACTTGACTGGCCTGCACAGAGACCTGATCTCAGTCCCATCCAACACGTCTGGGATGAATTGGAATGCCGACTGTGAGCCAGACCTTATCACCAACATCAGTGAAGGATTTCACTAATGCTCATGTCTGAATGGTAGCAAATTCCTGCAGCAGTTCAACATCTGGTGGAAAGTGAAACCAGAAGAGCGGAGGCTGTTAAAGCAGCAGATTAATACCCATGGTTTTGTGTGTTCAACTATCCCATATGAATGTGTCCACATACTTTTGGCTATGTAGTGTATAGGGACAACTTAGACAGTTTGACATCATTGTATAACTTCTGGTACAAATGGTACAAAAGGTACAAACACATAGTTTAGTCTTCACTAAATGTTTTTTAGTTAAACTATCTTAACTTTGAAGTAAAACCAATGCTAATGGGGGGGGGGATGACCGGTTGAAGCTGTACTGGCTGGGGCAGGGCAGACCTTGGCCGCCGTGTCAAACCTGTTGCAGAACTGGTTGAATTCACTGCCCTTGTCCACATCACCCACTGCTGAAAGCTCAATGTCCTGACAGCAGATCTTCTCCTTTACAACAATGTGACTGGGATTACACCATCTATTGTTTACAAAAATCTGTTCAGTTGCAATGTAAGGAGGCCATCCCTTGTATACACTCCAACTTTTCTCCGAAATTGTATTCCTCGTGGGTCGGAAAACAGAATAATACTAAACACACTTAATATGCAACAAACAAACAAAAAGTTAGTGTCTACAGAGCTACAAGGACTTGCTGCTTTGTAAACTTCTGACATACTACTAGTCAAAGTGACATACTACCAAGATTTAGCAAATAACATAAGATAAGTTAAGCCTTTATTGATCCCCAAAGGGGAAAAACTGGTGTTGCAGTAGCAGAAGGATATAAATAAGTACAAACAAACAGAGAAAGTAAAAAATAATAAAAAAATTAGTGACAAAACATTATTAAGTGCGATAAGGCTATAAAACAGCAGTGGTGTATACCAAAAACCAACCAACTCAGAATTGGCATACGCCACTAGAAAACGAGTGACATACCATCAGCCATATTTCTATCTTGATGTCACTCACATGTTCTAGAACATGCAGTGGGTGTTTTTGGTATAATATTTTGATATTTTGAATAATTGTAAGCATAGCTACAATGAAAATATATACTGTATATATGTCATATATTTTATATTATAATAAAATTTGGAATTTGTATTTACTCATGAACTATCAAAACTCCTTTAAATTATTTATTGGTCAGAAAGTTTTGTTTTTATGGTACGGGTGCATATCTACCTTTACAACTTGTAAAGTTTGTGGTTCTCTTAGACATACATCCCACAGCTGTGCGCTATAGCACTGGAAACAGTTTTTTCTTTCAGATAGTATTTGTTGTTTATTGCGCTATACTTTCTGGAGCATTGTAGGGGTGTATGTTATTCAATAGATGCCAAGTCAACATGGCCTGACCTGACACTAGCAGTCAAATAAAATACCAGTGCGATGCTACAGAATAAATAAAAACATAAGTATACACGGGGTCTTTGCATTTGATGCTTTAATACTTTTAATAGATTTATATTAACATGCACAATAACTGCAGGACATTGCGTGGTGTTTTCATCCAGTGGACCGAAAAGCAGGAATGCAGTTGATTACCAAACCACCAAACTATGGCCTCACAATAGTTGAATCTCTTTGATTACATTACTAATAACAGCTGTTCATGTTGTGGCCACCACATGGCTAATAACTGATTCTGTGTGGATGTTAAGAGCAGAGAGGACTACCTGTATGTTAGCTAGTCATTAATTTGAGGAATAGAGTTGTTATTCAGTGTAATTCGTTAGTGTATCACAGAAAGTCTGTTTTACTAAATGTACAATCAGTACTGAGTATGAAAACCCATAATGTTACTCACAGTTAAAGCAAGTTCAAACTAACAGTCCAACCAAAAGTAGAGATATGATAAATAAAGTCATAATAAATTAGGTCTAGTTTAAATAGTCTCTTTAAATAAAATATATGGTGCATAAAGTGTCAAATGTTGCTGGTATTTAGTCACTTTCTTTCTGTTGAGTTCTTAATTCCAAAGAAGTGCTGTAACAACTGCTATGACTAAAAGGACACTACACGCTGCTGCTGCTGCTGCTGCTGCTGGTGCCGCTGCTGTTGTTCCTGGGGCCACTGTGGTTGTTACTGCATCAGCTGTGGTTGTTGTTGGGACATCTGGGGTTGTTGGTAGAGCAGGTTTGGTTGTTGTTGGGATACCTGTGGTTATTAATGTAGCAGCTGTGGTTGTTGTTAGGACAACTGTGGTTGTTGTTGGAGCAGCTCTGGTTGTTGTTGCTGCTGTTGTAGTGGTTGTTGTTGGAACAGCTGTGGATGTTGTTGGGGCAGCTGTTGTTGTTGGGGCAGTTGTGGTTGTTGTTGGAGCAGCTGTGGTTGATGTTGCTGGGACAGCTGTGGTTGTTGTTCTTGCAGTTGTGGTTGTTTTTTGAGCAGCTGTGGTTGTTGTTTGGGCCACTGTGGTTGTTCTTGCAGCAGATGTGGTGGTTGTTGTTGGGACAGCTGTGGATGTTGTTGGGGCAGCTGTTGTTGTTGTTGGAGCAGCTCTGATTGTTGTTGCTTCAGCTGTAGTTGTTGCCACTGCAGCTAAGATTGTTGTTGTCGCAGCTGTGGTTGTTGTAGCTGCGGCTGTAGTTGTTGTGGGGGCACCCGTGGTTGTTGTTGCTGCAGCAGTGGTTGTTGTTGGGGCAGTTGTGGTTGATGTTGCTGGGACAGCTGTGGTAGTTATTCTTGCAGCTGTGGTTGTTATTTGAGCAGCCGTGGTTGTTTTTTGAGCAGCTGTGGTTGTTGTTTGGGCCACTGTGGTTGTTCTTGCAGCAGACGTGGTTGTTGTCAATGCGGCTGTAATTGTTGTTGGGGCAGCTATGGTTGTTGTTGCTGCAGCTGTGGTTTTTGTGGGGGCATATGTGGTTGTTATTCGAACAGCTATGGTTAATGTTGGTGGGACAACTGTGGTAGTTGTTGGTGCAGCTGTGGTTGTTGTTGCAGCAACTGTGGTACTTGTTGGGACTGCTATGGTTGATGTTGGGGCAGTTGTGGTTGCTGTTGCTGCAGCTGTGGTTGTTAATCTTGCAGCTCTTGCTGTTGTTGGGGCAGCTGTGGTTGTTGTTCCTGTGGTTGTAGTTGTTTTTGTTTGGCTAGCTGTGGGTGTTGTTGCAGCAGCTCTGGTTGTTGTTGCTGCAGTTGTAGTTGTTGTTCGGGGACCTGTGGTTGTTGTTGCTGCATCTGTGGTTGTTTTTGGGGACACTGTGGTTGATGTTGCAGCAGCTCTTGTTAATGTTCGAACAGCTGTGTTTATTTGGGCGGCTGTGGTTTTTGTTGGGGCCGCTGTAGGTGTTGTTCGGTCACCAGTGGTTGTTGTCAGTGCAGCTGTGGATGTTGTTGGAGCAGCTGTGGTTGTTGTTGCAGCACCTGTGGTTGCTGTTGGGACTGCAATGGTTGTTGTTGGGGCAGTTGTGGTTGTTGTTCCTGCAGCTGTGCTTGCTGCTGTTGGGGCAGCTGTGGTTAATGTTGCTGGGACAGCTGTGGATGTTGTTGTGGAAGCTGTGGTTGTTGTTGGGGCCACTGTGGATATTGTTGCAGCAGCTGTCATTGTGGTCGCTGTGCCTGCAGTTCTTGTTGGGGCAGCTGTGGTTGTGGTTGATGCAGCTGTTGTTGTTGGGGCATTTCTGGTTGTTGGTAGAACAGCTGTGGTTGATGTTGCTGGGACTACTGTGGTTGTTCTTGCTGCAGCTGTGTTTGTTATTGCTGCAGCTGTGGTTGTTGTTGTTGGGGCAGCTGTGGTTTGTGGGGCCAGTGTGGTTGTTTTTGCAGAAGCTGTGGTTGTTGGTGGGGCAGTTTTGGTTGTTGCTGGGGCAGCTGTGGTTGTGGTTGCTGGGGCAGCTGTTGATGTTTTTGCTGGGACAACTGTGGTTGTTGTTGGGGCCAGTGTGGTTGATGTTGTTGGTATGGCTGTGGTTGTTGCTGCAACTGTGGCTGTTGTTTGAGCAGCTGTGGTTGTTTTTTGAGCAGCGGTGGTTATTGTTGGGGCCACTGTGGTTGTTGTTGCAGCAGCTGAGGTTGTTGTAACTGCGGCTGTAGTTGTTGTTGCAGCTGTGGTTGTTGTCGGGACTGCTATGGTTCTTGTTGCTGTGGTTGTGATTGTTGTTCCTGCAACTGTGTGTGTTGTTGATGCTGCAGCTGTGGTTTTTAGGGCCAATGTGGTTGTTGTTGCTTCACTTGTGGTTGTTGTTGTTGGGGCAGCTGTGGTTGTTGTTGCTGCAGCTGTGCTCGCTGCAGCTGTGGTTGTTGTCGCTGCCACTGTGGTTAATGTCGATGCAGCTGTGGTTGTTGTTGGAGCAGTTGTGGTTGATTTTGGGGCCAGTGTAGTTTTTGTTGCAGATTCTATGGTTGTCGTTGGTGTAGATGTGGTTGTTGTTGGGACAGTTGTGGTTGTTGTTGGGTCAGCTGTGGTTTTTGTTGTTGGGACATCTGTGGTTGTAATTGGGGTCACTGTGGTTGTTGTTGGAGCACCTGTGGTTGTTGTTGCAGCAACTGTGGTACTTGTTGGGACTGCTATGGTTGATGTTGGGGCAGTTGTGGATGTTGTTGTGGAAGCTGTGGTTGTTGTTGGGGCCACTGTGGATATTGTTGCAGCAGCTGTCATTGTGGTCGCTGTGCCTGCAGTTCTTGTTGGGGCAGCTGTGGTTGTGGTTGATGCAGCTGTTGTTGTTGGGGCATTTCTGGTTGTTGGTAGAACAGCTGTGGTTGATGTTGCTGGGACTACTGTGGTTGTTCTTGCTGCAGCTGTGTTTGTTATTGCTGCAGCTGTGGTTGTTGTTGTTGGGGCAGCTGTGGTTTGTGGGGCCAGTGTGGTTGTTTTTGCAGAAGCTGTGGTTGTTGGTGGGGCAGTTTTGGTTGTTGCTGGGGAAGCTGTGGTTGTGGTTGCTGGGGCAGCTGTTGATGTTTTTGCTGGGACAACTGTGGTTGTTGTTGGGGCCAGTGTGGTTGATGTTGTTGGTATGGCTGTGGTTGTTGCTGCAGTAGATGTTATTGTTGTTGTGGCAGCTGTGGTTGTTTTTGTTGGGGCAACTGTGGTTGATATTGCTGGGATGGCTGTGGTTGTTGCTGCAACTGTGGCTGTTGTTTGAGCAGCTGTGGTTGTTTTTTGAGCAGCGGTGGTTATTGTTGGGGCCACTGTGGTTGTTGTTGCAGCAGCTGAGGTTGTTGTAACTGCGGCTGTAGTTGTTGTTGTTGCAGCTGTGGTTGTTGTCGGGACTACTGTGGTTCTTGTTGCTGTAGTTGTGATTGTTGTTCCTGCAACTGTGTGTGTTGTTGATGCTGCAGCTGTGGTTTTTAGGGCCAATGTGGTTGTTGTTGCTTCACTTGTGGTTGTTGTTGTTGGGGCAGCTGTGGCTGATGTTGCAGCAGCTGTGGTTGATGTCGCTGTGGCTGTAGTTGTTGTTGGGGCACCTGTGGTTGTTGTTGCTGCAGCTGTGCTCGCTGCAGCTGTGGTTGTTGTCGCTGCCACTGTGGTTAATGTCGATGCAGCTGTGGTTGTTGTTGGAGCAGTTGTGGTTGATTTTGGGGCCAGTGTAGTTTTGTTGCAGATTCTATGGTTGTCGTTGGTGTAGATGTGGTTGTTGTTGGGACAGTTGTGGTTGTTGTTGGGTCAGCTGTGGTTTTTGTTGTTGGGACATCTGTGGTTGTAATTGGGGTCACTGTGGTTGTTGTTGGAGCACCTGTGGTTGTTGTTGCTGGGATGGCTGTGGTTGTTGCTGCAACTGTGGTTGTTGTTTGTGCAGCCGTGGTTGTTTTTTGAGCAGCTGTGGTTGTTGTTTGGGCCACTGTGGTTGTTTTTGCAGCAGATGTGGTTGTTGTCAATGCGGCTGTAATTGTTGTTGGGGCAGCTATGGTTGTTGTTGCTGCAGCTGTGGTTTTTGTGGGGGCATATGTGGTTGTTGTTCGAACAGCTATGGTTAATGTTGGTGGGACAACTGTGGTAGTTGTTGGTGCAGCTGTGGTTGTTGTTGCAGCAACTGTGGTACTTGTTGGGACTGCTATGGTTGATGTTGGGGCAGTTGTGGTTGCTGTTGCTGCAGCTGTGGTTGTTAATCTTGCAGCTCTTGCTGTTGTTGGGGCAGCTGTGGTTGTTGTTCCTGTGGTTGTAGTTGTTTTTGTTTGGCTAGCTGTGGGTGTTGTTGCAGCAGCTGTGGTTGTTGTCGCTGCAGTTGTAGTTGTTGTTCGGGGACCTGTGGTTGTTGTTGCTGCATCTGTGGTTGTTTTTGGGGACACTGTGGTTGATGTTGCAGCAGCTCTTGTTAATGTTCGAACAGCTGTGTTTTTTTGAGCGGCTGTGGTTTTTGTTGGGGCCGCTGTAGGTGTTGTTCGGTCACCAGTGGTTGTTGTCAGTGCAGCTGTGGATGTTGTTGGAGCAGCTGTGGTTGTTGTTGCAGCACCTGTGGTTGCTGTTGGGACTGCAATGGTTGTTGTTGGGGCAGTTGTGGTTGTTGTTCCTGCAGCTGTGCTTGCTGCTGTTGGGGCAGCTGTGGTTAATGTTGCTGGGACAGCTGTGGATGTTGTTGTGGAAGCTGTGGTTGTTGTTGGGGCCACTGTGGATATTGTTGCAGCAGCTGTCATTGTGGTCGCTGTGCCTGCAGTTCTTGTTGGGGCAGCTGTGGTTGTGGTTGATGCAGCTGTTGTTGTTGGGGCATTTCTGGTTGTTGGTAGAACAGCTGTGGTTGATGTTGCTGGGACTACTGTGGTTGTTCTTGCTGCAGCTGTGGTTGTTGTTGGGACTGCTATGGTTGATGTTGGGGCAGTTGTGGTTGTTATTGCTGCAGCTGTGGTTGTTGTTGTTGGGGCAGCTGTGGTTTGTGGGGCCAGTGTGGTTGTTTTTGCAGAAGCTGTGGTTGTTGGTGGGGCAGTTTTGGTTGTTGCTGGGGCAGCTGTGGTTGTGGTTGCTGGGGCAGCTGTTGATGTTTTTGCTGGGACAACTGTGGTTGTTGTTGGGGCCAGTGTGGTTGATGTTGTTGGTATGGCTGTGGTTGTTGCTGCAGTAGATGTTATTGTTGTTGTGGCAGCTGTGGTTGTTTTTGTTGGGGCAACGGTGGTTATTGTCGGGGCCACTGTGGTTGTTGCTGCAGCAGCTGAGGTTGTTGTAACTGCGGCTGTAGTTGTTGTTGTTGCAGCTGTGGTTGTGGTCAGGACTGCTGTGGTTCTTGTTGCTGTAGTTGTGATTGTTGTTCCTGCAACTGTGTGTGTTGTTGATGCTGCAGCTGTGGTTTTTAGGGCCAATGTGGTTGTTGTTGCTTCACTTGTGGTTGTTGTTGTTGGGGCAGCTGTGGTTGATGTTGCAGCAGCTGTGGTTGATGTCGCTGTGGCTGTAGTTGTTGTTGGGGCACCTGTGGTTGTTGTTGCTGCAGCTGTGCTCGCTGCAGCTGTGGTTGTTGTCGCTGCCACTGTGGTTAATGTCGATGCAGCTGTGGTTGTTGTTGGAGCAGTTGTGGTTGATTTTGGGGCCAGTGTAGTTTTTGTTGCAGATTCTATGGTTGTCGTTGGTGTAGATGTGGTTGTTGTTGGGACAGTTGTGGTTGTTGTTGGGTCAGCTGTGGTTTTTGTTGTTGGGACATCTGTGGTTGTAATTGGGGTCACTGTGGTTGTTGTTGGAGCACCTGTGGTTGATGTTGCTGGGATGGCTGTGGTTGTTGCTGCAACTGTGGTTGTTGTTTGTGCAGCCGTGGTTGTTTTTTGAGCAGCTGTGGTTGTTGTTTGGGCCACTGTGGTTTTGGTTGCTGCAGCTGTGGTTATTGTTGTTGGGGCCGCTGTCGTTGTTGGGGCCACTGTGGTTGTTGTTACAGAAGCTGTGAGTGTTGTTGGAACAGTTGTTGTTGTTGTTTCGGCAGCTTTGGTTGTTGTTGGGTCAGCTGTTGTACTTGGAGCAGCTGTGGTAGTTGACTGTTTAATGCAAGAGGCTGTTTTGCATTGAGAAAGATACATCAGAGTCACATTTAGATTTGTTTTGTCCTACTTTTCATGGATGATTTTCTTCAGTCAATTATTTTAACTTACCAACAACCAGAAGAAGGATGACATACCTCTTCATCATCATGTTGTCAACAGTCTCTTAGGTAAATGAAAAAATTAGCTCCAGTTCTCACTGAAAATTAGTAACATTACTCTCTAAGACATTTATTCATTAAACTCAGGTTATATAAGTTCAAACTTATATTTACAGCCTTTAGTGAACATAATTATTTATGTTATTCGTTAAACTCGTGTTTTTTAGGAGCATAGTTGTATTTACAGCCATCAGTGTACATCATTTCTTTAATTAATATTAAGAATGAATTATTAAAATGTTTTAACAGTTATAAATTTCTTGGAAAAAAGTTACATTTTACAATACTTTTTCCCAGTGAACCCTTTTAGCTGTACTGCCTGAGTAACTAAGTGATCGACAAGACACATACCTGCCTTCGTCTATTTCTTTTCATTGTTTAAATGGCAGTGTTTCTAAAATTATTATATATCATGTAGTTTTCGTATTGCCATCAAATGTATAACTTACAAAAACATTTTTATTATTTCTACATCAATATCTATCAACATTTCTGTAGATTTAAGATTATAATAATTAATAATTATTTTTTTCCAAGAAGAAAATCCACAAAATGCAGCTAAAATACAATAAAATATCTGTAACATTGGTGATAGCGAATAACCATTTAATTTCAGAGTAAAAGACAAACACTAATATAATTGAAACACTTACAGATTTTTCCACGGTTTGAATTGTCTCCACTGTGATTCCACCTTCTCTCTGTCCTTTGCTGTTTACTTAGTGGTGTCCACCAGTGAGAATACAGCAGCTTTGATAACAGCCCAAAGGGTAAGATGACATCAGAGACATAAATGAAATATATAAATATGTTTTTCAATTTGAATTGAAGGTGTGGCGTACCACGCAATGGCTTATTCATGCGCCTTTTACTAAATAAAGAAACTTGAGTGACAATTTTTGTAGACATGACATTGGATTCAGTTGTTGTGAGAGTATTTATTATTTCAAATTCGCCGTCCCACATTGTTTTGTATTACATTATTTACACATAAAGACCTGTTAAGTATGACATTCTGCACCTATGGACGAGGATGAATTTATTCTTGCCCGAGTGAGTAAGGGTGTGATCACCTTTACAGTTTTCTCTGGTCTAAATTACACCATATCAGTATGAATTGTGCTTTGTGTATTGTCTTTTTTGGGGTTAACAGAGCTTTATTGTGAGCGAGTAATAAAATGTGTGCCATTTTGCATCACACCATAAAAATACAACCATACCCTGGTCACATGCTATTTCTGGGTCTTGTTCTTTGCATAAATTGCCACAGGACTACAATGTCTCATTCACTTTATGCAAAAAAGGTAAAGAAGCTGGTGTGATAACAATGCTTATGTCTGTATTTTAAGACAACATACATGGCGAGATCATGCATGCTCCATACAGAAAGAACCCAGCTGGCCCGGTCAATCCTTGCTGTGAGGTAACAGTGCTGGGGCTGGTTTCACAAAGATATTTCTGACTGGTCTGTAGTGTTAGGCCAGTCTTAATATTGACAGCTCTGCTGCAGGTCTGCACTGTGTTTACATTTTATGCTATGCAAAGTTTTTTCTATTGGTAAGCGTCACTTAAAATGTCCTTATACTTGAATTCTTCCAGAAGGCAAACATTTTCTGCTGTTAATACGGTCAATCTTGTTTTTTAGTTTGAAAAAGGTCTTTATTTGGCCAGAATTCATAGCAAATTAGTTGTACTTAAGATAGTCAAAATCTAGACAGTTATGCGCAACAGATATAGACAAATTTAGACGTGAATTTAGACTGGCTGTTCGACTGGTGTAGATCTAACTAAGTGTATCTTTGTGAACCAGCCCCAGATCGATGAGCCCCCCTGATATTTTTGTCAGTTGCACTCTGGTGAATGGCCAGTTGCTAGACTGCTAGACAGTTTTGGTTTGTTTGCTCAGGCTTTGAGATAATGAAAAATTACATTTGAAGAATTCAACTGCAGCAACAGGTTTCATTAGAACGCTGATTTATAAGAACTATTTCCTCTGTGGAAATAAGTGCCAATGAAAACTGCGGACACAAATGTTGGCACAGAAGGTTACCCTTGCCACAAATATACTGTTCATAGAAGGACTTTCTGCCATATTTCCCACTTCAGTGAACACATTTCATAGATGCAAAAGCTATCACCCATTATCTCTACTACAATCTGAAGACTGAAAACAATTATTCCGTCCCTAACACATCTAGAATAAAGAGGTTTTATTTTGCAAAGATATAGGTACTTTCTAGATTATTAATCACTGTAATCACACGCATAATGACCTCCCTACATAGATACAGAAAAGTGAAATGCTCGGTCCTACCAGAAACAGTGAAACATTTTTGTTTTGGTGAAATCCTCAGAAAATTGCTTCAAATTCTACATAAAATTCTGCTACAGTCATTATCAAAGAATGCACGTCTCAAACATTTCAGCTACATAGACAGGGATTCCCATTATCACCTTGCTGTTTTTATTGATTTTTATTGAACCCCATTCTTCTGCAACACACTGAAACACAAACATTTCATTTCGTTATTCCATAGCATTATTCACTCCTACACCTCCATACCCATCACCATAGTCAATTCATTAACTACTTTAACACAATCTTTGGATAGCTGATTGGTCCAAATGTGTTGCTCTGCCTCTGGGAGCCAGCGAGGGGAATGTTGATATCGCAAAAAAGTTTTTACGCTTGGCTGAGGTGGAAAAGTTGGTGTATCAAGAAAAGCAACAAACTTAGTGAATCAGACTTAGCGAATAAATGACAATGTACATTAGTACTGAAGAGATGAAAGCATCTTCTGCAGTGGTTTCATGGCACCAACTGGAGAATTAGCTCCACCAACTGTTTATCTCTGAACCTACTCCTAATATTCACATAACAGTGATGGTGTCATGGTTTCGGGTTTGTGTTCAGCTTTTTCCTGTATTATTTTGTAGTATGCTGCCTCATGTGTCTTGTGTATTTTTACTTCCTGTCTTTGTTTGCTTTTCCCACCATTTTTGATTATCTGCCTCGCCCTGATTAATTTCACCTGTGTCTCGTCTTCTCCCCTTGCCTGAGTGTATTTAAGTCTGTGTACTGCCTTTGTTCTGTGTCAGTTTGTCTTGGTCATGTGCCTCACGTTCTTGTTGTCTCTACATGTGTTTGTTTCTCTACCTTGGTTATTTGAATTTTCTGCCTACTCCTTATTGGATGTGTTTCCCTGCGTTTGGACTGCTGTCTCCTGGGTTTGATCTCTACCTGCCTGACCACCCCCCTTCTGTTCATTAAATCATTATACTGCACATGTCTGCATTTGGGTCCATTTTGGGTTTTCCTTGTGTACCCTGTTTGGCACAAACGTGATAGATGGATGGAAATGTGTATTAATTAATTAATTACTTCATTCATTCATTCATTTCTTCTGCTGTAATTCAGTTAAAACTGGAACTACATTCGCATGGATGGAAAACTAACTGAAAATTAGTATTCATTAGTTTTTAAGACATATTAGTTAAACTCAGTTTTTGTGCTTACTTATATTTACAGCCATTAATGTACTACATTTAACTACCAAAAGTATTAACACTCATTGTTTGCTTTGTAAGAGGTAACAGATATTTTTGCCAACAAAATTATTCATGCTTTCCCCACCATGTTAGCTGTACCGCCTGGGTAACTACCTAAAATGTATCGACAAGACAGACACCTGCCTTCTAAAATTGTTTTTCATTGGTTAAATGGTTAATAAACAGGACTACAAGATGACATATCATGTAGTTTTCTTTTTGCCACCAATGTAGAACTGAATTTGCTTACTTCTACTACTTTATTATAAACATCATTCACTATAGCTTTGAGACAATACTTCGTCATTTGATCCTAAAAATAAACTCTCAAAATGATTTAAAAGAAAACACATTTGCGAGAAGTACAAGTAGAACACATTTTAGGAAAATATAATACAGGTATGACTGTAGACACACAATCACACACATAAGAAACAATCTACAGGATGCAGCTAAAATACAATAAAATGAATTAAATAACCGTAATATTATTGATAATGACTAACTAATATAATTTTCGAATAAATGACAAACACTAAAATTATATAACTGACACTAACACTTACAGATGTTGTCACAGTTTGAATTGCGTCCACTGTAGTGATTGCACCTGCTCCATGTCCTTTGCTATTTGCTTAGTGGTGTCCACCACTGAGAATACAGCAGCTATAATAACAGCCCAAAGCAGGTAAGATGATATCAGTCTTTACAAAGACATAGATGAAATATGTAAATATGTTTTTCAATTTGAATTGAAGGTGTGGCGTACCATGCAATGGCTTATTCATGCACCATTTTGGGTAATACTTGTGCTAAATGTGAATGTGATATTTGTTATTTCAAACTCATACACCCTACCAAACTGTTTTGTATGGCTTTATGTAAAAGTATGCAAAGTATGAAAGACTGGATTTCCTGTACCTATGGGAGAGAATGGATGTATTCTAGTATTAAGGGTATAAACAACTCTACAGTCTTTCTTCCTTGGTCTGATTTACACCATAACAAAATGAATTGTACTTGTACTT
This sequence comes from Siniperca chuatsi, assembly GCF_020085105.1. Lineage (NCBI taxonomy): Eukaryota > Metazoa > Chordata > Actinopteri > Centrarchiformes > Sinipercidae > Siniperca > Siniperca chuatsi. Next base: position 2,190,664 of record NC_058058.1, read on the forward strand.
CATTATTGTCTGTTTGGGAACACACAGCCTTATTGTAAGCGACTAATAACAGTAAACATATATTCTTATTATTTATTGTGACTAACGTTACCAAATTATTAATTTCAGTCTCTATTTTTTTTTCTTGCAATCCTGGCATTTGGAACTGATGTTCAGTGCCCGTTCCATGCGGAGACGTATTGAAACACAATTATTTTGGGGGATTTTTTTTACAACATATCCCTTTTTAAGCCTCACCGTGAAAATGGTTTATGAACAACATTATCACACGCAGAACTTATGTTGCAACCTGGGTATCTTATCTTTTTTTTTCATTGAAAATTCTTAGTCTTCTTGAATGATGGACTTTTTGTTTGTGTTTAACAATTCTAAGAATAGTCACAATATACACACGGCAGTACCTCAGCCTTGGTTGCTGTTTATTTGTTAGTGGCACAGTACTGTTTTTAATGCTTATATAGTCTATTTTCTGTAATAGTTTTTGGTATACTTTACAGTCCTTGTAACCTATTTTTGCCTGTAATGACGAACGAATATTATTTTAATGTGTTTCATGAGATGCAAAACCAACATGGGCACTACCAGAAGCAAATATGAGTACAATGCATCATCATACAAAAGACAACAAAGTAAACTCTTGTTCTTTGTATTTCTCACTTTAATACTTTGAATACTTCACATGCCTACTAACATTCACATCCAGATGCAGGCTATTGAGCAATCACCACAATATGCTGCACAGTGTTTCCATCCAGTAAATACCTTACACTGTAATGCAATCAAATACAACAAAACAGAACTATGTATATTAAATAACTCTTTGTTTACATTAGACGTAAGAGTTGTTCATGTTGTTGTGTCCACTAACTATATATGGCTCTTATGGTTGTGTCGATTTTAATAGCAGTCAGTAAAAGTATCAATGTCTGTCTTATATAAGTATATAAGTATTTACAGCAAGTTTATCAGTGTACTTCATTAGTGGATGACATAAGTTCTGTTATCATAAAATTAATTTTGTGTTTGGAAGAAACACTTAAAGCATATTCAAATTTAAGAGATAAATTATAAAATCACAGGTATGGACATAATAAGTATAATAAATTAAAGCAAATCATTCAGTCTCTTTAAGATAAAGAGATAGTATACATATAAAATATAAGTTGCTATTAGTAAGTCTTTTGTTTCATTCCAATTCTTAATTCCAAAGAACTGCTGTAAGAAGTGCAATGACAAGAAGGAAACTTGTTTTGTTGATGACCGCAGAAGAGGCTATGATTGTTGTGGTTGCCGCTGGGGGAGCTGTGGTTGCCGCTGGGGCTACTGTGGTTGCTGCTGGGGCTACTGTGGTTGCTGCTGGGGCAGCTGTGGTTGCTGCTGGGGCTACTGTGGTTGCTGCTGGGGGAGCTGTGGTTGCTGCTGGGGCAGCTGTGGTTGCCGCTGGGGCTACTGTGGTTGCTGCTGGGGCTACTGTGGTTGCCGCTGGGGCAGCTGTGGTTGCCGCTGGGGCTACTGTGGTTGCTGCTGGGGCAGCTGTGGTTGCTCCTGGGGCAGCTGTGGTTGCCGCTTGGGCAGCTGTGGTTGCTCCTGGGGCAGCTGTGGTCGCCGCTGGGGCAGCTGTGGTCGCCCCTGGGGCTACTGTGGTTGCCGCTGGGGCAGCTGTGGTTGGCGCTGGGGCAGCTGTGGTTGCCGCTGGGGCAGCTGTGGTTGCCCCTGGGGCAGCTGTGGTTGCCGCTGGGGCAGCTGTGGTTGCCGCTGGGGCTGCTGTGGTTGCCCCTGGGGCAGCTGTGGTTGCCGCTGGGGCAGCTGTTGTTGCCGCTGGGGCAGCTGTGGTTGCCGCTGGGGCTGCTGTGGTTGCCGCTGGGGCAGCTGTGGTTGCCGCTGGGGCTGCTGTGGTTGCCCCTGGGGCAGCTGTGGTTGCCGCTGGGGCAGCTGTGGTTGCCGCTGGGGCAGCTGTTGTTGCCGCTGGGGCAGCTGTGGTTACCGCTGGAGCAGCTGTGGTTACCGCTGGAGCAGCTGTGGTTGCCGCTGGGGCTACTGTGGTTGCCGCTGGGGCAGCTGTGGTTACTGCTGGGGCAGCTGTGGTTACTGCTGGGGCAGCTGTGGTTGACATCTGTGCGTTGCCTGACGCTGTTCAGCAATATCATGTTTGGATCAGTATAACATTCAGACTTTGATTCCACATGTACAGTAATTTATACAGAATATTTTCTCGGGAATTTATTTCTTAAACTTACCAAGAAACAGAAGAATGATGATACAGATCTTCATCATCATTGTGGGAAGGTGCTTTGCTGTTTAAAAAGTATAATCATTGATTTCTGTTTGATTCAGTTTATTTTACGACAGTTGAATAGTATTTAGTTTTTGACATGACAAATCCGTATCTTAACTACTTGCTGATATTAACCGGCATCATTTTAAATTGCTGAAATACCAAAATGTAATGACACTAGCATACGTTGAAATAAATGTTATCCCTTTCATTATATTATCCACTGCTTCTTTAAGACAATAATAACTTTGTTAGCTGTAAATACAAACTACTATCATTTATTTAGAGTAAAATTATTGATTGGTTCTACGAATTTGGACTGTCATTTTGTTACCGTGAGCATCTACAATGTTTCTGTAATAAAACGGCTCTTTTGTGCATTAATCAAACATTTATGTTAAAAACGACTGTCAAAGACACACAATTATTAGAGCTTAAAAACTGTGGAATCTTTTCCAAATTTCCAAATTTTCTTCCCAAATAAATTGCACAAGGAGCACAAAGAACACTCTTCATATATTGCAACTGTAACACCAATGATAAAGAACAAAACTATAATTTAATAATTACTTTGTAATTGAAGACAGACGGAGAACACAACTTGCATTGATTGAAATTGAAAAAAAAGTCTTTATTAAAATACTTACAGATTTCGTCTGGCGTTGACTTGTCTTCACTGCAGTGACTGAAGAAGACCGTGATGCTCTCTGATTCCACGTGTTCAGTATCCTTTGCTGTTTACTCGTTGATGTACTCCACTAAACAGACAGCAACTTTTTATATCCACACAAAGAAGATAAGATGACATCATGCTCTTAACAAAGATGTAAAAGATTTGCATGAGTAATGTTTTTTTCCTCTGTTTAAGGTGTGGCCACGCCTTTTAATAGCTCAGTCATACGTATTTTATTGACATGTATGACATGTTTAGTGAGTAAAAACTGGTTAAGTGACGTTTTTAGAAACATGACGTTGGATGTAATATTTTGGTAAGGACAGCTTATGGCTTGTTTGTTGTTGTTGAATGTCAAGTATGAAAGACTGGAAGTACCGCACCTTTAGGAGAGGAGACCGACGCATTTCAGCTTGCTTCATCAGGCTCATCACAGAGAACCTTTAAATAGGGTAGGTATGATGCAGAAAAAAATTTGAAAAGGTAAAAAAAATATAAAAGACAAACAATCATATACATCCACAAACATATCAGCCAATGGGACACCCACACATAGATGGGCTGGGTCATGTGCTTCAAAACAATCATATTCACAAACTGGCAGAGAGACGCCATATTTGGTCCCTAAACAGGAGAAGTGCATGTAAGGGGTAGAGGAGGTCTGAACCCAAAGTGTGCCTATTTAATGTGGCGTACTTTAAAAACACATTCTACAAAGTGCTATGTATGTAAATATCAAATGTCTTCAAAATGGAAAAGCTAAGCTAACATATGATAAAAATAAAAAGATTTAACAAATTCATTAAAAAGATGGGAGAGGAGCCCCCCCCCCTCCGCGGGAAATAAACAGTTCGAGTAAAAATATCCAGAATGCTCCCCTCTTTTTTTCTGAGGAAGTTGACATTAGCACCTCTTTGGCTGGACGTAATAACCTAAATGAAATAAGATGAAATGCGATGTCGTACAATTCAACTTGAACATGAATGTGTTTCACGGCAATTTATCCAATAGTGGAGATATTTCAATAAATGCCAAAAATGTCAACCTTCTGCTGACACTAGAGGAAAAGTCAGAGGTACACCAAAGTCATTAGAAAACATGATCTATCAGTCTACGTTTGGGTCTACAGCCAAACATAGATAAACACATACAAAAACTGAACTCATTATTTATTATTGATTTGCTTTTCTCTTTGCTTTATTGCTGGCTTTTTTTTCGTTTTCCTTTAAAGCACTTTGCAACTTTGTTAGCAAAAGTGATACAAAAATAAAGTTTATCCAAGTTTATTTATTATCACGTGCCAAATTGTTTTCATTCAGGACCAGCAGTTAATGAGAAATTGCCAAACTGTTCAAAAATGCCTAATGTTGCGATGTCATTAAAGACGTCAAAGAATCTTCATTGATATTTTTTAACAATTGTAATAGTTACCCTATACATACTGCAGTGCCTCAGCCTTGGTAGCTGTTTATTTGTTAGTGGCACAGTACTGTTTTGAATGCATGTGTATATTATTTAGTGCAATGGCTCTTGGTATACTTTACAGTACTTTGTAGCCTATTTTTGCCTGTAATGACGAACGAAAATTATTTTAATGTGTTTCATGAGATGCAAAACCAACATGGGCACTACCAGAAGCAAATATGAGTACAATGCATCATCATACAAAAGACAACAAAGTAAACTCTTGTTCTTTGTATTTCTCACTTTAATACTTTGAATACTTCACATGCCTACTAACATTGACATCCAGATGCAGGCTATTGAGCAATCACCACAATATGCTGCACAGTGTTTCCATCCAGTAAATACCTTACACTGTAATGCAATCAAATACAACAAAACAGAACTATGTATATTAAATAACTCTTTGTTTACATTAGATGTAGAGCTGTTCATGTTGTTGTGTCCACTAACTATATATGGCTCTTATGGTTGTGTCGATTTTAATAGCAGTCAGTAAAAGTATCAATGTCTGTCTTAAAAGTATTTACAGCAAGTTTATCAGTGTACTTCATCAGTGGATGACAAAAGATCTGTTATCATAAAATTAATTTTGTGTTTGGAAGAAACACTTTAATGCATATTCAAATTTAAGAGATAAATTAGAAAATCACAGCTATGGACATAATAAATAAGTACAATAAATTAATTCAAATCATTCAGTCTCTTTAAGATAAAGAGATAGTATACATATAAAATATAAGTTGCTATTAGTAAGTCTTTTGTTTCATTCCAATTCTTAATTCCAAAGAACTGCTGTAAGAAGTGCAATGACAAGAAGGAAACTTGTTTTGTTGATGACCGCAGAAGAGGCTATGATTGTTGTGGTTGCTGCTGGGGCAGCTGTGGTTGCCGCTGGGGCAGCTGTGGTTGCACCTGGGGCAGCTGTGGATGCTCCTGGGGCTACTGTGGTTGCTGCTGGGGCTACTGTTGTTGCTCCTGGGGCAGCTGTGGTTGCAACTGCTGGGGCAGCTGTGGTTGCACCTGGGGGAGCTGTGGTTGCCGCTGGGGCAGCTGTGGTTACTGCTGGGGCTACTGTGGTTGCTGCTGGGGCAGCTGTGGTTGCTCCTGGGGCAGCTGTGGTTGCTACTGGGGCTACTGTTGTTGCTCCTGGTGCAGCTGTGGTTGCAACTGCTGGGGCAGCTGTGGTTGCTGCTGGGGCAGCTGTGGTTGCTCCTGGTGCAGCTGTGGTTGCTGCTGGGGCTGCTGTTGTTGCTCCTGGGGCAGCTGTGGTTACTGATGGGGCAGCTGTGGTTGCACCTGGGGCAGCTGTGGATGCTCCTGGGGAAGCTGTGGTTGCTGCTGGGGCAGCTGTGGTTGCTCCTGGGGCAGCTGTGGTTGCTACTGGGGCTACTGTTGTTGCTCCTGGGGCAGCTGTGGTTGCAACTGCTGGGGCAGCTGTGGTTGCTGCTGGGGGAGCTGTGGTTGCCGCTGGGGCTGCTGTTGTTACTGCTGGGGGAGCTGTGGTTTCTGCTGGGGCTGCTGTTGTTACTGCTGGGGCAGCTGTGGTTACTGCTGGGGCTACTGTGGTTACTGATGGGGCAGCTGTGGTTACTGATGGGGCAGCTGTGGTTACTGATGGGGCAGCTGTGGTTGCTGCTGGGGCTGCTGTGGTTACTGATGGGGCAGCTGTGGTTACTGATGGGGCAGCTGTGGTTGCTGCTGGGGCAGCTGTGGTTGCTCCTGGGGCAGCTGTGGTTACCGCTGGGGCAGCTGTGGTTACTGCTCCTGGTGCAGCTGTGGTTGCTGCTGGGGCTGCTGTTGTTACTGCTGGGGCAGCTGTGGTTACTGCTGGGGCAGCTGTGGTTGCTGCTGGGGCAGCTGTGGTTGCTGCTGGTGCAGCTGTGGTTGCTCCTGGTGCAGCTGTGGTTGCTGCTGGGGCTGCTGTTGTTACTGCTGGGGCAGCTGTGGTTGCTGCTGGGGCAGCTGTGGTTGACATCTGTGCATTGCCTGACGCTGTTCAGATATCATGTTTGGATCAGTATAATATTCAGACTTTGATTCCACATGTACAGTAATTTATACAGAATATTTTCTTGGGATTTATTTCTTAAACTTACCAACAAACAGAAGAAGGATGATACAGATCTTCATCATCATTGTGGGAAGGTGCTTTGCTGTTTAAAAAAGTATAATCGTTGATTTTTGTTTGTTCATTTATTCATTTATTTATTTATCATTTATTTAGAGTAAAATTATTGATTGGTTCTACGATTTTGGACTGTCATTTTGTTACCGTGATCATCTACAATGTTTCTGTAATAAAACGGCTCTTTTGTGCATTAATCAAACATTTATGTTAAAAACGACTGTCAAAGACACACAATAATTAGAGCTTAAAAACTGTGGAATCTTTTCCAAATTTTCTTCCCAAATAAATTGCACAAGGAGCACAAAGAACACTCTTCACATATTGTAACTGTAACACCAATGATAAAGAACAAAACTATAATTTAATAATTACTTTGTAATTGAAGACAGACGGAGAACATAACTTGATTGAACCATTGATTGAAATTGAAAAAAAAGTCATTATTAAAATACTTACAGATTTCGTCTGGCGTTGACTTGTCTTCACTGCAGTGACTGAAGAAGACCGTGATGCTCTCTGATTCCACGTGTTCAGTATCCTTTGCTGTTTGCTCGTTGATGTACTCCACTAAACAGACAGCAACTTTTTATATCCACACAAAGAAGATAAGATGACATCATGCTCTTAACAAAGACGTAAAAGTTTTGCATGAGTAATGTTTTTTTCCTCTGTTTAAGGTGTGGCCACGCCTTTTAATAGCTCAGTCATACATATTTTATTGACATGTATGACATGTTTAGAGAGTAAAAAAACTGGTTAAATGACTTTTTTAGAAACATGACGTTGGATGTAATATTTTGGTAAGGACAGCTTTTGGCTTGTTGTTTGTTGTTTTATGTCAAGTATGAAAGACTGGAAGTACCGCACCTTTAGGAGAGAATGTATTAACTTTAATGTGAGCGACCAGACTTTTTAAAGGTGTAATCACTTTTCTTTGGTCTGAATTACACCAGAATTAAATAAATTGCATTTTGTATCAAGTCCAAGTCCATCACTTTTCGATTGGACAGTTAGTAGTAGTAGTTTCTCATTTTGTGAAAAATCAACTTTGTGTTTGGTCACTTGTTGGTTTGAACATGATGAGGCCGCTTGGTAGTATCTGTCTGAAACACAGTTTTTGGCTGTGGGATTTGTCTGTTATCCTTCACGCTGTCCACCTTGGTACATGCCTTGCCATAGCAACCTCAGCCACATGGATTTGTTTTAATGTGGACTTTGAAATAATTATAATAATTATCTACATATTTATTTAATTTACATCTTAATCATGCATATTTTTTACATGGTAGTGAATATTTTTTGTAGCCTTAGATGCATCACGTATATCTTTTCATAGATTTAGATGGTATGGCTGATGGCTCTGCACACTTTGTTCCAATAATAAAGCCCATCTTTTGGTCCCTAGACTCTCATCAGGGTTACTGATTTTGAACTGTGAATTTATTTACTTAAACATTTTAATGCTTAGATAAGCCGCCTAGCTTGCGGCATCTTGTTTTTGATGGGGTCCTCACTAGAAGAATTAGTCTTGCAAAACTAGCAAGCTCATTTGCTTGTTGTTTTGCTCTGAAAAAACATCCACTGGGCATCAAGTGAGTCTGGCAGCTGAAAGTTGGACCAGCCGCAAATACATTAACAGTGGCTCCCAAACATTTTAAACCGTGGCACCCCTCCAAAATGACCCTACTTTTGGCCAGCTCAAGTTCAGGTGTTTGGATCGTGTTGAGGGCTTAGATTCATCAGCATTTCTTTGAGCTGTATTTACACTGACAAATCTTTTGTCAAAAATACCATAGAAGGGCTGGTACGAACAAGGAGATGAAAAGAAATCACAACATGGTTGGGTAACACAGGTTCAGCTTTTGAATTCATTCAAGTGGCACGTATTAGATATCTTTTGGTCCATTTCAGAATATTATGTATTCGATTATTGGTTAGAATTAGTGATGCATTAATGTGTTCATCACTTAAATGTTGCAGCTGGTGAAGGAGCTAAGTTTTATTGCTTTATATACTGCTTGGTAGTGTGAGAATTAATGAGAAGAAAAAGGAAGTTTAGCGTCCACCCACTCAGTGACACCGAACCCCCCTCCCTTGGTGGATGAACCACAGCTGACCTATGGAAAACAGTGGGACGGAGGGATGAAAAAGGGAGGGTCAATGGAGAGAAAAGGACTGGGGGGGCAGGACTCCGATAGCGAGGACGAACATGACAAGAAGAGAAGGGAGATGAATAATCAACTCCTCTGGACCATGGGTCATGATCCTGATGGATGGGTGGAGACTCCGATCCAGAGAGTGGCGGGTGTGCTTATAGGCCAATGTGAAGGACACCTGACTCCCACAGAGACGCCACAGGAGTCTAGACGTCTTCCAACATCTCATGGAAACCCCTATGATTTACGAGATAGAAAAAACAAGGTAAACTACACCCGGATGCCCCTACGCGTGGCCAGGAACGGCGCACCAGCTTATGTCCCTTCGCACATAGAGACATGGATGGATTGATGGGAAAACTGCCTCCTCTAGCTAGAGAAGCAGAAGACTGGATTGCAACGTTGGAAAGCCTCACAATGGGAGAAACTCTTTGTGCTGGAGATATGAGAGCCCTCCTGGGAAGAGCAGAGGGGGTACAGGTTGCAAACAAGTTACTTAAGATGGCAGGAATACGATCTGCGGATCCTGATCACAGGCCATTCAACACCTTCAGGAACCTACTGTGGGATACCTTAAGACAAGAATATCCAACTGACAGAAGCATAGAGGGAGTAGGAGATATCAAGATGAACCCTGGAGAAGCAATGCTGGAATATCTGAAGAGAGCAGCCAAACTGTGGGCACAACAAACAGGAGCCAGACATGATTCCAGCGACGCTATACAGGCTCTGTGGAAAATGCAGTGTGTGAAGGGGCTGCCGGAAGAAGTGCAGAAAGCCCTAGTGAGCGTGGTAGGACTCCAGAAAATTACTTACAAACTATGGGTGGAGAACCTCAGCTTGGGATTCACAGAACTACTGAAGGGGCCCGGGGACTAACGCAGGCCAGTTCTTCGCACCTATGACAGAACAAATGGTGGCTTGTGATATCAATGGCAAGACTTACTTGTTACTGGCGGACACTGGAGCCACTTACTCCTCTATAAACTTGCAGTTTCCGCTATCCTCCAGGAGCCTTGCCGTTTTTGGATTCTCAGGGAAGCTTCAGACACAGAATTTCACTGTACCATTGGCAGTGACACATGTAAGCTCCAAGCAGACACTCACTCATCAATTCCTATACGGCCCCGACTGCCCTGTGAACCTCCTCGGAAGAGATCTCCTCTCTAAAATATGCATGAATATATACTGCTGCCCAGATGGTCTCCATCTCTCGACCAACGATCTTCACCAGCCTTGCTATCGTCCATATTCCACGGTGCTACATCTGACTCCGCCTACATCCCCAGCGGAACCACAGACGCGGGTGTAGTGGAAGAGACTGCTCTCCAATGGCCCAGAATCCCCCTGAGTCCAGTACCAGTACATGTTCTGGCTGGATCGCAGCCGACTCCTTTCCCGGCTGGATCGCAGCAGCACCAATCCTTGGCCAATGCTGGATCACCATCACCTCTGTTTCCGGTGGGATCCCTGGAAGTCTCTGCTGTCTCGCAGCAACCTCCTCCGGTCCCTGCTGAGTCGCAGCAGCTCCTTGTTCCCAGCCCTGAAGTTCCCAAGCCGGCTCCCAATTCTGCTGCTCTGTCGCCGGCTCCCAGCCCTGCTGCCTCGCAGCAGCCTCCTCCGGTCCCTGCTGAGTCGCAGCAGCTCCTTGTTCCCAGCCCTGAAGTTCCCAAGCCGGCTCCCAGTTCTGCTGCTCTGTCGCCAGCTCCCAGCCCTGCTGCCTCGCAGCAGCCTCCTCTGGTCCCTGCTGAGTTGCAGCAGCTCCTTGTTCCCAAGCCGGCTCCCAGTCCAGCAGCCCAGAAGCTGGCTCCCAGTCCAGCGGCCCAGAGGCCGGCTCCCTGTCCCAAGGCTCCGTTGCTGGCTCCCTATCCCGAGGCTCAGTCGCCGGCCCCAGGTCCAGCCGCCTCGGTGCCATGCCTTATATGTCCAGCCGTCGCCGGCTCCCCGTTGCGAGGCCCCATCGCCGGCTCCCGGCCCTGTCGCCTCGGTGCCCTGCCTTGATGTCCCGCCGTCGCCGGCTCCACGCCCAGCTGCCCAGTCGCCGGCTCCACACCCTGGCGTCTAGTCGCCGGCTCCCTGTCCTGACGTCTCGTTGCCGGTCTCTGGCCCTACTGTACCGTCATTGGTCCCTGAGCTGATGGGCAGGCCACCAGAAGGATTCCAGCTGACTCCTTTCCCGGCTGGATCGCAGCAGCACCAATCCTTGGCCAATGCTGGATCACCATCACCTCTGTTTCCGATGGGATCTCAGCACAATGTGGAAGTCCCTGCTGGATTGCAGCAGCCTCCTCCAGTCCCTGCTGAGTTGCAGCAGCTCCTTGTCCCCAGCCCTGAAGTTCCCAAGCCGGCTCCCAGTCCTGCTGCTCTGTCGCCAGCTCCCAGCCCTGCTGCCTCGCAGCAGCCTCCTCTGGTCCCTGCTGAGTTGCAGCAGCTCCTTGTTCCCAAGCCGGCTCCCAGTCCAGCAGCCCAGAAGCTGGCTCCCAGTCCAGCGGCCCAGAGGCCGGCTCCCTGTCCCAAGGCTCCGTTGCTGGCTCCCTATCCCGAGGCTCCGTCGCCGGCTCCAGGTCCAGCCGCCTCGGTGCCATGCCTTATATGTCCAGCCGTCGCCGGCTCCCCGTTGCGAGGCCCCATCGCCGGCTCCCGGCCCTGTCGCCTCGGTGCCCTGCCTTGATGTCCCGCCGTCGCCGGCTCCATGCCCAGCTGCCCAGTCACCGGCTCCACACCCTGGCGTCTAGTCGCCGGCTCCCTGTCCTGATGTCTCGTTGCCGGTCTCTGGCCCTACTGTACCATCATTGGTCCCTGAGCTGATGGGCAGGCCACCAGAAGGATTCCGGCCTCCCGAAGGGTTCAGCGTCCGCCGCCGGCCTCCAGAGACTCTCGGTCCTCGCTTTGTTGGTCCTTCTTATTATTAATCTGACTCTGCAAAGTAAGGAGAAAATAGAGTTATCAAAGAAATGTAGTGTAGTAAAAAGTACAGTATTTTCATCTGAATTGTCCTGGAGTTGAGAAGAAGAAAGTAGCAGAAAATGAAAAATACTCAAAAAAGCAAATACAAGTACCTCAAAACTGTACTTAAGTACAGTACTTGATTGAATGCACTTAGTTACTTTCCACCACTGGTGATTGGTAAGGTGCTAGGGACCACTGCTCCACCTGACTGCACCAACAACAAGCGCTCTGTGCTCAAATTGGTCAGAGTCATGAACATGTCATAGAAGTAAAAAAAAATCCGGACTTTCCAGTCTTTGTGTTAAGGCATTGTGAGGCATTCCAGATGCTGCATCAATAACTGTCATCATTGAAGATAAAAACAGGAACAAGGAAATGTTTGTACTGAATGCTTATGTAAAATGTTCACTGTCAACATATTTCATTTGTTTTCAATCTTCTCCTGGTAACTAAAGGGCGATTAGCATTTAATCATTGAAAAACAAAAGCTAAACAACAGAAGACAGTCAGCTGACACTCATTTCAACAGCAAATGTCGATGGTGGACGTTCGTTCATGACCTGTGTGTGGATCTCAAGAATGGTCACGCTCATGTACCCTGTAATATTAGAATGCATACCTAGTTGTTAAAAATACCTAAAGTTTAAATTCCCAGATTATTCCCTAACTTCACATCTTGTTCCTATGTACCTTCATGTATGTACCAGTATGTACTGTAATGGTACACTGTTAGTACAAATAAAATACAAAATATATATACTATAGTAAAATACTTGGCCGAGAAAGCTGATTCTGGGACACACAAATTTCTTGGTTTGCAATGCAATGTGAGAAGTTCTGTTCTTGTTTGATGTTTTGACTCCTCCATCCTGCATTTTCTAACACCATGAGCTAAATGCTAACATCAGCATGTTAACATGCTCAAAATGATAATGCTAGCATGTTGATCTTAGAAGCAGAGTCGGGATTTCCGGGACAACTTCACCCACCTCCAAGGTGCATGGAAAAGGGAAAAACTCTGAAGAGGTCCAAACTCCAGCAACGCTTGTAGTATACAGAACAACTTTATCGTCAGACAAACACGTTTCGGCATGCTTCATCAGGCTCATCACAGAGAACCTTTAAATAGGGTAGGTATGAAGCAGAAAACTTATTGAAAAGGTAAAAAAAAATATAAAAGACAACCAGTCATATACATCCACAAACATATAAGCCAATGGGACACCCACACATAGATGGGTGATGATGTGAACTCATCGTTTATTATTAATTTGCATTTCTCTTTGCTTTACTGTTGGCTTTTTTCTATTTCCTTTAAAGCACTTAAAGCACTGTAACTTTGTTAGCAAAAGTGATACAAAAATAAAGTTTATCCAAGTTTATTTATTATCATGTGCCAAATTGTTTTCATTCAGGACCAGCAGTTAATGAGAAATTGCCAAACTGTTCAAAAATGCCTAATGTTGCGATGTCATTAAAGACGTCAAAGACTCTTCATTGATATTTTTAACAATTGTAATAGTTACACTATACATACTGCAGTGCCTCAGCCTTGGTAGCTGTTTATTTGTTAGTGGCACAGTACTGTTTTGAATGCATGTGTATATTATTTAGTGCAATGGCTCTTGGTATACTTTACAGTACTTTGTAGCCTATTTTTGCCTGTAATGACGAACGAAAATTATTTAAATGTGTTTCATGAGATACAAAACCAACATGGGCACTACCAGAAGCAAATATGAGTACAATGCATCTTCATACAAAAGACAACAAAGTAAACTCTTGTTCTTTGTATTTCTCACTTTAATACTTTGAATACTTTACATGCCTACTAACATTGACATCCAGATGCAGGCTATTGAGCAATCACCACAATATGCTGCACAGTGTTTCCATCCAGTAAATACCTTACACTGTAAAGCAATCAAATACAACAAAACAGAACTATGTATATTAAATAACTCTTTGTTTACATTAGACGTAAGAGTTGTTCATGTTGTTGTGTCCACTAACTATATATGGCTCTTATGGTTGTGTCGATTTTAATAGCAGTCAGTAAAAGTATCAATGTCTGTCTTAAAAGTATTTACAGCAAGTTTATCAGTGTACTTCATCAGTGGATGACAAAAGATCTGTTATCATAAAATTAATTTTGTGTTTGGAAGAAACACTTTAATGCATATTCAAATTTAAGAGATAAATTAGAAAATCACAGCTATGGACATAATAAATAAGTACAATAAATTAATTCAAATCATTCAGTCTCTTTAAGATAAAGAGATAGTATACATATAAAATATAAATTGCTATTAGTAAGTCTTTTGTTTCATTCCAATTCTTAATTCCAAAGAACTGCTGTAAGAAGTGCAATGACAAGAAGGAAACTTGTTTTGTTGATGACCGCAGAAGAGGCTATGATTGTTGTGGTTGCCGCTGGGGGAGCTGTGGTTGCCGCTGGGGCTACTGTGGTTGCCGCTGGGGCTACTGTGGTTGCCGCTGGGGCAGCTGTGGTTGCCGCTGGGGCTACTGTGGTTGCCGCTGGGGGAGCTGTGGTTGCCGCTGGGGCAGCTGTGGTTGCCGCTGGGGCTACTGTGGTTGCTGCTGGTGCTACTGTGGTTGCCGCTGGGGCAGCTGTGGTTGCCGCTGATGGGGCTACTGTGGTTGCCTGTGGCTGGGGCAGCTGTGGTTGCTCCTGGGGCAGCTGTGGTTGCCGCTGGGGCAGCTGTGGTTGCTCCTGGGGGCTGTGGTTGCTCCTGCTCCTGGGCAGCTGTGTTGCTGCTGGGGCTGGGGCAGCTGTGGTCGCTCCTGGGGCAGCTGTGGTTGCCGCTGGGGCAGCTGTGGTCGCCCCTGGGGCAGCTGTGGTCGCCCCTGGGGCTGCTGTGGTCGCCGCTGGGGCAGCTGTGGTCGCCGCTGGGGCAGCTGTGGTCGCCGCTGGGGCTGCTGTGGTTGCTGCTGGGGCTGCTGCCGCTGGGGCAGCTGTGGTTTGCGCTGGGGCAGCTGTGGTTACCGCTGGGGCAGCTGTGGTTGCCGCTGGGGCTACTGTGGTTGCCGCTGGGGCAGCTGTGGTTGCCGCTGGGGCTGCTGTGGTTGCCCCTGGGGCAGCTGTGGTTGCCGCTGGGGCAGCTGTGGTTGCCGCTGGGGCAGCTGTGGTTGCCGCTGGAGAAGCTGTGGTTACCGCTGGGGCAGCTGTGGTTGCCGCTGGGGCTACTGTGGTTGCCGCTGGGGCAGCTGTGGTTACTGCTGGGGCTGCTGTGGTTGCTGCTGGGGCAGCTGTGGTTGACATCTGTGCGTTGCCTGACGCTGTTCAGCAATATCATGTTTGGATCAGTATAACATTCAGACTTTGATTCCACATGTACAGTAATTTATACAGAATATTTTCTCGGGAATTTATTTCTTAAACTTACCAAGAAACAGAAGAATGATGATACAGATCTTCATCATCATTGTGGGAAGGTGCTTTGCTGTTTAAAAAAGTATAATCATTGATTTCTGTTTGATTCAGTTTATTTGCGACAGTTGAATAGTATTTAGTTTTTGACATGACAAATCCGTATCTTAACTACTTGCTGATATTAACCGGCATCATTTTAAATTGCTGAAATACCAAAATGTAATGACACTAGCATACGTTGAAATAAATGTTATCCCTTTCATTATATTATCCACTGCTTCTTTAAGACAATAATAACTTTGTTAGCTGTAAATACAAACTACTATCATTTATTTAGAGTAAAATTATTGATTGGTTCTACGAATTTGGACTGTCATTTTGTTACCGTGAGCATCTACAATGTTTCTGTAATAAAACGGCTCTTTTGTGCATTAATCAAACATTTATGTTAAAAACGACTGTCAAAGACACACAATTATTAGAGCTAAAAACTGTGGAATCTTTTCCAAATTTCCAAATTTTCTTCCCAAATAAATTGCACAAGGAGCACAAAGAACACTCTTCATATATTGCAACTGTAACACCAATGATAAAGAACAAAACTATAATTTAATAATTACTTTGTAATTGAAGACAGACGGAGAACACAACTTGCATTGATTGAAATTGAAAAAAAAGTCTTTATTAAAATACTTACAGATTTCGTCTGGCGTTGACTTGTCTTCACTGCAGTGACTGAAGAAGACCGTGATGCTCTCTGATTCCACGTGTTCAGTATCCTTTGCTGTTTGCTCGTTGATGTACTCCACTAAACAGACAGCAACTTTTTATATCCACACAAAGAAGATAAGATGACATCATGCTCTTAACAAAGATGTAAAAGATTTGCATGAGTAATGTTTTTTTCCTCTGTTTAAGGTGTGGCCACGCCTTTTAATAGCTCAGTCATACGTATTTTATTGACATGTATGACATGTTTAGTGAGTAAAAAAACTGGTTAAGTGACGTTTTTAGAAACATGACGTTGGATGTAATATTTTGGTAAGGACAGCTTATGGCTTGTTTGTTGTTGTTGAATGTCAAGTATGAAAGACTGGAAGTACCGCACCTTTAGGAGAGGAGACCGACGCATTTCAGCTTGGTTCATCAGGCTCATCACAGAGAACCTTTAAATAGGGTAGGTATGATGCAGAAAAAAATTTGAAAAGGTAAAAAAAATATAAAAGACAAACAATCATATACATCCACAAACATATCAGCCAATGGGACACCCACACATAGATGGGCTGGGTCATGTGGCTTCAAAACAATCATATTCACAAACTGGCAGAGAGACGCCATATTTGGTCCCTAAACAGGAGAAGTGCATGTAAGGGGTAGAGGAGGTCTGAACCCAAAGTGTGCCTATTTAATGTGGCGTACTTTAAAAACACATTCTACAAAGTGCTATGTATGTAAATATCAAATGTCTTCAAAATGGAAAAGCTAAGCTAACATATGATAAAAATAAAAAGATTTAACAAATTCATTAAAAAGATGGGAGAGGAGCCCCCCCCCCTCCGCGGGAAATAAACAGTTCGAGTAAAAATATCCAGAATGCTCCCCTCTTTTTTCTGAGGAAGTTGACATTAGCACCTCTTTGGCTGGACGTAATAACCTAAATGAAATAAGATGAAATGCGATGTCGTACAATTCAACTTGAACATGAATGTGTTTCACGGCAATTTATCCAATAGTGGAGATATTTCAATAAATGCCAAAAATGTCAACCTTCTGCTGACACTAGAGGAAAAGTCAGAGGTACAGCAAAGTCATTAGAAAACATGATCTATCAGTCTACGTTTGGGTCTACAGCCAAACATAGATAAACACATACAAAAACTGAACTCATTATTTATTATTGATTTGCTTTTCTCTTTGCTTTATTGCTGGCTTTTTTTTCGTTTTCCTTTAAAGCACTTTGCAACTTTGTTAGCAAAAGTGATACAAAAATAAAGTTTATCCAAGTTTATTTATTATCACGTGCCAAATTGTTTTCATTCAGGACCAGCAGTTAATGAGAAATTGCCAAACTGTTCAAAAATGCCTAATGTTGCGATGTCATTAAAGACGTCAAAGAATCTTCATTGATATTTTTTAACAATTGTAATAGTTACCCTATACATACTGCAGTGCCTCAGCCTTGGTAGCTGTTTATTTGTTAGTGGCACAGTACTGTTTTGAATGCATGTGTATATTATTTAGTGCAATGGCTCTTGGTATACTTTACAGTACTTTGTAGCCTATTTTTGCCTGTAATGACGAACGAAAATTATTTTAATGTGTTTCATGAGATGCAAAACCAACATGGGCACTACCAGAAGCAAATATGAGTACAATGCATCATCATACAAAAGACAACAAAGTAAACTCTTGTTCTTTGTATTTCTCACTTTAATACTTTGAATACTTCACATGCCTACTAACATTGACATCCAGATGCAGGCTATTGAGCAATCACCACAATATGCTGCACAGTGTTTCCATCCAGTAAATACCTTACACTGTAATGCAATCAAATACAACAAAACAGAACTATGTATATTAAATAACTCTTTGTTTACATTAGATGTAGAGCTGTTCATGTTGTTGTGTCCACTAACTATATATGGCTCTTATGGTTGTGTCGATTTTAATAGCAGTCAGTAAAAGTATCAATGTCTGTCTTAAAAGTATTTACAGCAAGTTTATCAGTGTACTTCATCAGTGGATGACAAAAGATCTGTTATCATAAAATTAATTTTGTGTTTGGAAGAAACACTTTAATGCATATTCAAATTTAAGAGATAAATTAGAAAATCACAGCTATGGACATAATAAATAAGTACAATAAATTAATTCAAATCATTCAGTCTCTTTAAGATAAAGAGATAGTATACATATAAAATATAAGTTGCTATTAGTAAGTCTTTTGTTTCATTCCAATTCTTAATTCCAAAGAACTGCTGTAAGAAGTGCAATGACAAGAAGGAAACTTGTTTTGTTGATGACCGCAGAAGAGGCTATGATTGTTGTGGTTGCTGCTGGGGCAGCTGTGGTTGCCGCTGGGGCAGCTGTGGTTGCACCTGGGGCAGCTGTGGATGCTCCTGGGGCTACTGTGGTTGCTGCTGGGGCAGCTGTGGTTGCTGCTGGGGCAGCTGTGGTTGCTACTGGGGCTACTGTTGTTGCTCCTGGGGCAGCTGTGGTTGCAACTGCTGGGGCAGCTGTGGTTGCACCTGGGGGAGCTGTGGTTGCCGCTGGGGCAGCTGTGGTTACTGCTGGGGCTACTGTGGTTGCTGCTGGGGCAGCTGTGGTTGCTCCTGGGGCAGCTGTGGTTGCTACTGGGGCTACTGTTGTTGCTCCTGGTGCAGCTGTGGTTGCAACTGCTGGGGCAGCTGTGGTTGCTCCTGGGGCAGCTGTGGTTGCTACTGGGGCTACTGTTGTTGCTCCTGGGGCAGCTGTGGTTGCAACTGCTGGGGCAGCTGTGGTTGCTGCTGGGGAGCTGTGGTTGCCGCTGGGGCAGCTGTGGTTACTGCTGGGGCTACTGCTGCTGGCTGTGGTTGCTGGGGCAGCTGTGGCTGGGGCTACTGTGGTTGCTCCTGGGCAGCTGCTGGGTTGGTTGCTGCTGGGGCAGCTGCAGCTGTGGTTGCTCCTGGGGCAGCTGTGGTTGCTCCTGGGGCAGCTGTGGTTGCTCCTGGGGCAGCTGTGGTTGCTACTGGGGCTAGCTGTGGTTGCTGCTGGGGCAGCTGTGGTTGCTGCTGGGGCAGCTGTGGTTGCTGCTGGGGCAGCTGTGGTTGCTGCTGGGGCAGCTGTGGTTGCTGCTGGGGCAGCTGTGGTTGCTGCTGGGGCAGCTGTGGTTACTGCTGGGGCAGCTGTGGTTTGACGTATGCATGTTTATAGTAAATGTAAAGACTTGAAGTACACTTAGAAAGAGAAGCTGATCTGCTTCGTTTCAAATAGGCTGTCAAAATTAAATAGAAAGCCATACTGCAATTCAGCTAAAAGCCATCATGATCAGCAAAATTAAAACAATATAAACAACAATTTGTATAAACGAGGACAATAATGCAGTTAACGAAATTAAGAAGCTTTTTAAAGGAAGCATTAAGGTAGTGGTTGACAGTTGTTATAATGGTACTTTAAAAACAACTAGCATGTATTATGTAAATATCAATTCTTAAAATGTTAAAAGTAGTAACTAGAAAAAAATTTAAAAATTACAAAAGTTAGAGAAACCCCTTCATACAAAATAAAGAATCGATACAAATATAGATTTGCTCTTTCTAGGAATCACCATCATGATGTCAATAACCTAAATGATATATGCATGTGTCATAACGAAGTAGAGTAAGTCAAGTTAAGAAATGAAAATTTGCTCATAATGTAAATCAAACTATCAATTACTAAAA
The DNA here is from genome assembly GCF_020085105.1 of Siniperca chuatsi. Taxonomy (NCBI): domain Eukaryota; kingdom Metazoa; phylum Chordata; class Actinopteri; order Centrarchiformes; family Sinipercidae; genus Siniperca; species Siniperca chuatsi. The sequence continues at coordinate 2,210,133 of NC_058058.1, forward strand.
GTCTTATTATGTGAATTTCTTCTAATGCTGGCTTGCAAAGAAATAAGACAACATATCACTAATCATAGTTACAGATCATTTAATAGTGCAATGTGGCTTCAGAGATAAAGCATTTGAAAGTAAAAATATGATTTAAAAGAAGTACCATATTCTGATATTTACAATTATTTTATCACGAATGTAGACTAATGTACTGATGATGGTATGTGCAGTATTAAGCAATTTCAATTATGGATTTAATGGTTATATCAACTACAGTGCCTACAGTTGCGTATGACATGATCAAAAGTGCTACTGTTTTGATCATTTAAAAATAGCATCCATCTTAAGTACTACCATAGCAATAGCACATATCTAAGTTCATAGAAACTAAACTAACTGCTTATAATAACCTAAATTTATACTTACTCATAATGCTTTATTTGTTACAAAATAACAAATTGACATTTCACAGTAATATTCAGTTGCCAAGACAATTAACAGATTAAAATTGCATGTCAATGCTAGTTGCGTACTAAATTATTGAATGTTAATTTGTAAATAAAGTACTGTATTCTAACTATTTACCAGTAATGTAAATTAGTGTGCAAGTATTGACATCATATGTAATATTTTTATCAGAACTTTATCCTTTAAGTATTTAAGTATTAATAAGATGACTAATGCAAAAAATTCTGTTGTTCTAAATAAATGTAGTTCAAAAATAAATGCATTAAATTAAGAAACAATTTAACAAAGCTTAGTTGTGTGTCTAAGTAACTATTTATCCAAACACTGATTCTTGATGTGGGGCTATTGATTGCTTTTGTGCTTTTGCTCTGCTGGTCCTCTTTCCGACTCTTGGACTGTTTGTCAAGCACATGTTTGGACTTTGACTATGTATTCTCTGGTTGTTACTTGGGGACTGTGGTTGCTGCTGCAGCTGTGGTTGCTACCTGGGGCAGCTGTGGGCTCTGGGCTTTGCTGTCGGTCAGCTTGGGTATTGCATGTTGTCAGGGCTGTGTGCACTGGAGTGGTTGCTTGCGGGAGCTGTTGTTGCTCTGGGGCAGCTGTGGTTTGTTACTTGGTTCTGGATTGGATCTCCTGGGCAGTTGCGCTGGGCCTTGGTTGGGGACTGTGTTCTTACTTGGTTGCTCTGGGGCGCTGTGTTCATGGGCAGCTGTGTTTACTCTGGTGCATGGCTGTTATTCTGTGGACTGTTTACTTGTGTGACTGTGGTAGATGGGAGCTGGTGCTACTGGGCTGATGGACTGTGTGGAGCTTGTTTTGGGCTGCTGTGGGCACTGTGGTTGCCCTGGGCGAGGCTGTGGTCTGGGGCACTGTGTTGCTCCTGGGGCAGGTCTGTGGGCTGCTGGTGCTGTTGTTGTTGCGCTGTGACTGCTGTTGGTTGCACTGTGGTTCTGCTGGTGCGCTGTGGCGGCTTTCTGTGAGCTGTGGTTCTGCCTGTGGTTACTGCTGGGGCATTGCTGCTGGTTGCTTGGGGCAGCTGTGGTTGCTCGGTCAGTGTTGCCTGGCAGTGGTTCGTGTGTCTTAGCGTTGTTACTGTGTGCAGCTGTGGTTGTGCTGGTGCTGGTCTGCAGCTGGTTACTTAGGACTTGGTTATGTGGCATGTATTCTGTAAGTTGTTGTTGGGCATGTTTTAACTGTTACTAGGCAGCGTTGTTAGTCATTGTGGAGCTGATTTGCTGTGATGATGTGTTCTGTCATGAGTTGCTTTGTGTATTTCTGTTTTGTGGTTGTACGACTGGGACTTAGTTGACTGTGGTCTTCAATTTAATCAAATGTTGTGTAAGAACAAAGACATGTCATAGAAACTTGATTAAGTACAATATTAATTAAATTCTTGATATCAAGGACACGATGAACTTCATTGATTGAAGTTCTTTAAAATATAACGTTGATATTCTTATTGATATGACTGATTGTTTATTGTGGTCAATTTTCTGTCATGTTTATCCGCATGTCATGCTGATGAATGTGCAATGCTTAAAGCTGTACACTGTCTGTAGTTTCGTTGTCTTATTGCTTCCATAAGACAGGACTTTTGTGACTGAGACATGAGAACTAAATGTAGACTTTAGAATGACTGGTTTATGTAGATGAATTGTTGTTGATCTCATGTAAGATACTGAATACTCGTTGGTATTTCTTATGTAACGAGAAGACTGTAAGTTTACTTTGGAGCTTGGTTAACAGTATGCTTGTTGTTTGTTTTTTGCATTATGTAACTACTTGTGAATTACACAAATTGACTTGATTGAGCATCTAGCTTTTAAGACTGTAAAGTTTCTGGTTGTATTTCTGTTAAGTTGCCTTTTTGCCATCATCAACTTTATGCAACTGTTGGAGTAATGGGTTAAATTTGGAATTTCATGATTTTGTCACTTAGTTTTACAGGAGGAATTTTGTTGTGACTTTGTGTCTGTAGTTACTGATGGCAGACTCTTTAAAATGCATCTTTGATGGACCTGAATTAACTGATTTACATTTTTTGTCTACAATTTTTAAAGATACTTTGCATTGTTGTTGCTATCAGTCACTCATTTTGATAACAGCAGTATGCTGTGTTGCCTCTGCAATAACTTTGGTTCATCTTGGTCCTGAAAGTGCAGCCTGTTACTGAAAAGTGGATCTGATTTTACTGTGACTAAGCGCTACTTTGGTCTGTTCTTAGGGGGCCAGGCTTAGTTACAGTCTTTGTGTATTTTACTGAAACATTTATAATGATTAGAGCAGAAAGGTTGAATGATACATGAGTGGAATTATAGTTGGCTAATCAGACTTTAGGTTGTTGGTGCCCTTGTCCATAAAGCCCACTTTGGATTGTTATGTGTGGATCGCTTAGGTGTTAATTGCACTGTATTTTTACTGTATAACAGCTGTATTGCTTTTGTCAATAGAAGTGTACTCATGCAGACTGAGGTACATTGAACTGTGTTGAACACTGGTGGAGATGATGGCTTAGCTAATGGAAGTTGGTGCATGTGCGATGGATTTGACCTGGCAGTAATGCCTTCTGGCCATGCGCATGATGTTGCTACTGTGGAGTGGTTAGCTTATTCATGGGATATTAACAAGCTGATGCTTCACATCTTAAACCTATACTTAGGTGGAAACAGTACTAAATCAGTATCCGATGGTTGGCAGCAGTCAGATAGATTCTTAGGCGATCTGATTTGATGAAAATGTACATAAGTAGAAAGCTGCTAGTGGACACTTAGGGATCTTCTGCTGGAAGATAGCTTGCCTAGAGTATGTAGTGTGTAAGAAGTTCACACTGTGAGCACTTAGATGACAGAATAAGTTAGGAGTAAACCATGAACCTGAATTTACGGATGTAAGACGTATAATACGATGCACCAGGACAAAAGAATTGCCCGAAGTAATTGAATCTGGACATGAATGCCCAATGAGTGATACATGATTACAAGCAAAGCTGGAGACCTGGTAATAGGAGACCCAGTGGAAGTACAAGGTGCATGGAAAGGGAAAAACTCTGAAGAGGTCCAAACTCCAGCAACGCTTGTAGTATACAGAACAACTTTATCGTCAGACAAACACGTTTCGGCATGCTTCATCAGGCTCATCACAGAGAACCTTTAAATAGGGTAGGTATGAAGCAGAAAACTTATTGAAAAGGTAAAAAAAAATATAAAAGACAACCAGTCATATACATCCACAAACATATAAGCCAATGGGACACCCACACATAGATGGGTGATGATGTGAACTCATCGTTTATTATTAATTTGCATTTCTCTTTGCTTTACTGTTGGCTTTTTTCTATTTCCTTTAAAGCACTTAAAGCACTGTAACTTTGTTAGCAAAAGTGATACAAAAATAAAGTTTATCCAAGTTTATTTATTATCATGTGCCAAATTGTTTTCATTCAGGACCAGCAGTTAATGAGAAATTGCCAAACTGTTCAAAAATGCCTAATGTTGCGATGTCATTAAAGACGTCAAAGACTCTTCATTGATATTTTTAACAATTGTAATAGTTACACTATACATACTGCAGTGCCTCAGCCTTGGTAGCTGTTTATTTGTTAGTGGCACAGTACTGTTTTGAATGCATGTGTATATTATTTAGTGCAATGGCTCTTGGTATACTTTACAGTACTTTGTAGCCTATTTTTGCCTGTAATGACGAACGAAAATTATTTAAATGTGTTTCATGAGATACAAAACCAACATGGGCACTACCAGAAGCAAATATGAGTACAATGCATCATCATACAAAAGACAACAAAGTAAACTCTTGTTCTTTGTATTTCTCACTTTAATACTTTGAATACTTTACATGCCTACTAACATTGACATCCAGATGCAGGCTATTGAGCAATCACCACAATATGCTGCACAGTGTTTCCATCCAGTAAATACCTTACACTGTAATGCAATCAAATACAACAAAACAGAACTATGTATATTAAATAACTCTTTGTTTACATTAGACGTAAGAGTTGTTCATGTTGTTGTGTCCACTAACTATATATGGCTCTTATGGTTGTGTCGATTTTAATAGCAGTCAGTAAAAGTATCAATGTCTGTCTTAAATCAAAAGTATTTACAGCAAGTTTATCAGTGTACTTCATTAGTGGATGACAAAAGATCTGTTATCATAAAATTAATTTTGTGTTTGGAAGAAACACTTTAATGCATATTCAAATTTAAGAGATAAATTACAAAATCACAGCTATGGACATAATAAATAAGTCAAATCATTCAGTCTCTTCAAGATAAATAGATAGTATACATATAAAATATAAGTTGCTATTAGTAAGTCTTTTGTTTCATTCCAATTCTTAATTCCAAAGAACTGCTGTAAGAAGTGCAATGACAAGAAGGAAACTTGTTTTGTTGATGACCGCAGAAGAGGCTATGATTGTTGTGGTTGCTGCTGGGGGAGCTGTGGTTGCACCTGGGGCAGCTGTGGATGCTCCTGGGGAAGCTGTGGTTGCTGCTGGGGGAGCTGTGGTTGCCGCTGGGGCAGCTGTGGTTGCTGCTGGGGCAGCTGTGGTTGCTGCTGGGGCAGCTGTGGTTGCTGCTGGGGCAGCTGTGGTTGCTCCTGGGGCAGCTGTGGTTGCTGCTGGGGCTACTGTTGTTGCTCCTGGGGCAGCTGTGGTTGAAACTGATGGGGCTGCTGTGGTTGTTGCTGGGGCAGCTGTGGTTGCTCCGGGTGCAGCTGTGGTTGCTGCTGGGGCTGCTGTTGTTGCTCCTGGGGCAGCTGTGGTTGCAACTGCTGGGGCTGCTGTGGTTGCTGCTGGGACAGCTGTGGTTGCTCCTGGTGCAGCTGTGGTTGCTGCTGGGGCTGCTGTTGTTACTGCTGGGGCAGCTGTGGTTACTGCTGGGGCTACTGTGGTTACTGATGGGGCAGCTGTGGTTGCTGCTGCTGGGGCTGCTGTGGTTACTGATGGGGCAGCTGTGGTTGCTGCTGGGGCTGCTGTTGTTACTGCTGGGGCAGCTGTGGTTACTGATGGGGCAGCTGTGGTTGCTGCTGGGGCAGCTGTGGTTGCTCCTGGGGCAGCTGTGGTTACTGCTGGGGCAGCTGTGGTTGCAACTGCTGGGGCAGTTGTGGTTGCTGCTGGGGCAGCTGTGGTTGCTCCTGGTGCAGCTGTGGTTGCTGCTGGGGCTGCTGTTGTTGCTCCTGGGCCAGCTGTGGTTACTGATGGGGCAGCTGTGGTTGCTGCTGGGGCAGCTGTGGTTGCTCCTGGGGCAGCTGTGGTTACTGCTGGGGCAGCTGTGGTTGCTCCTGGGGCAGCTGTGGTTGCTGCTGGGGCTGCTGTTGTTGCTCCTGGGGCAGCTGTGGTTGCAACTGCTGGGGCAGCTGTGGTTGCTCCTGGGGCTGCTGTGGTTACCGCTGGGGCAGCTGTGGTTGCTCCTGGTGCAGCTGTGGTTGCTGCTGGGGCTGCTGTTGTTACTGCTGGGGCAGCTGTGGTTACTGCTGGGGCAGCTGTGGTTGCTGCTGGGGCAGCTGTGGTTGCTGCTGGGGCAGCTGTGGTTGCTGCTGGGGCTGCTGTTGTTGCTCCTGGGGCAGGTGTGGTTGCAACTGCTGGGGCAGCTGTGGTTGCTGCTGGGGCAGCTGTGGTTGCTCCTGGTGCAGCTGTGGTTGCTCCTGGTGCAGCTGTGGTTGCTGCTGGGGCAGCTGTGGTTGCTCCTGGGGCAGCTGTGGTTACTGATGGGGCAGCTGTGGTTGCAACTGCTGGGGCAGCTGTGGTTGCTCCTGGTGCAGCTGTGGTTGCTGCTGGGGCTGCTGTTGTTGCTCCTGGGCCAGCTGTGGTTTCAACTGCTGGGCCAGCTGTGGTTTCAACTGCTGGGGCAGCTGTGGTTGCTCCTGGTGCAGCTGTGGTTGCTGCTGGTGCAGCTGTGGTTGCTGCTGGGGCTGCTGTTGTTTCTGCTGGGGCAGCTGTGGTTACTGCTGGGGCTACTGTGGTTACTGATGGGGCAGCTGTGGTTGCTGCTGGTGCAGCTGTGGTTGCTGCTGGGGCTGCTGTTGTTGCTGCTGGGGCAGCTGTGGTTACTGATGGGGCAGCTGTGGTTGCTGCTGGGGACGCTGTGTTTGCCGCTGGGGCTGCTGTGGTTGCTACTGGGGCAGCTGTGGTTGCAACTGCTGGGGCAGCTGTGGTTGCTGCTGGGGCAGCTGTGGTTGCTCCTGGTGCAGCTGTGGTTGCTCCTGGTGCAGCTGTGGTTGCTGCTGGGGCTGCTATGGTTACTGCTGGGGCAGCTGTGGTTACTGCTGGGGCTACTGTGGTTACTGATGGGGCAGCTGTGGTTGCTGCTGGGGCTGCTGTGGTTGCTCCTGGTGCAGCTGTGGTTGCTCCTGGGGCTGCTGTGGTTACCGCTGGGGCAGCTGTGGTTGCTCCTGGGGCAGCTGTGGTTGCCGCTGGGGCAGCTGTGGTTGCTGCTGGTGCAGCTGTGGTTGCTGCTGGGGCAGCTGTTGTTGCTGCTGGGGCTGCTGTTGTTGCTCCTGGGGCAGGTGTGGTTGCTGCTGGGGCAGCTGTGGTTGCTCCTGGTGCAGCTGTGGTTGCTCCTGGTGCAGCTGTGGTTGCTGCTGGGGCTGCTGTTGTTACTGCTGGGGCAGCTGTGGTTACTGATGGGGCAGCTGTGGTTGCTGCTGGGGCAGCTGTGGTTGCTCCTGGGGCAGCTGTGGTTACTGCTGGGGCAGCTGTGGTTGCTCCTGGGGCTGCTGTGGTTACTGATGGGGCAGCTGTGGTTGCAACTGCTGGGGCAGCTGTGGTTGCTGCTGGGGCAGCTGTGGTTGCTCCTGGTGCAGCTGTGGTTGCTGCTGGGGCTGCTGTGGTTACTGATGGGGCAGCTGTGGTTACTGCTGGGGCTACTGTGGTTACTGATGGGGCAGCTGTGGTTGCTGCTGGGGCTGCTGTGGTTACCGCTGGGGCAGCTGTGGTTGCTCCTGGGGCAGCTGTGGTTGCTGCTGGGGCAGCTGTGGTTGCTGCTGGTGCAGCTGTGGTTGCTGCTGGGGCTGCTGTTGTTGCTGCTGGGCCTGCTGTTGTTGCTCCTGGGGCAGGTGTGGTTGCAACTGCTGGGGCAGCTGTGGTTGCTGCTGGGGCAGCTGTGGTTGCTCCTGGTGCAGCTGTGGTTGCTCCTGGTGCAGCTGTGGTTGCTGCTGGGGCAGCTGTGGTTGCTCCTGGGGCAGCTGTGGTTACTGATGGGGCAGCTGTGGTTGCAACTGCTGGGGCAGCTGTGGTTGCTCCTGGTGCAGCTGTGGTTGCTGCTGGGGCTGCTGTTGTTGCTCCTGGGCCAGCTGTGGTTTCAACTGCTGGGCCAGCTGTGGTTTCAACTGCTGGGGCAGCTGTGGTTGCTCCTGGTGCAGCTGTGGTTGCTGCTGGTGCAGCTGTGGTTGCTGCTGGGGCTGCTGTTGTTTCTGCTGGGGCAGCTGTGGTTACTGCTGGGGCTACTGTGGTTACTGATGGGGCAGCTGTGGTTGCTGCTGGGGCTGCTGTGGTTGCTCCTGGTGCAGCTGTGGTTGCTCCTGGTGCAGCTGTGGTTGCTGCTGGGGCTGCTGTTGTTACTGCTGGGGCAGCTGTGGTTACTGCTGGGGCTGCTGTGGTTACTGATGGGGCAGCTGTGGTTGCTGCTGGGGCTGCTGTGGTTACTGATGGGGCAGCTGTGGTTGCTGCTGGGGCTGCTGTGGTTGCTCCTGGTGCAGCTGTGGTTGCTCCTGGGGCTGCTGTGGTTACCGCTGGGGCAGCTGTGGTTGCTCCTGGTGCAGCTGTGGTTGCTGCTGGGGCTGCTGTTGTTACTGCTGGGGCAGCTGTGGTTACTGATGGGGCAGCTGTGGTTGCTGCTGGGGCAGCTGTGGTTGCTGCTGGGGCTGCTGTTGTTGCTCCTGGGGCAGCTGTGGTTGCAACTGCTGGGGCAGCTGTGGTTGCTGCTGGGGCAGCTGTGGTTGCTCCTGGTGCAGCTGTGGTTGCTCCTGGTGCAGCTGTGGTTGCTGCTGGGGCTGCTGTGGTTACTGATGGGGCAGCTGTGGTTACTGCTGGGGCTACTGTGGTTACTGATGGGGCAGCTGTGGTTGCTGCTGGGGCAGCTGTGGTTACCGCTGGGGCAGCTGTGGTTGCTCCTGGGGCAGCTGTGGTTGCTGCTGGGGCAGCTGTGGTTGCTGCTGGTGCAGCTGTGGTTGCTGCTGGGGCTGCTGTTGTTGCTGCTGGGCCTGCTGTTGTTGCTCCTGGGGCAGGTGTGGTTGCAACTGCTGGGGCAGCTGTGGTTGCTGCTGGGGCAGCTGTGGTTGCTCCTGGTGCAGCTGTGGTTGCTCCTGGTGCAGCTGTGGTTGCTGCTGGGGCAGCTGTGGTTGCTCCTGGGGCAGCTGTGGTTACTGATGGGGCAGCTGTGGTTGCAACTGCTGGGGCAGCTGTGGTTGCTCCTGGTGCAGCTGTGGTTGCTGCTGGGGCTGCTGTTGTTGCTCCTGGGCCAGCTGTGGTTTCAACTGCTGGGCCAGCTGTGGTTTCAACTGCTGGGGCAGCTGTGGTTGCTCCTGGTGCAGCTGTGGTTGCTCCTGGTGCAGCTGTGGTTGCTGCTGGGGCTGCTGTTGTTTCTGCTGGGGCAGCTGTGGTTACTGCTGGGGCTGCTGTGGTTACTGATGGGGCAGCTGTGGTTGCTGCTGGGGCTGCTGTGGTTGCTCCTGGTGCAGCTGTGGTTGCTCCTGGTGCAGCTGTGGTTGCTGCTGGGGCTGCTGTTGTTACTGCTGGGGCAGCTGTGGTTGCTGCTGGGGCTGCTGTGGTTACTGATGGGGCAGCTGTGGTTGCTGCTGGGGCTGCTGTGGTTACTGATGGGGCAGCTGTGGTTGCTGCTGGGGAAGCTGTGGTTGCTCCTGGTGCAGCTGTGGTTGCTCCTGGGGCTGCTGTGGTTACCGCTGGGGCAGCTGTGGTTGCTCCTGGGGCAGCTGTGGTTGCTGCTGGTGCAGCTGTGGTTGCTGCTGGGGCTGCTGTTGTTGCTGCTGGGGCTGCTGTTGTTGCTCCTGGGGCAGCTGTGGTTGCTGCTGGGGCAGCTGTGGTTGCTCCTGGTGCAGCTGTGGTTGCTGCTGGGGCTGCTGTTGTTACTGCTGGGGCAGCTGTGGTTACTGATGGGGCAGCTGTGGTTGCTGCTGGGGCAGCTGTGGTTGCTGCTGGGGCAGCTGTGGTTGCTCCTGGGGCTGCTGTGGTTACTGATGGGGCAGCTGTGGTTGCAACTGCTGGGGCAGCTGTGTTTGCTGCTGGGGCAGCTGTGGTTGCTCCTGGTGCAGCTGTGGTTGCTGCTGGGGCTGCTGTTGTTGCTCCTGGGGCTGCTGTGGTTTCAACTGCTGGGGCCGCTGTGGTTGCCGCTGGGGCAGCTGTGGTTGCTCCTGGTGCAGCTGTGGTTGCTGCTGGTGCAGCTGTGGTTGCTGCTGGGGCTGCTGTTGTTACTGCTGGGGCAGCTATGGTTACTGCTGGGGCTGCTGTTGTTACTGCTGGGGCAGCTGTGGTTACTGCTGGGGCTACTGTGGTTACTGATGGGGCAGCTGTGGTTGCTGCTGGGGCTGCTGTGGTTGCTCCTGGTGCAGCTGTAGTTGCTCCTGGTGCAGCTGTGGTTGCTGCTGGGGCTGCTGTGGTTACTGATGGGGCAGCTGTGGTTGCTCCTGGGGCAGCTGTGGTTACTGATGGGGCAGCTGTGGTTGCTCCTGGGGCAGCTGTGGTTACTGCTGGGGCAGCTGTGGTTGCTCCTGGGGCAGCTGTGGTTGCTGCTTGGGCAGCTGTTGTTGCTCCTGGGGCAGCTGTGGTTTCTGCTTGGGCAGCTGTTGTTGCTCCTGGGGCAGCTGTGGTTGCTGCTGGGGCTGCTGTTGTTGCTGCTGGGGCAGCTGTGGTTGCTGCTGGGGCAGCTGTGGTTACTGCTGGGGCTACTGTGGTTGCTGCTGGGGCAGCTGTGGTTGCTGCTGGGGCAGCTGTGGTTGCTCCTGGGGCAGCTGTGGTTACTAATGAGGCAGCTGTGGTTGCTGCTGGGGCAGCTGTGGTTACCGCTGGAGCAGCTGTGGTTACCGCTGGAGCAGCTGTGGTTGCCGCTGGGGCTACTGTGGTTGCCGCTGGGGCAGCTGTGGTTACCGCTGGGGCTGCTGTGGTTACTGCTGGGGCAGCTGTGGTTGACATCTGTGCGTTGCCTGACGCTGTTCAGCAATATCATGTTTGGATCAGTATAACATTCAGACTTTGATTCCACATGTACAGTAATTTATACAGAATATTTTCTTGGGAATTTATTTCTTAAACTTACCAACAAACAGAAGAAGGATGATACAGATCTTCATCATCATTGTGGGAAGGTGCTTTGCTGTTTAAAAAAGTATAATTATTGATTTTTGTTTGATTCAGTTTATTTACGACAGTTGAATAGTATTTAGTTTTTGACATGACAAATCCGTATCTTAACTACTTGCTGATATTAACCGGCATCATTTTAAATTGCTGAAATACCAAAATGTAATGACACTAGCATACGTTGAAATAAATGTTACCCCTTTCATTATATTATCCACTGCTTCTTTAAGACAATAATAACTTTGTTAGCTGTAAATACAAACTACTATCATTTATTTAGAGTAAAATTATTGATTGGTTCTACGAATTTGGACTGTCATTTTGTTACCGTGAGCATCTACAATTTTTCTGTAATAAAACGGCTCTTTTGTGCATTAATCAAACATTTATGTTAAAAACGACTGTCAAAGACACACAATAATTAGAGCTTAAAAACTGTGGAATCTTTTCCAAATTTCCAAATTTTCTTCCCAAATAAATTGCACAAGGAGCACAAAGAACACTCTTCATATATTGCAACTGTAACACCAATGATAAAGAACAAAACTATAATTTAATAATTACTTTGTAATTGAAGACAGACGGAGAACACAACTTGCATTGATTGAAATTGAAAAAAAAGTCTTTATTAAAATACTTACAGATTTCGTCTGGCGTTGACTTGTCTTCACTGCAGTGACTGAAGAAGACCGTGATGCTCTCTGATTCCACGTGTTCAGTATCCTTTGCTGTTTGCTCGTTGATGTACTCCACTAAACAGACAGCAACTTTTTATATCCACACAAAGAAGATAAGATGACATCATGCTCTTAACAAAGATGTAAAAGAGTTGCATGAGTATTGTTTTTTTCCTCTGTTTAAGGTGTGGCCACGCCTTTTAATAGCTCAGTCATACATTTTTATTGAAATGAATGACATGTTTAGTGAGTAAAAAACTGGTTAAGGGACATTTTTAGAAACATGACGTTGGATGTAATATTTTGTGGGTTTGTGATGTTTTGAACATTTGTCTATTTTCCTGATAAAGAAAGCTCATGGCTTGTGTTTTTTTGTTTCACACTTATTTTATTTTATACTTACACTTGGAACTTAATTTATTTTCTGACCTGTTTTTATAGTTTTTATAGTGTATTGTATTATATTTTTTGCTAGTACTTCCTCCTGTGTACACTGACGTAAAGGCGAGCTGCTGTAACAAAGAGTTTCCCTTTCGGGTTCAATAAAGTATTTCTGATTCTGATTCTGATTATGTCAAGTATGAAAGACTGGAAGTACCACACCTTTAGGAGAGAATGTATTAACTTTAATGTGAGCGACCAGACTTTTTTAAGGTGTAATCACTTTTCTTTGGTCTGAATTACACCAGAATTATATAAATTGCATTTTGTATCAAAAAATAAATTGCATTTTGTATCAAGTTCAAGTCCATCACTTTTCGATTGGACAGTTAGTAGTAGTATTTTCTCACTTTTTGAAAAATCAACTTTGTGTTTGGTCACTTGTTGGTTTGAACATGATGAGGCCGCTTGGTAGTATCTGTCTGAAACACAGTTTTTGGCTGTGGGATTTGTCTGTTATCCTTCACGCTGTCCACCTTGGTACATGCCTTGCCATAGCAACCTCAGCCACATGGATTTGTTTTAATGTGGACTTTGAAATAATTATAATAATTATCTACATATTTATTCAATTTACATCTTAATCATGCATATTTTTTACATGGTAGTGAATATTTTTTGTAGCCTTAGATGCATCACGTATATCTTTTCATAGATTTAGATGGTATGGCTGATGGCTCTGCACACTTTGTTCCAATAATAAAGCCCATCTTTTGGTCCCTAGACTCTCATCAGGGTTACTGATTTTGAACTGTGAATTTATTTACTTAAACATTTTAATGCTTAGATAAGCCGCCTAGCTTGCGGCATCTTGTTTTTGATGGGGTCCTCACTAGAAGAATTAGTCTTGCAAAACTAGCAAGCTCATTTGCTTGTTGTTTTGCTCTGAAAAAACATCCACTGGGCATCAAGTGAGTCTGGCAGCTGAAAGTTGGACCAGCCGCAAATACATGAACAGTGGCTCCCAAACATTTTAAACCGTGGCACCCCTCCAAAATGACCCTACTTTTGGCCAGCTCAAGTTCAGGTGTTTGGATCGTGTTGAGGGCTTAGATTCATCAGCATTTCTTTGAGCTGTATTTACACTGACAAATCTTTTGTCAAAAATACCATAGAAGGGCTGGTACGAACAAGGAGATGAAAAGAAATCACAACATGGTTGGGTAACACAGGTGAACGCAGTATGTCTGGTTCAGCTTTTGAATTCATTCAAGTGGCATGTATTAGATATCTTTTGGTCCATTTCAGAATATTATGTATTCGATTATTGATTAGAATTAGTGATGCGTTAATATGTTCATCACTTAAATGTTGCAGCTGGTGAAGGAGCTAAGTTTTATTGCTTTATATACTGCTTGGTAGCTTGTGAATTTCCCCCCTTTGATCAATAAATAAATATCTTAACCTTTAATAATACATGCACATACATATACAATGTATTTATTGTTGATTATATTTTGTATTATTAATCTGACTCTGCAAAGTATGGAGCAACTAGAGTTATCAAAGAAATGTAGTGTAGTAAAGTAAAATAAAGTACAGTATTTTCCTCTGAATTGTCCTGGAGTTGAAGCAGAAAGTAGCAGAAAATTAAAAATACTCAAGCAAAGTACAAGTACCTCAAAACTGTACTTAAGTACAGTACTTGATTGAATGTACTTAGTTACTTTCCACCACTGGTGATTGGTAAGGTGCTAGGGACCACTGCTCCACCTGACTGCTCCACCTGACTGCTCCACCTGACTGCTCCAACAACAAATGTTTACATGATAAAAGTTTTGTCAGTGAAAGCGATGGCTTTGCAGACACTTCGAATAATGCGTTAAAATGTCACCTTAATCAGAAGTGGAGAGCAACTGAATACTTTTAGTCAAGTGCTGGTCTTAAGTACTTTTTTTAGATAGTTTTGCTTTACTAGTTAGTATGTTGTTTTGTGAGAGACTTTCTACTTTTCTTCCACTACATTTCAGCAGTAAATATTGTCCTTTCTAATCTAAGTACATTTATCCGATGGCTTTTTTCCCTCCAATCCTGTCTTTCAGTCTTTAAATATTTCAACATCAAAATGCATGCATGCCCAAAATTACATGACAACCTCTTTCACTTCGCAGTTCGTTGAATTACTAAAATGTTTTCTCTGGGTTCTGCTGATGTCCTCTACAGTAAATGAATGCGTTTCTCTTGCAGTTGTTCCTATGACATACTACAATAAACATAGTTTTTTAACACAACTTAAAAAAAGTGACAAGAAAGTGTCTGTGAATTTGTTGATACGTCACAGAACTACAAAATTACAATGACACCTGTTGGGTAAAAGGTTCAGTGTTGGTAAAAGAGGTTAAAGTTTCATTTACAGGAAAATGTTCCATTAGGTCTAAATATTGCAGTGAGACAAGACTTATTAGAAACATGTGGGTGTTTCCTTGATCTCACTGGTAGATAACAAACAGACTCAGAGTGTTTTTGTGCTTGTAAAAATATCCAACATAGCACTGGAGTCAATTATTTTGCATGTGTGACGATGCACACTGACAGTGACACACCTGTACACACCCAGTGCACAGAAATGTCCTTCAGGACTGGATGGTGAATTTCTGCATTAGGTTTTGTTGTCCATGTTGTTCTGGTGTCTATTTATAGTCTCAAGGAAATAAAGCTGTTGCTGTCATGGTATTTCCCCATCTTCACTACGTTTCATATAAATACGCAAATGCTGCATGACTTCAGCTCTTCTTGTTTGTCTTCTTTACCGGTCAACAATTCAGCGTCATACTCTCAACAAGTCAAAGGCATCTAAAATATTACTAGTAGAGATCCAAAGTTTCCAAAGATACCCAATATGTCAGGTTGATTTTGGGGGGACAAGTGTCTAAAATGATACAAAAGACAAAAAGACAAAATTTCCATTTGATGGAAAGGTGTAGCCATCAAAAACATGGTTGATCACGAGATCCATTTAGTAGTAGCTGTTCTGGAGCTTCTGATCTTATCCCACAATCTTCCTCAGCAGATAAGAGTTTGTCCAGATTAGATGGAATCATTTCCGTCTATTTATTTACAAGTAGTTAAACATCGAAAGATAAAACAAAATATAAAAACAAAAATTAAAACATTTGAGTAGGCATAAAAATATTATACAAATGCCAGTTTGTACAGGTGAGTTTGTAAAAGCTTTTTAAAGTTGATGTTGAGGGGGAGTTTGTTCCATAGCGTTGCAGCTAAAACAGTAAAAGCATGTCGTCGCCAACAGTCTGATCATATCTCACAACATGTATGCATGTACAAAATGAATTACAGCTCATGAACAAAGTTACCTTTCTGGAAATTCAAGAGATGTTTGTGCACTATCAACAGCTTGGGAAAGAGAAACAACAAAGATGGCTGCAATTAGTTTTTTCTTATTGTCAAATGTATGCTCCTTTTTCAATGCTGGAACTAGGGAACCTTTTTAGGAACCCTGCATTTTACCTACTTTGAGGAAGCTTTCTCATCCCCCTTTACTAATGCAATACTTCAAAATGCGAATAAAAATACGTTTATGGAAACACGGCTTGCCTGCTGTCTGCTGCTGAGCCGTTAGTGTACAGTGAGTTTTTCAAGCTTTTCTCTGACAACAGCTTCCTGCTGTGGCCGAAAGCGACGCTATGAGAGCGGTGAGAATGAACTGGAACAGTAAAGTTGTGGGCCGGACGGGTAAAAAATGAACCTTACATGGTTGAAGGCGGCCTATTAAAACATTTGGTTGAGATTAAGATTGTAGTCATGGTTAAAAGCAGGCTACATTAATTGTTGGTGTGAGATGGGATGGGAATTTGAGAAAATTCGAACACGCTACACTCTGACCCCCACACCCTTCCTGTTTCATTCTGTTCCTTTAATGTTTAACGTCCTTTAACATTCATTAAACAGCTAATATTACTAGTTACTTGATTCTTCATACAAAACACACTATTAACTCATTAAATATGCTACATTAGCTGTGAGACCTTGCACACCCAAACAGGTGCAGTTATTACGGCTGATTAGACATGCTCAGGAGTTATGCAGTGATGGAGATGTCAGTTGAGCCTCATCTGTACAAAACACGTCTTATAAAATAGTTCAAATCAGTTCAAATGAGCTCCACCTCTCCCAGCTCCATTATAATGCTGCTTACATCTTAATGCATCGATAACTTGACTGATGTAAAAAAAAAAAAAAATTCTCCTTTTTAAACTGTTTTTGGCAAGCCTCTGATCAAGAAAATAACAAGCTTTTTCAGGATTTCGTTGCAAAAGTGCAACAGCAAATATGACCACTTTAATTTGAACACAGTCCATATTATTAGTATGTATTGATATATATAAACTTTTTTTTTTATTTTGAAAATATCCCCCACACCATTAGACCAGCAGCAGCAGCCTGAACCGTTGATACAAGGCGGGATGCATCCATGCTTTCATCTTGTTTACGTCAGTTCTGACCCTGTACCCGAGAATGTCGCAGCAGAAAGCGAGACAGGCAACGTTTATCTTCTATTGCCCAGTTTTGGTGAGCCCCCCTGCCAATTGTAGCCTCAGTAGCTGACAGGAGTGGCACCCGGTGTGGTCTTCTGCTGCTGTAGCCCATCTGCTTCAAGGTTTGACATGTTGACCCTGTCTGCATGCCTAAATGTAAATGTATTGTCTGTAAACACTAACCCTACATGTATAACCCTTAACCTCAACCCTTAACCCTGTAACAGTGTATCCAGTATGTCCAGTATATAGACGCAAAATTGATGAATTTACTCATGACTCAATTTACTCGTGCATTTTTGCAACACTGAAACTAATCCCTTCCAAATCATGTGTATTATACATTTTTATCACTAAACATATTTAGAATAAAGGACAAAAATACTGCAGGTTAAATAGTTACTTGGAAAATAGTTGAAAATTGGTCGAAAAGAGAGAGCTGGCAGTGGGAGACAGTCATGTTGCTTGAACCTGGAATGTGGTATGTTTTACAGTATTGATATTTTCCCACCAAAAACGTTGCTACAACACAGTTTAGCGTCTGTGGTGTTGGGATATGTAATGTTCGTCTGCGCTCAGTCAGTGACAGGTACTACTAGACAGTTTTTAAAAGGTGTTGCAATGTCACATCTGTGGCTCTCTTCTCTTTTCAGGCACAAATTTGAGGTACTTGTACTTCAGAATCAGAATCAGAATCAGAAATCCTTTATTGATCCCCGTAGGGAAACTCTTTGTTACAGTAGCTCGCCTTTACGTCAGTGCACACAGGAGAAAACGATATTATACACTATAAACAGGTCAGAAATAAATTAAGTAACATGTTGGTATAAGTATAAGATAAACTAAGTGTCGAGTACCAAGTGGACTTGAGTATTTTCTTTTTTATGCACATTACAAGTTTTAATCACCTTCTTGTCCTGTTTCGGTGATTCTGAATGTGGCTGTTTCTGATAAACTGAAGGATGAAGTGTTCCTTTATGGGTTGAGAAACTTCTGTTTCTTAAACTAAATAAACTATTTAACATCTGCATAATAGATTCTTTTCATTTTGATACTTTAAGTACATTTTACTGATAATACTTCTGGTCCTTCACTTAAGTACAATTTTAAATGCAGGACTTTTACTTGTAACAGATTGTTTTCTAAAGTAAAAGTAGCAATACCACAATGTAAAAATATGGAAGCGTGTCTAAGACGAATGGATATTAAACTAGTGACTGAATGCAGCGCAGCTCAGCAGCCATCAGCTGACATGATTCACAGAGAAAAGGAAGCGGTGAGCTCTCCTGTAACCCAAAAAGTTTAGACATTGTTGCACAAACAGAATCATGAATTTTTGAAATAGTGAGTAAGTGATTCATTCAATTCTTATATGTACAGAAGTTTATATAAAATGAAGATAAAAGACTAAATATACAAGATAGAGAACATTTTTACAAATACATATATAAATTATTATAATATACTGTATACTGTATCAAATTGAATTATCCGCTAGCCTTTAATATATTATATTTTTAATTTTATATGACACTTTTCCGTCTATTTCACATTTATATGAACTATATAATAGTTTGTATAAATATATATACAGAGATAAATATAGTTTATTATATTTGTTCTACAAACTCTACATGTTCTTTTTTGATTCATTACTCATGAATAAAATTATATGAAATAAAATTATATATCTATAAGTCAGAGGTGAACGAAGTAGGCTACTCAGATCTTTTACTTTAAAGTATAAGTAAAGTCGTTGTAAAGGTATCAGTACCACAGCGTAGAAATACTGTTACAAGTAAAAGTCCTGTATTAAAAATGTTACTTATGTAAAAGTACAAAAGTATAAGCATCAGAATCTCCTTTAAAGTGTTAGGTGTGGCGTCAGGTGTGGCCCCATATAGTGCTTCGCACTTGCCGGCATCAGCTTCACTCCACCCTGCACTGATACGCCATGGGCCTCTACAAGTGTCATATTTGGTGTTAGGCGTAGCGTCAGACGTTGCTCAATAGCGCATACCTGACCATCGTATCTTCACTCAACACCACACCTAACTAGTTAGCTACGTTAGGTGGAGTGCACGTTGGGCAGGCAGGTACGTGTTTACAGAAACCTTCCAGCCCTCATTTCACTCCTGCAGCCAACGGGTTCAGCTGCCTCTGTGAAAACATGTGAAAATCAGCCTCGAAATCACCATAAACCAAGAAAACAACATGAAAACTAACCAAACATAAAGTAGAATTTAAATATAAAAGCAAGAATGTCTAAAAATACACAGAAATGACTCTTATATTGATTATATTTAATATTTATAGTTAAAAATAGTATAAGTCCATGATTGTTATTTTACAAATCAGTAGTCATGTTGTTTTTGCATGTAGATTGCCACATGGAAACATATGTGTTCGTCTCTTTGATTTCAGAAAGTTTAATGACAGGTTAAAAACATGTTGGTAAAGTTCCAAAAACAAATCTAATAACTTTTCACTTGAAATAGGTTAGATTTCATTTTTGGGTAAAAATCACATTTGAAAACCAAAATTGTGCCGAAAGAGCACAAAACCCAAGAAAACAACAATAACTGAAGTGAAATTTGAATACAAATGGTAACTATCTAAAAATATACAGGAAATACTTGACTCTATCTAAAGATATAAGTAACTTTCTCTTATACTGATAATACTGTTATCTAAATAAAAAAAGCGTTGCATATAATAACATACCAATCTCCTCACAACCTGCCTAAAAAATTAACTGTTCTTTAAGAACAGTATGAATGTATGAATGTGGGGGTGAATGTGATATGTAGTTAAAGCTTTGAGTAGTCAGAAAGACTAGAAAGGTCCATTTACCTGTCAACATTTACTGTGAAGTCGTATTCAGTAAAAAATGTCCTGAAGGAAACTCACATTGAGTTCACATCAGTGAACTCGCCTCCTCCCTCAGGGGATTTCATAACAATTTTGATATACTGCATAATGTGGCCAAAAGTATGACATATTTTAGTGTACTGTGTCTGCAATGATATTTTAGGCAACAGCGTGCGTCCAACTTTGTGCCAACAGTTTGTCTCTTTCCTGTTTCAACATGACAACACCCCTAAAGAAATGGTTTTTCCAGTTTGGTGTGAAGCACTTGACTGGCCTGCGCAGAGCCCTGATCTCAGCCCCATCCAACACATTTGGGATGAACTGGAGCGCCGACTGAAACCTCACCACCATCATCAGTGTTGGACCTCGCTGATGCTCTGGTGTCTGAATGGGAGCAAATCCCTGCCGCAGGTTCAACATCTGCTGGAAAGACAAACCAGAGGTGTGGAGGCTGTTAGAGCAGCACATTAAAACCCAATCAGGCCCAGCAGAGCGCTGGAGTCCCGTCGACTGCGTAAGTGAGGCTTGCAAATAAACTCCCTGTCAATCAACATATCGACAGTCCAGGTCCTTCTAAGCAAAATGAGCTGTCATGCTTGGTTGTCGCCCCCTCTTTGTGTGTCACTGTGGGGATCCAATCAATATGTGAGCATCAAAGTTTGGTTGTGTCCAAATCTACTTAATGGCAGAAGAGGATCGAAAGAGTTCACTGAATAGCTGCCTCTGTTTATTTATTCGTTATGATGCTTTTGTACATAATTCACATTCCAGATGTTGACCCCTGACCCCCGTGATGTCAGAAAGATTAGTGACATGTTTGATTTGAGTAAAAACAGGTGTAAAAGTTTCTCTGAGTAAATCTTTGTTGTTTTACATGATCAATTTTTGCCTATTTTATTTATTGGTTATGAGGCTGTTGTTGAGCTCATAGTTGGTGTCAGTTTCACCAAAAACCTCGCCGATGTCTCTGATTCGTCGTGTTGCGGTCCTGTAATCAGCTCTCATATCTGACACCTTCCGAATTCTAAAAGATTTTTTACATTTTGTAAATTTTTTCTAGGCGAACCTAAATTCTGCATGGATATATAATCTATCATAAATCTTGAATACAACCATTCACATCAAATTTTTCTATCTTTTCTAACAGTCCTGGTTATTCTGAAAAAGAAAATGTGCCATAAATCCATATTTGAAGCCAATGAGATTCTTTTTAAGTCGCTGCTAAAGACCCACCTCTTCTTGGCATTCACTCCTCGTTGAACTTGACACCTTGATTTCACTTTCTCTTGTGCTGCTGTTCTTTTAATATGTTTATTGTTTTCTTTTTATGTATTTGTTATTAACGTTTATGTTTGTTTATGTGGTATTTCAGCCGTGGTTGTTTTAAATGTGCTATAAAAATATATTTGACTTTGACTTTGACAGGCTGATGAATGTAAGTTGTGCAAAAACTCAGTTTCCGGCCTGGGACTGACAGCTGTCGCCACAGTGTCGTAATCACATGTTACACCATCACATATGGCTGAAATGATCGGGTGTCCACATATTTGTGACCATGTAGTGTATCTAAGGAAGGTTTGGTTGAACATAGAGCTTCAGAATCTGCCTCGTCTCCTCTTGTGTCACCTGTTTATTATCTGAAGGTGAGTTTAGTCAAATGTTTGGCTTTTAGCAACATCTAGTGAGATCAGCAGCATCTGCAAACCTGCCTCTTTCTCTACAACCCTTTTCTTGTTGTTTTTTACTTTTTTTACCAACTCTAAAGGCCATACAACTCTAAATAATCTGCATAAATAATTATCGATGGAAAAACTGCAACAGCACGTAGGCTGCATATTCAACTCCACCACAACTCAGCTAATGACTTTCATAACGCTCCATGTGCTGTATTTTGTATTCTATTCAATTTTTTACCTGATTGCTTTATTTATTTAGAGACTTGAATGTACAGAACTGATGCCAGTAAACATCTATAAGTGTTGATGTTTAGGCTCAGTGTAGTAGTTTTTCATAGTTTTGATCAAGTTTGCATTCTTGAAACTGTCACTTGGAGTGGCAAAAGCTGCACATTTCAACCATTTGACATTACTTTTAGATATATATTTGGACTTTTCTGCTTGTGTGCAAACTAGTTTTCACTCATTCTCAACAGCAACAGGACAATAAATTTACTAAAGACAGAGGTGAAGGAAGCACAATATTTTAC
This sequence comes from Siniperca chuatsi, assembly GCF_020085105.1. Classification (NCBI taxonomy): domain Eukaryota; kingdom Metazoa; phylum Chordata; class Actinopteri; order Centrarchiformes; family Sinipercidae; genus Siniperca; species Siniperca chuatsi. The sequence goes on from NC_058058.1 coordinate 2,231,610, forward strand.
TTAAGAAAAAGTAGAAATACCATAATGTAGAAATACTCTGTTACACGTAAAAATCCTGTATTCAGAATGTTACTTAAGTAAAAGTACAAAAGTATTAGCAGCAAAATATAGCCTACTTAAAGTACAAAAAGTAAAGGTACTCATTATGTGGAATAATAATAATTCAGAATAACATATATTATATTATCGGATTCTAATTATTGAGGCAATAATGTGTTCATCACTGTAATGTTGCATCTGGTAAATGTGGAGCTGATTTTTTACTAAATATGCTGCTGGGTAGCTTGTGAATTTCAGCAAGGGATCAATAAAGTCTCACCTTATAATAATACATCATAATTTATTTGTTGATTATATTTTGTATTATTAATCTGAATCTGCCAAGTAACCAGAGTTATCAAATGAATATGGTGCAATACGTTTCCCTCTGAATTGTAGTGGAGTAAAAGTATAATGTTGCAGAAAATGGAAATACTCAAGTAAAGTACAAGTACCTCAAAATTAAAGTACAGTACTTGAGTAAATGTACTTAGCTACTTTCCACCACCGACTAAAGAGCAACCTCACACCAATATGTAATCCTACTTGTGTCTTTATTTTGCTCCAAAACAAAAATATGTGGATGTATTAAAGTATTTTTACCAAATCATAATTCCACGTACCCCTTGTTGGGAATCGCTGCTGTCTACTGAGTCTTCCTCTGTGGGTTCATTTTGCAATCTGAACACTGATTTCAGTCATGTAGCGCCCTCTAGTGAACCCCCTGGAGGTCTGCGGCGAAGGCGTGGACCCTCCGGAAGCCAGAAGCGGGAACCCCGTGGAAGCCAGAGGCGGGAACCCCCTGGAGGTCTGTGGCTAAGGCGGGAACCCCCTGGAGGCTTGCCAACCAGCTCAGGGAACCGGCGACGATGCAGCAAGACAGGGAGCCGGCGACGGGACATCAGGACTGGACGCCGGCGACGGGGCAGCAGGACTGGACGCCGGCGACGGGACATCAGGACTGGACGCCGGCGACGGGGCAGCAGGGCAAGGAGTCAGCGACGGGATGGCTAAGGAGTGGGCTGGACCGGTGGTGTCCTGGAGTCTGGAACCTGCTCCTCCGGCTGAGAAGCAGGGCACGGCTGCTGTTGTGACCCAGCCGGGAGAGGAGGCGCCTGCGATCCAGCAGGGAGTCCCGGGAGCTGCTGCGATCCAGCCGGGAGAGGAGTCGGTTGCGATCCGATGGTGGGCCGCTGTGCGGCGGAGCAGGTGAGCAGAGTGGTGACGGAGCCGATGAACCTCTGGGTGGAGAATCTGGCGAGCCGCTAGGCGACGGTGCAGGCGAGCGGCTGGGAGGCAGAGCTTTGGTGCAGGCAGGTAGTGGGTTGGTAGACTGAAGAGGTTTCGGTAGAAGTGCGGGCTGAAGACTGGCTGGCGACTTGACATATGGCGGGCCAAACTCTTTCAAGAAGAGTGTTGTGAATCTGCCTAAAGAGTCGATGATGGTCTCGTCACTACTAACTAACACCTTGGAGTGATCAGTAGGAAACTCGTGTGGATACCACTTAAAGATTAGGCAACTCCTCACCAAAAATTCCTCGCAGTCCTCCACTGCGCCTGAGAAGGTCCCTAGTGGTTTCATCTCGCTTTCAAGTGAAGGATGGGTGAGGAGATATTGCTGAACCAGATTCTCCAGGTCCAGGAAGGGGCCATCGGGCCATTATAATGGGTATTTTTTTAAACTATTTTCTAATATTATATAGGCAAAACAATCAATAGATCAATCAAGAAAATAATCCCAATTAACAGTAATACATAATAATAATCTTTATTTGTAGAGCATTTGTCAAAAACCACGATGCAATGATAAAACCAAAATGAAAAACCTTGTGCTAAATAAAAGACATCACTGGAGTTACTGGAGTTAAAGTAAAACAAATCCAATAAAAACAACAAAAAGAAACTTAAAGTGACTTAAGAAGAGATTAAAAGACGATACTTACTCAGCCGGTATTATTTCCTCAGGCAAGTTGTTTCAGAGCCTGAACTGCAAGATGTTGGCAGGAGAAAAATCCAGGGTGTCCTGGTGGTTCAGGAGTTTACCATGTGTTGGCAATATCTCCGGGTCCAGTCCAAGATCTTTGTTGCCCCCTTTCTCGCTCCTCTAATGTTCTGTTTATTCTCTGCTATATCCTGTCTAAGAAAGATCAAAAATGTCCAAAAAACTGTAATAAAATCTTAAAATCCACCTGAAAGCTCACGGGAAAGTTGAGTCATTGGAGCACAATGAGCACACCTCTGGCAGAAGCATCTGGTCTAGCAGCACTTATTGTACATGTGGTCACCAGGTGGCGCTGTAGGAGAGTGAGAGACATGCCATCCTGAACATACAGGCTTCAAAGATCTGATCTTCTCCAAGAAGTAACAATCACACACAAAACGCAAATTGTGTCATTTTGCCGGTGACTATCTTAACAAACTACATGTGTGAGAGATTATATTTAAGTGAATTTATTAGTTAATATAAATTAATGCTATTTATTTCCATGTTTCCATGTTATGCTGGCACATGTGGTCACAGAGGACATTTTCTTTTGTAATTAGAGGTGAATACATATTAACAAAACTCCCAAAAGAAATCAATTTAATTAAATTTTCTCACTTAAAGAACAGTCCGATTATTTTACATTTGAGGAGAAAAAAAAATCGATGTTAAACCAAACCATCATAAAAATTACCAAAACTAATTACCAGTTACCAACCAAAACTAAAGGACTTTCAATAGAAATGCAACGCTATTTAAAAATGTAACAAACTGACTCTTATACTTTTATATCTCAATTAAATGAGGTTAGACCATTTCTATGCTGATTTTTATTACAAGACACCTAGATAGTGTTGCTAGATATCTCTCTTCACTGATTACCTAAAAAAATCTGTAAGAAAATTACAGTTAATTCAGGATTCTGCAAGATCTCGACTATAACAGATCACACCACCCCACTGCTCATGACACTACACTGGCTACATAATGAAGGAAAGAAGAGAAGCAAGCCTTCACCAAAGTACATTCAAGTAATTTCCGTTTATTACACCGGTTAATCTGCCAATTAAAGTGTTTTCCATCTAGCTGCATATTTCTTATTCTTGTTTTACAACAGTTTGTTCAATCTGTAAGTTGTTTTCCATGTTTGTTTCTCCCAGAAGGACAATCGTGCTCACCACCACTGGATTTACACATGTCCAACTCTGCCTTTATATTACACTCTTTTATCTATATTTTAATTATGCGTGCATACAAATAGTGGTGGAGGAAGTATTCAGATCCTTTACTTAAATAAATGTCACAATGACCCAGAGCCCAAAGGGACTCCCAACTTCAAACTTATTAACAATAAATTAAATGTATTAAAATTATTAAAAGGAAAAGCAACAAATCATCACATTTGTGAAGCTGGAACCATGAAATGTTTTTACATGAAAAATGACTGATTGATTAATCGACTAATCTTTTCAGCTGTACTTGTAGAAACTGTTGGAGAGTTTAATTTATAACGAAACATCATATTTTATAAGCTCTTCATTTGTTCTTAATTTGCAAAGTAACGAGTAAAGCTGTCAGAAAAGTCCAATATTTCCCTCTGAATTCTAGCGGAGTAGAAGTAGAAAGTGGCATGAAAGAAAAGACTCAAGTAAAGTACAAGTACCTCAAATGTGAACTTAAGTTCAGTCATTGAGTAATTGTACCTCGTGTCAGTGATTTGCAGTGCAGTTAGTGGAATGTAATTGGAACTTTTTGATCGGCACTCCTGCCTCGATCCTGACAATTTTCTTTTTGTCTTTCGAAATGTCACTTTTAATTTCCATTGCATGAATCTGCTGAGTAGCAATCAGGTCAGCCAAACGGCACAGCATTTTAAGCGGGTGACAATGATAGCCGCCCATTAATTAGTGACTAATTTAATGCATGTTTCATCATGCCAAACAAAACATGTGTACATACAGTACTGCTGCGTTTGGGTGGAAGCACATGTCTACAGTTACACGTGACTACCCACATTCTTTCTGGGACGGCCTGGTGCAACCTCCAGGGTGCATGCTTTTTCTTCTTGTGGGCGACTGGCCAGATGTAGAGGACTTCCCATCACATGCAGACACGTTGAGGAGCTTTAATGGATAGAGGAAACAGTCGGTGGCATTCTAACCAGCTCCACCAAACTCCACCCTCTGAGTACACGTGGAGGAATCCTCACTGAAACTGACTTTTTGTAAAATGAAGACTCTCTTATGTTAGTTTGGCATGTGTGATGCCTTGAAATAAAAAATTAAAAAAAATCCTTATTCATGCCATAGTTACAATCCTGTTCCAACAGCAGCATAATACCTTGAACTCCAGTTAGGCTGTCTGATCGCATGATGCCAGAGCACGTTGATGAGATCAGGACAGAAACATGCAGAACCGTCACTTATGAGTTTTATTAAATCAATCAATCATTTCCATTTGACATCTGGTCACATGCGTCTCATAGCTCTCATAGTTTTTAGAGACAAACGACGCCCATCACAACAGCAAGCAGAGATTGTATACATAAAGCAAGAAAAACAAAAACAAGGCTGTTTTAGTTTGTACTGTCTTGTCCGAGGTTATGGCCTCGGCGTGGGCGCTCATGCCCACTCCAGTGCTTTTTTCCTTCTCAGGTGAAAGCATCCAATATTTACAATATTATATTTTTTTAAAAATAGACAAATGTAAAAAGAGAATTAATATAATTTGTGTAACACAAATATTGTTTTTCTTTCTTACTCCTTCATTCATCTTGTGATCCCTTCAGATTTATCTTGGGACCCCTTGGCAGTTCCGACCCCCATGTTGGGAACCGTGAGAGCAATTTACAGAAACACTTGACTTGTATATAGAAATGTATATGTTGTTGGTCATCGTTGCTTTTTATATATATTTATTATACACCTATTTTTTCACCTACTTATGTACACAATAGTTCTCTGTTTGTTCAGCTTTGTTGTCCTTGTTTTTTGCTGGATGTGTTTCTATTTCCTTGTAAATTGTTCTGTGTGTAACACTGAGAGTAACTTAAAACCAGAGTCAAATACCTTCTAGGTGTACAAATACTTGGCCAATAAAGCTGATTCTGAATCTGATACACAAACAGAGTTCCATCACGCTAGCAAAACAATTAAAGCAAGCAAAGATGCCAGATGGTGGTATTCAGTCAAAACCGAGGGCAAGAAAATGTAGAAAATACGAGGAGGCCTGTCAGTGTGAAAGAGAAGAGGACGTGCAGGCAGTATTAGTTAGACAACACAAAGACACATCACTGTACATGCCAATTATGCCAATAAGACAAGTTCTGCAGAGAAAGCTTAGAGAAGGAAACTCACTTTGTACAAGCTGCATCAAGCTGAAGCAGGCAGGTTTAACAGTTTTCATTTGCACAACAGGAACTTATTTTAGTCTCAAAGGTTCTTTATAATGTTATTTCAGTAAAACTCTTTGATACTAATTTCCACAATATTAATGGTTGATGAATCTTAAATTCACCTGTGGTGAGATGGAGGAGACGCACAACATTTTCAGCTTCCAAAGAAGAAACGACAACGAAGAAGGAAACACTGATTTATTTCAACTTCCTTATCTCCTCACTTCGTTTGTTCAGGTCATTTAGCAACCATGGCAGAGTTTCCATTCTGCACCACACGTTTTCAGGCTGATTCCAGTATGGTAACGCTTTATTTTACGAGTTCATAATGTACTAATCATTTCAGAGGACGTTTTCTGGAAAGAACTGGTGCAAATTATAGAAACAAAGTTTGAAGTTAGTTAGTTGTGAGTTTTTCTTCCTTGAAGAACTGCTGCATATAAAATAAAACGTGCAGAAAATATTACTTTCATGATTCGAGACCTTTTACAGTCCTGGCTAGAGCTCTGCTCTGTACAAGTTTTGTAGTTAGTTATGTATGGTGATTTTATTTATTTGTTATTTCTCATGCTTCATATTGTAAATAGCAGGTGCTCATATATATTATTCTGCCACAGGTAACCCACACGACGATCAGAAAATGATAATCGTATTTACAGTATATTGCTCCTAATGTTCAGTTTCTGCTGACATTGTCGGAAATGTGTAAATTCAGTTCTATGTTCTTTTTACATTTTACTCAATTGAATCAAGTCTGAAGTAATTCATATGCTGACCGAAGTTGGTTTTGCTTTTTCATGTAGTAGTGTGTGTACTCAGTTTTTAGTCTGACTGCATATTGTTGAGTTTGCCAAACTCAAAATACCAAGAAGTTCACTAAACTCTAGCAATTTTTACAGTGTGAATTGACTCAATGTTGATTTTTAGTGTGTGTGTGTGTGTGTGTGTGTGTGTTTGCTGCTGTTAAAGAGATCTCCAGGACCCCTAACAGAACATTAGGGTTTAATACATTTAAGTGTAAATCTGGTCTAAAACCACTGAATGTGAGGCTGAAATCATTTGAGTTGTCAATTCTATATTATGAACAACCGTACATAAAAGTTATCTGGACAGTTTAGAGCATATTCTGTTGCTCGGCTTTCAATTCAATTCAATTTTATTTATATAGCGCCAATTCATAACAGAAGTTCTCTTATTGCACTTTTCCTATAGAGCAGGTCTAGACCGAAGTCTTTATGACATTATTTACAGAGACCCAACAAATCCTTGTGTGTTTTGCAATGATGATATTCAGCAATCCACACTAAATATATATATATATATATATATATATATATATATATGTGTGTGTGTGTGTGTGTGTGTGTGTAATTGGTGGTGGAGAGCATTGTTTTAGACGTTAGTCCAAAATCTTCCATATGTGTGAAACTGGGTTAAGATCTGGTTACTGTAAAGGCGGTAGCATTTTATTCACATCATTTTCATACTTCATATGCAACATAACTAAAACCATGATGGCTGCTGGTTTGATCTGTGACAGACAAATAATAATAATTGTAAAAATAATCTGCTAAAGTGGCAAAATGTTTTATTTGGCTATTCATGCTAGTTATATATTGCTGACTTGCATCAAAGGGAGGAAAGAAATGACCACTGTGTTGCAGACCGAGAGGGACGAGGCTGATTCCCGGGGAGCTGGTCGTTGTCCTCTGAACTGGATTCTGGCTCTGGAGGCTCAAACTTGTATGACTGTGTGAATCCAATGAAGCATCCATTTTTGTTGCAGAGGTGTTTGACAGCTGAGAGAGGCGCATCGTGGTTTCAGCGCCGCCAGCGTTTGAGAGCTGAGAATACCGCTTATTTCTTAAAGACTTCGAGGTGGAGATATTCTGAGAAGCTCCGATAGAAACAAGCAAACTGTACCTGCTGCATGTGTGACGGGGTGCAGGTCTATGGAGTCAGATCAGTCTCGTTAATAATAAATGCACACAGAAGGATTCACAAATGTATTTTATAAATGACTCACTCCAAATAAATACTTTTCAATGCACACAAAAATAATGATCGTTGTATATACATGTAAAACAGAAATCTACAAATATGTGTATTTAAAAGTATTTTCATATTTGGATGTTGTTACATTTCTGTGTGGGGTTTTTTGAGACTTCCTTGACGTGGCATGATTCACAGTATCTGTAGCCAATCAGATGATGATGTAGTTTTGTACCCAGAAGTTAGCATCGCCCTGGTTCTCTCAACAAAAAGCCTATACGATGTTTCCATTGGATTTTGGATTATTGCAGAAAATAAGCTCCGTGGCAAACAAAAGTTTATGGCACTTACACGTTTTGTTCACCAAGATAATCTTCACTTTTAAAGTCTGGATGCAAACGGAGCCGGGTCTGGCTGCAGAAACAACTCATGAAATTTTATGAAAATGAGAATAAAATGATTAAAATAAAATGATGATCAAAATATTTCCATTTAAAGGAATTATCGAGCCGGTTTCGAAACTCCTAAAACCTCACAGTGACATGCACACACACCCTCACACACACAAATAGGAATAAAAGCTATTCCTTTCCTCAGAATACATTTTCCATGAATCATGTGACTACTATTAAAACAACCTATTGTGACGCCTAATCGTCCTGTTCTAAACTTTAATTACTGGTTGCACTATCGCATGAAATGTCACTCAACAAGTTTCACATCTCTATTAACCACACAGAGTGAGTGAACAAGCATCAGAATTAAATTATTTGCCATGTCCAGAAAAGGAAATACTGTACACGTGCACCTCAATCTGGGAGGGATAAGTTTCATGGTGCATAGTGATTATTATTATTATTATTAATTATTCAAAACATTTGTTGACTTCTGATGTCATCATTAACGTCATCTGACTACAAAGCCGTGTATATATAGGAGGTAGAGGAGACCAAGAGACAGATAGCAAAGATAAACCCATGAAGAAGAGAGATACTGCAAGGAAAGGCAAAGAAACAGACAACAGCGCTTCACTTCACCATCACCATCCAAGTAAGTACTTCGCTGAAGATATAAAATCACTTTTGATTTCTCCAACTGCTTTGAAATACACGAATCAGGATTTCTTTGGGGACCCTTTTTCAAGTTTCCCTTTAATTTGGTGAACTCAGTTTTTGCTTTAGTTTAAACCTGTCTCAATATTAGAGTGGGAAAAAAACATTATTTGATTTCTACATTCCAACAAAAATGTCATCAGTTATCTTTTGGTGACAGGTAATCGTAGATGAACGGCTTGTTGCGTTTAAGAATACCAAACATTTGTTGGTTTCTGATGTGAGGATTTGCTGCCATCGTACCGCATGCCAACTCAGCCAGAATCTGTTGCCTTTTGCTTTCCCTCTGTGTTGAGAGTTAGGGCACTGGGACTTTTTGAGTAAAGTTGTCTTATGTTCCCCCTCGGTCGCTCAGTGTTGTCAGTGTGCACAACAAAATGTGCTCTTGTCTTTGATGTTCTCTTAGAGGTCATGTATTTTAGGTTTGAGCTGCTGTTAACTTCAAATGAATTCATAGCACCAGTAAAATCAGGAAAGGTCGGTCTGTTTGTAGTTGGCTATATTCTCTTTTGTGTTAGGTGTAGCTGCATTTACAGTTTGAACTATTACACCGTCCCACCAGCAGAGCTTCCTTTAGTTCTTTCTAGTGAGCCACAGCGGCTCACTTCAACAAGAAACAAGCTTGTATCTTGTTCCCATCACAAGTTGTCATCATTTTTTAACTGCTCGAACGTTTTTTTAAATGTTCAGACCACAGCTTGAAATTCGCCATACCACCTCTCTGAAGTTAGTTCATTCTTTGAATGCGGGTCCAATGGCAAAGAGAATGGGCCAGTTTAACACAAGAGGAAGAGTTTTTGTAATTCAAATTAATTGCATATGACCACTTTATACTGGGACCAAAAGGGAACCCCCAAGGTATTCCCAAACACAGAAGTTTTTTCTCAGCGTCTTCCTGGACTTTCATTGTAATGCCATTGTAATAGTATGTGACAAGTGACACATGCTCACAAACTACAAACAATGTATCCTCAATTAAATTTTAATATAAATCTTCAAAATTATATATGCCCTCTGAGAATGGAAGCAATCTATTATTTTACTGACAATAGTCAGTAATTATTTGTTTAGTTATTTCCAGGGACAATGTACATTTATCAACATCACTGTAAATGTGCCAGTGTTAGCCAAGAGGCTAATTTTAAATAGCTGTTCCTTGGCCAGGTTAAAGATCTCCTCTACTATTTTTCATTTTCTTACAGGAGATGATAAGATATAGTTTTGGAAGAAAAAGCGGTGGAGAACAAAATACAATCACAATGATCATCAAGACTGTTATCGTCGTCGTTATGCTTATTGGTAAGTAATAAAAGTAAAATAATTAAATTAGAAACCCCAACAAAATGTGACAATGTATGACTGAACTCTAACCAAACTCTTAAATGCAAACAGCATCCTACAGCCAGCCTGCTGAAGGAAGCCTGAAACCGAAGTGTCCAAGAAGAACTACCACAATAGCCCCGACAACAACTGTAGCATGTGAGACAGAAGCAGCAGCAGCAGCAGCCGCAGCAACAGCAGCAACAGCAGCAGCAACAGCAGCAACAGCAGCAGCAGCAGCAGCAGCAGCGATAACAGCAGCCACTGCAGGACAAACACCAGCAGCTGCAGAAAATGCTTCAATAGCTGCAATAGCAGCAGCTGCTGTCGCTGCAGCAGTAACAGAAAGGAAAGCATCACCAAAAGAGGCAGCAGAAGCAGCAACCAAAGCAGCGGATGCAGCTACGGCAGCTGCAATAGCAGCGATAGAAGCAACAACAGCAGCACCAGCAGCAACAGCAGCGTTAGCAAAGCAAACCCTTGCGGCATCAATAAAAGCAGCAACAGCAGCAAAAGCAGCAGCAACAGCAGCAACATTAGCAGCAAACATTGAAGCATCACAAACAACACCAGAAACTGCAGCAGCTGCCATAACGGCTGCACAAACAGCAGCAAAAAAAGCAGCAGAAGCAGCAGAAGAACTAAAAGCAATACTTAAAGCAGCAGTCATAGGACCAACACCAGCAGAAACCACAATAAAATTAGCAATAGCTGCAGCTGAGACAGCAGCTGCAAAGGCAGCAGAAACTGCAAACAAAGCTACAGCAGTAGCAGAAACAGCAGCAGAAGTGGTTGCTGCAACAACAGGAGAGAAGGCAGCTGAACTGGCAGCACTATCTAAAGAAAAAGCAAAAGAGGCAATAAATGCAGCAAAAGCAGCCGCTGCCGCAGCGAAGGCAGCCACTGAAGCAGCAGTGCCAACAACAACAACAGCATCAACCACATCGAGCCCCATAACATTGGCACCAAAATCAGCAGCCACAGTGACAGCAGCATCAGCTTCTGCAGCAGGAGCAGCAGCTTCTGTGGCAGCAGCAGCAGCAGCAGCCACTTCAACAGCTGCTGGGGCAAAAACATCTCCAGCTGCAGAAAAAGCAATAAAGGCTGCAAGAGAAGCAGCAAGAGCTGCTACATTAGTGGCAACAGGAGAAGCACCAGCAACCTTGGCGGCAGAAGCAGCAACAAAAGCCGCCCAAGCAGCAGCAGAAGCAGCAGCAGAAGCAGCAGCGCTAGAAGCAACAACAGCACCAGCATCAAAAGCAGGAGCAGTTGCACGACTATCAAATGTAGCATCGATAGCAGCAAAGGCAGCTGAAAAAGCAGCAAAAGCAGCAACAACGGCAGCCTCGGGTAAACCAACAGCAATCGCAGAAACTGCAGAAGCTGAAAAAACAGTGGCTGAAAAATCAATAGATGCAGCAAAAATATTAAAAACAGAATTATCATCTGCCAGTGGGCCAACAGAAGCAGCAACACGTTTATCAATATCAGCAGCACAAGCAGTGGCAGAAATAGCAGAGGCAACAGCACTGACAGCATCAACAGCGACTGGAAATGCAACAACAGAGGGCATCGCAGCAATAATGGCAGCAGCAGCAGAGGCAGCAGCGAGAGCCGCAGCAGCAGCAGCAACTGCAGCAGAAGCCGCACTCCCACATGCAGGCGTCACAGTGCCACAAACTACTGAAGCGCCACAAGCAGCACCAACACCAGAAGCACCACCAGCCACAGAAGGACAAACTGCGGCAGTGACAACATCCACAGCAGCCGCAGCAGCAGCAACAGCAGTAGCAGCCTCAACAGCAGCAGCCGCTGGAGCAACAACATCCAAAGAAGTAGAAGCTGCAGTAAAAGCTGCACAAGTAGCAGCTAGAGCTGCCACATTATTAGCAGCAGGAGAAGCATCAGTAACACTGGCAGCAAACGCAGCCATAAACGCAGCAGAGGCAGCAGAAGCAGCAGCGCTAGCAGCAATACAAGCAGCATTAACAGCACCAGCAGAAACAGCAGATGTAGCAGCACAAATTGCAGAGGCATCATCGAGAGCAGCAATAGCGGCAAGAAAAGCAGCAACAGCAGCAACAAAGGCAGCTTTGAGAACACCAACACCAGAAACATTTACAGCAGCTGCAGAAGCCGCAAAAACAGTGGCACAAGCAGCACAAGGAGCATTAGAAGCGTTATCAGCTGTCACAGCAGAAAAAGCAGCAGAAATGACAGAAGAAACACGTTCGGCAATAGCCGTAGCACAGACAGTGGCAGATATGGCGGAAGCAACAGCAATTACAGCAGAAACAGTGGCAGAAGCTGCAGCAGCAAACAGCACAAACATTTTGACATCAACAGCAAAAGCGGCAGCAAGAGCTGCTACAGCAGCAGCAAAAGCAGCAGAAGGCGCATATCAAGACACAAATGGAACGTCAACAGCAGCAGCACCAGTGATGACAAACGCATCCGGGACAACAGTACCAACAACAGAGGCAGAAGCAAAGGAAGCAGCAGTGGTTGGGTCGACCGCGGCAGCAGCGGCGGCGGCGGCGGCAGCCTCAGCAGCAGCAGCAGCTGCTGGACCAGCGGCATCGGCAGCAGCAGAAAATGCAGCCAAAGCTTCAAAAATAGCAGCAAGAGCTGCCACATTAGTTGCAGCAGGGGCAGCCCCTGTGGAAGTGGCGGTAGACGCAGCAAGAAAAGCAGCTGAAGCGGCCGACGCAGCATCACAAGCAGCAATACAAGCAGCAGCAGCAGCATCACCAGCATCAGCAGCACTACGAGCAGCACAACTAGCAGCATCAGCACTGAAATCAGCACAGGCAGCAAAAACAGCAGCGACAGCAGCGACAACGGCAGCATCTGAAAAAGCAACGCCGAAAACAATGTCGGCAGTTGCACACGCAATAAAAACAGTGGCCGCAGAAGAAGCAGAAGCAGCAGCAGAATTACAGAAAATATTAGCTGGCGCCACAGGGTTAACAGCAGCAGAGCGTGCGTCCATAACGCAGGCACAAGTGGTGGCAGAGATAGCACAAGCAACGGCAACGGCAGCAACTACGGTGGCAGAAACAGCAGTGGAGGCGTTATCGGCTACGACAGCACAAAACGCAGCAGACCTAGCAACAGTAATGGCATCAGCAGCACAGGCGGCAGTAACAGGCGCTTCAGCAGCAGCAACAGCAGCAGCAACAGCAACAGCAACAGAGGTGTTACACACTTTCTCTGGCAACGCAGAATCAGGAGCAGCAGCTCTAGTCAACAACAAAATCAGTCTAATTTCTGTCACAGCGGCTGCCATTGCTGTCGTGCTTCTCTAAAGAGCAACGTAACACAGCTACAGCAGCATGTCAGGATTGATGGACTCATAGGTTAACTGTACAATACAAAGGTATATTTATTATTTTATTCTAATAGTTTACTTATCTAATGTATCGTGTGCATGTCTAAATTATGAAATTTCAATATTTATCTTTTAAAAGTCAGAGAATGGCTGATATTTAAACTTTCAGGTCAAGTGATTGTACTTAGCTGTGTGTGTGTATGTGTGTGTGCAAAATATGTCACAATTCTGTTTATAATTTAAATGAGGTTCCTAATATTGAAGGAAACTTTGTGATTATATGTAATTATATAAATAGCTTGTGCTGTAGTTTATTATTATTATTATTTTAAATTGTGTGTATTTATGATTGTAAAGTTGTGAAAACAAATTTCTGAAAGAAAATGCTAACTTCTTAATCAATAAATGAATGATAACTACATTTTTGCCTCATTCTGTTGCATTCAACCCCTTAACGAGCTCGTCAAACTTCATTTTAAAGTCCAGTGGAGATTCCAAAGTTTCCAAAGACACCAAATATCTCAAAATGAATTTTGGGGCGTCTTGGAATATGAATGTTTGAATATTTCACTCATGCAAACATCATATAGCTTCGATGAAGAGCTGAAACAATACATACATAACAATCTGCATATATTTTTCTCCATTAAAGTGAAACTAAAGGCTTTTAAAAAGATTTTTCAAGTACACATCTTCTTATGCAAAGAGCGATACATAAAACTCAAGAAATTGTTAACACTTTACTTTAAGCTCCTATTTAGCATCTTAAAAGCAGTATATAAAATGTAAAACAACACCAGATTTACACAGATATACGCAGTTAACTCCTCCTGTGAGGCACCCATAAGTCACAACTTGTTGTCAGTTGTGATAAAATAAAATATGTCTTCATAGAAGTTAAAATTGTTGACAAATCCCTTACATTATATTTAAACATATATATAAACACTTCAAATGTCCTCACACCTGATTATAACTCCATTATATTGTGTTATAAACCGTTTATTAAATGTTTCTATACTGCTTATAAATGCTAAATAAAGGGGGTTATTAAACATTTTATATACAACATAAACATGGAAAGTTCTTAAATATGACAAACTAACTGTCATATAAAAATACAAAAACTCATATAATGTGCAGTTTAGTCTGTGGTTGTGAAACAGCACAACAGTTGTTTGTTGTGGTTTTCTACAAATCGTCGCTAACTTGGATTCAAAGTAAAGAAAAAGAAGTATTAGTATAGTCGTGTGAGCACCCTGTGAACTGTCACCTCTGAACGCTCCCTCTGGCTGATCAGAGTGAAGTTTGTCGATGTCCGCGGCTGTTGTTGTGCTTCAGTTAGACTTTGTGGAATCATTATTGCCAGCAGCAGCAGTATCACCCTGAATAATTATACTATCATTTCAACGAACAACTATAAGATAGAATATATTATATGATATAACATATGTGATTTTCCTTTTTGTTATGCATGTTTATGTGTACATATGCATAAATGTACTGCATATGGATGTATTAGTAAAGGTGACAAGTATCATTATATAACTGTTTGTTCTGTTATTGACAATGACAGAAACAGTGACAAACAACTATTGACAAATAGTTAAATGATACAATAGGATTAATCCAAGCTTTGTTAAATTTGAAGGACATAAAAGAGTTAACCAATCACACTAGGTTTGTTGAAATAATAACGGCTACTTTAAATTAATTTCTTTATGTTTACCGGAGTCTGCTTCTCATTTTCTTCTTTATTGTGTTATATTTGCCCATTACTGAGCAACAAGTGTCGCTGTCCACTCAATTTATGTATGTTTCTTTGTATATACTTCCTTTAGGGGTCATTGTGGGATTAAGAAAAGGTCTGCAGATGCATGTATTATGCATATACTGATCTATATTGTATATGATCTTTGACGAGCCACCTCTGAAACACAATTCTGCCATTTTCCAGAAGCCCATCACCTCTTTCATCATGTCACCATTTACAGTGTAAGATTAAATGGAAATGAGCTGCAGCAGCGCCCTGAAGATGTTCAGTTCTTCTTTTTAATAATAAAAAAATGTATTTAATTTATTTATCATTATTATGATAATTAGATTTATTTTATTCCCCCTTCTTCTCTCTCGTCCTCTTCCTCGCACTTGCCTGCACATTCCTCTGGTCACACTTACATACAACTAAAAATCTGTACCAAATTCAAATCGTAACATTTGTTTGTTAAGTCTTACTGTTCTGTGTTATTGTCTGTATATTTTGTCTGTCTAATTTTTCTAATTTGTCACCTTTTTGTACTATGTCGCATTGCTTGTTTTGAAAAGTGCTACACATATTAAAGTTATTATTCTCTGCAACACAACATTTCTATCTATCTATCTATCTATCTATCTATCTATCTATCTATCTATCTATCTATCTATCTATCTATCTATCTATCTATCTATCTATCTATCTATCTATCTATCTATCTCTGTGCATGAGTTTTCCGTTGTAATGCACCGTCTGGCCGCTGGGGGTCACTGCCGCTGAGGAAGGGGCGATGCATCCGCCGAGCAGCCGGGGAGAACGCGAGTTGTTCCGGGAGAAGAAGAAGAAGAATGACGGCTACAGCTAACGTTAGCTAGCAGGTGGGGCTCGAAAAATGTTGCGCTCCAAATCTTTTTGTCATTTTTCTCTTTTGGCGAGGCACAGCCGTAACTACAAATTACTCTGCCCACAGTGTAACGAGTCAGGCAGAAAATAAGCACCAGTGTTTGTTATTAGAGGGATTTATTAAGTAGTTTTTAGGAGGCTGTGTGTGTTTGTGCAGGAGGAGGGGGTCGTGTCTCCGGTCAGCTGTCCGTCAGAAAGCTATAAACCTCAGGTGAGTTTCTAGTTTGATTTCCTGCTCTTCCTACTCTCTAATTTAAAGTCTCTGTCGGGGAATGTGAAGATGTTGCTCTTTATTTGTTAAACGTGCAGACAAAAACAACTTTGCAAACTTGTTTATTGATTGAAACTGTGATGTAGAATCGCTGGTTTGTCCCTGTAAGAAGTTCAAGGTCCAGTGTGTTAGCGGGTCTCAGTAGTGCTTTTTAATCAAAATAAAGATGGATTATCCACTCATAGTGTCAATATAACATCACCCGATGAACATATTGTGTGGCTGCTATGTTTGTGTAGTTCTCTTTATGAACTTTAGTTTAGCTTCATGTTGTTTCTCATAAATGTACTTGAGTGCGTTGAAGTATTGTTTCTTTTACGTGTTTATATTTTAATAGGTTTTGCCCCTCTGGGGATAAATAAAGTATCTATGATCTATCTATCGATCTATAGCTTTATTTTATTTTTAAAGGCTTTGTAATTTCCCCAAACAGCTCCTCACTGTAGTTTTTATCAGACTAACAGGAGGAAACAGTGCATCTGTTGGGGACTATTTTCAGCGGCGGATGAATCCACATGTGGTGCTGTAGTGAGTATTTGGGGCAGCAGGACGGTGTGTGTGGGACTGAGTCAGAATAAACTACAGTGTGTGTGTTCATGGTGATGAAGGAACATGTCACCCAGTGCAGCAGAGCGGCTCGCTGATGTGTTTTTAATAGTTTCTGGACAACGATGGAGGAAGACGATCCATCAGCTGTGATTCACACACACACACACACACACTTGTGGCACAATCAGGAAAACTGTTCCCACAAATTGAGTCTGCATCATTTTGTATGAGATTGGACCATTCTGCAAGTTTGGTTAAATTTCTATAGAAAGGATTGGAAAAGCAAAATCACACCTACACTTAATAATGCTGTGTGTGTGTGTGTGTGTGTGGATACATCAGGCTGCGATACACACACGACACCTGTTAGTAGATACATTCACCGTTCATTTGGGTCTGCAAAGATTGGAGATTTTTTGACATAAGAAAAATATAGAATATCGCCAGACTGAGCCTTCAAGGACTTGTCGCCCATGTTGAGTTTCAAGAACAATGAACTTTGTTTTTCCCCCCCAGACCTTATTAAAAAGTTGAGTTTCAGTGATCTTATTTAAACTTTGGATCATCTCCATGTTTGGTATGGTGTTAGGGACTGAACGCCCTCACAGGTACAGGTGTACAGTTTTAATATGTGTGTGTGTGTGTGTGTGTGTTCTCTCTCTCTCGGTCCAGTGAGGATTGTGGAAAACAGCAGTCATGGCAGCTCCGGTAAACATCCAGACTCCCAGTAAAACCTGGGAGCTGAGTCTGTATGAGCTTCACAGGAGCCCTCAGGTAAACCTGTGTGTGTGTGTGTGTGTGTGTGTGTGTGTGTGTGTGTGTGTGTGAGAGAGAGAGAGAGACCCCACGAATCCTGGGGAGTGTTGTTATACTGTTTATTACTCATTCTGTCATTACAATTTACAAATTAAAAGTCCTCTATTAATCTGTTCTTAATTATGATGTTTTATTATTTTATTAATATAAATTGAGAAAATCAGTCAAATGCTCGTCCTCAGTCCCTCCCAGCCTTAAACTGTGTTTATAACTCTCTCTCTCTCTGCGGGATAGTCCCAATGATAGATGAATCTCAAATTTCACCATTTCCACTGTGAAAATCAGCTAAATGTTTTAGATTTTTTTGGATCGTCCTTTAACATATTTTACACTTCTGTTAATTTCAAAAGGAAGCCGGAGATGAAATTTATAAACATGATGTCGCACTTTTGAGGCGACAGTGTATGATAATACGTGTGTGTGTGTGTGTGTGTATTCAGGAGGCGATCATGGATGGGACGGAGGTGGCGGTGTCTCCGCGCTCTCTGCACAGCGAGCTGATGTGTCCCATCTGTCTGGACATGCTGAAGAACACCATGACGACCAAAGAGTGTCTGCACCGCTTCTGCTCCGACTGCATCGTCACCGCGCTGCGATCAGGGTGAGCACGACACGGCAGCAACTGATCCGTATTTGTTTTGTAGATTAATCGGTTGTTTAGTCAACGAAGGAGAGCGCTAGGTGACGTCTTCAACTTGCTTGTTTTGTCCAGCCAATAGCGGTGGGTCGCATAGATCTTAATGTGGTATCATAATATTGAAAACATTGCAACATGCTGACATATTTACATCAGGACTACAAACAGCAGCAACACACACGGCTGTTATCTGGTTATTAACTTAACCAAACGTCTCGATAAATGACTTTAAACAATTAACTGACTGTCAAATAATATCCTGTCAGTTGACTAATCAATTCATCTTAATCCACACACACACACACACACACAACATTTTCTACGTATAATAAGTGTTGAAAATGAATGTAGAAGATGTGTAAGATGCATGAATCATGACACCTCAGCCTGGTAATTTATTTTATAGCAACAGAATAAAAAAATTAGCATCTTCTAGAAGCTAAAGTTTTATATGAGTTGGATTGCGCTACTTGGTTTTACAGCCTCGAGTCAAACCTGTTTATCGCCTTTATTTCAATTGCAGTGCATTTAAAAAGCACATATTTTGACTGGAATACTGTGCAGATGCTTTAAACTGACCAAGATATGAGCTCAGAACTAACAGGCCGCCATATCGCCTCCCTCCGCAGGAACAAAGAGTGTCCGACCTGCAGGAAGAAGCTGGTCTCCAGGCGTTCGCTGCGCCGAGACTCCAACTTCGACGCGCTGATCTCGAAGATCTACCCGAGCCGGGACGAGTACGAGGCCCACCAGCGCCGCGTCCTGGAGCGACTCAACAGGCTGCACAACAAGGAGGCGCTGAGCTCCAGCATCGAGGAGGGGCTCCGACAGCAGGCCCGCTACAGGTCCGAGAGGTGGGGGAGGAAAGGGGGAGACGGCTGAGGGTCGCATACAGATACAGACGATACTTACAGATTTAGAATCATTTATTTCTCCAAAAACAGACATTCCCATTAGGTTACTTTATCTATAAATAGTTTCTCAGTTAAATATCCAAAATATTTACTATATCACAATATAGTATATCGACATCATAACATGAAATTCACACCTACCGTGATTGACATTTTGGTCTATATCACCCTCCCCTGTTTCCAATTAAAGTGATGCCCAAAAAGTTTTCTTCAGCCAGCAAAGTAAAGTCAAATCTGACTTTATTCAAACTGAATAACTTTAATCAATAACTTGAATTTTTGAGATATTCTAGCTCAAAGATTTTCAATTTTCTTTGGGCTTTAAAGGACGGGTTCACAATTGAAACAGGTTATGCTTGCTGTAATCATTCCTGCTGTTCATACTGGACATTAAAGGATCTCTTTATAATGCACTTCCAATGTTAAGTGATGGGGGACAAAATCCACAGTACTCATTGTTCTTTCTGTCGGTAATAATAACATTTTACTCACCAAGTTAGTATCTGAGATCCGTGAACACGGTGACATCAGTGAAAAGAAGTCTGATGGGCCAAAAAAAAATAAAATCAAGCCGATGAACCAGAATTTCGCCTTAAAGACGGACTGCTGGTCACGTGTTAACCTCCGCCCTGCAGGAACCACCGGGTGAAGAAGCCGACTCAGGAGAGTGACAACACCACCTTCAGTGGTGGGGAAGATAACGGCGACGCCCGCTCACATCTATCTCATGACTCCGCCCCCTCACACACCCCTCACCCCCCCGGTCAGACCCCCTCAGAGGCCGGGCCGAGCCGCAAGCGGCCGCGAGTATCGGACGACGGCTCAGGGCCTGAGGCGGACAGCGGCAGCCCCACCCCTCCGCTGAGACGCCACAAAGAGGGGCCGGGCTCGGAGATAGAGCTGGTGTTCAGACCACACCCGCAGCTGGTCCAAGACCAGGACTACAACCAGACCAGGTGAGCCTGGACCAGAGGGCCAGTTTGCATCTACAGGCGCTGCTTTTAAAAGCTCAAGAACTACCTAACTTGATCATTTTGACACCTGAAACCTTCCTGCATGATTTTTAAAATTTGGTCTTTATTACCAAGATTTAACTCAGTCGCAGATTTCTTCATATTTGGTCTAATATCTGCGAACACTGATAAATCTAAAACTCTGCACTGACAAGAAATGGTGGCCTTTAGCTTGAATGTAAATCAAATTTAACAGTGAATTTGTGCTGTGACTGAATGCATGACTACATGTCACTTTGCCCCTAAAATCAGGAGTGTGTGTGTTTGTCTGAGGAGAAATTCCTGTCATCTTATTTCTTATCAACATTTCTTTCTTTGCAGATATGTGAAGACGACAGCCAACGCCACAGTGGACCATCTGTCTAAATACCTCGCTCTGCGCATCGCTCTGGAGGAGGGACAGACCAACCGAGAGACGGAGGACAGAGGAAGAGAGGAGGGGGGAGGAGAAACTGAAGGAACAGCAGGAAGTGGAGAAGGGCCGACTCTGAGCAACATCAGTGAGAAACAGTACACCATCTACATCATGACGAGAGGAGGACAGTTCTCTGTGAGTAATAAAACCGACACAGTTCAGCTGTTGGCTCTGTCAGATACAGTTTTCAAAACACTCGACCAATCACAAGTTGAAGTTGTTCATATTTCCTTTAATGGACCACTTGCAAACATGCAAGGCAAATAAAAATGTATATTGGTGGAGAAATGAGGCTGATAATTTAACATTTATTTGGTGTGTAACAACATTTGGTATGCAACTAACGATTATTTTCATCTTCAATTTATCTACTCTTTTTCGATGAATCTAATCTTTTATTTAGAAAATGTCAGAAAATAGTGAAAAATGTCCGTCACAGTTTCCCGCGTCTTGTTTTGTCCGATCAACAGTCCAAAACCCAAAGACTTCACATAAGACAAAGAAACTCATCCTCACAATCCACGAGCTGGAACTTGGGAATGTTCTGCATTTTTGCATTATGACAAACACTTAGTCGATTATCAGAATAACGTTCTGTTAATCTGTTTATAGACTAATTGTTTCAGCTCTAGTATATATTTACAGTGCAAATTGCTAATAATTTAATCTTGCATTTAAAAAGTGGCTTGTTTTTCATGCACATCTTTATCAACATCAACTAAATGGAAAAAGGACGAACCCTTTTGATGAAAAACTTAAAATCCTTTTAGTGTGTTCAGACTGAATGCAAAGCTAATTTTAGATGCCGTTGCATGTGAAATCAGTGCAAAGATCCAAGTGAACGCACAAGAGGCAAATTCACCCTCGGCAGCACGAGTTTAAGATGTTTCTACTTTGGCAAAAAAAAGTGCTGCTTGTTCCAAAATGAACATGAATCATGAATTTCAGAGACAAGATGAAAGAGACTGGAAGAAAATAAAAGACAGCTTGAGTTCCTGTTGCATTTTGGGATCTGTCAGTGTGAGTTGGTGTTGCCATTTAGCTGTACGGCTAACGTCTGTACAGTGTGCATATTGGCTGTTGGGGAAGGTAAATACGGACTAACGCACAAATAACGCAGACAAACGTTCGCTTCACGTTCAGTCTGAACACCGTGTTGCCCACTTGGAGACTTTGTCACTAGATTTAACGACTATTCAGACCCTCTTAGTGACTTTATTTCTAAAAGGCGACTAGCGACAAATGTAGCGACTTATTCAGACCATCAGGGAAAAGGCGAGAAATATATTCAATTATATTGTAATTTATTCATTTTATTTGATTTCATTAATTTATTAAATTAAGGTGCTCTCTCCCTCACTGCACTAAGCTGTATGCAGATGAATGCATGAAGGTGTCATCAACATGCAAATGAACGAATGACATCATCTGGCTACTTTTAGCGACTTTTGGAGCTAGTGCTAGCTACTTTCTGCTGAACACAGATCCAGAATAGCAAAATCATCCGTTCGTTCTGTCCAGCGCTTTCAGGTTTCTTCCTTACGTTACGCATCGTCCATTTTATTTGTCCAGGTTTTGAGATATCAGTGCCTCCACCTCAATACAATAGCGCTGAGTGGAATTTCATTTGTGGTGCTCAGAGCAATCTTTCCAGAAACGATAGTCAAGTTTCCGTCCAAATGTAGCGCAAATCTTAACCGAATGTTCAGAAAATCGGCTGAAGAAAATGTGAATTTATGCTGTTTATGTTGTGCGAAGAGTTGGCTCATGGAGATAAGCAGTAGGTGGAGCTAAGTCTCCAGGCAGGTGTCAGGTGCCATTAAACCTTTGTAGAAGACGAGGACACAACGCGATGACGTCATATTTTTAGTCCCTCCAGTGGAAGCTTCGGTGGACGTTTAAGTCCATGCACGTCATGATTAATTCGCCGAGTCTGTTTCTACTGCACTTTGTCGCATTTTCCTAATGTCTCTGTCTCTCGGTTACTTTCTACTGAAGAAATGGCTCCTATAAAAACTGTTGTGTGTTGTGGGGATTATCCAGAGTAGCGGGGACACTGCTGTTGCTGTTGAATTGTTATAACGTAATTTTTCCATTCATCACTATTGTATTGGTGTGGAGGCAGAAATCTCAGAAACATATCTCGGTATGGATAGATACCACTAGATGTAAGCGAGAAAAATGTTTTTTGTGAACTGACCCTTTAATGAACATTACAGCTTAAAGGGGATTTTAGCAGCGGTTGTCTGACACGCTGTTCTTCACTTATTTTTCGTGTTTTCGACTCACCCTTCCTCCCGCCTCAGACGCTGAACGGCTCTCTGACTCTGGAGTTGGTCAACGAGAAATACTGGAAGGTCAGGAAGCCTCTGGAGCTTTACTACGCTCCCACCAAGGACCAGCAGCAACCACAACCGCCACCGCCACAGCAACCGCAACAGAAGTCTCCTCCTCCTCCTCCTCCTCCTCCACCACAGAGGGAGGGGTGAGGCAGAGCAGCGTGCTGCTTTTCTCTCCAACCCTCCTCCCATTTAACCACACGTCTTCTTTTAAAGATTATTATCAGCGTATCTCTTTTAAAAAAAAAAAAAAAAAAAAAAAAAAAGTGCCGGCATTAAGATGGCCGCGTTTGATTTCATCTGCGAAATGAACTGATCATTTCGAATGTGTGAAATCTGACCCGAGACCTGATTTTTGAAGGATTGATCAACAAGTAAAAAAAAAGATCAGCAGCATTGAGGAGAAAACCGCTAAATAACAGCTGGTAAATCTTTTGCTTTTGTCTGCTTTACCGGACGCTGCTCTGGTAAATAACTAGCCTTCATTTGTTGACGCCATCGGGGAGAGGCCTGGGATTATAAACTGTCACTGTGGCCGATGGACCTGGACATGACAAGTGAGATCCCAAGAATCTGCAACTCGTTAGCTTCTGTTTCCCATCAGTTTGAATATCTTATGACTTACAAATACTTAACTACACACATTTAAAAAGACAAAGCTGTGCAAAGTCTCTGCTACTGCCGCTACAACCTTCTCTGATCTGAATGTTTGACAGTTTTTAGTGGGGATGCACCGAAATGCTGGACCGATACCAGTGCTGAAAATAACTATTTGGCCGATAGCCGTTTTTTGTTTTTGTTGTTATTTACCCCCCCCCCCCCCCAACAAAGAAATCTTCATTATAAAAAACCTGAACTGTCAGCCCTTCATCGCACTATCTTTGAATGAGCATAAATTCAATAATACAAATTTATGAAACGACCTTTAATGTAACCTTCTTTCACATGAAAACGTTTCTTTTCAGCTTCAAAAGCCTTTTTAGCTGCTGTACAACAAATACAAAGAACCAACGCAAAATTGAGACGACAGATAAACATCAGCCACTGCCGTCGGTGAATGTCATCCTATTAACGATCGCAGTCCACAGGGGGAATGTCGGCCGATGCCGATATATCGGTGCATCCCTGTTTTTTTAATAAGTTTCAGTTCTGATTCTGAGTGGGATTGTTTTTCCGATACTTACTTTTCTCAAAATAAAAAAAACACATTTTATTTATTTCTCCTGACACAAACAGCCATATTACAAACAATAGAGAATTAAATATGAAAATTGGCAAACGTATTAAGGCAATACCTTTGGAAGCCCATTTCAGCCAGGAAAATAAAAAAAAATTGATGAAAAGTTAGAAATGATTAAAAAAAAATACTCATCAGTCCAAATTGTGAGATTCTAAGTCAACGTCAGTGGGTCGTGAATCAATGTGAGTCAAAATTTAAACTTTTCAAGTCACAATTTTCGTTAAAATGTCAAATTTATTCATTTTTTTTTGGTCAAAATTCTGGGATACTAAGTTTTAACTCTGAGGAAAGTAAAAACTATGAGGAAGGGTTTTTTAGTATGAGATAAGTCAAATGTTTGACTTCCTCAATACATAAAGTTAGTATCTCATAATTTTGACGCAGTATTTCAAGTTTGGCCTGCATTTCACTGCACAGTGTAGAGATATGTCGAGTATGTGACAAATAAACTTGAACTAATAATTGCGAGTGTTTTCGTTTTTGTCATTCCTAACACTACATTCGTTTTCTGTCTCCTGGCGGAAATGAGCTTCCATAAACATCTTGCCGAAGGCAACAGGACCAATAATGAGACGTCGTCACTCAGCCTCACTGTGAAAAGCGGATATGTGCAGCGTCCTACATTCCCTTTAATGTGTACTTTTAAGAGCTCCAAAGATGTGTGCAGGTACCTTTTAACTTGTCTGCTATATTTTACCAAGAAATACCATTTTCCACCTTAAAAGATGTAGCTGTAACACCCACCTTACCTCCTGTTTTTTTCTTCAAACATGCCGAGATGTTCAGTTCGTATCTGTTTTTTCTCCTAAAAAAATAAAAAAATGTTTGCATGAACATTTCTTGCCCTGAAACTCTGTTCACTTAAAAAAGCCGTAAGCTTTAGTTGGGTTTAACCTGAGCTCCTTAACGTTGAGACTCTTTGCTCCACTAATGTCTTTATATTTCCTACAGCCATATAGGTTTTCCCACCTTACTTCAGTTTTTAATAGAATTGAGAATAATGCAATATCTCCTTTTCGTCTGTGGTATAATTGCTCTGTCAGCGATGCAACACAAACTGAATAATCATGATCAGATGTCTGGTGTGAGTAACCAGGTCATGATTCCTGGAAAGAGACGTTGCTGTAGAGTTTGTTTTTTTTGGAGCTTTGAGCACAACAAGCCGAGTGCCATCTAGTTCCATTATATATATATATAAAAAAGGCAGACATCTCTACGGCAACAAACTCGGCAACTCACACAACAATCTAGATGGATAAATAGCGCTACAGGTGAGAGTAAACACGTATTTTAACAGTTGCCTGTTTGGCTCGAGGGAGTGGTGCAACGTCTCCTGTGGCTCTCGAGCAGCTTTGTCGAATCAAAATAATCAGCTCCTCTCTGCTTAGTCTTAACCAGAACGCCGGTGTTACAAAACAGAGGTGTTTTGAAATAAGTGCTGTTTAGGAGGCAGGGAGGGTCTAATGAAAGGCACTATTCTTTTGCATTATGGGAAATGTAGTATCCACTGTTTCTGAAGCTTGACTTGTAGTAGGGACTTAAAGTGAGGATGTCTCAGCCTCTGCTGCTTCAACCGTCGACCTTTTTTGAGCCCCCCCCCGTGGAAGTAACATTAAAATCACACGACTATAAAAATTTAATTCCCAAGAAACAAAGAAGCAAAAGCTTCACCCCGAACTCGAACCTGTGTCTTAAAAACTGACTCCAAAATCTACAAGTGAAACAGCACACCAGGACAGACAGTTTGACAACTGTGGCGTTTTATTGAAACAAAAGGGAAGCAGGGGAGTTTACTTCTTCTTGGACACACCGACGGTGCGACCGCGACGGCCGGTGGTCTTGGTGTGCTGACCGCGCACACGCAGACTGGAAGGAAAAGGAAAAGAGCAGAAGGTTAAAGTTAGAAAGTGCAAAAACATAGCTACATTAGTTTTTTAAAGTTCTGTCAAACTAAGTCAGCTAGAAGAATCAAATAGTACGTCATGTACCAAATTCATCAGATGCCACTTTTACTCGTAATGCTTTATGACAGGAAATCGTGTCCCAACCCTCGAGAGAATTAAAAAAGCCACTTCAGCTTTCTAAGGTAACCCACTCGACTCGTGTGCCTTTAGATTCAAGTTTTTCCAGGACCGCTCTCTCTGCACCGAAGCTCCTCCAATGACCCACTGAGATTTTTATAAAACGCTGTTGTTAACCAAACTTAATAGATTTTGGGCAAAACTGCAATATCTGGTTAAGAGGACGATTAGATGCAGAGACTTTGTTCGTCTCACTTCGGACTGAATAACAATTCTGTCCAAACTGCAGACCAGATCAGATCTCTTACCCCCAGAAGTGCCTGAGACCACGGTGAGCCCTGATCTTCTTCAGCCTCTCCAGATCTTCTCTCAGCTTGTTGTCCAGACCGTTAGCGAGGACCTGAAACGAGACGCAACAGGTTTGTCATGTCATACCACAAACGAGAGGTATTTAAGTGTAGCTGTGCAACCAGTGGCGAATCAGTCTAATACTTTATAAAGGGTTATGGCGCAGGTTAAGGTCTGCACATCATTGGCTGTGTCTCAAATCCATGCTACACACTAACTCAAAGCACGTGTTTTGCAACATATTTACAGCTGACAACACTGAGGCAAACCCTAAACAGTCAGCATGCAGACTCGTGGAGTGTGCTGCTGATGGACATTATTCTGCCACAACGTAACCGATGGTGATCGAACAGCTGCACCTCAGAAAACAAAAACTTTTGGAAAACGTTTTGCCGCTTCTTTGATAAGTTTAATTGTCAGTGGCGTTAGTACAAAAACAGTAAACTGATTACTTGTATAATCCTTTTTTGTTTTTTAAACATAAAACAAACATCTCGATACGGATCGCTTTAACTTGTTTAAGGAATTGTGACCAAGATGCATTCAGAGCAGGACATTTTACTGTGGAAAAATCAACTTGTCAGTGCTCTCTGGTGGACAAGGTAACTGTGACACTGCTATTTCATATACACGGACACCAGCAATAAGCTAATATCGGCAGATTTACTGGCTAGCTCCGATTGTGACAGTGATAGTTTAGCAAAGTGTCATTTGTATGCAGCCTGAATCCAAGGTCTGCCTGAGAGGTTAAACTCAGGGTAAAAAAAAAAAAAGTTGTATTTGTTGAGGATGATCATGTGATATGAACAAAAGCTCCAGAGCAGCTACTAAAATGGACCTTGTGGTGAGATTGTTAACTGTTTAAATCTGTTAGATCTGTTTAAAGTTACAATTTTCTTCATGAAACAGCGAGATGCTTCATCTAAAGAGTGACTGGACGTTTTGTTAGTCTAATGACATTAAGGTTTAACTGACCTGAAGGAAAGCAGCGGACGTCTGTTTATGTAGCTTTTGGTTTACCAGCTCTTCATTCCTACAGTGTCTTTCAACTCACGTGTGTTCATTTCCCACATTGCTCAACCACATGTCACTACAAATTAAGCTTTGGAGAGCATCTGTCATTAAGGTGTTTGACACAAATAAAAAGAAAACCCTTCTCTCTGCCAAAATCAGCAAAAGAACGCTGGCCAACAATACAACGTTTAGTATAAACATGTAGCGACTGCATTGTCAATTTGTAAGAATGTTTTTCAGTTTAACCCGAATTCAAAGCCAACGCCTCTGTAAACGCCGGTGTTGCCAGACCGGGCAGCTACTTTTTATTTGACTGGGTGTGTGAGATGGTTTTGGCCTGTGATCATTTGGCCTACTTGGTTTCTTTTTTGAAGTTTCCTCATAATTTAAATTTTGGTTGTATTCCAGTGAATCAGCCCTTCCTCTTCACCGGTTATGATTGAGACAGAGTTGAGTAAGCTCAACACACAATGACTGATAACTGATGTAAAGGGCTGTCACGTGCTCATAAGTTAAGACAAAGTCATCCCAAATGCTCTGCTGGTTGTCATCTTACCTGGCTGTATTTGCCGTCCTTGACGTCCTTCTGCCTGTTGAGGAACCAGTCAGGGATTTTGTACTGGCGAGGATTCTGCATGATGGTCACCACGCGCTCAACCTGAAAAACAAATACAGCTGTTAATTCACAGGAAAATGCATAAAAAATGTGCCAAAATTAAGAAGTGGAAGCACAAAGCTGATCATGACAGATCACTTCCGGACTTCAACAGAAAACACGGTACGTCACATCCAGACGCCTGACCTGCTGCAGCAGCATCTGCATACATACGACCCCATAGAGTACTTATTAATCCCAATCTCGTCAAAGTCATGAGAAACTTTGCTTTTTGTCTATCAAAATCCTTAGTTGTGTATTGTAATTTATCCATCAAACTGTCTATGCTATTAAAACACACTAATATACAAAATGCATACGGTGGCTGGGGTTGTTGTACTGCTACTGAGGTAAATAAGAATCTGCCGTCTCTGTGACAAGAGATTTTAAGCTTTCAAAATTGAGATAATAGTTTGGTCAATCTGACATCACATAGGAGGCGAATACTATCTCTATGTATTGCTATGTTTAAGTCGGCAGGGCCCCAGACCGACGCTGCTGGAACAACATAAGCAGCGCCGGTCTCTTCACAGTTTAGGTGAAACCAAGTCATGGTGGGGAAAAAGAAACCCTGCCATGAAGAGAAGATGAATACGGTCTTCCCCGGGCTAGCCCTAAAAATACTGATCAGACTTTTACAGCTCTTTGTTTACAAAGTTACACCTAAGGTAAGTCAAACAGCTGTCCTGTGGTCGGGACCATCTAGCGAGATTTTCCACTCGTACAATGTGAAAACGCCAGACAGTTTGACAACTCTTCCTTCAGGTATTAGTCGGTCTACTAAAACTTCTTATCCATTGTTGGGAGTTTTGTCGTTCGAACCCTCGACAGACGCCCAATTCTCCTCACCTCCTCATCGGTCAGCTCTCCGGCCCTCTTGTTGAGGTCGATGTCTGCCTTCCTCAGGACGACATGGGCGTAACGTCTGCCAACACCCTGAGACAGACAGGGACGTTAGCATCATTGTAGGTCATCTCAAATAAATAAGCTGCAAAAATATATTTATGCTCAAATACTGCAAATCAGTCAGTCAGTCTTATACTGAAAATGTAAGGAATGTATGTAAGTGCATGTTAAACCTTCACATACGTAAAGCGCTGTAGATCTCAGAGAAGACCTTACCTTGATGGCAGTGATGGCGAAGGCGATCTTCCTCCTACCATCGATGTTCGTGTTGAGAACACGAAGAATGTGCTGGAACTTCTCGGGGATGACCAGAGACTGAAAACGCAGAACATGCACGTTACCTGGGATGCGTGAATCTCAAAAATCTGCATTTCCACAGCTCGCCATTAGATACGAGCTTGAAATGCTGGATCAATACTGGTGGCGATGCGTATCCAATCCAGAGACATTTACGATAAATGTTGCATTGATGGCAATGTGTTGGTTCTAGTTGCTACTATAGCGGCGAATGAATCCACTTCTGTATTCTCCCCAGGTCATTTTCATCATTTAAACTTTAAAAGTGAAGTTAAATTCAGCAAAATGTGCTCCGGGAAGCCTTTTGGCCGCCTGAAAGACTGTTTCTATCCATCACTACTTTTTCTTTTGACCAAACCTGGTGGCATGTTGACCTTGAAAGGCTGCTGAAAACTGATGTTTAACAATTTCACACTCAACGCACACCAGATCTTGAACTGAAAAGACTAACATCATGAACAAGAAACATAACTTCTGCTGCTGACATCTGTAACGCCAGAGTGGAGCCAAAATAAATGCTTTCACATTATAAGTTTACAAAGCTGTGTTGCCACATCTTACAAAGAGTCAGTGTCCGATCAGTAGTTAGTGTAGGCCAAATACTTAAGAGGTTCATAACTGTGGGTTGGGGAGTTTTCTATCCGTGCATCTGTAGCAGCACTTTTGGCTCCAGTTAGCATAGTTACAAGAGCTATAGCTGCTCTGGCCACCGGCTTTTAGGCATCTCCAAAACGACTTAGACCAATGGAGCTCACTAAACCGCAAACCACAGCAATTCAGCACTTCAACTGATCAGGTTGCCGTGCATTTACTCTGGTGTAAGATCCACTTTGTCTCCCAACGTAATGATCCCAACATGCTTAGCTTAAAGCTAGTTAGCCTTTGCAGCTAGCCACCTTCAATTATGGATTATGGACGTGTCTTTAACTTATTAGCAAGGCCGGTAACGTGAAAGGCGAACTGTCACCGGACAGCGGTTACAGTTATGCTTTAACATGGATATATTTAAACATAAGCCACGGACAGAAAAACAAAGCTGGCTCAACCATCCGCGCTAGTTAGCTGCAATCAGTCGGTACACCTCAGCCCAGCGTTGACAGTAAACTGTTAATACGTCCATTTCTACAACTAATATTACAACAATTCGACATCACTCCGCTTGCACAAGATGTGTAAGATGAATAACAGGTCTAAATGTAATAAACGGGTGCTATTAACACCAGATGATTACGGATTTTAAAACTATTCCAGGTTGATAGAGAATGTACTCACCATCTTGGAAGTAGGTTCCGTGCGAAGAGGAAGCTGCAACGTTCTCGCGAGAGTTTGACCCTGTCGGCGAACGGAAGTCAGTCCCTCACTTTCAATCTGTCCGACAAGAAAGAAACACCGGTTAAATCAAACAAACAAATATATAGCTATGTTAACGTAGTCACACGAAATAAATGTTAATTGATTCGAGGCGTTTTGTCCACTCACACATTATATTATCAAATTGCGGTTCATAAACGCAAGGAGGCTTTTTCGTTTTCGGGGACGAAGAGGCGGAACTGTACATTTGTAGTTTTTTTTGACGTTAGCGTAAATTCGCCGCAATGGCGGAGGGAGCTGTAGCTGCTGTTGGAGCTGTTTCGGATGTAAACACAGCTGGAAACCCGACAGAAATCGCCATGGCCTATTTACAAGACGAGGTGACATTTGATTACTTCTGTTTGAGTCAGTTGTTGTGAAAAGCTAAAATAATTAACGGTTAATGCGCTCTTTCCTTCCTGTGTTCTGTTAGCATTCATAACAAGAGGCAAGCATTATCAATGAACTGTAACGTTAGATGTAGCTGACTGAAGTGTATCTTGCTAGATGAACTGCTAGATGAATTAAAATGTTGTGATAGTAAACAAGATCTTGCCAAATTGTGGATTTTGACAAGCTGTATTCATGTTGCGTGAAGCTAATGTAGCTGTTAGCATCCTGTCAAAACACTGAAAAGCTCAATGATTGTCTGAATGCGCCCTGTGGCAACAAAGTGAAACGTCACTAGTGTTGAAACGATTAGGCTTTTCATCGATAAGTCGATTGACAGAAAATTAGTCGACAGCAATTTTATTCATTAGTCATAAAGTCATCAAGCAAAATGCCAAATGAATCAGTCGATAATGACAATAACCGTTAGTTGTAACTCTAAACATCCTTAATGCGCATGTGTTAGAGATAGACCCATCACCTACGAATACATTAGTTGTCTGAAATAATTATTTGTGTGTGATCATGTCTGTTTTTGTCTAGAAGACTGATGCAGACATCGCTAACCTCAACCTGGGAGAACTGGACCTCACCACTGACGAGTTTATCTTGGATGAAGTGGACAGTAAGGCAGCATTTAGCATTGATATGTGATCAGGATACAAAGGAGAGCAACACAGATGAATGGAGCCTGACACCATCAGCACTGCCTTCTGGGGTTAAAGCGCCTAGGACTTAACCTTAGCAAAGTTTTAGCTGTCACATACAGATATTGAAAGTATATGACATTTTTAACGTGTTTACAACCTGCAGCACAACCTAAACACAAGTTTAAATTCATAACAAAGCTCCTCAGTCAAGGTTTTCCCAGTGTTAAAGAGAAGCTGCAGCTTGGTAAACACCATGTGTTGTCCAGAGTTTCTGTTGGATGTTTAGTTTGACACGAACGCTGTTCCTCTCTGTCTCCTGCAGTCCACATCCAGGCCAATCTGGAAGACGACCTCGTGAAGGAGGCGCTCAAAACGGTGAGAATATCCTGACCTGGCAGCTTGGAGGGAAGGATTTAACAAGGAGGACTGAGAGAGTGGTGACAGCTGAGTATGAGCTGTCATGGCTTCCTGTTGCTGCCTCTAAAAAGACGAGTTTACATGCTCAGCACCTGTTGCTGAATTCCTATCATTTATCTGCTGCCACTGTCATTATTAAACTAAAACGCAATAAGTCCCGTTTTTGTGAGATTAAGTGAGTGAGAAAACACTTTCTTGGGTTCATGAAACCAAATAAAATTCTAATAAGTTAAATTGAAACTGCGTTGACTGTGAGCCAATACTAAGCATGCTTCCTCGGGTTTTCACAGCACACTGTCTGTATTATTAATGTGATGATCTTCACATCTGTTTTCAGGGCGTTGACCTCCGGCAGTACTCCAAACAGGTGGAGTCGGAGCTGCAGAGGATTGAACAGGCCTCCATCAAAGACTGTATCCTTCCTGCTCAAAGTTTGAATGTCATGATGTTATAACGCACTAGAGAGAATTACAGAAACATTTTATTGACTGTTACCTGCTAGTTTGCTAAGCACAAACATTATTTTTAACTTTAATCTCTTTTTTAGGTGATACCTTCTTTCCCTTAATCTCTTTTTTATGCGATACCTTCTTATTGTTTTTCTGCAGGTTGTAGTTTTTTTGCTTAATGGGCAAAATCAGTCCAGTGTTTTGTTTTTTTACAACTAGTATTTATATACTGTATTTTCACCTTTCCTTTTCTAGGAGTATTTCATCTAATGCAACATCCCAAAATACAGATGAAATGGAATAAAAACTCTGCGTCTTGTCATTAAACCAATTAACTAAGCGTGTGTAAAAATACAAAAAGTGCATATATTTATCAGCTGATATACAATATTAAGGTGTGAAAATACTAGTTTTACAAAAACCATATTGATTCACTCCTGTTGAAGTCTTTAAATACAATAATTGTGAGCACATATTCAGCTTTTGTCATAATGTAAGGTTAGGGCTCATTTAGGGTTTTTGTTTTTATTGTAAACAAGTTTTATTCTATTAAACATTTTTTGGGACTGAAAGTGCACACACAGATGATCTGTTGTCGTTTTCCTGATTGTTCACCTGTCAGACATCAAGGAGAGTCAGAACATCGCTCTTCTGCACAACCAGATCACCGCCTGCGACTCCATACTGGAGGTAAGACGAGACGCCTTCATCCTGATCCCACAATCCACTGCATGACGAGGTCAGCGTGAGTCAGTGGAACATATAAAGAATACAGGACAGCAGCTGTGCACATCTGCATTTTATTTTGCTTTGGCCGCTCAGTTTCCCTTGCACCAGATTTAAGTCTGAAAACATCCACTGAGAAATGATTCAGCCTGGTCAGATAACGGACCAATCAGTGAACGTTTAGATGATTGTGTAACTTACTGCCTCTCCAAACTACGGTGGCCCTGAGAGCTCAGTGCACTGCAGCTTCAGAAAACACAAGCAAATGAAGAAAACATATTCACCAATCTGACAACGCGTGTAGCATTTAGAAATAATCTATCCATGAGCTGAATGTTTTTGGTTTTTTTGGTGGGACAGTGTGCGTGTCCCACTCGTGGCCGGGCGTGTTCATCACTTTTTATTGTCCCCTGGAAACAGTTTGGTTGTGTTTTGTCACTTTGCGCATGTGTTTTCAAACTTGCCACCAGTTCCAGATGTTGTAAATATAAAATGAAGCATGATTCTGCAGCCTCGTGCGCCTTTTTGCCCTCATTTTATGTAGAAGATGATTTTGGAGTTTACGAGAAATTTGGCATTGTTTCCAGAAAAGGAATAATTTTTAGTCTCAAAACAACTCTCACCTGCACTTTCCCTTCATGTCACCGTATCTCTTTTTTGTTTCTTTCTGTCTGTGCTCCCACCTTCCTCTTCTGCTCCCCCCACGATGTATCTGTCTTCACTTTGTGGTTTTCAGTGTCTGCTTCATGCTGATTCCCCTAAAAAGATTTACTCAAACTTTCAAGCTCTTTAATTAACTTGTTACACACAAAACCAACCATTTACAAAAGCAAGGAGCATAGAGCTCTGTCCTCTTCCTCCAGTGTGAACAGCAGGAATTTCTATCAATAAAAGTATTTTTAACTTGAAGTTGTTTTCTGTCTGTCCATTCGTTCTTTCAGCGTATGGAGGGCATGCTGAGTGGCTTCCAGAGCGACCTGTCCTCCATCAGCAGTGAGATCCACACTCTGCAGCAGCAGTCGGTCAGCATGAACGTCCGGCTGAAGAACAGG
Source organism: Siniperca chuatsi (assembly GCF_020085105.1). Lineage (NCBI taxonomy): Eukaryota > Metazoa > Chordata > Actinopteri > Centrarchiformes > Sinipercidae > Siniperca > Siniperca chuatsi. The sequence continues at coordinate 2,265,907 of NC_058058.1, forward strand.
CAGGCGGTACGCAGCCACCTCAGCCAGCTGGTGGACGAGCTGGTGGTGCCCGGAGCCATGATCTCGTAAGTGGGACGGAGAGAGTGGTGGTTCAAAACAGCTGTTAGGACAGTTGAATGAACCGTAGAAGTGTGAAAGAGCGTGTGTTTGTCTGACGTCGTCCCGTGTCGTCGCAGCACCATCCTGGACAGCCCTGTGACGGAGCAGGAGTTTCTGGAGCAGCTCCACGAACTCAACAACAAGATCAACTTCGCCAAAGAGCTGAGCTTCAGAGAGACGCTAGCCTGCTCCGACATCCAGGACATCGTCGACCGACTCAAACTCAAGGTGAGACAGAGAGAGGATATGTATGTTTTTAATTCTTCAAATTTATTAGGATGGAATAACAAGGGCTCCAAGTAAAGATTATTTTCACTGAAATAAAAACTGAAAGATGCTCATCACAGTATCCTACAGCCCAAAGTGACTCCGTCAAATGTGACGGTGTAGTCCCTCATTCGTCCAGGAGTGTTCCATCGTAGAAAAGGTTTCAGTCGTAGTCATCTGGACACTGTTTTCAGAATCAAGACGTTTCGGCTCCCATCCGGAAGTCATTCTCAATTGTGAAAATGGTCTGAGAACTCAGAAATTTAAGCTACCCTGTTGTTTAAGCCCTGCCCTCAGGGAAGAATCTACCTGAGTGTCTGCAGTTACCCTGCCTAGTTTCACCTGAAACTGCCCTTCTTTTGTTTCCATGATGGCCCAGTAATCAGTAATCAGGCCTATTGTTTTCTGGCTGCACCTCCCTCATCACTGTTAAGTACCAGATTAGCATATTTAAACAGAAATGGTGGTCTGAGATTCAACTTGCCAACTGTTTACCACAGTGTATTAGCACCTTGGTCAAGCCAATCATATGCTAATCAGGCACTTAACAGTGATGAGGGAGGTGCAGCCAGAAAACAATAGGCCTGATTACTGATTACTGGGCCATCATGGAAACAAAAGGTCAGTTTCAGGTGAAACTAGGCAGAGTAATCAGCAGATACTCAGGTAGACTCCTCCCCGAGGGCCGAAGCAACACAGAGTAGCTTAAATTTCTGAGTTCTCAGACCATTTTCACAATTGAGAATGACTTCCGGATGGGAGCCGAAACGTCGTGATTCTGAAAACAGTGTCCAGATGACTACGACTGAAACCTTTCCGTCAAATGTCTTGATTTGTCCGACCAACAGTCCAAAACCCAAAAATATTCAATTTACTACAATGTAAAAACAACAAAAGCAGCAAATCCTCACGTTTCAGAACCTGGAAGGATCACATGGATGGTATTTTTGCTTGAAAATGACTTAAACGATAAATCGATTATCAAAATAGTTGAAGATTCATTTTCTGTCGATCGATTAATCGACTAATTGTTTGCATCTCTAAAAATAACAGAAGGAAGTTGGATGAAAAACCATCACTAATGCAAAAACACGGACAGAGATTAAATTATACAAATATCGTGTGCAGCACCTTTCTCTTTAAAGACTCTGTTTTTCTCTTCTTCCATGACAATTGTGGAACAGGCACCTTGTTGTGTATCATCCTTTTACAAATTAAACTCTTGCTGACGTGAAACTATATTAATATTATTTCTGCCTCACTTCAGGCGGTGTCAAAAATCCGAGAGTTCATTCTTCAGAAGATCTACTCCTTCAGGAAGCCGATGACCAACTACCAGATCCCACAGAACACTCTGCTGAAGTACAGGTGAGCACGGCTGCACCTGCTGGTTCTCACTCTCTCTTCAAAGATACTTTACGCTATAAAAATGATGCATCTATCAGCTCCTCTTCTTTATTCAAGTTCTCTATTGGAGATTTTATTGTCTAGATAAACAAAAGTCACAAAATGACAAAGTCCAGGAAAATGCTTACAGCTATTTTTTGTTTCGTGGAACATTTTAGGACTTTGCGTTGCCTTTGAGTGTCATACTTTAACTTTATGCATAGAAATTATCTTTTTTTTTACTACACTACATTAGTTTTGTTAGGAAATTTAACAGAATACAGCTTCAGTTTTGTACCAATGACAATAGAGAATATCTTTACAAGTATTAATTTCTTTTCAAAACCCTTCGTAGTGTAAAAAAGGTCATCTGCAGTTGTAAATGGTGCTCAGAAAGCTGCAGATATTCACACCCTGAACATTTAAACTTCCAGTTTCTGACTGAAAATAACAGCCGATACATTCTGTCCTTTGTTTCTTCTTACTGTAGGTTTTTCTATCAGTTCCTTTTGGCCAACGAGAGAACAGTTGCGAAGGAGATCAGAGACGAGTACGTGGACACGATGAGCAAGATTTACTTCAGTTACTTCAAGTCGTACAGCGGCAGGCTGCTCAAAGTGCAGGTCAGTGGATTCACACAGGAAACCACGAAGTCATGACGGCTGTGAGCTCATTTCTGTTTCATCAAACTCCACACATGTACATCAGTATGAGTCTGTGCCTCGTCCCATGTGCTAAGGCAAGTGCTTCGTCCTAATTTACAGCATAAGGGTACTTTTCTATTCCTTGCATACAACCTTCCTAAGCAAAATGTAGTTTTTTAGCCAAACTGAACATATTTTTCTTCAAATAAATAAATATCAGAAGGCACTCTAAACAGAGAAGTGCTGAATAAAAACAAATAAAAAAGCAGCTAGCTGATATAAAGTGAAATAAAGAGGTTATTTGGTATGTCTTGCAGGGATATTGTATCAGCAGCTAACAGACTGGAGGTCAGTCTGACTGCAGCTGACTGCATTTCTATCACAGCGCCTCTGTGAGCACTACAGATGGTGTTTCAGTCTTTGTGTTTTCCTCTGTTTACATGTGACCTGACATTTCTGCGTCCTGTCTGCAGTATGAGGAGGTTGCAGACAAAGATGACCTGATGGGAGTAGAAGACACAGCCAAGAAAGATATCCTTTAAACTGAGTCTGTGCGTAGCTGAACATATTTAGATATTTGAACCAAGGAATGTTGCGGGTCTAATGTGTGAAAAGGCTTTTGATGCAAATACAAGACCTCGGTTTTTGGATTCCACACTTCAGGCACTTTTCATGAATTTAATTCTTTCAACTTCAATCATGCAAAAAAACAGATTTAGCTGTAAAATCGACAGGATGTGAGCAAATTGTGAGCAAACCAGAGCATGAAGACGGCACATGAAAAAACACAAGCAGCTGTTTTCACCAAACAAGCTCTGACAAACCCACTGTGCACCACCTGCCCAGCAGCAAACAGCAGGCAGACGCAGTCAGAGACGAGCTGCTGAAGAAAGTGGAGCATCTAGCAGCTAAAGAGCCAGATATTTCCCTCAGGAGGTTCTCGGAAAGGACTATATGAGTTGGGAGTCATTAATAGGTACACTTCCATTTAGCACATTCTAGTTAGTCTTTTTAGTCAGTGCACAGTATGTCCGCTGAACGCGCAGAAGCGTGAAATCTGTCAACAGACAAACCTGCACAGAAATATTGCAAATAAAGTTTCCAGAAATAAAAGGAATAATTCATTGATCTGGGTTCAAATGAAACTCTGGAACTTCCTCAACAAATGCTTATAAAGTCAACACAACAAACTAGACTCAAATAACTTACTGCATTGTTGTTACCACCTTGTCGTGAGCGGTTTCATGTGGGAACTGTCGGTAGAAGGAAAATAGTTCCCACATGAAGCTGCTCACAACAGATTATCTTGAGTAACCGGGTCATGATTTCTGGAAAGAGACGTTGCTGTTGAGTTTTTCAAATGTATTTTTTTTGGCGCTCCACATAGTGCCATATAGTCCCATTAGATTCAAAAACTGCAGACATCTCTACGGCCGATCTCTCCAAAACTCAGCAACTCACACCAAAACAATCTGGATGGATAAACAGCGCTACAGGCGACAGGAAAGATATGTGTTTCTGAGTTTGGGGTGAACTGTCCCTTAAGATGAGAATTTTTTGACGTAAAAGATTTTCTTCTCCCCAGAGAAGCCAAAACATAGAACTTTTTCCATTTGAGTGACCGACCACTAAGTGTGAACACCATCAACACAGATAACTGATGCCAGCACTGTGTGAAAAGGGTTTTGGAAATGTGCAAATGAGGTGTTGAGCAGGCAAAGTGCCCTAACATCCTGCACAAAAACAACTTTGGCTCCTCTCCAAGGGACACTGGCACACACAACTGGCAAAGAATGAAAGTAAATGTTTGAATGGGTGAAAAGACACGCACACGTGTGTAGGTGCAGCTGTGACATGCACATGCTCATCTAGTTCAGGTGTGTCTGAACACAGCCATACCTAAGAACACGCATATCAGATAGCTCATTAATGACTCCTGAGGGTAGAAATCTGCGATCTTGTGACCTGCCAACGCCTCGCTTACACAAAGTGAAACTCAAAGTGTGAGAGAAGTCATTTCAGGCGACACGTGAAGCTCCTTGACTTCCTGCTGCAGGTTTCTTCTCCAAACCGTCTCTGAAGAGCAGGAACACCATCTTCACTCTGGGCCAGAGGGGGGCCATCCTGAGTCCTGCTGAGCTGGAGGGGCCGATCCTGGTTCCACATACAGCTCAGAGAGGAGACAGCAGGGTGAGACATCACGAACATTCAGAAACACAACCAGGCTGAGAAATGAACATTTCACCAGCTCTTGGTAGGAGTTACCAGGTTTAAGTCCTTAGTTCGTACTCTTACAGACAAATCACTTTTTATGCGTTTTTAGGCATTATGATTTCGGGTTGTCCGTCCGTCTGTCCCATTCTTGTGAACGCGATATATCTCAGGAGCGCCTTGAGGGAATTTCTTCAAATTTGGCACAAAAGGTCCACTTGGACTCAAGGATGAACTGATTAGAATTTGGTCAAAGGTCAATGTGACATCACAAAACAAGCTTTTGGCCATAACTCAAGAGCTGACGACCATTTTTCACAGTTCAGACTCAGGAGGTCAAGGTCACTGTGACCTCACAATGACCTCGACAAACACATTTTTGGCCATAACTTGCTCTAATTATGACAAAATTTCACACAGATGTTTAGTGGGATACGATGATTCAGTGATGACATTTTTTACCCAAGAGGTCAAACGTCAACTTCACTGTGACATCAAACACCTTTTTTGGCCATTATTCAACACCGTAACTCAGGAACAGAGGGGAAGATTGTGACCATTTTTCACAGTTGGTCGGACACTGAATAGGTGACACTTTTGACTCAGAAGATCAAGGTCACTGTGACCTCAAAATTACCTTGACAAACACATTTTTGGCCATAACTCAAGAATTGATGCGTGAATTGGGCGATTCCTGATTTCACACACTGGGACGACACAATGAGGAAACAATAACTAGCTAGCTAATACTGGCTTTCTTCCATCTCGTCCATTCTGCCTTTAATTTCCTTCCTCATTCTGAATTTCGAGCTTCGTCGGAATCACGTGACAGCAAACAACATATTTGAGTGCGCCTAGCTAATCATGATACTGTGAGTGAGTTTCACTTACAGCTCATAGAGAGGCTTCCCTCTAAAAATGCCAAGAGAAAACAAAAGCACCGCATTTTGTGTAGCTATTCTCTATAAGAATCCATCTTTACATAGTAATCCAGTACATGTGTACCTCATTAGCCAGTACACCTGTGATAATCCTTCATTAATCAGTTCAACAATGTATATTCACTGGAATCATACATACGTGTCATCAGTATAGTGGTAACCTCCACTTAGCCAAAAAATACACTTTATACCTTTTTATTCAATTCCTTCCAACTATTAATAATAATAATAACTTTGTATGTATAGCACCTTTCATGTAGAGGTGCATCCCAAAGTGACCTCGTGTACATGTGTAGCTTCACTCATCAAGGAATCGGCCATCTTCCAGCATGCACTGAGGTGTAGAGGCAAACTGTTGATCAACGCTGACATCTTGTGGCATCCTGAGAGATATTTTGTGAGATAGGTTCCATAATTGAAACTATTTAGACTAATCAGTGAGTGACATTACAGAAAAGAACACAAACAGTATATTAAACATATTTCTCTTTGATTCCTCTCTGTCTCTCTCCTCCAGTATCCCTATGAGATGTTGTTTCGCAGCCAGCACTACGCTCTGCTGGACAACGGCTGCAGAGAGTTCCTCTTCCTCTCCGACTTCTTCATGGTGGCAGGAAACTCCGCCCTCGACCTCTTCAACAGCATCATGGGAAAAACTCTCAGCATGTTCCTGGTACGAACAACGCACCTTCTCTTCTCTGTGTTTTAATGGTCGCAGGTTTGGTCCCTGCAGCAGAGAGCTGTAGGTTTTCATCAACGGCCACAAGTCGACTCAAACCACATTTATTCGTATAGCACAAAATCACACGTTTGTCTAAAAGAATCTGTACAACATACGACACTTTGTATCCTTAAGCCTTGGTGGTACAGTTGACAAAATAGTGCAGTAGACAGTACTGTGCAATAATGGAAATATGATCCATGATGAGTATTATGAGATACCGTAAATACTCAAGTAGTGGTCTGGGCCTTTTAATTACCTCAACTGCAGAGGGTACCACCATTTGCTTCTAATTCCCTGTGTTTGATAAGTATATTTGCTCATATTTTAGTAAGAAGCCTCCTTGTTTTATGATCTGCTCCTGCTTGCCCTGTAAACGTTTTGTTACTGCATTGTGCTATTAATACAAACTCAACACTTCCTGTATCCGTTTCAAATTAAAAAGCCCTCTAGCGTTTCAGTGGACAGAATTGCTTCATTTCCTAACGAGGCTTTTATTGTGAAACATTTGCAGGATCGCGTTGTGGAAAATTCAGTCACTTGCACCTTTGCTATAAGGTACTTCAAATGTAGCTATCGCCATCTTGTGGCACTTATATGTTACAACAATATACAGTTTGGCTGAGCACACATAAATCCACAGTGACTGAAATCTGACAATAACTCTTCCGATCAGCAAAGTGTTGAAACTAGCATGATTTATATGGTTGAATTTATTAAATTAAAGTGATGGAAATGTACATTATGCTTAGTTGGCATGCACATTATATAACAGGCACCAGGAGTTTATCTACCCTTGTTTTTTCCCTGGCCTGTGTTTGTAAGTGGCGACCACGCCCCCAGCCATTATTTGACACATGGCTTTTATTTGAGAAAATATGGTAATTATTTGGTGCTGTTTTTTTCTCTCCTCTGTAAGGTATTGTGTAACTTGAAAAATTAGTTTATTTACTCACTTACATAGTGACATGACGCATAACTGCAAAGATTGTCATGTAAGACTGCGCATGACTTCCTAAATGTTTTTATTTCCATACCTGTATATTTTAGAGCCTAATAACATGGTGTCATATTGTATCATTCAGTAATGTTGTCTGTGTCTGCAGAAGAGTATGTCCACGTATGTGTCCGACTGCTACGACAGCATCGCCGTCTTCCTGTGCATCCACATCATCCTCAGGTTCAGAGCCATCACCGCCAAGAGGAACATCCCTGCTCTCGACAAGTCAGTGTCCCTTTATTGACCGACTGATCAGATTTATTTCAACAGTTAAAAAGAAAACGTTATATTTCTGTTGTTGGAGAAAAAGGGAAAAAAATGCTTAGTTCTCCATGACAACTGTGTGGTTGAATTTCAGCAATTATTGTGAATCAGTTTCAGTGCCTCAAAGGTCTTGAAACTCACTCAGCACATTTTTCACCCAGCAGCAGTAAAATATATATATTTAAAAGTAACTTAGTTGTGTCACAGCCAGGAGGAGCTGCACTGGAAATCCTGCAGAGATGATGCAGAGGCGCATTCTTAAAGTGTTTTGAAACAGGTGGATAAAATCATCTTGTAAGGATTTGATTGAAATCACTATCAGTGTGTTCTTTCACTGGATAAGATATCCAGAAACCCCTCTCTTGAGCTCTCTGCTTACAGTTTTTAAAGAACTGGATTAAGACAATGATGAAGATATTAATGAGTCTCGTGTGTGTGTGTGTGTGTGTGTGTGTGTGTGTGTGTGTGTGTGTGTGTGTGTGTGTGTGTGTGTGTGTGTCAGGTACTGGGAGGCGGTGCTGGAGCTGCTGTGGCCAAGGTTTGAACTGATTCTGGAGATGAACATCCACAGCATCAGAAACACAGACCCTCAGAAACTGGGAGTACTAGACACCAGACCACACTACGTAGGTCTACACACACATATGCACACACACACAGGGACAAGGACAAACACACACATATACACACCCCTCATGTGTTTGATCACACACATATCAGCACACACAGCAGAGCATTTCACTTAAATAAGTGTGTGTTTCTTGGTTTCAGATCACTCGTCGTTATGCGGAGTTTTCATCAGCCATCGTCAGCATCAACCAGACATTTCCCAATGAGAGAACCCACACTCTGCTGGGACAGCTGCTGGTATAACACACACACACACTAATATAAAACTGAATGTCAAAGTGCTTGAAGACAAACACATTTGAAACCAAAAATAAAATTAGCATTCATTCAGAGATAAGAGGTCAGTGTGATCTGCAAGTTATCTGACCTTTTTTAACTACATTTTCACAATAAATTGACCTTTTTGGTTACTTCTCTTTGCTACTTTTGCTCAGAAAACAACAGGTACGGTTTTGAGAAAAATAACTTGGCTGATAATAATAATAATGATAATGATAATAATTTTGTCATAAAACTTAATTAAAGTGTGAGTTTCAAATGAGCAGGCCGGCAGCGACCTGTTTGCAATGTAACATGTTCCACTGAAGTGAATGAAAATGTGCAGACGTTAGATTTTTTTTTTTATCACTCTCTGTGAACTAATGATATTATATGAAAAACATGAATATTTGCTTTCCAGGTTGAGGTGGAAAACTTTGTGCTAAAGATGGCGGCAGAGTTTCCCTCCAGAAGAGACCAACTCATCTTCCTCATCAACAACTACGACATGATGCTCAGTGTCCTCATGGTGAGCTTCAAAACCTGCATGTTCGTGACTCGGCTTCGTGGTGAAGGACCAGATGTTTTTCAAATAGTCAAACATGTCATTTACTTTTTGGTTACCTGTTCTTACGTGGAAATGTTGATCACAGGTCTCGTCATACCTGCCTGAGGTTTTCTTTTATTCTGACCTGTGGGAAATTAAAAAATTCTGCTTTTGGTAAAATCCTTGCGTGATGATTGTTTTTCCCTTGTTCGTCCAGGAGAGGGCAGCCGACGACAGTAAAGAGGTGGAAGGTTTCCAACAGCTGCTTCTGGCCAGGACGCAGGTAAACAACACAGAGGAATTATAAGAAATCTGAGCACAGGAAAGAAGGGAGTGTAACAGGGCTTCAGAGTTTTATTTGAACACACATGCAGGTATATTTAAAAGTGTTAATTGACTCTAGAAACAGGTCAAATTTTAGCAATGAAACAGAGAACTAGAAACTGGTTAAATGGAGATGAAGGTCACAGTTAAACAGCATAGAAGGTGATATCATTAGATTTAGGCAATTTAGAATGACATAATAGAGGTGCAGCCTTGAGTAATGGGCTTAAAAACAAAATTATATAATTCAAGTATTTCTCCGTCGTTTGGTAGCACTTTAGCATTCTCAGTACCTTTTTTATTTAAAACTTTCTTTCTACATATTTCCTTTTATTTTAATGCAATAAATATATACAGATGGGTGACAAATTAAAGGAAAAACCAACATGAAGTGTGTTAGTATGGAGTCAGGCCGCCACGAGCCAAGTCTCGGGAACTCTACTGGAGGGATGAACACCTTTTTCGAAAAGATATTCCCTCATTTGGTGCTTTGATGATGGCGGTGGAGAGCACGTCGGTCCAAAATCTCCCATAGGTGTCCAGTTGGGTTGAGATCTGGTGACTGCGAAGGCCACAGCATATCATTCACATCATCTTCATACTCATCAAACCATTCAGTGAGCCCTCGTGGCATCCTGGAGGAGAGCACCCCCATCAGGATAGAAATGTTTCGTCATAGGATAAAGGCGATCACTCAGGACAACTTTGTATTGATTTGCAGTGACCCTTCCCTCTAAGGGGACACGCTGACCCAAACCATGCCAGCAAAATGCCCCCCACAGCCATAACAGAGCCCCCTGGATCCCCTCACCGTAGGGGTCCAGCATTCAGCGCTGTACTGTTCCCCTGGTGTACGCCACACATGCACTCGCCCACTTGTCGAGAATGTGGTGAAGGATGACTCGTCTGACCAGATCACCCTTTTCCACGTCTCTGTAGACCGGTGCCGATGGTTTGAGCTCTCAAATGTGCATTCATCTTTGTAATGAGGGGTTTCAGCGCTGCAGCCCTGCTGTAACATCCCTCTCTCTGTCACTGTCGACGGACTGTTGTTGCTGGCAGTCTGATCACGTCCAGCATTGACATTCTCAGTCAGCTGAGAAAGAGTCGCCCTTCTGTTTTGTCTTTCATATCGCACTAATGCACGAGCGTCATGTTCTTCAAATGCGCGCTGTCGACCACAATTTCCGACCCTACTGATGTCTTTCCCGCCACTCCAGTCACTGTTCCTACTGAAACACAGCTGAGCAGTCTCTGTGACCGAAGCTCCCGCCGTACGTGCCCCAACAATGAACCCTCTTTCAAAGCCACTTAGATCTTTTCCTCCTGCCATCTTGATACACAATCGGAGTCAGCTGGGCCTGCTCAGCATGTTCATACACGCCACAGAGCATGATTTGGATGTTAATTCCTTAAGTGTACCATGCAGTGCACCTGCATTCGTTATGTTTCCCCACTCATTTATTCAGGTTTTGAAGGTTTGATGTTTTCACGTTTGACCAAAACTAATTTGAAGCCCGTCATGTTTTTTCTTCCTCTCGCCTGCAGGAGTTTATTGAAGAGATTCTGTCTCCCCCCTTCGGAGGGATGATCGCCTTCGTGAAGGAGGCCGAGGCTTTGATGGAGAAAGGGCAGCTGGACCGATTAAAGAACGAGGAAGGTGAGAGGAGTCGATTTGTTTTGGTTTGATGTTTTCTCTTTTATATGTATGTATGTGTATATATCTATCTACATATACATATATACTATCTACATAGAGAGAGAGAGAGAGAGAGAGAGAGAGAGAGAGACTGTGGCTGATCCTGACTCTTCATTTTCCCTGACAGATTTACAATTTATCCAATGACAACAAAAAGAGCGTTCTCTTGTTTTGTAGACATGTTTTTAATGAACGATTGCGGTCAGCACTGACCTCTTGTGACAAATAGATTGCGTTTCCTGTGGCTGCTTCACAATAAAACCCAGTTGAAGTCTTTTAGTGTGAAATGTTAATAAATATATATATATTAAAATCTTATATAAGATTTTTAAAGAAGGATAGAATGGGGAATATCTGGAACAAGCCAAAGCTTAGAAATGACATTAAATTAAAGATTACAGCACAGATCTTTATACTGCCTCTAATGAACAATACAGCCTCACAGAGCTGCTGGTGTGGTTACAGACATGAATTACACTTTATCTTACACACTCACTCAGTTGCTTCTTCTTTAAGTCAACAACATCCTGACTCATCCTAATTTTAGCTTGCACAGGATTCTTTCACTTCGTGGTTTAGTTTTGTTTTACAGAGTAATGAACAGCTTTCCTTCAAAGGCGTTCAGCTGTCCTCTCAGTTTTGTTTCTCCTCTGTCACTCTGAGGCTGCACTGAATTTCCACCTCACTTCATCACTTCGGCTTCCCACATCCTTTCTTGTCTTATCACACTCGCCCTTTTTCCTCTCACATTCGCTGCATCATCAAGTCTGTATTCTCACATGTGAAAGCAGAAACAGCCCGACTGTTTATAGAGGACTGTGTGATGTCACAGCCACACAAGTAAACTAAATAACAAAGTAATTTATTTACAACAAAAGAGCAAAATAATCAAAGCAAATAAGTGGGAGGAAAGTCAGTAGTGTAGAGAGTGGATCAGCGAAAATGTGCTGCATGGAAACAGAATCAACAAAGCAGATGTGTGTGGGGAGAGGAGATCTGCCCAGGGCCTGGCTGCTGCTCTGGCTTATATGCACGGGGCACACCGGGCCCAGGTGTGGGGCAGGTGTGGGGCACACCGGGCCCAGGTGTGTCCCATGCCGCAGATTAACCTCCTGATAGGTCTGCCGTCCTGGAGACAGAGAGCAAAGCAACAGCAGAGCGAACCAAGCAGAGGGGCCGTCACAGTGATCAGTCACCATCATATAGAATTTAATGTTACATGCATTTAACTTCACTGTGTGTGTGTGTGTGTGTGTGTGTGTGTGTCTGCTGCAGCTCGCATCATTCAGCTGGTTCGGGGATTTTCCAGTACGTGGAAACAGTCGGTGGAGTCGATGAGTCAGGACGTCATGAGGTCCTTCACCAACTTCAAAAATGGAACCAGCATCATACAGGTGAGACAGCAGACAGGTGTCGTGCTTTACTCCTGCTAGATTAATCAGCGTATTAATTAGAAATAGTTCTTCATTGGTAAAAACCTGGATATTACTGTCTTATTGAGTGGCTTTCATTCCTTAGTTTAGAGAAAATGTTATATATTTATACTTGTGTGTGTGTGTGTGTGTAAGAGGAAGTGAATGGTGTAATAAGTCATGAACACTTCCTGTTTCTGCTGCAGGGCGCTCTGACCCAGCTGATCCAGTACTACCACGGCTTCCACAAGATCCTGAACCAGCCGACGTTCCGCAGCCTGGCCGTCCGCTCCGAGCTCATCAACCTGCACCACCTCATGGTGGAGGTGAAGAAGCACAAACCCAACTTCTAACAGAGTGGCTTCGTCAGCGGAGAAACCCCCCCCCCCCGGTAAACATCTGCTTCATCAACAAAACGCAGACTGGTTGTTTTTGAAACATGATACCTGAAAACACCTGGAGTCTGGAGGTGTTGACTCCTTCCGGTTTTCTCCTCCTCCCCTTTCAGCTGAAGAACATACTGTACATTTTGGAAAGCATTAACAAAGCAAGACTTTTTCTGCAGTTTCTCTCCAGCTGCAGAAAAAGTCATATAGATCAGTAAGGTTCTACACAGAGACACGAGATCATGTCCTCACTGGATATGAACCAAGTCATTGAGTCACTCTGCATTAAAACATGACCAAACATCTAAAAAGATTAAACGTGGAAAACAATGAGATAACCCTAATAACAATCAGCTGTACGATCACTGCTTGTCTGTAACAGATTTAATTAAATAATCAGTTAGACTTGAAGTTATGTTCCTTCAGATTTCAGCCCTGGTTGGTTTGGGACCCCTGTGGTCACTGATGGGAACTGCAGGTGCATTTTACTACCACAAGAAGATGAACTGGTGTATCTGTTTATCGTGCAGCCAAAAAACAAACGAGTTGTTTTAATAAAAAAAGTCAGTCAATAATCTGCCTTTTTCCATCATGCGATGAGCAACCTCCATCTGATTTCACGCTGCACACAGAGCAAGTAGTTTTCCACCCAACAGCAGGGACACAGTAAAAGGAGTTGGTTATGTTTCTGAGGAGTTCATCCAGCAGCTTACTGTGGCCGATCCTGACTCTTCATTTTCCCTGACAGACGTACATTTGATCCAATGACAACAAAAAGAGCGTTCTCTTGTTTAGCAGACAGTGAGGCTAATGTCTATCACATCAAATAACAATCGGTAACACTGGATTAAAGGCTGCATCGTTTCCTCGTGTGTGTGAAGGTAATTTGATTCGAGCGCAGGAATGGCAGACCACGCCACTAACAATGAAAACTACTATATAGGGAGGGGAAAAGGCCAACCATACATAGTGATTAAAATGTTAATGATTATATCTTTTGAAAAGACATTTTAAAACAAAATACTAGTGTAACAGTTTCCTATTTTATGATGAAAATATAAAAACAGAAAGAAGTTTAGTAAAGCGACAAAAAAACCCAGCTTGTCCGTGGGTCAAAAGGTATGAGAATTTGGACTTTGATCATGAAACACTGAACAGAAAACACTGTTTGTTTTTCTTTTGTCTTTGTTTTTTTAATTTAATCCAGAAGAGGAACTCATACACTGATAATATTTGATTTGCAACACTGCACTAGTGAGAGAGAAACTCTTGCAAACACATTACTTGAACAACTGTTGCTTTTTTGTCCATCTGTGATGCAGCTTGAGACGCAGATGAGACTGACCTTTAAAGGAGAAAGCTGGTGATATTCTGTATTTTTCATGAAAAGACCCAAACCAACAATGTGTTAGTCCGTCTCTCAATACTTAGACTTCCTGTCTGTGTCTCTCAGCTCCGAGCCCATTGGTTCTTACTGAAGACGTATATTTTAAAAAAACCTCACAAATATAGTTTCATGTTTCAAAAAGGCTCAGTAATTTCCTTAAACAGCTGCTCGCTGTAGTTTTAATCAAACAAACAGGAGGAAACAGAGCATCTGTTGGGGACTATTTCCAGCGGCGGATGAATCCACATGTGGTGCTGTAGTGAGTGTTTGGGGCAGCAGGACGGTGTGTGTGGGGCTGAGTCAGAATAAACTACAGTGTGTGTGTTCGTGGTGATGAAGGAACATGTCAGCCAGTGCAGCAGAGCGGCTCGCTGATGTGTTTTAATAGTTTCTGGACAACGATGGAGGAAGACGATCCATCAGCTGTGACACACACACACATTTTAGTAGATACATTCAGTGTTGGTTTGGCTCTGCACATGGCATTTAATGACAAGAGGAAAGATATTGAATACCACCAATCATCAAGTTTGTTATAACACACTGAGGGAGCGAATGTGTGCCTTTGCTCATTTATTTGTACAGAGTTGGTGTTGCATTTGTGTGAATCTGTATGTGAAGTCGTTCCAGTGTGAGCCAACAGTCTGTGGACTTAAAAATGAATCATGGAAATACGACAGGATTGTGTTTGCTTGTTTTATTTTCAGCTCTTTTAGATTGAGTTAATTGAAATAAAGCAAAGAGACGAACTAATAATTGCACCACTTCACAAAAGAATATTAGATTGTTTATAAATACTATGAATAATATTAATCACATCACAACAAATTACACCAAAAAGGCCAACATATTTTACAATGCTGTTGATAAACTAAACCCATGGCTGTCTGGAGGAGGACAGAAAGTCTTAATTACATTCATATTTAATGGGTTAAGATCTGCAGAAATGCTAGTTGATAGAGTAAAAACCAGTCTTGCTGTCCACTTTCATCCCACAAAGACCTAGGTGCTGCTCGTTGGTCTATTTCTGAACTTCTGAGCTATGTAGCTATTTTGCAAAGGAAATTTCTCAGAGATGAAGAATTTGGAAACTCGTGACAAGAACAGACAAGGTGAGAAGTGCTGAGCAGCTGCTTTTGGCAGCATCATCTGGAAAGATAAGATTTAGAGGTTTTAGAGAGGGTTATTCCAGGTCAAGAATGTTTTAAACATCTTTCCCTTCATGTGAGTCTTCCTAAGGTCTGGATCATTTGCCAGAATAGAAATGTCATTTTCTCACCTGCTGGTACTTGATTTTCCTGAATCTGGTGGAGAGCTGTGGATCTTTCTGCAAAACAGTGAGCAGTTACATCAGTTACATGTGATAATGACGCAAATCATAATAAAAAAAAGATTTAACAGCTTGAGGAAAGATTTTATGCTAAAACACACTTGTCGTGCCAGTCAAGACAAACTGTTTTTAACGACTCAGTAAACCCGAGTTAGACCCAAAGGCGCGACTCAGAGACCAGACAGGTAAAGTAAAACGTTCAGCTTTACTCGTAGTCAGAAAACAGGCGAGGATCAATACCAGGCGAACTTGTCCAGCTGGGGAGCAGGCAAAGGGGGAGAAGGCCTAACGGCAGGGAGGGAGGGTAAAAGGATTGTCCGCTAAGTAGCAAGCACATTAGACGACGTGAAGGAGTGTGAATGGGAATATATACTGCAAGGCTAATGAGGAAATGGGAGCAGGTGTACAGGTGGGTGGGGGGAGGATAGGTGATGTGAACGGTGGGAACACAGGGGTCACTGCAGGGCAGGAGGGAGCGGCAGGATCAGGCTCATGTATGGCACAGGCAGAGCGCAGGTGTGGCACGAGAATCATGCTGACAACTGTAGAGACGCCTCATTTAACAACATGGGACATGTTCTCACTCCATTTAAGGTTCATGAAGCGAAACCTAAAAGGCCACTTCACCAGTTTTCAACCGTACGTTTAACAATAGAAGAAAAAAAACTTTTCAACAAAGCATTTCCTGATCTGTGATTTAATCCATATTCACAATGGACTGGAATTACCAGGGGACATGTGCAGTTTAGAAATGTACTCCCCATGCCTGACATTAAAAGCATCACAACCTTACCATTTACTAATGTACCTGCCTTTTATATTCCATCTCACAATTAACTTGTCTCTTAACAGTTTCCATTTCACAGTTGTTTCGATTTAAACGCAGCTCTGTTATATTCAAACATCTGTCAGCGGTGTGCCACCTTAAAATGAAATTAAATCCAACCCAAAGAGCAGCAGCAAGAGCTCTGATTGGCCAGACTCCTGCCAACACATAGAAGCTGACCATGTGCAAAAGTTTCCAAACCTTCTATTATTTATTAATGTGCTAATTCTTTCATTTTCAGTTTTCCTAAAGCTTAAGGTGACATCTTCAAAATGTCTTGTTTTGTACAACCAACAGTCCCAAAGCCAAATACATTCAGTTTATAAAGACATAAAACAGAGAAAAGCAGAAAATCCTCACATTTGAGAAGCTGGAACCAGAGAATATTTGGTAAATAACCTAAACGATCAATTATCAAAATTGCTGGAGACTTATTGGCTTATAGATTAGTCAACTAATGCCCCAGGAGGTAAAGTAGGCCTCTCACCTTCCACAGAGAGCTGCACGGTGCTGACAGCGAGGCCCTGTTCATCCAGAACTTTGTACGTTCCTTCGTCTGAGCTCTTTAACTTCCTTATTGTCAGCTGCTCTCTCAGTGGATGTTTCTCCAGACGCTCACTGTCTTCATCCCCCCTCATCCACAGGTTCGACCACTCCGAGCTGTTCCTGTGGAGCAACGGTTAGTAACCGTTAGAATGAGGCAAAAACAGACACTGCCAAAACATAAAAACCAGGCTTAGTGCCTGCCAGCGCCCCCTAGAGACTGCAAAGTTCATTAGAGCCACACAAAATGTAAGTGTTGGATGTAAGTGGGTCTTTATCCTTTGTGCATCCTTTAGAATCTTTTGTCCTTGACATTACTGTTGCTGCAACAAAACATCTAACTGTGCTGCAGTTATGTACAAGCAACAAAAGGGACCACAAAGACAAAGACAGCAGCCAACTGGGCGTCCTTGTGACTCCGCATAAGAAAAGCCTGAAGTGACTCATTAAATGTTCTGTTTACTAAATGCTCTAAAAAAAGACGTTTGACGTATGAATGCGACATCATGGTTCCTGTGTCTGTATTTACAGTAAATGTCCCAGCAAAGGATTGGCTGTTATACTTGCTTACGATTATGACTTCTATAAAATAAGTTGATAAATGTGTTTACAGTACATGACAAGACCTAATTTGAAAAATAGTCTTTTTTTTTCCCAAAACCCACATGCTTCTGTCTGCATTTAGCCTCTATTTTGTAAGCAGACGTCATAGGGTGAATCAGGAGCCTGTACAAATGACTGTTTGCTGTAACCAGCAGTTTTTTTTTTGGGCGGGGGGGGTTAGGTAACTTGAGGGTGGAAGCAGAGACAAGACAGGAAAATAAGTGATGAGAGTAGGTGAAGTGTGTAAAGAAGAAATGAAGAGGAGAAAAAGGATGGAGGAGGTGAATGTAGACACATTTTGTTTTTATATTTGGTTTATTTTACTTTAGGGGGAAAAGTGTTTGTTCGTACGTAAGCAGCTCACCTGCCCTGGAAGACCACTCTCACAGAGTGACGAGTGTGGAGATCCAGAACTAAGTCCTCACCTGGACTGTGAGACTGTAAGGATTTGTGGTCTAAGAGAGAAAACAAAACCAAATTCATCAACATTCGGATCAAAACCATCCAGAGTAAAGACCTCGGCATTGTTAAAGACAAATAAAAATGAGACTACATGGAGATTAAATTAGAAAAAGATATGATGACAAAAGAAATAAAAGAAACAGTTTACCAAAGTAGAATGAAAACAAAAGACGAGACACGAGACAAGATAACAGTAAATGAGAAAATCTTATCTTAAATTAGAGTTTAGATGGACTGGAAAGGGGGACAAAAAAAACAGACGAGAAAGGAAAACAGATATGAGGGTAGATGAGGAGAAAGGTGGAGATAGACGAAAAATGACGTGCTAAAAAACAGGAAGGAAAGAAAAGATGATTCAGGAGAGCAATGGAGGAAGGATGAGATGAGACAAATTAGACAGTATACAGAAACAGATGAATGAAAAGAAAGAAAAACAGATGAAAAGATGAGATTACATGAGATGAGAAGCGTTCGATACTAGAGTAGAACAAAAAGACAAGAGGGGAGACGGAGGATCAGAAAGGAGATGAGATGAGAAAATTAGGTGAGATTTGAAAATGACAATCATGTGAGATGAGAAACAGAAGAAATTTTGAAATGAGGGATGAGATTACAATACCTGATTAGAGCGGGTGGAATGAGAAAGAGGACGTGAAACAAGATGGAAACATGAGAAAGGACAGCACATGGCATAATGGAGAAGGAAAGAGTAGACGGTATGAGAGTGGACAACATGAGAGAAGTCATTAGAGTAGACACATAAGAAACGTCGAGGAGATGAGATGAAAAATTAAGATAACAATAAAACAGATCAGAAAAAAGAAGAGAGGTGGAAAAGGAACAACCTGAGAAGACAATGGAACAAAAACCAGAGAGAATAACAGAAAAGAAGAAAGATGAGGGTATGAGATGAAGAAACTAAAGAAGAGATGAGGAAAAAGAATAGAAAGATAACCCCAACTAACCAAACACAGACAGCTTGACGCTCTGAATGAAGACCCTGGTTTTTTTGGACCTCACTCCGTCAACCACCATGAAGCTCTCGTATCTCCCCGAGTCTCCGATCTGAACGTCGCTGATGATCAGGGAACAATCCCCGGACCCGAGCCTGTCCTCAGGAACCTCCGCCCGGCCCTCGAACTCCTCCGCCTGCCACTTCTGCTCTCCCCGCAGCTCGAACACGGTGTCGGCCGGGGTCGTCCACTGGATGTGGCAGGCGGACGGGGCCACGTCCCCCAGACGAGGCTTCCAGCTGCAGGGAAGGACCGCCTGGTTTCCCACGCTGGAGCTGACGGACTGGAAATGGCTGGCGGAGGACAGGGAAGAGGAGTCTGGAAGAAGAGAGGCATTGAAGGAGGAAATAGAGGAAAATCTCACCAGTTCGGAGGTCTTTTAGAGGATATGTTCTGTTAAAGAAATATATATGACGAGGTGACCCCAGTGGTGGAAAGTGACCAAGTATATATACTCAAGTACAATTTTGAGATACTTGTACTTTACTCAGGTATTTCCATTTTATGCTGCTTTATATTTCTACTCCACTACTACAGGGACATATCGTACCTTTGACTCCAATACATCTATTTAACAGCTGGAGATACTTGTTTTTACCTTAAAAAATGTACAATATAAGCTTACAAAATGCGACACATTGCTAAATTTAAACCAGTAGTTCTCAAACTTTTTGGCTTGTGACCCTTTACAAAAAAAGCAGTGTGTAGTTGGAGCTCCTCGTCATATTTCAGATGACATTTCCCATCTAAACTTGTCAGAAGGTTTCATTTAAACAATTGTTCAAGGCCCAAATTGGTCACTTTATCCAATATTTCTGTTTTTTCTTCTTTCCTCTCCCATTAAGCATCTCACGACCCCTCAGATTTATCTGGTGACCCTTTGGAGGGGGCCCGACCCCTAGGTTGGGAACCGCTGGCCTAAACTATCTAAAAAATAGCTCCACCTCGAGCAGCTACAATAGTAAAAGGCTGCTCTAATGCATGCATCAGTATTAATCTGATAATATCAGATGTAAAAAAATCACAGGAGACATTTTAATATTTCTGAAATGTTCCTACTTTAAGTACATTTTAAATTTTAGAAGAAGGATTTTTACTTATACCGGAGTACTTTCATTTTGCTGTATTGGTACCTTTACTTAAGTAAAAGGATCTGAGTACTTCTTCTGCCACCGGGT
The DNA here is from genome assembly GCF_020085105.1 of Siniperca chuatsi. Classification (NCBI taxonomy): domain Eukaryota; kingdom Metazoa; phylum Chordata; class Actinopteri; order Centrarchiformes; family Sinipercidae; genus Siniperca; species Siniperca chuatsi. The sequence continues at coordinate 2,286,038 of NC_058058.1, forward strand.
GACCTACTATATTAAGATGTTATATTGAGAAAAAGAGTTCCAATATAAGACAATAATCAGTGTGTTGACAGATATTAATATGTTTTATTCTCGTCGACAGATAGCGGGGGTTCGGTTCTCTTCTTGTGGAACATTAAGCTCTTACTATTGTCTTGACTTCCTGTCCCTTCACTGCCATTTCTCTTGTGATTTCAGTTACTAAAAGAGAGAGAGAGAGATTGTAGCTTTTGCACGTTTGACAAAACAATCCCAACTCGAGGTCCACTTACTAGCATTTTCCAGAGCTTTCAACCATCACGCGGCCTTCATCAGCAGATGGCGTCTGCTTAGTTGTCATGGAGATGGATCTGTTGACATGCAAGCTCAGGAGCTGTTATGATTTCAAAGCACTTACAGCAACTTCTCGTTCATGCTGGCTTAAACACTAAGCATCACTTCGTTCTTGACTTAGTTGAAAATGGGTGTAATACGGTTGAAAGCCCCGGTGAAAGCAGGTGGACCTTGAGTTGGGATTGCTGTATCAAACTTCAAGGTCAAGAATTAACTTTGGTCCTTAACTTTTAAGCCACCGCGGGCATGAAATCCTGAAACTGCGCTCAAAACATGTTATTATAATACAAAATGTTTCTGTGTAACAAAAAAAGAGAGAGCGACAAACACAAAAAGCCTATAAAAGACATTTTCTGAGTACATACATTTTTACTTTATGTGTCGTCGCACGAAGACTGTAGCAGACTGTCGCTTTTATTAAGAAATCCGCATTACACATTATTATATGTTCATTATTCTCACACGACTGTAACCGAGGAAACTGAGATTCGGGGAATGCCACTGCAACAATATACAGGGTGCGATTTATCCTTCAGAGTCGAGCTGCACGAAAATACATTTTTATCAGTGTTTATTTTTAAAACCAGTTCAAAGTGATATCACAGAACATTTTGTCTCCTCTACTGCAGCATCGATATGTAAAATATTAAAACTGCACTGGGAATTGGTCTTAACTTTCACGATTTAACACATGATGTGATTTATTTCTGTGACTTTTTGCTGTTGCATTGGACGATTAGTAAATATTGAGTTTTATGACCTTAAACCTCAGTTAACCCTGAGGTACGAGGACCTCTAATGGCGCTCAGGTGACTCGTGCAGAGCACAGCAGCTGCGGTCGGACGAAACAACGGGTGCAGATTAAAGCACAGCTGCTGTGGACACAACAGTGGGGGTTAAACCTGTTTTAAACCTTAAACCGCAGCTAAGCTAATGACAGAGCAACAGCCACGTAAGCTCATACTCACCAACTAAACTGCCAACCAGGACACAGTGTAGATGTATGAAAAACCTGGAAGAATCACAGGACACACGAGAAAACAGCAGCCATGAGTCTCTGGCAACACACCACGCCTGCTTCTTCTGTCACACATTCATCACAATAAATAAATAAGCTTTTATACGAGTTTTTAAGGAATATAATTAGCACACAACAGCAGAAGGAAGCTGTCTTTTTTCATCATAAGATTATTTTAAAGGATAGAAGATTTAGTGAAGATAGAGTTCAGTTTTTTTTCCTCCACAGGTGTGAAAAGCTTTATGAAACCATTTTATTATTTTTTATTTAAAAAAAAAAACAACAAACATTCAGAATTTTGTCTCAATGATAAAACTAACAAACATGATTTGAGATGTACATATTTATTCAATAAGTGAAGCTTTCAACTTCTTGATGCAGGGTGGGGTCGCAGCAGATCTGACTGATATACTGTATATATTCAGATTTAGTTTTATCTATCTATCTATCTATCGATAGATATATATATATATATATATATATATATAGTTGATTAAATGTGTTTTGAATTATTAATCTTTTTTCCATAATTATAAAATGATTATCATTAAAAATAATAAGTTTGGATTTGACACGTTTTTAAAAACACTTCAGCTCCTGTTCTTAATATTTCCTGCATGCGCTGAATGTGTTTGTTTCTGTTATCTGTTTTTAATCACCCTGTTGTAATGTGAAGCTCACTTGGCGTCACTGCCCCCCCAGTGAGGCCAGCTGACTCTGACTGAAGCAGACGGAACCGAGCGGTCGGTAGGTTTCGTTTCTGGACGCCTCTCGGTTTCCTCGGTAATGAAACAACAGCTGACTCTCCGCGCGCCGCGCCACGCTTAGTGCAGCCGCGAGCTGCAAAGGTCCTGAAGTGGACCTGGACCAAATGACGCCGACTGACCTCTTCAGAGCCCTGGAGCTTAGTTACGGCCGTATTTAATGAAAAAAGCTACGTCCGATTTTCATGCATAGACACATGGTAAATAAGAAATAAAAAATAAAAAAATAAAACCAGGTGTAAACACTCCAGCTGACTGTGAAGGAAGCGTTTAGTTTCAGAGTAAAGTGCACAGATTCTCACCAGTGTCGCCCTCTGAGAGTTTTCATGATGCCTGCTGTTTGGAAACTCAGTTCAGTCCAGCTTCTCTTTCCTCCGCGCTGTTTCAGAAAGTGTGTTTACCCTCAGTCCACACCAGCCTTTATCACCTCCACCTCCACAGCTGACGACTTCCTGTCTGCTCCACCAAAACAAAAGCACCAAGAGGTGTCCAATGACGTCGCAGAGCTCAGCTGTGCTGAACTGAGAGGCTTTGTTTCTTTGATGTTATCTTTCTGACATTAATGTTAAAATGAGTTTTTATTACCGTTGCTTTTTGTGAAGCACTTTTCAAAAGTGCTCTACAAATAAAGATGATTATAGTGCGAGCAGGTTGGAGCGGGTGGAGAAAGGTGTCAGGTGTGGTGTGTGAGCAGGTGGAGGAAAATCTAGAGAGATGGAGGTCTGAATGAAGCTCAGCCGCAGTTAGACAGAATACAGGTGCGTCAGTGAGAGGGACCCAGGTGGGACGGTGAGGTCACAGGGAGCAGAGGTGAAGACGGTGCAGGACTTTAAGTACTTAGGGTCAACGGCTCAGAGCGATGGAGACTGTGGAGAAGAGGTGAAGAGGCGAGTGCGAGCAGGTTGGAGCAGGTGGAGAAAAGCGTCAGGTGTGTTGTGTGATAAAAGAGTCTCAGCGAGAATGAAAGGAAACTTAAGCTTAAGATGTTGAGGTTCTCTTTGGGAGGGACGAGGACGGACAGGATCAGGAACGAGGACATCAGAGGGACAGCTCGTGTTAGATGTTTCGGAGATAAAGTCAGAGAGGACAGATCGAGGTGGTTCGGACGTGTTCAGAGGAGAGACTGTGAATATATTGGTAGAAGGACGCTGAGGCTGGAGCTGCCAGGCAGGAGGTCTAGAGGAAGACCAAAGAGGAGGATTATGGATGTAGTGAGAGAGGACATGAAGCTAACTGGTGCGAGTGAAGAGGACGCAGAGGACAGGGTTAGATGGAGGCACGTGATTCGCTGTGGCGACCCCTGAAAGGGAACAGCCGAAAGGAAGAGAAGAAGAAATAAAGATGATTATATATGAATTTTCTACATTCCTGTAATTACTAAAGGTGACGGAAAGAGCTTTCAATGTGGCAGCTTTCTCATTTCATCTGTTGAAGGTAGACCAAAGGCACTTCAATACGTGAAAACACCTTTGTCAATGTCGTCATTCCACTTTAATATTAATTCAGTGATCGAGGGAAATCACCTATGAAGCCCCAAGAAATATAAAAAAAAACCCAAACAGATTTTTATACTTTATTTTCACAGGATATTAACTTGTTTACTATCCTCTGAAAACAAGCTATGTAATGTTTTCCCAAGCAGATCTAGTCCATTTGATAATAATTTGTTCCAACAAGTAAACATTTTGTTCTCACGAAACAAAAATAAATAAATAAATAAATAAAAAAGCCTGGGGATTTCCTTTCTCCTTTAAAACCACCAGGGACATTTTGTTTGGGCTTTTAATTTGAAGCATTTCCGGTTTTTCCGACATAAACAGATTGACTGATCTCCGCAGAAACGAAACCTAACGACTGCAGTTTGATATCAGCAAAGTGTGTGTGCGTGTGTGCGTGCGTGTGTTTGTGCGTGTGCGTGTGCGTGTGTGTGTGTGTTTTCAGTGAAAAGTGTGAGTGGTTAGTGGAAAATCTTCACTTTTGTGCTCCAAGAAAGACATGTCGGTGGTCTGTACTGCCTGCTCTGCTGCATAATAAAGTCCCCGCTCACTTCCTCCCACTAAAATCAGTTTGTTCACTCAGCCTGCTGATCTGACCTCCTGCTCCTGCAGCTCGTGAACTAAACCTGGAGAATATTTGTACTAAATGATGGCAGGTGTCACATGGATCCTCACTGTGCTTTGTAAGTTAAAGATTGTTTTATATTTGTATTTGCTGATTTAAATGCAGGCCGGGCACCAGGCTTCACCACTCACTGTGGGCACTGTGTGGACAAAGCCAAGGACTGCTGGGGTGAGATAAGGCTCGATGTAGAGGCGTATCGTTGTCTATGTTATGTCTGGTTTTGCTTATTTTGTTTATGCTCCTGATTTTCACTCACGATGCTCATGAATCAGGCGGCTGTGGTGAAGTCACACACCTAAAAATACCAGAAGCCAAACTGAAAGAAAACAAGCTGGCAGGAACATCTGTCACCTGAATGTGTCCTCACGCCCATTTCTCCGCGGCACAGCCTGGTTCGGGCCGTCCTGGTCTGGACCGGGACAGGCTGATGCTGTAGGCTCAGCTGGATGGTCCCGAGGTCCTAACAGGACAGGCACGTCCTTACATCTGCAGACGACACGGCTGCTGCTTCGTGGAAACGGCGTGGGCCTGTGGTCAGTCATTTAGCAGAGGTCACAAGTTGTTTTATTGACTTCAAAGGACAACACGCAGACGTTGTGGAGAGCCACGGGTTCCTCGGGACTCATATTGATAAGAAACTGAGCGCTGATGGAAACACTGAGGCAATGTGCAAGAAGGGGATAACAAAGGCCGTATTTTCTGCTGAGGTCAAATGTTTTTAGTGTTGTATTTTACAGATCCATCATGGAATCAGTCCTTAGCTGCTCACTGATTTGTTGCTATGGAAATCTAAACGTATCAAACAGGAATTAACAGGTAGAAATTGTCAGGCAGCGGGTAAAATCACTGGTTTACAGCAGACGAATCACACAGAAAGCTCAACCCTTCATATCAAACCCAAACCATCGTCTCCTTAATGAATTTCACATCCTCCCCTCGGGTCAGAGCCGCATGAAGTATTGATCCCCTGTGCAATAAGTGCTCTTAATTCTACTACATTAGAAACTGCCTCCTGGCTCCTCACACAGCTTAGCGTTTTATTCTTCGTGTTGCAGCTCTTGTTGCTTTTATCATAAAAGGGTGTATGATGAAAGCAACAAAAGCTGCAACACGAAGAATCAAGCTGAAGAAACCGTTTTTGTGCTGGGAGGTTTTGGTCCTGATGGACCGCAGCCTCAGTATCTTGGGGCCCCTTCAAGATCAAGTACCCTAATAACTGTAATCAGCCACATGATACTGACCTTCCTCCTTGACCTCCTCAGGTGTCGCAGGATGTTACCTATCTTCAGCCTCACCTGTTCTCCGCTCTGCCCGGGTCGGGCAGAACGTCTCTCTGACCTGTAACCTGACGTCCAGCAGCGAGATCACCTGGTACCGTCTGCGCTCAGAGCAGCTGCTGCCTCTGCTGACGGTTAAATCGAGTAAAGTGGGAGAAGATACGGTCGACTTTCACACTGCAAACAACAGTCGCGTCAACAATAATGGAGATCTGGAGAGAGGCCTGGTCGGCCTGGAGATCCTGGAGGTGGAGGAGGAGGACGGCGGGCTGTATTTCTGCACCGGGCGGTGTGCAGGAGCTGTTTGTGTTAACAGAGGAATTCATGTGGCTGTTGATGGTAAGAAGGAAAACTGGAGCACAAATCAAAGAGCTTAAACATCTTCATCATACAGCAGTGCTTTGAGCTAAATGCTAACGTCAGCATGCTAACACGCTCACAGTGACAATACTAACATTCTGATGCTAAGCAGGTATAATGTTTGCCACGATCACCATCTTAGTTTAGCGTGTTAGCATGCTATTATTTGGTGATTAGCATTAAACACAAACAGCTGAGGCTGATGGGCACGTCATTAGCTTTGCAGGTAATCGACATACACGAAAGATCTGGACAAACTGAAATTTCGATCTGTTGATGGCGCCGAAGTTATTACAATTCATCCTGAGGGAGACATGAATGTGTGAACCAAATGTCACGGCAACACATCCAATAGTTTGTTAGTTGACACGTTTCACTGAAAGCCAGAACTGTCAACCTGTTGGTGGCGCTAGAGGAAAAGGCAGAGGATCACCAAAGTCAGGAGGATTCATCCTCTGGGAACCATGAACGTCGAAACAAACTTTCATGGCAATCGGTCCAATCGCTGTTGAGAGATTCCAGTCTGAGCCAAAGCGGTGGACCGACCATGTGACCGACCAGCATTGTCATCGTAGCTTGGCTGAAACAAGCTGAACAACTGGAGCGAAGAAAGAAGCAAGGCAGACATATGGCAGACGAAAAACATAAAGAGTTTTCATGATTTTATGGTCAGAATTACAATAAATGATTCTGCAGGACGTTGCATAAATAAATCTATGCAGAAAAGTTTTAATCAAGCAATCGTTAAGATATAAACAGAATCAAGTTCTGACGCATCTGAAAGGGGAATGTTGTATGTTGCTTATACTGAGTGAAAGGGTCAAACGCAGTTACTCCATGTTTCTGCACCAATACATCAGACATGAAATATGAAAATGAAATGACGTGAAAATTTCCACATGACTCGTGCGTCATTCTCAACATTTCCCCGAAGTTTAGTCTGACATATTTGTTATCTTTGGGAACGTTGAGCTCTCCGCTGGAATCTAAAAACAAAACCTCTGTGGGTTTGAACAAAGCTTGAACAAAACAATACTTGCAAAGTTTGTAAAGCTGGACACACTGGCACATGTCCATCACAGGTGAATCATTATGACAGAATCATACTCTTTGTATGTAGATGTCAACTTAAAAAACAAAGAAACGAATTAACCCTTTCATTTACAATAACTAGATTTGAAATAGTAAGAAGCTGAAGACTGAATAAATGGCGCTGCTTAGCTGAGATAAAGGTCATGGTGGCATTTCTGTGGAAAAGAGTAGTTTCAGTAATGACAATGTTTCTTCTAAAGTGATGTAAAGCCTGATCAGCGGCGCTGCCTTGGCAGGAAATAGAGGTTTTGATGCGTTGGTTTTTTTTTTGTCAGTTACCGAAAGACTGTTATTAACCAAATATAAACACGGCTGTTATACAGACAACATCCACCAAGCTCTGATCCGCTTTCTGGGTTTATTTCAGTTAGAGAGTTATTTCATTAGTCTTTCTGAAAGACCTGTCCGCATTCTGTTAAATGAGTTTCTACTGTACTGGACAGGAACGCTTCATTATTTCGACTAAGATAAACCAACAGTTCTTTCTTTTAGCCTTCACAGCTCCAGCTCCCATGAGCAAAAAGTAGCCAGGTGCTCAGATGTTGCTGTGCAGGACTGATCTATCTTAAAATATGGACACCAGATCCAAGGAGCATGTTTCGGTTTTTAGGAAAGACAGAAAAAAGACACTTAAAAGAAAAGACATCGTCGAGGCTAGTGGCTAGCTTGACGTTAACGTTTGTAGGCCTAAAGGGAGCAGGACTTCAACTCTTTACTATCCATCTTTTCCTCTCTTCACCCGATGATGTTTGGAATAGTTTTTATTGATTAACAACCAGAAAGGGTCCGGCCCCCTAATTGCATTTACTTATTTCATTTGGTTTCAAACCTGTCAGATGTTTCTCAAAAACAGACTTTCAATGTTGCTGTGGTTTACAGGGAAATGATACTGAGTGCTGAAAAGAAACTGAAGCTCTTTTCTGCACTCTGGTGGTGTTTGGGATTCATTCAAGCTGACACAAACAGTTATATTTCCAAAATTTAGAACATTACAGTTGGAAAGGAAGACCAGAAGTCGAAAACGAAATCCATCAGTTAATGAACTGTTCCCGTGTTTTGTGTCTCCAGGAGTTGACCGGGAGTCAGCCAGGCAGCCATGTTGGTGTCTGGGCATCTGTGTCCTTCCAGCTTTACTCGCCCTCTGTTTGGTCTTCATCGTTGGATTCTACCTGTGCTCAGGTGTGTGGTTGGGTGTGTGTTCGTGTCCTCTACTTCTATCTTTGTGAGGACCAAAAGTTTAGACACTGAGAGAGAGGGCGTGTTTGGAACGTGGGGACATTTTGTCCGGTCTTCACTTCTTCAAAGCGCTGTTTGGAGTTTAAGACGTAGAATTTAGTTTAGGTCAAGATTAGGGATTGGTTGGATTTGAGCATGTAGTTGTGATCCTTGAGGTTATTGCTATGTATGTCCACAAAGGTCCTCAATTTAAGTACAAACCATGGATTGTAAACAGTCAATGGTACAAACAAGTGTGTGTTTGGGTCAGTGTCTCCACCCAGTGGTGAAGAGCAGATAATTACATTTACTCAAGTACTGCACATACGTACACTTTTGAGGTACTTACTTGAGTAATTCCATGTAATGCTACTTTCTACTTCTACATGTTGGAGGCAGATATCATAGTTTTCACTCCACTACATTTATTTGACAGCTTTTGCTACTAGTTACTTTGCAGATTTAAGTTACTCATGCTAAATTTAATAAACTAATAAACTGTAACGTAATATTATAGATTAATTACCCAGCAGTATATAATGTAGTTACACCTTTACCAGCTGCAACATTAAAGTAATGCTTAACCATTAATGCCTCCATATTTATAATAAGAAGAATTTATAAAATATCTGATTCTGAAATGAGCCATTCTGCATGATGAGTGCTTTTAGTTTTGGCACTTTAAGTATATTTTAATTCTCATACTTTTACTTAAGTCAAATTTTGAACGCAGGACTTTTACTTGTAACAGAATATTTCTACACTGTGGTGTTGCTCCTTTTACTTAAGTAAAAGATCAGAGTACTCCTCCACCATTGCTCTCAGTATGTTGTTTGAGCGCATATATGTACTGTTCAATCAAGTTTAAAATATGTCTTAATATATATATATATATATATATATATATATATATATATATATATATACACACACAATAATATATATTAAGACATATTTTAAACTTGATCTTGTATTTCTTGACCTGAAATCTGTAATACTAGAATAATAAAACTAATTTTGGTTTGTCAACACACAAGTTCACCAGGTATTGATCATCAACCCAAGTAATAGTTCAATTATGGTCATTTTGTGCAACAAGGAAGAAAAAAAAAGATAGGTAACAATTAAAATCTGCAAAATTCTCTTCTTTAAATGAAAACTAGAACAATTCTGAATGTCACTACTTTGGCAACAGTTAAAGCTCACTATCAGAACTATTTGTTTCCTACAAGAAATAAACTTTCCACTAGATGGCAGCACAATCACCCTCTCAGATGCAACAGGCCTCAGACTCTTCCAAGTGGACCGGTTTGAATGTTGCATCTTGCTTTCTCGTTCCCACGGTCTTTTCTTACATTTGAACACATCATGCAGAGAAGTTGGTTTGATCGTTGCTGCTCGGATTTATGTTCAGTGTCTACAGATGAAACAACAGCCGCATGTTCATTTTATTTTTATTTTCTAGTATTTACACCCACCAATTGTAACACCAACTGTGTCAAACAAATCCCCAAAGTTAAATTGTTAACTAGTGCTTGTTTATACATGAATCTCAAAATAAGGCAGCTGAAGGCAAAGCAGGTCAGCAGAAAGTCCCTAATACTGTAAGTCGGAAGCAGGACATTGAGGGGAAAAAGCAGAAAAAACAAAAAAAAGCCCGGTTTGTTTGTTATTCATACATCCCCCAACAAACATACAGGACCTCTGTGAGTCTTGAGCAAACTCTGAAACACAGCTTTTATACTCTTCAGTAGGATTTACTTGATCTCAGTGGAGAAGTGTGAAATCATTTTTTGTGAGGTTTTTTTGTTGATAATCAAGAAAACTTGAATTTATTTCCCCGATAACTCCCAAGAAGGTTTTATAGGTTTCCCCAGAGCTGGATTCACACCTGCATCAGCAGCAGCCCGTACGGTCGGATGGACTCCTGCACGATGGCCCTGGTCTGGACATCGTTGCAGACTTCAGGGATGTAGACCAACCAGATGTCTTCTCTCTGGCACTTGTTCCTCTTCTTTGGGTTGATGCGGTTCTGAAGAACCACTTTGTACGTCTTCCCATCCACTTTGGACTTAAACCTCTTGCAGTACTTCTCCGCCATCTTGATGTCTGGTGTGGAGTACACCCCTCTGCCCCTCGTCTCCTTGGTGACCAGACACGCCGCCGCGGCATCCAGAAACTGTGGCTCATCGGCGGGGCTCTCGCCGCGGGTCAGGATGATGCCGAGGGAGCCGTCCATGTTGTGTCCGTTGTAGGAGACAGGCCAGGCGTCCTTCCCCGTCCCGAGCCAGCAATCCCCGCCATCATACTTCTGCATGACCCGCAGGGCGGCCCGGTTCCACCCACAGGGACGAATGTACTGCTCGTTACCACGCAGGAACTTGGTGTCGCCATCCTGGAGGCGGACAGAGGGGGTCACAGGGTTCATTTCCTCCCTCCCTCATTTCCTCACTCACTTCCTCATTTAATCACTCACTCACTTCCTCCCGCCCTCTCTCACTCACTTCCTCATTTAATCACTCACTCACTTCCTCCCGCCCTCCCTCTCTCACTCCCTCCCTCATTCATACACTCACTCACTCACTCACTTCCTCATTTAATCACTCCTTCACTTCCTCCCTCCCTCATTTCCTCACTCTCTTCCTCATTTACTCACTCCTTCACTTCCTCCCTCCCTCATTCATACACTCACTCACTCACTCTCTTCCTCATTTAATCACTCCTTCACTTCCTCCCTCCCTCATTTCCTCACTCTCTTCCTCATTTACTCACTCCTTCACTTCCTCCCTCCCTCATTCATACACTCACTCACTCACTCTCTTCCTCATTTAATCACTCCTTCACTTCCTCCCTCCCTCATTTCCTCACTCTCTTCCTCATTTAATCACTCACTCACTTCCTCCCGCCCTCTCTCACTCACTTCCTCATTTAATCACTCACTCACTTCCTCCCTCCCTCCCTCTCTCACTCCCTCCCTCATTCCTACACTCACTCACTCACTCACTTCCTCATTTAATCACTCCTTCACTTCCTCCCTCCCTCATTTCCTCACTCTCTTCCTCATTTACTCACTCCTTCACTTCCTCCCTCCCTCATTCATACACTCACTCACTCACTCTCTTCCTCATTTAATCACTCCTTCACTTCCTCCCTCCCTCATTTCCTCACTCTCTTCCTCATTTAATCACTCCTTCATTTCCTCCCTCCCTCCCTCATTCATACACTCACTCACTTCCTCCCTCCCTCACTTCCTTCCTTCCTCCCTCACTTCAGTATATTCTATTAGCCTCACATGTGACATTTTGCCCAAACAAAAGAAAATTACATCCAAACAAGTAATACTACTACAACTATACAAATACTATATTAACTGTATCGTGCTGTTTAAGTTATCTTACCATTATTCTACATCAAAGCAGAAAGTTAAAAAGAGAGTGTCAGGCTTGCGTCACCTGACCTCAGGTTTCTTTCTCACCTTTATGTTGGTGAAGTCGTAGTCGTACTGAGGATGGAAGAAGTCCTGAGGGTTGATCTTCACCGTGGCTCTGAGGCTCTCCTCCGGCCCAGCGGTGGAGGGGCCTTCGCCCAGTGCAGGGGGGGAGCTGTACATGTCCTGGTCGTCCAGGTCCTGCAGGGATAAAGTCCCTATACTGGGGTACTCCAGCTCTTTAAACCCCTCCTGCTTGTAAAACTGCTTGAGCACCACGATGTTGACAAAGTCCTGCGGGGTGAGCTGGGAGGCTCCACTGGTCGGCTCGACGTTGCAGCCGGAGAGAGCTGACAGGGCCTCCAAACACAGCTTAGTGTCTGGCATGCTGACAGGAGGAGGCAGCAGAGGAGAAAGGTTGCTCTTCTTTGAAGGAAAAATTGTCCTTTTCTCTTTTCCGAGTTTGCCGGGGGGTTTTTGAAGAAAAGGTAGAACAATAAGAGGTAGAAGTCTCTTTTTGCCGGCTGCTTCGACACAAACAACTCACCCTAGTTTCACTTTCACTTCCTGATTGTGAGTCAGTTACTAAAAGTCACAGCCTGCTCCCGTCTGAGGGCTGGGCTTCTGTCTTGGTTGTTTGTCCAGGACACACATTAAATGACCTCATTCATTCATTTGATTACTCACTCACTTATAGATTCAAGAAGGGTTTCAAAATGATTCATATTTTATACAAAATTCAATACTGGATTCAGAGTCAATGAAATGCTATTGAACCCCAATCCTCTTTAAACCAGATTCAAGTAGAAAATCAGCTGTTTGGCAGGTGGATTGTGTAATCTTCCCACCTTGCTGACTTCTTGGTGTTAAACTTTAACTGCTGACCCGGCCTCATGCTCAATCACCTTCTGCTTTCTGTCCAGGTAAACCAGCTGTTTGCTGCTGTAATTCCCTGAGAAGCAACACAAGTCGGAGGGTCACAGAGGTCAGTAGATGGCGACACGTCACATCCTGTGTTTACTCCTCGACAACATCTGATATATTTTCCATTAAATGCAAAAAACAGCTCTGCTCTTTTTCATTTCAAGCAATTTCAACTAAATCATTTACTCCACTAAATATATCAGTTTCCATGTAAAGATGTAACATTCAACATGAGATAAACACTAATATTATCTTCCTGGCTTCTTTCTTCCATCCAGCCTCTTCTTCCTCCTCCTTCCTTCTTCAGCTGCCCAAAACTAGAAATATGAAGTTTTCACCAAACCGCAAAACTAAACCCATTTTTACTGCTAACTGTTGGCTAAAAGCAGCGGTGGAAGAAGTACTCTGATCTTTTACTTAAGTAAAAGTATGTAGACACATGAAAGTCCTGCGTTCAAAGTTTTACTTAAGTAAAAGTATGAGAATTAAAATATACCTAAAGTACCAAAAGTTAAAGCACTCATCATGCAGAATGGCTCATTTCAGAATCAGATATTTTATAAATTCTTCTTATTATAAATATGGAGGCATTAATGGTTAAGCATTACTTTAATGTTGCAGCTGGTAAAGGTGTAACTACATTATATACTGCTGGGTAATTAATCTATAATATTACGTTACAGTTTATTAGTTTATTAAATTTAGCATGAGTAACTTGAATCTGCAAAGTAACTAGTAGCAAAAGCTGTCAGATAAATGTAGTGGAGTGAAAACTATGATATCTGCCTCCAACATGTAGAAGTAGAAAGTAGCATTACATGGAATTACTCAAGTAAGTACCTCAAAAGTGTACGTATGTGCAGTACTTGAGTAAATGTAATTATCTGCTCTTCACCACTGGGTGGAGACACTGACCCATTATAATCGTCGATGCATTAACGTGTTCATCACTTTAATGTTGCAGCTGGTGAAGGTGGAGCTCATTTTAATTACTTTATGTTCTGCCGGGTAGCTTGTGAATTTCCCCTCGGTGATCAATAAAGTTTTATCTTAACCTATAATAATACATCATAATGTATTTGTTTATTATATTTTATATTAATTATCTGAATCTTCAAAGTAAATAAATAAAGTGGAGTAAAAAGTGCAATATTTCCCTCTGAAATGTGGTGGAGTAAAAGTGTAAAGTAGCAGAAGTACTTCAGAAATGTATTTAAGTACAGAACTTGAGTGGATATACTTAGTTACTTTCAACAACTGTCTAAAAGTCTAGTGAACATGTGGAAACATCAGTGGTGGAAGAAGAGTTGTGCACTTTGACCTTTGACCTCCGTAATACTTTACTGTGGAGCTGTTTGTCAGCTGCTGAGGATAAAACCGTCGGCACGCTGTTTGCATCACAGTGAAAGATCATGCAGACGTTTCAGCTACTTTCTGGTCAGTCGCAGTGCTGACACGTTTCCTGCATTTATTTTGTACCTGGAAATACTGAAAGATTTACTAATATCTATATTGATAAAGGTTGACATCTGCCAGCATCATTAGTGTGCCACAAAAGCATACAGAATATGCCTTTAAACGTTATTTAATTAAATGTTGATTAAGTATCTGACACATTGAAATAACAGCTGCAGCTGCTTAATCTGACACCTTATTTCTCATGAGCTACTTGATCCAAATACTGAAGGTTGTGAATCAAAAATGTTAAGTTTATTAAGCTTAAATTATGATATGATATGATATGAATGAAAGATTAAGTGGGAGAATGTTGAACTGTTAGACTATGACTCTTCTCCTGCCCCGTGGACTCCGAATCTAAATCAATGCTTTACATTAATGCACATTTTTGAATTCCACATGTTCTCATACTTCATACTGTGAACATTTGCACGTTCTTCAGTAAATATTTTGCACATTCGATCCTCTTCGTTTGAAACACTGTGCAGCTCTTTTTGTTTTAAAAACATATATGTGACATATTTTTCAGATTTTGAATATTTTATATATTTTTACATTTTTTCAATTGTAAATTTCTATTTTTATATTTATGACTCTTGACCTTAGCAGTACTTGTTTTTACTTTTCTCTTACTATGTTTATTGCGACTGCACCAAAATAGCAAGGCAGATTCCTTGTGTGAAAACCTATTTGTGGCTGAAGCTGCAGCGACCTGCTGAACCTGCAGTTTAATCAGTTTTCTGTCTCTGCAGGACGCGTCTTTGCACTATTCCAGCCTAAAGCATGCGGACAAGCCCCGCCCCTCTGGCCGAGGAGGGACAGGATTGGTCAAGGAGGAAGTCACGTACTCGTCAGTGACCAGTTGCAAGAACCAAGACGGATCACATGGCCACAGATAGCTCCTTGCTGTTTTAGTATTCATGTTTTTAACAGCAGAAAGAGAGAGGGGGGAGGACACGCAGCAAAGGGCCCCGGGCCAGCCTTGATACGTGGTACGCGCTCTACCAGGTGAGCTACCAGGGCGCCCCTAAAATATGATTTTTAAAGCTATTTCACTGATCTTTTTTCATATTCTTTTGCTTCTTTACAATCATTTACGTACACAAGTGCACCACAGAAGAATGTTAAAATACTTGCACATAATGACAGAAAGTTTATTTGTAGCTACGCACCCTGTATGGAGTAATAAGCATCCACTGTTTTTAAGCTCTTCTTGTACTTCGTTGTTGTTCATTTGTATCTGTTAACAATTTGTTTTCATTTTTAATAAATCCATTCTGATGTAACACGCTCCTGTCATTTACATGAACATAAGGTTTCAAAAAATTGATGAGATGAGTTAAGCTTTACTTGTACTGATAATGATACAATCCTTGGGCACTACTTTAAAAAAAAGTTACACGTGTCTTGTGTATAAAAAGCCAGAACAATGTAATTGACACAGCTTGCCTGCAGCTGAAGCTCAGAGGATTTTGCTGGAAGTGCTTGATTTTGTTTGTGGTGCTAAAACTGTTAAAAAATAACACTTCTATAACTCAAAAGCAACGTGTTTCTTTTTGAACAAACCTCCAAGTTTCTCACGATGATCGACCCACCTTACTGCCCACAGTTTTCATTCCAAACTATTTTTCACCAAATGTAATAAAATACTGAAAACTGTCCAAAGTAAGATCAGTGAATTATTATATTAGTATCCAGGACATTATTTTGAAAAATATGAGCTGGAAAAACAATAGATTAGCTCCTCTTCATCACTCACATAAGACCGATCGGAGTACAACTTTGCATCTTTGTAGTTTGAATCAATAGTTTTTTTGAGAGCCGAGGAAAGTCCTTGTTTGTTAAAGTTTGTTTGTCCATAAAAATGTCTAGTTGTGAACTTTACAAAGAGATAATCCGATAATATAATATAATTGAGAGTAATAATAGGAGCTGGAATGAATGAAAATGTTTCATGAAACCATTTGTATAAACATTTTTTTAATGGAACAGTTCTACATTTTGGGAAATGTGCTTATTCGCTTTCTTGTTGAGAGTTAGATGAGGACCGATATCGCAGCCGGTTAGCTTAGCTTAGCATAAAGACTGGAAAGAGCTAGCGTGACTCTGTCCAAAGGTAAATCCATCTACCATCTCCTCTAAATCTCACAGATTAACACATTTGTCTTGTTTGATTCGTACAAAAAACTAAAAGTAAAATATGCCGGACTATTTCTTGGCCGGGACTGGTAACTTCCTGCCTGGAAACCTCACAGTGACGACAAGACACCAGGTCTGGTATCAATCCTGTCATCTAACTCTGAAAGTGCATTTACATGTGGTTAAGATCAAAACAGCCTCTCATGGTTTCATATGTAGCATTTCATCCCTCTGCTGCGTGTTCGAGACAGGATGCAGTAGACTGTGCTGCTGTTTGGTTTCTATCTGGCGGCAGGTCTGGTGATGACAGAGGAGTAGATGACATCATGGTGGCTCTGATCCGGTGGAGTCTTGCTGGGTCTCTCCCTCCAGTTCTGTCGGCCCAGAGAGGCATAATGGATGGTCTCCTCCGGCAGAGACGCGCTCACATAAACCTCACACTCTGCAGAGAGACGGGTGAGTGTATTTAATGTGACAACACACCTGAGGATTAATGAAACGTGCCATGTCTCATGGTGTTACCCGTTTGTTTGGACGTCTTCCATGGCTGCAGCTCAGTGTCTTCGTGCCTCTGTGCTGCTGCTGCAGACAAAACAGAAGAAGCAGATCAACTTACAGAAGGCAGTAGTTTGCTTGTATCACTGATAACTCACTCGAATTCTTTTCTGAAAAGAAAAATCTTTAAAATTTTGGAAAGATAAGAAGGAAACATATTGAGCTTAACTGATGTGAAGGTTATAATGTACCCAACAAAAGGGTTTTTAATGATGGGTCGAGGAAGTTTCTTAAACTTAAAAAAGGAAGATATGATATTTTCACCCAAAACAGATGTCATGTTTTTACACATATGGAGGGACATACCGGACTTGACAAGAAATAGATACATGAATGAATTTGGCAGTAAATAATATTGTAAAATTAAACAAAATGAACAATGAAATTGAGAAACAGAAGTTGTAGAATGTGGAAAATAACAGAGAAAAATCTGTCTAATGCACAAACAAAAAGTCTCCTAATGTCTTTAAACTTTGCAATTTTTAAAACGTTTTTCAATCCAGAGGTTGTTAAACCACAGCCGAGGTTCAGACTACATGATATAAGCCTGATAACAGGCACTTTGTGCGTCGGGAACGAAAATGGGTGTCGGGTGTGACAAGTCAGATACTTTATCCCGTGTAGTGCATGCTGGGAGTGATGCTGATGGTGCTGCGAGGTGGTGTGAAGTGTGAAACAGAGGAAAGGTCAACACAGGACAGCCAGTATTGAACTTCGGACACCATTGTTTTTTTACATTTTTGTTCTCAGAAGTCGGTCAACTCCTTCCCGATGACATCACACAGGTCGTGAAAAGCTATGATTGGTCAGGGACCAGCGTGAAGTCTCGTGTCTCTCAGCCGAGTCACGGCAAGAATTTATGACTATGACTATAATAATCTGACACGGTGAGCATTTTAACAGACAAAAATATTGTGAAACCATTTGTATAAACATTTTTTTTTAAAGGAACAGTTTTAGGAAATTTGCTTATTTGCTTTCTTGTTGAGAGTTAGATGAGGATCGATATTGCATGTCTCATGTCTGTACTGTGAATATGTAGTGTGAACCCGGCATTGTGTAACCCATATTTTGTAACAATTTTTTTAACAATTTTTTTTTTCATTTGTACCAAATGTAGGAATAATGACACTTGTGGCTTTCCATAGATTAGTCCACCTACCTGCACGTCCGTATTTCTTCTTCCTCCTGCACTTCACGCTGGTCAGTAAAACACAGACGGCAGCCATGAGGAGGATCATTAACCCCAACCCGACGACAACAGCCACCAGCAGGGCTGAGAGAGACCACAGACAGAACATCTGGTCAAACTGTAAACACTAAACTTCATGTATGAGTCAGTAAGTGAAGCGTATGTAGCTGACCAACCGTTCTCAGGTCTCTTCTTCTTCTTCTTTATTTCAACCCCATCTGATACACAACAGGAACGAGATGAAAGACACAAATCCAAACTGAGGTCATAAACTATTAATACAGTTTATTTCCAAACTGTTTTCACTGAGTTTTCAAGTACAACAATGGAAGTTATAGACATACAAATGACATGTGGAACATGTGATAAGGGTTTGTTCCAATAACAGAAACAACTGCACATTTGTCCACCATGAACTGGATTATAAAAATAAAATAAAAATGCACAAAATTGGATACAACATACATAGAACTGCTACCTTTAGACAAGTAAAATAATTATGATTAAAGCTTAAAGTTTAGTGACTAAAACCAGTTTTAGCAAAATGCCATGTATGGGTCATGGATAAATAAATTAAAACTTAGAAGAGGAACTCTGGTTCTTTATGCCTCACTTATATCTGTCATGGTGGGTGAACTGATTTCTTCCCTCACTTCAGTTATGTGTCCTCGGGCTGGTGTTAATGTGGTGTAAACAAATCCTACCTGTGTTCATCACAGCAGGTGTTGCAGTTGTACTGGTGGTTTGCTGGATGCTGGTCGGCTCTGGCTGCACTGATTAATCCAAAAAAATAAAAAAAATCTTTTTAATAACTTAGAACAAGTTGTTGTTCTTCTCACGGCTCATGCAAAACATAAGTATCTGCTCAATCTGTTCCTTTGAATGTGAACAGAGTACAGTTTTTAATATAATATAAACAATGTTCAGCTGAACAGAAACAGTCTAAGTCTAATTAAGGATAATTAATGGAAACAATTACAGTAAATGCACAATAAAATGAACAGTGCAGAACAATAACACAGGATGGAACGAAGAAAAAGTCTAAAGTCCAAACCTGAAAATAAATAAATGATTAATGAAGTTAAAGTTTACATTCGATCCTGTTTGTTTTGGAAACATAGGACAATGAGCTTTTGCTAGTGTTTTTTTGAATAGATTAAAATGACTTTGTAAATCAACTTCTACAGGAAAATTTACATGAAATCAAGTAATTAAAATCCAGGTGAACAAACATTAAAATAACTCGCCTGTCAGGACAGTGACTCTGGCCAGCAGCTTTCCGTTGCACAGATACTCTCCAGCGTCTTCTGGCTGCAGGTCCTGGATCTGCAGGGCATCGTTCTCATAGCTGAGCCGGCTCCCCTCCTTCTCTGGTGTCACCGTGCCGTTTCTGAACCGGGTGAAGATGGCCTCCCGCCTCCCTCCTTCCCTCCGGTGAATCCACCTCTGTTTGGGTTTGGAGGAGCCGCTGCAGGGGAGCAGCAGCGTCCGGCCTGCAGACACCATGAAGTCATGGCCTGAGGGGGCAGAAACAAAGAGGAATTATGAGTATTTGTCATTGTGTTTGTCAACTAGTTTTATATTACACAATGGAAGGGATTTTCCGTCCGGTATTTTTATTTTTACGTAAAAACACAACCACAGCTAACCTGGTTGGCAGGTGCTTCTTTTACCTGCCCTTTATTAGCGACCGACCTTCAGTGTAACTTGCATTAGACTAATCAAAAAGCAAAATTAAAACTGATGTCACACTACAGACCAGTGTAAAATATCTGTAAACCAGCCCCTGATACTGAATCTAAACTTCTTCACCTCGAGGAGAAAACATTTAGGAGGACAGCACAGTTGAGTAACGCCACATGTAAGATTTCCTTTCTCAGTTAACCAGCCGAGTGTCTGCATGTGGCTATGTTCTGGCATTAGTGGTTCAAACGTGGCCCAACACCTCTCAAGTTCCCATGAAATGTGTCATCACAATTATCTATATCATTAACAATAAAAACCCTTAAGCTATATGTCTAATCTTAACCTTTGTCTTCAAGCTAACACTCTACCAGCAAAAATCTATATTCTGTTGTCATTTTCAATTTAAAATTTTATTTTACCTCTAAAAGTGCAACTTGCTTAAACTCCAAGGCTCATGTTCATACATTTTGACGTGGGTGGTGTTTGTGACAAATTCAGACTGTGGGAACATTGACTTTTAAACCTTCCAATGAAGTCTCTCCCTTGGCACTTCCAGCCCTCAACATCCTCTTTTACGCAAAAAATGTCATAACATCTTTCACAACTTCATCAGGGATTTACTTCCCTCTAGACAGCCAGTGCCAGCCAGTGGTTTCTGTTTATTTGGAAATCAGTTGCAGTATAGGTCATAAACCCCGCCCCCTCCATTTTAGTAGATGGGAGCCAAACAAGCCAAACAAAAAAATCTAAGTACACGTCAAATACAATTTTTTCTGTCATTTTAGGTAGTTCTTATCACGCTGATGTATGTTCAAGTGTTCATTTTTAAGTTAAGTTTGGCAGACTCTGGCTCCAAATGACATCACCAGTGCAAGATGGCAGCTCCTGTACATTGGGAGGAAGTGGAGACGCGTCATCCTTGTTTATATACATGTCTATGGTTAGTGCTAGTGTGACCATTACAGAAGATTCAGATGACTTTTCTGATCTGCCACCTCTGTGGTTAAGGTTTGGTTCCATTCTGGGCTACTGTAGAAACATGGAGGTTCAACATGGCGGCCTCTGTGGAAGGGGACCCGCTCCTTCTGTAGATATAAATGACTTATTCTAAAGGTAATGAAAACACAACGATTCTTATTTTCAGATGATTGTAGACTAATGATAACCTACTTATGAATATTATTTATTGTATTTTATCTTAACTTTTACATTTTGAAGACACTTGCACTTGTGTTTAGACCTCCTCTATACAACCCCTTAGATGCACTTCTCCTGTTAAAGTGTCGCCCATGTCCATTATTGGGAAATCCCATCACCTCTCTGTCAGTTAGGGAATGTGAGTGGCCTGAAGCCAAATGACCATATACCCATCCCATCTAGGTGTATGTTTGTGAAAGACTGGTTTTTCTGCTTCATACCTACCCTATTTAAATGTTCTTTATGATGTGTTTTATGATGACCCCGATGAAAGCAACAAGCTGAAATGCGTTGGTCTGACGATAAAGTTTTTCTGTATACTACAAGTGTTGCTGGAGTTTGGACCTCTTCAGACTTTTTACCATTTGGTTATTAAAGAATTGTGACCAATATATGTCCTGAGACTGTCAGTCCTCTCTGGTGGACAAAATATTTAATGGACACACTCTTTAGATGACCTCAAAAATATCGTTGGCATTTCTGTACTGCAATTACATGTTACTTCTTAGCCAATATACATACACCAATACCAGTATATCTGTAATGACATAATATCTGCTGATGACAAACAAATAAAGCCTAATTGTTCCCTTTGATAGATCAACTCCTGTATCTGAGGCAAGTTTCAAGTCTCTGACCTAATTACCAATGTAATATTAAGTAATAATCAGTCCAACTGTTTAAAGACACACTTATCCCTCATTCCCATAATGCACCACTCATAGTTCCACCTCCTGTGTACCTGTTAGCACCTGCAGCTCGGCCACCAGCCGCTGGTTGCAGTGATACTCCCCGCTGTCAGAGTCATCGAGCTGCAGGAGGCGGAGGCTGCCGTCAGGCTGCAGACGGTAGCGTTGGGGGTCCTCGTTGGTCTCGTAGCTGCCCTGTCGGGTTACCAGGACCTTCCTGTCCTGATGACTCCAGACCACATCAGAGCTGTCAGAGCCCCACTGCAGGCAGACGTGGTGATCCTCCGGCACTGAAAACCGGATCACTGCTGGAGGACAGAAACAGATGTTAAACTCCCTGAAAACCTGAAGCAGCTCCTAATGTAGGCTCTGGTTTCTACTTATCTCATCTGTTTTTTTAATCCTATTTTTTGTACTTTTGATTGCCTGATTTTACTCAACTTGTTGTTGTTTGCATTTCTAAAATGTTTTAGTTATCTTGATTTTTCCACATAAACAATTCGAAGAACCTTGTAACTTTGTTTTGAAGGATGCAGTATAAATAAAGTTTAAATATTTATATCAATTTTTATATAATTATATATGCATATAACTACTGTTATAAAACTAAAAACATGTTTTATGTTTCTATATTGCTAGACTGTTTAATTTTAGAAAAAAGAAAACATTACCAGTTCCAATACAATACATATTGTGTATCTGCTGGTTTTCTGACAGTGGTGAAGGAAGTTTTCAGTTAAATAAGGAGTAGGAGAATTTTCTCAACCCATTAAAGGAACACTTCATCAATCAGTTTATCAGAAACATTCAAAACCACCACATTTGGATATACATGTTTTTTTAATGTACAGTAAGGGTATGAAAAATTAACTAAAGCTGTGACAAATGTAGTGGAGTAAAAAGTACAATACTTGCCTCTGAGTTGCATAAAATAGAAATACTCAAGTAAAGTACAAGTATCTCGAATTTGTACTTAAGTACAATACTTGAGTAAATGTACTTAGTTTACATTCCACCACTGATTTGAGTACAATATATACTAATTTAAATATTTAAACACATGACTTCATGTTTTTCTGAAATGTTTTGTGCATCATTTTATATACATTTGACATATGTGTTCTACATTTACCAGCTGCTGTTTTAGATGCAGAGCTGTGTCACTCATATCCTGCTGTTGGTCAGTTTTTAGCCTTGTTTCCTGTTTTATCTGTCATTCCTCTTTTATCTCATGGAAGCATTCTCACTGTCATCCAGTCAGCCTCAAATAGCAACGCAGGAAACATACAGTCAGACAGAATTGAACAGAAGTAGAATGATTTAAAATGCGCAAAAATGTTTTTTCGACGAAAGAATTAAAAGTTTTACTGTGAATAATAAAACTGTATGGGGAAAGATGTAAGGGCCGAAAGTCAAATACTTGTTTTCATTTTTAAATACCATTTACATGTATTAACAGAAAATATTGTCA
The DNA here is from genome assembly GCF_020085105.1 of Siniperca chuatsi. NCBI lineage: Eukaryota > Metazoa > Chordata > Actinopteri > Centrarchiformes > Sinipercidae > Siniperca > Siniperca chuatsi. The sequence continues at coordinate 2,308,953 of NC_058058.1, forward strand.
TTAAAATTTTGTTGATTTTGATTTTTGTGTTTTCTTTTTAGTTGAAGACAATTTAAGCTCCTTTATGGATGTGGAAAGGGCTCAAAAATTGATATTGTTTGTTATCTAAGATGCTTTTTTTCTCACCGTTTGTGGTTTATTGTATGTAAAAGATTTTGCATCACAATCTTTCACTATAAAGTGACTTTTAAAACTATTACGAAAAATCTTCTTTCCGTTGAGTCAAACAATTTGTTGGTGTTTTATTGCGACAAAAGTCTTTAAGTTCCAAAAATATACATTTATTCTGAAGTATTTAATCGTAAACTTTGAAAGAATTTGGTCAAATGTAACTTTCATTTGACATGAGAAGCCAACATATGAGGAAATACATGACTGAGATAAATGTAACACACCAACACAGTAAACAACAATACAACACTATAATAAAATGGCCGTCATTATAGATTTAAGATTATGAAAATGCTTTTGAAACATGAATCCAAAGCAAATACAAAACTACTGTTGATATTAAAACATTAATGTATGAATATGGTATCCACCTGTACCTGTGGCGTTTTCACCGCAGCAGATCAGAACTGTGTGCAGGAACCAAACGTGGCAGAAGATCATCAAACTGAACATCTTCGGATACAAACCATCAAACTGTGCTGCTGATCTGACTGGAGCTTCAGTGTGTGAGACGCTTTTCCACTCATCCCTGCTGTTCTTCTTCCTCTTCCCTGAACAGTGACTCTGGGAAGAACTGAGTGTCTTGGTCCTGGAAAAATGGGGATTTGAGCTGCTGCCTTCAATACTGACTGTAAATGTCAGAATCACTTGGTAAGAGATTAATGTAACTGAAGAATAAGGATGCAATATGTTACATCTAAATTCTGGAAACATTAAAATAATTCTGAATTTAAAGGTTTAGAGAAAAGATTTTCTATTTTACATTTAAATTTCCCTTTCCATTTTCAAATTGCTTTCAATATCAGTTTCTTTGTTTGAGTTTATTTGTTCTCTTGATTACAGTTAACTTGCCATTTTCCCCTTTAACGTTTATTCTGGGTAAAAGTATCCTCCACAGAAGTGTTCAGATGTAGCTGTCAATCAAAGCCCAAAAAACGAGAAGGATTATTTTATTAACTTGTAGAAACTTGTGAAATTGTAAATATGGAGATTAGAATAACCAAATTTAAAAACATTCAATTGTCTTGAATAATTTACAATAATATATTAATAATTCATAGTTCAGCTGAAACACAATTGATTATACAACACAAATGACACAGTTATTGGATCAATGTCCAGTTAGCAGGAGGAGGTGACGACACATTCTTTGTTTGGTCCTGAGGATTTCCTGTAAAACAAAGTCAAATATGATACGTCCCAAATGTCACATTCATCTAAACGGTTTTAATGTAGAATTAACAGAACTAAGTTTTCTTTTCCATATTTTCCTAAAGAACAACTCTTACAGAAGTAATTATTTACCTGACTGAAGTTCGTTATTCAGGTGAAACTATGTGGAGTCATTCATCTGTGACCTGGTGGATCGAGAGAAATTACAAACAGGCAACTGAATTAATCCACAATTTCAGATCACTATCACTTTCACTTATCACTATTTACCCATAGCTGTCTGCTTGTGTGTTTTTGTAATTATTCCCATCACAGAACATTTCATGGAAAGATGCTTTGGATAAAAGTGTCCACCACAGAATCGAGGCACAACAACTAATGACTAACACGTCATTAGCTTTAAATTACTTTCTGCACATGAAAATAGAAAACTGCTTTTTCCACATCGTGAAAGATTTACGTGAAAGAGAAACAGGAAATAACATCAACAATGGAAAAAATTCTCGAGTTGGTGGAGACCAAAAACAGAGCTAAAAGGAGAGTGAATATTTATATTCATCAGGTGGACACAAACACAACTCCAGGGAAATTAAATGTTGCTCTGTAACTGCTGGATATGTAAGTAGAAAAATGTTTGCTAATACATTGGCCAAAACAACTTCATAAGCTTGTGGTAACTTTCAGGACTCAGGACTCTGTCTGTTTTCCCTCTTAGTGCTGAAAAATCGCTAAATGTAGCTTTCAGTTTCAGCAAATTGTCTTTTCTCAACATTATTGTATTCTATCATTTTAACTACTTAATGTTTAGAGCTAAAATGATGTGAATAAATAGGCACCTAGTTTGGTGGTTGGTTTAAACCATTTTTAGGTAAAAATACCAAATATGACAAATATGAATATATACAGTATAACTAACCAAATATATATCACAAGAATGAATTGAGGTCGGACTGTGGGACAATAGTTAAGTATTGATGAAAGCTCTTTACCGGTCTCGTTTCCCAGTGCTGGGAGTTCACGGATGATGGAGTATGTGAGATCATGTTGGTTTGATCCATCTAGAAATCAGAAATACTTTATTGATCCCCGAAGGGAAACTCTTTGTTACAGCAGCTCGCCTTTACGTCAGCGCACACAGGAGAAAGTACTAGCAAAAAATATAATACAATACACTATAAAAACAGGTCAGAAAATAATTTAGTACCAGGTGGGTATGAGTATAAGATAAAATTAAGAAATTAAAACATTTATTCAACAAGCATTTATTGAGCTGAACTTTTACCCCAGTTGTTGACTAATTCCAGTTTTTCCAAAACATCTTGTACATGTTTCAGGAGCGTTTTTAAAACCCAAACTGTATATAACTGCCAGACAGACCACAAATACAGAAGGGCAGTGTTTTTTTTTTTTTTTTTTTTTTTAAATAAGGGACAGCTCGTATTTCTCACCTGATATAGGTTCAAACACCAATCCATCTGTTATCTCAGCATAGACCACCTCAACCCTTCGTTCATCACTTTCTACCAAACAAGAGCATAAATGTCGCAAGGTTATTAATTCAGTGCACACTCACTGATTATCTGCTTTAAAGACCAAATGACAAATGCAAAAATAATTCACACGTCAAAATTGATGTCATAAGTAAAACAAAAGAAAAACATTTTCATATAATTTTACCAAGAAAAATGTTATTATGGCAATCACTGACATCACCTGTTATCCATTTAAAAGATAATGTTATGTGTTGCGTGTTGTGTTAAATATTCTGTGTAGTTAAAGATAGTAAAAAGTTTATTTATATTTATAATTTATAACTACAACTTTCAAAGTTTGTTTTCACTGAAATTTAATTTGATTGAAAATTATTTCCATTAATGCATTTTCAGATATATTCCAGGTCATATTTCATTCACCTCGTCTTTTGATCCTGCATCTCCAAGTGAGGAAGAGGATGATGATAATGATGAAGAGGAGGGGGAGGAGTATACTAATCACCAAAACAGCAGCTGGAAGAAAAAAATAAACAAAACTCATAGTAACTCACATAGTAACACAATACATTCAGACATGATGCTGAACTGCGTTGAACTGCATTTCCCATGATGCAATTGCCATTATCAAATCTAAGGTAGCTGAAAACATCTGTCACATACGTAAAGAGCAAATTTAATTTACAATAGTTACTTGTGGGATTCTGTTGAGAAATGTTGATCTCAAGTTTACTTTTTAATTTACATTTGTAAATTAATTGAGTATCCTGGTAACGAGGCTATTCAGTCACTGAAAGGTAACACGTTAATTCCCCAAATTAACAACAGCCACGTGTCCTAAACCTTCTCTGTTCACTAAATGTCTTTGCAACGATCAATAAGTCTTTAAAAAATTTTATTTCACTCACATGTGGCTGTAGGTTAATCCTTTTTGTTGTGAGTTGCGTGGCAACAGTGTTCTCATGACTTAAATCACTTTAACAACACAATTTTGATCGTATCCATTGTATCTGAAGGCAGCACTGTCACATTCTGCGCCTCTGTCCCTCCCTCCAGCCACATTCGTCCCCAGGCCCCTTCACTGCCATTCTCCACCTGTCCACCTGTTTCCCCTTTCCCTCACCTACCCTCCCTTAATCAGCCTGGCAGTATATTTACCAGCCAAATCGTCAGTGTTACTATGTGCTTCGTTACCAGCACCTGCCTGCCTAATCCACAGACTACTGATTCTTTGCTTAACCCCTTTGGATAAGTTTTCCTGTTCGGACTGCCTTCCCGGTTTTAACCCTCGCCTGCCTTGCGACTCTGTAAACTTGTGCATCTTCTCAATTAAATCACTGAACGGGTCTTGTCTGCCTGCTTTGTCTGCGTTTGGGTCCCATCCCAGTTGCCTCGGTTGCGCTCACCAACCGTGACAAGCTTTGAAGGTGCCCTGTGTACTTTTTTTAAACAAACTTTGGTTTCTGTTTACATTCAGTGTTGCTCACCAAAACACATTATGCACATTAAATGCATTTCCTTCCTCATAAAATATATTTTTTTAAGTTTGAAACCTGCATTGTTTACATCCATGTTTACTTGTCTTCTTCTTCCGTGCCATTGTTGACACATTGCTGCGTTATGTGTTACTGCAACAGAAGAGTGAGGGAGCAACAACTGTAGGCCTGGTGGCTCCGTGTGTGACGTGGAGGACACTGACCACCGCTCACTGTAGCATGGACGGAGACGTACAGCTGGCTAACAGCCATGAGCCGCTACTGTCAGACTCTGTGTGTCTCTAAGACAGGGAATCTGCTGGAGCTTTGACCATCACTAGAAGCACATTTATGTCTCTTTGAGAGAGTCACTGTGTTGTAGCTTATCTAGCAGCTACTACGAGAGGTTCTCCGCTGTGTGTGTCTGTGGGGGAGTGTCAGTACATAGTCATAGCCCTGCTGTGTATCAGTACTTAGCTGTAGCCCTGCTGTTTATCGCGGTTAAAGTTAGGCCTACTGTTCGTCAGCTCCAAGTATCTTTTTAAGCTCTGAATACAGCTCAGTTATCAGCGCATGTGTTGTGTTTACTGAAGAGGAAAATATCTCCTTCATGTACAACGTTGTTTTTCCACGAGCGCTCATCAGTCTTACTAATGCTAATGCAACCAGCAGGGGGGTCAACATAGGCTACGTAATAGACCTCTGATGTAGCTTAGTCTTGCCTATTTAGTCACAGGTAGCAGTGAGGGGCCGGAGAAATTAAAGATCCAAGCAGACACATACTAGCTAATTTAGAGCAGAAAAAGCTTTTTTTTTTTGTTATACACACACAATATGAATTTTGTAACATCATATGCCAACAAGAATATATGTGAATATGTGTACAGTAAAAAAGACTTCTTTAACTACTCTAGCTAAGTTTGGCCCTTTCTCAGAACTGTCACCTTTTTCATCCCAGTGGAGTTTGCAGGCCTGAATACCATCAGCAGGAATGAATGTGTCGCGTATCACCTGCGTGCTTGCGAGTGTGAGTGTGCATCCTCGTGCCCATGCACGACAACCACCACAACGTGGACACACCCATAAAAACATTGCTCTACAGCGTTACTAGTGGTCAAAAACTCCACTGGGTGCCTTTGCCCTTTCAGTGGCATTGAAGGTCATAGACATATTTGCTGTTCAATCTTTGTAGGATTTATATCTCTGCATCTGCATTTATCTTAGCTATATTATAGTGTATTATATTTTGATTGCACATCTCTTATTTCTTACTAGAAATAATTGTCTCGTTGTGGACTTACTTATTATTTCTATTAGTACTTCTATTCCTGTGTGCAGACGTGACAGTGAGCAGCTGTAACGAAAGAGTTTCCCCTCGGGGATCAATAAAGTATTTCTGATTCTGATTTCTGATTCTGCTCTCCATGTTTGAATAACTGCTTTATTTTCCTTTTAGCATTTAAAATATTTCTTCCCACGTTTATTTATTTACATTTATTTTAAAATGTAAACTTGTTAAAACTCTAACAAGGTTAATTTATATTAACTATATAAGCAGTCATATTATTTCTCACAGTTCAACTTGAGCCCATGTTTTTTCCCCATGTTCTCCAACCATATCTGAGACATTTTGTCTGCATTAAAAAGTTTGTCTGTATTAGCTAATGTCAGTAGAAACTGTGATGCAGTTAGGTATCTCCAAGACTTCTTGTCTCTCACCTTTCTCAGACTGTTCATCTTTGGTCACATTCAGATACGCAGCTGGTTTTCCATAACAGTAGTAGAGTCCAGCATCATCAGGCTGCACGTCTGTTATAGTCAACGTCTTTTCCTCAGCTGAATATCGAGCATGCCCATCTGTCTTATTTTGATTGGAAACAGTGGTGTTTGTTCCTCTGTTTTCTCTGATCCACGTTGCAACAGGTGGATTATCAACACCAGAGGGGCATGTAAGATTGACGTTGGTTCTTACTACTGCAGTGAGTCTGGCTGTTCCTGTACATGACAAAAAATAGTCAAGGAGTGAGTAAAAACTTAGATTTCAAGTTTTAAGAAGCACCATCATTAAATGCTCATGTATTCAGGATAAAGTTGTATGAAGAGTTTTGTCCCAAAACATGATTTCCTTTAAGGAACTGATTCCTGTTCTTACCCAGAGGGGGGAGGACTAGCATGGTCAAAGTACGTTTACTCAAGTGCTGTACTTAATTCTGAGGTACTTGTTCATACCCTGCTAGAAGATCTGTGAAGATTTTAAACGTGAATGTTTGTGATGAGCTGAAGGATGAAGAGTTTCCTTCGTGTGCTGAGAAAACTCTCCTCCTCCTGAAGCTGAATAAACTCTTTAACCCCCCCTCGGATCAGCTGGGAAACGCATCGTCACAGAGCTGAAAACAGGCTGTTTCTCTGAGCTCAGGGAGACTTTTTGGAGATACGTGGTTCTCACAGGACAGCAACGCTACAAACACGTGATGATCTTATAGACCATGATGCATTGCTGCAGGTTAAACTACCCAACAGTATATAAAGCAGTTAAAATGAGCTCAACCTGAAACATCTGCAGCAGTAAAATGCAACACACACATTAATGCAGGAGGAATATGAATCCAGAAACATCAGATATAATAAACACTGACAGGGAACACTTTACTGCACAAAGAGATTTGAATGCAGGACAGAGTGTGATATTAATACTTTTACTGAAGTAAAGGATCTTATTCTTACAATTGGAAAAATTGGGAATTACTAAATAAAGTTCTCTTCGTCACTGAATGATCAGACAGTGACGTTTACAACTGTCCAACATGTATTATGTGAATTCAAATGTAGAGAAGCACAAAAGCAAATAATACTTCTATAAAGAAATTAATTCAATTTAATTAACAGAAATTAGTTATGAACACAGTCTAATCTTACTAGTCAATGGAGGATGAATGTAAAACATAATTTTTCATTATTATTATCTAAGAAATTAATTAGTATATTTTTACAAATTAAAAATATTATAGTTTTACAAAAGTTGAGTTATTGAAGGTAAAAACACATTTACATCTAAAATATACTACTTTATTAATATGCAGATGAATTTCTCACACCAATACTCAACAAAATTGACTTTACATGAAACATTTAGTAGGAAGACATGATTTTGAAACAGAGAGAGAAAACAGAAAGCAGAACAACTTTATTAAAGTTTGATGTTACCTGATGGGATCACCGTCAGCTCCACAGCCGGTTCATTATTACAGAAGTATCTTCCAGCGTCTGAGACGGTAACTCTGCTAATGTGAAGTGACTTATCTGCCAATGAACTGTATCGTTTGCCTGGGTCATTGTGTCTTATATCTCCGTCAGCTTCAACTGTAAGTATGTCAACTTTGTTTCCATTAATCTCTCTGCTCCACAGAGTGAGGACATCGCAGAGAGATGGAGGCCTTCTCCTCAAATACTTGATGGATTATTTCTGCAAAAGAAACACAAATTACATAAATTAAATAAGATAAATAAGAATCTGTTTTTAGAATGTCAGCATCTAATAATGCAGTATTTTATAGTGTAAATATACAGTTTTGTAACATGCACGTTGTCGTAAGGGGTGCTGTATGGAGGTATGTGGACCCAAAAGCAGATGACGAGGAAGCGGTCTCAGGGTGAAGTAGCCAGATGACTACCGTGTTTATTGTGGGGTGGAATGCAGGCAAGAACAGGCAGAGGTGAGCAGACAGGTAATGAGCAGACAAAAGCCAAACAAGGTCCACAGGAGAACAAAGAATCCAACACAACTTACAGAGACAATGCTCGGCAGGAACAACACCACATGTACAACAATGATCCAACACAGAACAAAGAAGAGACCCAGACTAAATACCCCAGGGGAGGTGACACAACGAGACTCAGGTGCAAACAATCAAGGGAGGGCCAACAATCAAAACTGGAGGGAAAACACAGACAGGAAGTAAAAACACAAGACACACAAGGGAAAGAGAATACTACAAAATAAACCAGGAAGTGACAACACCAAAACTACCACATACATATCATCATCATTGTTAAATATAAACCTGCACACTGCATATGCTGTAAATAGACATGTATACATGCATATATTGTACATAACCACCTACCTCATGTATATAAAGTAATCTATTACCATATTTATTCCAGCGCTCTTGTTTTCTTGCGTATGTTGTTGCTTTTTCTTTCACCTACTTATATGTATATTGTAGTTAAATGTTTGTGTTTACCTATCTTTGTTCAATGTTGCTGTCCTTGATTTTAACTGTATGTTTATTTCCATCTCCCTGTAAATTGTTCTGTGTGTAACACTGAGAGCAACTTTAAACTAGAGTCAAATTCCTTATATGTGTTTACATACTTGGTCAATAAAGTTGATTCTTAATATGTCCTTTTTAATCTGTGTTTGTACGATATAAATCAGCTATATAAATATATTACTGACACAAGCAGCAAGCCCAGAACGTAGCAAGACCTCAGAGTAGTGTGGCCTTCATGTACATAATGACTAGTTCAAACACATTGTTGTTAAATTATTCTACAAACAAAAGTGCATAAAATATAAAGTATTAAGACAGGTGAGATAAAGTCCATCCATCCATCTTCTTCCGCTTATCCGGGGCCGGGTCGCGGGGGCAGCAGTCTAAGCAGGGACTCCCAGACTTCCTTCGCCCCAGACACTTCCTCCAGCTCCTCCGGGGGGATCCCGAGGCGTTCCCAGGCCAGCCGAGAGACATAGTCCCTCCAGCGTGTCCTGGGTCTTCCCCGGGGCCGCCTCCCAGTGGGACATGCCCAGAACACCTCCCGAGGGAGGCGTCCAGGAGGCATCCGGATCAGATGCCCTAGCCACCTCAGCTGGCTCCTCTCGACGTGGAGGAGCAGCGGCTCTACTCGAGCTCCCCGTGTGACTGAGCTCCTCACCCTATCTCTAAGGGAGCGCCCAGCCACTCGGCGGAGGAAGCCCATTTCGCCGCTTGTATCCGCGATCTTGTCCTTTCGGTCACTACCCAAAGCTCATGACCATAGGTGAGGGCAGGAGCGTAGATTGACCGTAAATCGAGAGCTTTGTCTTTCGACTCAGCTCCTTCTTTACCACAACGGTCCGATACAGCGCCCGCATCACTGCAGACGCTGCACCGATCCGCCTGTCAATCTCACGCTCCATCCGTCCCTCACTCGTGAACAAGACCCCGAGATACTTAAACTCCTCCACTTGGGGCAAGGACTCCCCACCCACGCGAAGAGAGCAAACCACCTTTTTCCGGTCAAGAACCATGGCCTCAGATTTGGAAGAGCTGATTCTCATCCCAGCTGCTTCACACTCGGCTGCAAACCGTCCCAGTGCATGCTGCAGGTCCTGGTTTGAAGAAGCCATCAGAACGACATCATCTGCAAACAGCAGAGATGAGATCCTGTGGTTCCCAAAACGGACACCCTCCGGCCCCTGACTGCGCCTAGAAATTCTGTCCATATAAATTATGAACAGAACCGGTGACAAAGGGCAGCCCTGGCGGAGTCCAACATGCACCGGGAACAGGTCTGACTTACTGCCGGCAATGCGAACACAGCTCCTGCTCCGGTTATACAGGGACCGGACAGCCCTTAGCAAAGGGCCCCGGACCCCATACTCCCAGAGCACTCCCCACAAAGCGCCCCGGGGCACACGGTCGAATGCCTTCTCCAGATCAACAAAGCACATGTGGACTGGTTGGGCAAACTCCCATGAACCCTCGAGCACCCGATGGAGAGCATAGAGCTGGTCCAGTGTTCCACGACCGGGGACGAAACCACTCTGCTCCTCCTGAATCCGAGGTTCGACTATCGGACGAATTCTCCTCTCCAGTACCCTGGAATAGACCTTACCGGGAGGCTGAGAAGTGTGATCCCTCTGTGATTGGAACACACCCTCCGGTCCCCCTTCTTATACAGAGGGACCACCACCCCGGTCTGCCAGTCCAGAGGCACTGTCCCAGACCGCGCACGCGATGTTGCAGAGACGTGTCAGCCAAGACAGTCCCACAACATCCAGAGACTTAAGATACTCAGGACGGATCTCATCCACCCCGAAGCCTTGCCACCAAGGAGCTTGCCAACAACCTCAGTGACTTGGCCAGGGTGATGGATGAATCCGCCTCCGGTCCCCAGCCTCCGCTTCCTCTTCGGAAGACGTGACAGCGGGATTGAGGAGATCCTCAAAGTATTCCTTCCACCGTCCGACAACATCCCCAGTCGAGGTCAACAGCTCTCCACCCGCACTGCGTACAAGGTGTTGGTGAAGAACTGCTTCCCCCTCCTGAGCCGTCGGACGGTTTGCCAGAATTTCTTTGAGGCCGACCGATAGTCCTCCTCCATGGCCTCTCCGAACCTCTCCCAGTCCTGAGTTTTTGCCTCTGTGACCGCACGGGCTGCAGCACGCTTAGCCTGCCGGTACCTGTCAGCTGCCTCGGGAGTCCCACGAGCCAACAAGGCCCGATAGGACTCCTTCTTCAGCCTGACGGCATCCCCTTACTTCGGCGTCCACCACCGTGTTCGGGGATTGCCGCCGCGACAGGCACCAGAAACCTTGCGGCCACAGCTACGAGCCGCGCATCGACAATGGAGGTGGAAAACATGGTCCACTCAGACTCAATGTCCCCAACCTCCCCCGGGATCTGGGAGAAGCTCTCCCGGAGGTGTGAGTTGTAGACCCTGCTGACAGAGGGCTCCGCCAGACGTTCCCAGCAGACCCTCACGATATGCTTGGGCCTGCCAAGTCTGTCCGGCTTCCTCCCCGCCAGCGGATCCAACTCACCACCAGGTGGTGATCGGTTGACAGCTCCGCCCCTCTCTTCACCCGAGTGTCCAAGACACGCGCGGCCGGAGGTCAGATGATACGACAACAAAGTCGATCATCGACCTCCCGCCTAGGTGTCCTGGTGCCACGTGCACTGATGGACACCCTTGTGCTTGAACATGGTGTTAGTTATGGACAAACTGTAACTAGCACAGAAGTCCAACAACTGAACACCGCTCGGGTTCAGATCAGGGGGGCCGTTCCTTCCGATTACCCCTCTCCAGGTGTCACTGTCGTTGCCCACGTGGGCGTTGAAGTCCCCCAGTAGAACAACGGAGTCCCAGGGTGGTGCACTATCTAGTACCCCTCCCAGGGACTCCAAGAAGGCCTGGTACTCTGCACTGCTGTTCGGCCCGTAGGCCGCCACAACGGTGAGAGACCTGTTCCCCACCCGGAGGCGGAGGGACGCGACCCTCTCGTTCACTGGGGTAAACTCCAACACGTGACGGCTGAGCTGTGGGGCTATGAGCAGGCCCACACCAGCCCGCCGCCTCTCCCCGCCCGGCAACGCCAGAGAAATGGAGCGACCAGCCCCTCTCGAGGAGACGGGTTCCAGAGCCCAGGCTGTGCGTGGAGGCGAGGCCGACTATATCTAGCCGGTAACGCTCAACCTCCCGCACAAGCTCAGGCTCCTTCCCCCAGCGAAGTGACATTCCATGTCCCTAGAGCCAGTTTCTGTGTCCGGAGATCTGGCGCGCCGGCCCCTGCCTTCGACTGCCGCCCAGATCTCTCTGCACCGCCCCTTACGGATCCTCCTGCGGGTGGTGGGTCCACGGGAGGGCGGCCCCACGCCGCTCCTTCGGGCTGTGCCCGGCCGGGCCCGTGGGGAAAGGCCCGGCCACCAGGCGCTCGCCGTCGGGCACCCACCCCAGGCCTGGCTCCAGGGTGGGGCCCGGTAGCGCCAATCCGGGCGACGTAACTGGCCTTGATTTTAAATACTCCATAAGGGTCTTCTGAACCGCTCTTGGTCTGACCCGTCACCCTGGACCTGTTTGCCATGGGTGACCCTACCAGGGGCATACAGCCCCAGGCAACATAGCTCCCAGGGTCATTCGGGTACTCAAACCCCTCCACCACGTTAAGGTGGCGGTTCAAGGAGGGGTGAGATAAAGTAATGCACATAATAACAGATTAAGTTGAAAAGTCCTTACCTGCAGTGACATTACAGCCCAGAACGAAGGCTAACAGGCAGCTGTAGATCTTCATCTTCAGACAGACTGAAATGACAGAATAATGTCAAAATGACGACATTTTCTGTGTGAGCTGAGAACAGGAAACGCTGGGTGTATACGTGTTTCTCAAAAAAAGAAACAACATTTCTCAACACATCTTAGTGGCTTTTTTTTTTTTTAAGTAATACTAATGTTTCCTGTGTCTACTAATGTGATGAGAACAACTGTGACAAACCTCACTGATAAACTCAATGTGTGGGCTCATTTCTGCTGCGTTCTGGGTTTATCTGCATCGATAGAAGCCTGATATGAGACGGAATTGCAGTGATCGTGTCTTGTCTGATCAAAGCAGGCAAAACTATGTGTTAGAAAAAGACAGTTGTGTTTACACCGAAACGGCACTGGAGCAAGTTTTCCTTGTGAAACGAGACACAAAGATGTCTTTAAGCAAAGCCTTCAATCCCTGAACCCCACCAGTGAAGCTGCCCAGTGGACGTTGAGACGCAGCTCCTGATGTGAATTGCGGTGTTTTGTTATTGGACCTCTGTGCTGGTTGTAACCAACACTGTGTATGTTTGCAGACCTCCTCAGGCCAAAGATCAATCACATCTTAGGCCCCATTTACACTTACAGGAGTCTCGTAGCCACATAAAATCCAGATGAGATAGTGGTTTAGTTTAGCTAGTGTTTGCTAACAACCATCCATAACCCCAACATATGAATGAATCTTATTTACGAAATACGAGCGCGACAAAAGTTTCATCGTCTTCACGGCTCTAGCTCACGCTGCTGTCTCACGCATACAGATCATTCAGTGGCTGAACTGATCGGGGATCAGATGTATTTGATCGTATGTGTAGGAATGGCTGGAGCCACTTTTCCTTGTTGTTTTTATGAGACAAAGAACAAACGAGCCAGAACATGGAGGTATTATGAACATCAGACAGTGAGTGGCTGTTTCCACACACTGTCTGATGTTTACTGATGTAGTTACACAATGGGAGGAGGAAGACGGACGCATGAGCCTCAAACCTCCTCCAGAGGTGGTTTGAACAATCGGATTTTGGTCCCTCTTGAATGCTTATTGGATGCATTTACACTGAGCTTGTTTCAGATCAGTGACGCATGAAGTGACTCACTGTAAACGGGATCTTAGTAATACCATCATTTCTGTGGCCGTATGTCTTGGACAATAAAAGTGAGGGGGATTATCCCCAGTGGAATTTACAGAAAGATGGTTGTTAAATACTAAAAATGTCAGCGTTGATGATTAGGAGTGTGAGAATCTATTGCTGGCTCAAATGTAGTTACACAATTCCTCTTGCTGCTCAAATCATCTGTTACGCTCTCATGTCTGTCCTCCCTTGCGCACAAATCTGAGGCTAAGAATAAAGTACACAGAGGAAATGAACATCTGTGAGTGTGGGTGTGAGAGACGGAAAACAGCTTACGTGTCCACCCAGCGAGGCTGTTTTGTGCTGTAGATGCAACATTTAGTATGCAGACTGTGAAACAGGAAGAAAAACGTGAAAGCAAAACTTTGATGAAGTTTGATGTCACCTGATGAGGTCACCGTCAGTTCCACAGCTGGTTCATTATTACAGAAGTCTGAAACACGAACTCTGTATTTTTAACAGTGTTTTTAGAATACTTTCCTTTTACTGTGCAAATGAATCCAGAGGTCAAAAAAGTCTTTCCACACACTGAAGTTCATTTTGAAACACAAGCTTTAATTCAGCAGAACACATGTAACTTTATCCAGGAAACAGGCGGATGAAAACGAGTTACATACAAACACAAAGCAGAAATGAACTTGTGTGCATCATTTGTTAATGATGCACAAAAATAGAAATAGGGAAGGGTGTAGCAATCATGTAAGTCAGTGGTAGATAATGGGTAGAGAGCAATGTGAAGTGGAAGTGGGATGTCAGCAAAGGAAGATGTTTTGCATGATATCACATTATGAAGCAGTAAGTAGTAAGCATGAAGGAAGAAAACTTTATTCTAAATCGCATTTTTAATCATGCAGATTGCTAAAAAATCCAGCCCTGCAACGTAACCCTACTTAACAGTATATTATCTGTTTCCCACCATGTGTTTCAAACGTTTTAGTGTTTTTTATTAATTAAAGTCTGGTTTTAGTGGCCTTTAACAAACAGTTACCATGATGTCTTAGCGTGCTGCAGCGCTAGTAAAACATAATAGGAGCTTAACTAAATCACTAAAAGTTTCTTATATCTGTAGTAGATACTCATGTATTTTAGATTATGGATGGTAAACCAAGGAACATGTTTCACTTTTTTGACTCTGTTGTAATCATCTATTGCATGTCTGTCCTGAAGACTCCTCTGTTGCTCTTCCTCAGGTTTCTTCCATTTTTTCTGTGTTAAAATGTTCTTTTTTTGGGGGGTGAGTTTTCCTTATCTGAACTGAGGGTGTTGATGCTGTACAGATTTAAAGCCCCTTGTGGCAAATTTGTGATTTGTGATATTGGGCTATTTTAATGAGAATTTACTTAACTTGAATTGACTAATGACTAAGTCGCTACCATATAGGGGCCCAAAAGTGACACAGGAAATAAATAAATGAAAAAATAAATGACAGTGATTAATTAAAAATAAATAAATAAATACATTTTAACATACAATATTTTCCTCAACAAGTCCGCCAACCTATACGACCACATAGGTGGTTTGTTCCTACCCTCTACTATGACCCACAGGAGCGTTTCCTTAATTTGCGCCCCTACCAGTGGCAGTTGAGGGCGGGCTGCAAGCATACGTTACATACGTTAAACACGTGGTTTAGGCAAAAAAACGACTTGGTTAGGCTTAGGAAAAGATCATGGTTTGGGTTCAAATAAGTACGTATGTCACGTAACTAACGTGAATTAAGTTACGTAAGTCACATACGTTATGTAACTTAAAACTTTTTGGTCACTTTTGGACTTTTGGTTCGACGTGGGACACGAAGCCCAGTCTCCTGGGTGAAAGTCCTTTTTTGTTTGTGCCATCCATCCAACCCACCACCTCCATAAGCGGGCTTTCTAGCTCTTTATACTACGTCACCTGACTTCCTGGTTGGCTCCCGTCATAATTACCACAACCACTAGAGGTCGCACCCTACAATAAATGTAAACATGGGTCGTAATAAGCTGCTTGCACAAACGACCTATATGGACGTTTTTCTGGTGAGGACAGTCTGATTTTTCTGTATTTCTTCATTCATTTATTTATTTCCACTTTTTTATTTAATTTATTTATGTAGACATTTATTTTTATCCACATTTATTTATTTATGTATTTGTTTGTCCTTTATGATAATAAGGGAGGCTGTCACACATCGACATCATGGTCCTGCTTTGCTCTCATTGGCTGATCAATGACAGAGTGTATTAATTTGAGTTTCTTTTATTGTTAATCAACATATAATGCATATAATACATATTCCAAAGGTAAATTTCATGGAGCTTTAAAAGCTAATTTTACATGCGAACTGAGACATTTCAT
This sequence comes from Siniperca chuatsi, assembly GCF_020085105.1. Taxonomy (NCBI): domain Eukaryota; kingdom Metazoa; phylum Chordata; class Actinopteri; order Centrarchiformes; family Sinipercidae; genus Siniperca; species Siniperca chuatsi. The sequence continues at coordinate 2,324,790 of NC_058058.1, forward strand.
ATGTTATGTAGTGGTTTCGTATGTGAACCACATCACATTTGGGAATGACATGAGTATCTTAAAATTAAAAACTTCCAAAACGGAAAAATAAGCTTTTTTCCCCTCCGTACTTTCCTCTAAACAACAAGTCTCTACTGACAGGTCAAACTATAGATTGGTCATTGTTGTTTCCAGGTGCTTTCGGTTTCTCCAGTAAGAAATATGTGTTGTCACTAAGCTGCGTCGAACCTGCGGATTGAGAACATAAATTACAGTTAACAGAATTTGGGTGAAAATTATTTCCATCTGCTTCCCATTCAGTATTTTGATGATAGAGATTTTTGTTTCTGTTATTGCCAATTTTAAATTTAAGTGGCTGTATGAATGGGGGAACTCCAATGTAACAGTTACAAAATACGTGAGTTCTGGTGACTATATAGCTTTTGTAGATGTGTAATTTGCTCCTCTTTTATTTTGTTTTATTTGGAAAAACAAATGCAATCCGCCGTTTAACGTATCTCATGTTATAATGGTTACCTTTATTATTTCCTCTAAGTAAAGTGTTGTCGATCAAGGAATATGGGGACTCATTAGAAAGAAATGTGTCTGTAGAAAGAAATTAAATAGAATAAATATAAATTGTATGCAACCAGAAATATTTCACCAGAATATTTGGTTCAACGTTAAAATGTGTGAGTGTAACTTTACCAGTCTTCTTTTCCACTGGTGGAAGATCAGGGATGGTGGAATACGTGGGCTCATTTTGATTTGATCCATCTATTAAAACATTTACCAACAAGCATTAATAACCAGAACCAACTTACAGCAACTTTTCAGACTAATTTTACACCACAGGCATTGATACCTAATTAGAAAGCTGTAGCCATCAATACAGGATTAATCCGATTTATAAAGTGAGACAAGAAAGAAGAAGGAGAAGAGCCCTGATTGAAGATTTGTTTCAATAACTGCTGCTAACTCAATTCATGAGTCAACAATAATTGTGACGCAGCATCTCATAGTTACGCGATCTGTGTCTTATAATTACAGAAAAACTAAGCTGAGTCAGCGATATCCTGTAGTCATGAGATCATTTTCTCGTTTACTTTGTAATGATGAGATACGAATCTTGTGAAAAAAATGTAAACGTGAATATCAATCTTCACCATTTCAGATGACCACGATGACACCACCTAATTTAACCCTCCATTTGATGCGTTGAAAGATATTCATATCAATGACTAATACTATATAACACTAGATGACACGACACAATTTGTATGTTGATATTGCTCAGGCAGCCTAAATCGTCAGAAATGTTCAGGTACATGTATCATATCTACATAATATCAGTCCGCCAGTCCAACTTACTTCTCTTTCTGTGTCATTATTTGCTGTTAGCAGCAAGTACACTTGGACCTGAGATGCTTCCATAGAAATGCAATCCCATAAAAGAGCTGGTCACAAGCATCGGTTAGTGCCGATGTAGCATCTGATGTTATGAGTCGTGTGTCTGATAAATGAAATAAACCACGAGCAGAGATGACTCTGTTAGCATTTGGCTAACACTCCGTATGGCTCTCCTTACCTGAGCCGAATACCACAACAGCCTCATCAGTTCCTGTGACTACATTAATAAGATTCTCGTAATTATCAGATCCCTAGCCAATCTAATTACGAGATAAATATCTAGTGATTATGAGACAACGATCTTGTACTTAATGTAAGAGATAATGAGTCAGAATTATATTGGTAAGTATAAGTATGTAAATCTGAATTACCAGATACTGTCAGTATTTTTTTCCTTTCATGAATTCAGCGCAATGCTGTACAGCTGGAAGCTCTATCCCGATTTAAAATGTTTACATACTAAACCCCCAAAACACCCAAAGAGAGTCAGATTTTTTTCTGCTTTTCTTAAAGGTAGTAAAATATACTACATTTTAAGTCATTTTAATTTAGCATTTTGTAGCAACAATATTAAATATTTAAGGCCTGGTCACACCATTGTTGAATTGTTTACTGACGGGGGCGAAATAGAAAAAGGAAGTTGTCTGTCCGGAAAACTTCTTATTTCTCACCCTTTGTAGGCTGAAACTCTAATCCATCCTCTATCTCATCATAGACAGGGCAACTTTCTTCACTTCCTGAAAAAGAACGGAAGTGAACGTCACAATATTAGTAATCCAGTTAGTAATCATGATTATCTGCTTTAAAGTCTGACGACAAACAGGCTGCCTTTGATGCCAGATAGTTGAGGGGCGAGTTAATCTGCGCAAATTTGTGACGTTGACCAATAGCAAGCCATCTTGACATTGCTATCCTTTAAGGGAGTGGAGAGTCGGAGAGTCCAAAATGGAGGATGCTATCGTAGTTTATTAGCTGAGTGTCACCATCCAGTTTTATGGAAGCTGCTCTGTCAGAGTATAAACTGCTCAGAGACAGTATTTCACACACAGTTAGGAGACAGCAGTCGATGGTACAAATCCATCTTTGGAATAAACTGTGAGAACTTATTACTTTGTCCCAACTGGGCTAAGCTAACAAGCTGAGAGCTTCATTTTCCTTCTTTGATTATTTTTTAATTAATTAAATGTACAACAATGAACAAAATTCCAGGGGGGAGCACAGTAAAGAGAAAAGAGAAAGAAGCATGGAGCGCTTATGTGACTGGCTAGTGTGTCAGCGGTTAGCTCACTACCTACAGCAGTTCACCAACCAGCCCTGTGAGTATGTCACCAAGTTTTAGCTGTTTTTGCATGGGGACAATCGCATATCGTACTGTGTAAGAATATGTATATATACATATATCTTATGTATATATACATATATGTTTCATTTATTAGTTAATCTTCTCAACTTTCTATTCATTAAATTTCAGTTTGAATACATTTTTTCTTTGTATGTATGTACATACCTTGTTTTTTAAACCTGCATCTCCAAGTAAAGTAGATGATGATGAGGAGGAGGATGAGGAAGGGGACAGCTATTCCAAACACCAAACCAAGGGGTGGTTTCTTGTCTTTAGGAGACAAAACAGACAAATTAGAATTAATAATTTATAAAATATTGCATGTTATACACAGTACAGGGGAGCAGTGGACACAAACACAGCTTGTCTTACAGCAGAAATCAAACATCAAACACAAAGAGAGTATTATTATATAAAGTACAGTATGTAATTATGTGCATATGTAATTTCAACATAATTACATACACTAGATTATGTAGGCCTATCTGAATTTTGAATTGTAATATCTTAGTTTGAGATATCCCAAAAGATAATTAAGATATCTTTCAGTGCTCTGAATTAAATCTTTAACAGAAATTAGAACTAGTCAGAACTACATTGAAGATATCTTGAATTTGCTTTAATGTAAATGGAGGTATCTGGTATTCACATTTCAAATATTCATTACAATTCAAAATTAAATTGTAGATATCTCTAATTATATTCTCCATATAAAATTCATTCTTACGAGTCAAAATGTAATTAAAGAAATTAATTAAGCCTTTGACTGGTCATAAATGCACTCTTGACGTCAGGTTTCTTGTTGTGACTTTGTTTCTTTGTTGTAGTTGTATCAGTGTTTGCCAGAGTCGGCGTTAATGATACAGATGTTGCTGCTGGAGGAGGTGCTGCTGCCGTCGATGTTGTTCTTGCTTCTGTTTGTCTTGCTGAAGGCGTATTTGGAGTTGTTGGTGTTGAGGTTGCTGTGGCCTTTTTACCTTCAGTGTGAGATAGAGGACGTACAATACAGGGCACATTGTTTGCCATATTTTACCAATGTAATACAGAAGTCACAAAATCATTCACCATTTTTGAAAAAGGAACACCACTTTCATTTCATGAGTTGTCTACCAACAATGTTCTCACGACTAAAACCACTTTTCATGCAGAGCGTGTTGTGTGCTCGACTTCCCATATTAGACTGCAACCTCACAAGTTCCATTTGTACGCACTGTTTAATCTGCCCTAGACTCTTACTGAATATCTCTTTGTCTCTATATTCTTTGAATGACTGCTTTATAATTCTTTTTGCATTAATTTTTTTTATTTGTTTGTCTTTGAGTTCTTGTCTCTCAGCTCTCTCAGGGTGATCACCTTTCAACAATTTACCAATTTAATATTGAGATCTGTTTCATCTTACTCTTGTCCTTTCTTCCTTTCTTTCCGGGTTCCTTGATGTGACTTTGTTTCTTTGTTGTAGTCGTATCAGTGTTTGCTGGCACCGATGAATCCGTCTTTCCATTGACATTGCATGAACTTGTGCTGCCTCTAAAATTCACTTCATGTTAGAGGTCCTTTTAGGTGGATTTTATTACCATGGGACAGAGCCTGTTTTTAGTCTTTATGCTAAGCTAACCAGCTGCTGGCTGTAGCTTCGTATTTACCATAAAGACATTAAAGTGGTATCAATCATTTTATCAAACTGTTAGCAAGAAAGTGAAATAGCATATTTCTAAAAAATGTCGAATGATTCTTTTAAATAATTGCTTTACTCTGCCTTACTATCGCCCAAATTTCAGTGTTCCTCTCTGACTTGTAGTCTCTCACCTTTGGTCACATTCAGATACACAGCTGGTTTTCCATCACAGTAGTAAAGTCCAGAGTCAACAGGCTGCACGTCTGCTATAGTCAACGTCTTGTTAACTGGTGAAACATAAAACCTTCTTTGTTGTTGTATTTCACCAGTGTCTCTGCTCCATGTTGGAACATCTGATCCTCCAACATCAGGAGGGCATTTCAGAGTGACGCTGGTCCTCTCTGTAGCAGTGAGTCTGACTGTCCCTGAACACAACATAGAAAACCAGATTCAAGTTATAACGCACCATCATAAACTCATCACACATATTCAGTATAAAGTCGCTGGCCATGTGAAGAATCTTTCCAAAAACAGAAACTGACACGTTACTTCGCAGAGGTATTGTCATTTCAAGTGTTCTCCATGAATAAGTTCCTGAATGAGGTTTTAGAGGAGAGGACTTAATTTGGCGTCATCTTTCTCATGTGACTCTACATGAACAAGAGGACTTGTTTCTTTTACAGGATTTAAACAGAAAGTCTCGAGATATCATTTTCCTGTGTGAGACCTGTGCACCACCATAAACATTCAGTTTAAACAAACACACCAGAAGTGAAAACACACAATTTACATACACGAAACAATTACAAATGGCATTCGAAATGCTTCAGTATAATGTTTTAAAATCTTCTGAAGAAATAACAGATCTGAATTTCAAAGTTTGTTGTAACTCATTCTCTTTGTGAGGAGCTCAGTTTGAACAGAAAGTGTAAATGTCTTGTGACATTATTATTACTGTACTGAGATGTGATCAGAGATAGTTTGGCAGTTTGTTGCAGTTTTAAAGATAAATAATGAAGTAATGTATTTGATTCAATGTTAAGTGAAGCATGTTAAAATCTTTAAATAAATAAAAATAAAATTACTAACAAAACAAATACACAGAAATGCAGAAGAACAACAAAAAGCTTCTCAACGACAGTAACAGGAAGTAAATGTTAAAAATGAATTACCTTCTGTTCCTGCCAATCTAATGTAGCATGAAATTAAAACCTGATTTTGAGTAAGTATTCAAATTATAAGTAATGATTGTATTATATATTGTAAAATAGTTGTTATTAAAGGTAAAAAACACATTTTATTAATGTTCTGATGTGTTTCTATTATTAAAGATTAAGAAACATGGAACATTTATCTCAGAGACATGATTCTGAAACAGAGAGAGAAAACAGAAAGCAGAACAACTTTATTAAAGTTTGATGTTACCTGATGGGATCACCGTCAGCTCCACAGCCGGTTCATTATTACAGAAGTATCTTCCAGTGTCTGAGACGGCAGCTCTGCGAATGTGAAGAGACTTATCTGCCAATGAACTGTATCGTCTGCCTGGGTCATTGTGTCTTATATCTCCGTCACCATCAACTGTAAGTATGTCAACTTTGTTTCCATTAATCTCTCTGCTCCACGTCACTTTACCCTCCACAGAGTGAGGACATCGCAGAGGAGAGATGGAGGCCTTCTCCTCAAATACTTCATGGATTATTTCTGCAAAAGAAACACAGATTACAATAAATAAGGATGTGTTTTCAGAATGTCAGCATATCTGTTATTGCAAGGAACTCAAAAGTGGTTTACTATCAGTCAGAATCACATTTAACTGAGTGCTCATTGAATGTGACCTTGTTAAATGAATTTGAACTTGGTGTTGTCACATTATAACCAGACTTTCACACTAACGATGCACGGGAGGGTTGTTTTCAGAGCAGGTTTAACATCTGCACGAGTGGAAGTGGAGTAAATTTCCACAAAGTGTTCGACCCAAAGTTCAACCAACTTTAACTCTGACCGCTAAATATCCCGGCATCTACGCTGAGTGTCCAGTGGCATTCTGACAGACAGGAGGTGGAGATTCGACCAACAGTTATATCGTCACACTACAATAATAACGGACTTTATTGGCATAAAAGCAACAAGCAAATATCTGAGCAGATGAGGATATGACTTTAGAAAATATGTTGTTTACTATTCCATTGAATTAAAGCTTAATTATCTGTAGTTGAATCGATCTGTATCCTTAAAGCATTAAAGTAGCACATTATTCACGTAAATCTGTCAAGACTGTTTACACACTTCCAGAGGTAATGGTTGTCTCTTCTTGCTCTTCACACAAATTTTCGAATTTCCTGTGAACATTTGCTAGGAGTTGAACTACAAACATCACGCACTCTGTGAAATGATAAAAAGTTAAACACTATTAAAACTGATGAGAGACAGTGTTGCACAGAATGGATTCATTTGAAAAGTCCTCACCTGCAGTGACATTACAGCCTAGAGCAAAGGCTAACAGGCAGCCGCAGATATTCACCCTCATCTTCATACAGACTGAAGTGACTGAACAGACAAACAGTGACCACAGCTTCTGTTTGAGCTGAGAACAGGAACTCAGCTGCCTGGCTGTTAAAGTGTCTTCCTCTAACAAAAAACCACAGATGAATGAAAGAAACTCAAACTACATCAACTGAAAATCCATGAAAGAAAACATTACTTTGCAATGAGAAGTTATTAAAATGAAACAAGTGGAGATGAAATATTAAAAAAGAAATTCAGTAACCACAATTCAATTAACCAAAATAAAATGGTAAAAACTGAACAATGAGAGCAAACAGCAGACCTGCCAAACAAAGAAAGACAAACAAAACCACCTCATTTTGGGTGAACAAAGTTTCAGACTATATTTAGACTTTGATGGTTTCACAAGAATTTCCCAGCCACTGTTTAGAGCTGTAGCTAACCACACACAGCTACGAAACACCACACCCTTGATGGTGAGTGCGGAAACGTGCAACTAAGTGTTATTAGGTGGAAAGACTTGTGTTATTTTTACACCTGCAGATCAGAGCAGTTAAACATGTTTACACTTGATAAGAAATGAATTCCTCTTTGTTAGCCTTCTTTTATGATATTTTACTGTAAGTACACATGAAAAATGTGCAAGAAAGCCGAATGAAAAAAGTTTGTGACTTTAAAGCATAATTGTGTAATTAAAAGACTTTTTTAAAGGCGGACTTAGAATAAACTGATATCAACCCACAGTGCTGTTTTACATCATCACTCTGTGACAAAGCATTGGAGTTTTTATTCTAATTAAAGTGCTGTAATTGCCTCATTATATACATGAAATACAATGCTAACATGCTGATGTTTACCATATTCACCATCTTAGTTTAGCGTGTTAGCATGCTAAGATTAGTAAATTACTACCAAACACCACAGCTGTGGACTGTAGAGAGATGAAACGGAGGACTTGGACTTGTCTGCTGGGAGACTCGACGTGCTTGAGAGTTGAAGTGAAAAAGGTGAGGAGACTTAACTTGTTGATCCATAAATATTGTAAAGTGCTGTGCGGTGCTTATTATGGTGATATGGGCAATGTCTCCATTTAACACACACTTTGATTCGCAGCAGGTGGCACCAGAGTTCAGATCAGAGAAATTAGCCTTTCATACAATTGAATCAACTTCTTCATATCCACCATCGCCTATATTCCTCCCTGCAGCCATGCAAATGATTCAGGAGCACTTAATGTGTCAGTTCCTTCTTTTGATATAAATTATCAATGCGTTTTCACTTGTCTATTGTAGTATTACCTATTTTCCATGCTGCCTGCCTCCCTGCCTATCCAAATACAAAATACAGCTGTATTGGCATTACCTCATCATTGTTTGGGGTCTCACAGACCCAACTAATAATAATAATAATAATACGAATTGCAAAATCAACCAATTTGTTCTTTACATTTGTTTTTTCTTTTCATTCAGTTTTCCTTCTTTTTGCAAAAACTGGATTTGCACATTTCATGAGGGTAAAAATACAGAAATGTTAAATGGGCTATTCATGAACAAATATGATAACTTTGTTTTTCAAAATGTAATTTAAAGACAAAGAAATGTACAGTACAATTCTAATAAAATTAGGAGAAGTATCAAAAATGCTAAGTGTGTTCTCTGAGTAAATGATAAGAGACATCCAAATGGAAACTCAATACATATTTACAACTCTTACAACAACTATTTATAAATGAATGTTTAATTCATTAACAGCCAAAATAAGACAGTCTTTGTGTGTGGGAGGAAACCGGAGTACCCGGGGTAAACCCATGCCATCACGGTATGAAAATCAGACTCCACACAGCAGGGTCAGGCCCGGGAATCGAACCCTCATCTTCTTGTGTGAGGTCGGATTTTCATACCGTGTGGCCCTAATAGAGCCGGAGTTGCCCTAAAAAACTGAAACGTGATACGACCGCATCACATTTCAGCTTTCCAAAGCGCTTCAGAAGCAGGTTTCTTCTCTTAGGGCTTCATGTTGTCTTCTGATGGTCTCTTTCTTGGCCTTCATCGCTGTACACTTCCCCTCCAGAGCTTTTTCTTTGTCTACTTTTTTATTCAGCTTCTGGAGTTCTCTACGAAGGGCGTCAGTCTGCCAGCTCATGGCGTCTTTCTCCACTTTCAGTGAATTGTACATGATGGCCAAAACCTTTTCACCTTGGAGTGCGTTGCGGAGCTCCTGAACCTTGAGTTGCAGAGCACAGTTTTCTCGGCTCAGGGCTTCGTTCTCTGCTTTTGTCACATTGTTCTTCTCCTCCAAAGCTTGTTCCTTTGAGAGCTTTTTCTCCAGCTGCTCAAGTTCATTTTGCAGAGTTTGGTTTTGGTTGGTTAGAGCTTTCTTCTGTGCCTTCATTGACTTATAATTTGCCTTAAAAACACTCAGATTTCCGAGGTTCTCGTTGAAAATCTGAATTTCTTCAGTCACTCTGTGGTTTTTTTGCTTCAAGGCGTCTGTCTGCTCCTTCAGCACATCATGCTTGTACCGCCAGTCTTCTTCATTTAGAAGCTTCTTGTAGATCTCCGAATGTGTTTTAATCAGGACTCTACTTTGTGCCAGCATGACTTTCTCCTCAGCTTCCAGTTCTTTGTATTTGTCCTTTAAAGTTTTTCGAATCTGGAGCTGTCTGTTGACGGCCTGGATTTGCTCTTGCAAATTGTCGTTTTCTCTCCTCAAAACGTCCATGTGGTCCATCCTGTCCCTGCACAGGTCATCCCAGATCTTTACATTTTCATACTCTTTGTTGAGACCCTGGAGATCCTGCCTCAGGGCGTCATTTTGACGGCTCATGGCCTCTTTTGACACTTTTATTGCGTCGTTCATTTTGTGCAAAGCTTTTTCATTCTGGAGCTCTTTGTAGATCTCCTGAATCTCATGTAGCAAAGCGTCATTCTGATGGCTAATCGCCACCTTCTCGGCTTTCGCGACATTGTAGGATTCATTCAAAGCTTTGACGTGTTGATGCCTCTCCTTGAGCCCCACGATTTCCTCTTGCATGGCGTTGTTTTGCTGGTTCATCGCCTCTGTCGCCTTTTTCATTGCAGCGCACATTTCCTCCAAAGCAGTTTCATGTTGGAGTTTTTCCTGCAGGTCCTGAGTTTCTTTCTTGAGCTCCTCATGCTCTTGTCTCACGGCTTCACTCTCTGCTTTCAGTTCATTAAACCTGTTCTCAGAGGCTTTGTCATTTAGCCTTTTCTTGAGGTTTTGAATGTTTTGTCGCAGAGTGTCACTTTGACGGTCCAACGCCTCATTTGACGCTTTTGTAGTTTTATACATTGCATCTATAGTGCTATGATTTTTGACCTTGTCACAGAGCTCCCTCACTTCTTTTTGAAGGGAGATACATTTTTCTCTTGCAGTCTTTTCCTCTGCCTTCATTGTATCATATGTTGTCTCCAAACTTTCACAGCTGTTGATCTGTCTCTTGAGCTTGTGAATTTGGAGGTGCAGGGCCTTAAGTTGTTGGTTGATGGACTGCAGGCTCACATTCATGGCATCGTAGTCGCTACCCATACCTCTTTGTTCCTGGTGGAGGTCCATGTTGTTGTTCTCCGAGGACTCCTGAGGAGGGACGGTCTGTTGGTCACAACTCATTTTTTGCTCTGTTAAAGCTCGTCAGTAAAGAAAAACAAACACTTGTCTCTGTTTGCCACGGAAATACAGTAAAAAGCTGTTATTGTCAGTGTTGAAGAGAAAATAACCAAGCCACAGTACAATCGAGGTGAAAATACTCAGTGTCAGTGAGAGATGTGTTCGTGAGTAGAATGTTTCAGCCAGAACGCTGACTGTAGATCAGAGTACAGGACGTGACCTCACTGCCAGTTCTAGAATGGAACAGCTGAATGATGCTGACAATGCAGTACTGTATGCAGCCAGTAGGGGGCGCTGGCAACAATGAACTGTGGGACCCTCCTGACCCCCCCACCCCCATATACATTGTGTATGCACCCTTTTACCTTCAAGTACCCATCAAGTACAATGCACACAGCACACTACATGTAGCAGATTCATTAAACTGTATTTTCCCTAAATACAGTTTAGGCAAATACAGTGTCCATCCACTTTGACTGCGCTTGAGCACCAAGCACCATCGATGTAAACACAGAGTCCTCCGCCTTTCATCCCGCCGGAGTCTTGCGTTTCTTCCTTGGCTGAAAAGATGAGACTGAAAGTTCATTCTTGACCTTTTAAACAGGAGTTAACAAAACAATCTCATCTCTAATGGACCTTGTGGTGAGATTGTTTTGCTTTCAATCTCAAGTATATATATTATACTCCATCATTTTACTCTGCCTTATGCACTTTATTTGACTTCAAACTCAGATCATGTATTGCACTCGGGTGTTTTGATGCGCTTATTTGATTGGGTAAATAAAAGTGTAGCACGGGCCACGGAAGAACCCATTCAATTTTGGAGCGAATCCATGGCAAAAAAATAAAACATTTTTGACTTCCTCCATTTTCACACAAAAGTAAAATTTCATACTGAGCTGATTCAATTTAATTCAGTTTTATTTATATAGTGCCAAATCATAACAGAAGTTATCTCAGGGCACTTTTCATAAAGCGCAGGTGAAAAACTGTGACTCTATAATTTTAAATTGCTTTTGTAGAAATACACTCACTGTGGCTTAGAGGCAGAGCTGGTCGCCCACTAATCAGAAGATCAGCGGTTTGGTCTCCGGCTTCCCCCAGCCCGCATGAACCCCAAACTGCTCCCGAAGACTGTGCCATCTGTGTGTGAATGGGGTGAATGACATGTAGTGTAATTTAATTATTATTTACAATAATTTCCATGAGCAAGCACTTGGCGACAGTGGCAAGGAAAAACTACCTTTAAGAGGCAGAAACCGCGAGCAGAACCAGACTCAGGGTGGGAGAGAGACCAGGAGGAAAGAGAGCATACAGTAGCACAATGCAAGTTCCACATATAGATGCAAAGTAATAGTAATGCTAATGGTAGTGGTATAATAATAATATTTGTATTTCTAAAAAAAAATAGTAATCATAATTATAGCGATAATAGTAACAAGGCCAATAACAACAACTGTAGTAGCAGTTGTCGAGCAGGAACACGGGGGCAGCAGGTGGCCCACAACCACAGATCCAGACTCTGCAGCTCCGGAAGCAGAAGTACCTGCTGAAAGCGACAGAAGGAGAGAGGAGAGAGACGAGAAAGCACAAAACTACGGGAGAGAGAAGATGTCGAGTTAGTAACATGCAGTAATGGGATAAGAATGTGAAGACTGTCTCCCGGCAGTCTAGGCCATAACTAACTCACTATAAGCTTTATCAAAGAGGAAAGTCTTAAGCCTACTCTTAAATGTGGAGATGATGTCTGCCTCCAAACTCAAACTGGGACCTGATTCCACAGGAGAGGATGAGTGAACGTGATGTGCATGAAATAATGAAAACAAAATTTAACTCAAATGTTCAGGTGGTTTTTTTTAATAAAATAAATCATGACAAATACATTTACAAAAAGATTTAAACTCAAACAAAGAAACAAGGCATGAGAAGGTTTTCTATTTATTTATAATAAAAAAAACAGGTCAGAATCTACAAACCACAGATTATATTATGTATAATGTATATGTATATATATATGTATTGTGACACAGATGTATTGTAATGTCACAAATTCATCTATTATTGGCCTGTGTAAGGAAATGATGTGGTTTAGGTAAAATAACGTAGCTACTATTTACATAAAACATAATGTTTAGTTTTTCTTATTTATTATTGTTAATCAAAATATAAGACATATAATACACGTTCCAAAGGTACATTTCATGGAGCTTTAAGGCACACTTGTAAGATAAAAAAAATTCATGTAAAATGTAATTTTCCACATGTGAAAAAGCTAGTTTTACATGTTACCATTATGTTGTGATTTCCTATGTGAACCAAAGTTTCATATATGAGAATGACATGAGCGTCTTAAAATTCACATGTAATAAGACACGTGCTTTTTTCCTAAGAGGCAAATTTGTATATATGATATATTTCTATAAATAAACTTACAGTGCGCAAGTATTTAATGAGTTCACATTTAATAACATACCGGCCTTAATGAGGAGCCAATAATTAAAGTTACTGGTAACACTTTACAATAAAGGTACAAAACATTTTGAGGAGCTACCAGGGAACAAATGAGGAACGAATGAGGAAATAACTGCTAGTAAACCATTAGTTAACGGGCAGTTCTTGAGTAACTCCTAATCAAATTTTATAGAGTAGCTAATGATTACTTAATAGAGAAACGACAATTCTGCGGCCCTGTCTTCTAGAAATTACATTTGTATATTACTAAGTTGTTTTTCTAATTACATTGTGATGACAACGTAATCGCTGCCTGGATTATATTCAGAGACAATGTTTCTTTTTGTGAAAGAAACAGTACAGTTATGTACTGCACTGGAGGTGGTTGGGGTGGACGGTGGGTGTACAAAGTGCAGGACTGCCACACCAGAATCCAGGGTTCACGTCTAGACTCCTATGGTTAAATTAGCCAACAATGCACTGTGGTTAAGTTTAGGGAAAGACTGTGATTTTGATTACTAACTAACTCGTCAAATACTGCCACTTGGTCAGCGGCCCACCTCTTCAAAATGTGACGCTGTAGGTACCCCTCTAGCATCATTTCTGGACTCGCAGGGCTCTGCGGTCAAGTTAGCAACAATAAATATGCTACGTCCGGTCAAGTTAGCAATAATAAATGCGCAACGTCGTTGCCATTTTGGGGTCCGGTATCCAGTTCTTATAATACATCCATGACACCGCCCCACCACCTCCATATGCAGACTTCTGCGCTCTGTAAACGACATCACCTGAATTTGAAGACAGGCGCATCCAGAAATGACGCTGGAGGGTTACCTACAGTGTCATATTTTGAAGCAGAAGGGACACTGACCAAGCTTCAGTATTTGACGACTTGGGAGTGAGAACTGGTCGCAATAACATAACCATGAAAAAAATGATAAATGCTGTAGTCACTATGAGTGGATATTGTAGCCTATTATTTTGGCAGAAAATAAACTAAAAGGTTATGTTGTCAGTGAAGGTTTTGCTGATACTTTAGTATCAACATTTTTGCGACTTGGCAGGTATGTTAATTAACAACATTTCTTCAATAGAATTCAATAGAAAATGTAATTCGGTCGGCATTACATTTCCCTCAAAATGTATTTGCTGTTGCAAATTAGTTGTAATTTCTAGGAGACAGGGCTGGATATTGTGTTAATGAACTAATATGTTATTAATTGTTCATGGGTATTTGTGAATCCTTATAATGGTCCTTACGTAATGCATAGTTCTTGATTATTTCTGAATAATGTGCTAAACAGCACCTATTAGTTTCTTTTTTTTGTGCCCCCTCAAGTAAAGTGGTGTCAATCAAGGAATATGGGGACTCATTAGGTAGAAATGTGTCCGTGGAAAGAAATTAAATATAATGAATATAAATAGTATGTATCCAGAAATATATCACCAGAATATTTGGTTCAACCTTAAAATGTGTGAGTGTAAATGTTGGTGAGAGCTCAGTAGGGAGCTCAGGCTTTACCAGTCTTCTTTTCCACTGGTGACAAGATCAGGGATGGTGGAATACGTCGGCTCATTTTCATTTGATCCATCTATTAAACATTTACCAACAAACATTAATGACCAGAACCAACTTACAGCAACAGGTACTGATACCCAATTAAAATATTCGCACTTGCTTTAGAAAGAGATGAGATAGTTTTCTAGTTTTCTTTGTAATGATGAGACACAAATCTTGAAATCATGTGAAACGTGAATATCAATCTTCACCATTTCAGAAGACCAACCAGCAATGATACTGCCTAATTTAAGCCTCTGTTTCCCGTGCCAGATGCAGTGGCTCTGGCGGCATCTGTGGATGAAGGAGGGCGTCTTTGCCAAATGTCAAGATGGATAAGTAAAAATAAAAGAAGAGGGGTGCAGAGAAGATGTGGGCCAAAAAAATTAAGAATCTAGATGCGGATGCTGCCAAATGTGCACAAATCACAGATACGTTTGCTGCAGAGGCTGCAGCAGTAGCTTCAGCATCTACGACGACAGCAGTAACATTACTCATCATGCAGCAACAGGTGGAAGGGGGAGAGGTGGCTGGCCATGTGAGGAGCAGTGTGACAGGGAAGCAGAGGAACTGAGTGAGCAGGAGGAGAGTGTAGTTGAAGCGATAAGCAGGAAGTAGCATGCATCCTCTACTGCTGGTCAGTCAATGCCAAATAGCTTTCAATGCCAAATAGCATAGCATAAGCTATTTGGCATTGAGGCATTGTTTTTGTAGCCCAGCAAAGTAAACTTTACTTCCTAAACACATACGGTGCTTGGAAGGGTGCGTTTGATTTATTGTTCCTTTTCTATTTTTTCACAAGCAACCCATACACTTTACTGACGTCATTTGCACCGGGCAAGGATGAATGATAAATGATTCCACCAAAATTCCATAAAGGCTTAAAAAATTTAATGTGTGTTCAGGGATGCATGAAGCTGGGGGCCGGAGTAGAACAATATTAGACCTAAGATGCTTCCATAGAAATGTAATTCAATGAAAGAGCTGGTCACAAGCAGCGTTTTGGCTCATTAGTTAATGCCACGAGCAGAGATGACTTTGTTAGCATTTGGCTAACACTCCGTATGGCTCTCCTTACCTGAGCCAAATACCACAACAGCCTCATCAGTTCCTGTGACTACATTAATAAGATTCTCGTAATTATCAGCTCCCTAGCCAATCTAATTACGAGATAGATATCTAGTGATTATGAGACAACGATCTTGTACTTAATGTAAGAGATAATGAGTTAAAATTATATTAAAGTATGTACGTCAGAATTGCAAGATACTGTCAGTATTTATTTCTTTTCATGAATTCAGTGCAATGCCGTACAGCTGGAAGCTCTATCCCGATTTAAAATGTTTACATACAAAAACCCCCAAAAACATCCAAAGAGAGTCAGATTTGTTTTCTGCTTTTCTTAAAGGTAGTGTGAAAATATTTGTAATTATTTACCTGAAACATCTGGCATGTAGTATGCATCTATACCTGCCAAAACAAAAGAAGAACATTAAACTTGTTTAAGGTTCAGTTGTATCTTCTCGGTTGTTTTGTAAGACACAGAAAAATATAAATACATTTTTGTTCATGAAGATATAAAAAAGTGCAAAATAACATTCATAAAGATCGATACACTGTATAGTAAAAACATGAAATCTTTGGTTCAAGTCATATAAATCAGACTCGCACCTACACAAGCGGGTGCCCCCCTTTTAAGCACTGTAAATCCCAACACCTGAAACATCTGGCATGCAGGCTATACCTGCCAACACTAAACATGTTGTTTAAGGTTCTGTTGTATCTTCTCGGTTGTTTCGTAAGACACAGAAAAATATAAATACATTTTTGTTTATGAAGATATAAAAAAGTTGAAAATAACATTCATATGGATGGATACACTGTACAGTAGCAAAATAACATTTTTGGTTCAAGTCGTATAAAGTAGGAGATATGACTACTTTTTTGGCTACTGCCTTTAGCGCCTTGAGTTACAGTTCGAGAAACGGGTTAAAATTGTGTTTATCATGTAGAAGATGGAATGTTTTTGGATTCAGAAGGACAGAAGAGTCATAAATGTCACAATACTCACTGCACATGAATGCAAGCACAAATAACACAGTGGAGAATTTAATCTGACATCAATCTCGATCATAATAAAAAAGGAAGTTGTCTGTCTTTTTAAAAAAAGGAAAATTTATTATTTCTCACCCTTTGTAGGCTGAAACTCTAATCCATCCTCTATCTCATCATAGACAGGGTACCTTTCTTCACATCCTGAAAAAGATTGTGAACGTCACAATATTAGTAATCCAATTAGTAATCATGATTATCTGCTTTAAAGTCTGACGACAAACAGGCTGCCTTTGATGCCAGATACCTAGGGGACAAGTTAGTCTGTGCAAAGTTGTGACGTTGACCAATAGCAAGCCATCTTGACAGTGCTGACATTTAAGGGAGTGGAGAGTCGGAGAGTCCAAAATGGAGGATACTATAGTAGCTTATTAGCTGAGTGTCACCATCCAGTTTTATGGAAGCTGTTCTGTAAACTGCTCAGAGACGGTGTTTCACACACAGTTAGGAGACAGCAGTCGATGGTACAAATCCATCTTTGGAATAAACTGTGAGAACTTGTTACTTAGTCCCCAACTGAGCTAAGCTAACAAGCTGAGAGCTTCATTTAATTATTTTTTAATTAATTAAATGTACAACAATGAACAAAATTCCAGGGGGGAGCACAGTAAAGAGAAAAGAGAAAGAAGCATGGAGCGCTTATGTGACTGGCTAGTGTGTCAGCGGTTAGCTCACTACCTACAGCAGTTCACCAACCAGCCCTGTGAGTACGTCACCAAGTTTTAGCTGTTTTTGCATGGGGGCAATCGCATATCGTACTGTGTAAGAATATGTATATATATACATATATCTTATGTATATATACATATATATTTCATTTATTAGTTCATCTTCTTAACTTTCTATTCATTAAATTTCAGTTTGAATACATTTTTTCTTTGTATGTATGTACATACCTTGTTTTTTAAACCTGCATCTCCAAGTAAAGTAGATGATGATGAGGAGAAGGATGAGGAAGGGGACAACTATTCCAAACACCAAACCAAGAGGTGGTTTCTTGTCTTTAGGAGACAAAGAAGACAAATTAGAATTAATAACTTATAACATATTGCATGTTATACACAGTACAGGGGAGCAGTGGACACAAACACAGCTTGTCTTACAGCACAAATCAAACATCAAACACAAAGAGAGTATTATTATATAAAGTACAGTATGTAATTATGTGCATATGTAATTTCAACATAATTACATACACTAGATTCTGTAGGCCTATCTGAATTTTGACTTAGTTTATCTTAGTTTGAGATATCCCAAAAGATAATTAAGATATCTTTCAGTGCTCTGAATTAAATCTTTAACAGAAATTAGAACTAGTCAGAACTACATTGAAGATATCTTGAATTTGCATTAATGTAAATGGAGGTATCTGGTATTCACATTTTAAATATTCATTACAATTCAAAATTAAATCGTAAATATCTCTAATTAGATTCTCCATATACAATTCATTCTTACGAGTCAAAATGTAATTAAAGAAATTAATTAAGCCTTTGACTGGTCATAAATGCATTGTTGACTTTTAATGTAAATCCTGTAAATCTAAAATGCTATATTTTACCAGTGTAATACAGAAGTCACAAAATCATTCACCATTTTTGAAAAAGGAACACCACTTTCATTTCATTAGTTGTCTACCAACAATGTTCTCACAACTAAAACCACTTTCATGCAGAGCGTGTTGTGTGCTTGACTTCCCATATTAGACTGCAAGACTGTGTTTAATCTGCCTTAGACTCTTACTGAATATCTCTGCATCTTTTTCTTTGAATGACTGCTAAAAAATTCTTTTTGCATTTAATTTTTAATTTTTATTTGTTTGTCTTTGAGTTCTTGTCTCTCAGCTCTCTCAGAGTGGTCACCTTTTATCAATTTAACAATTTAATATTGAGTTCTATTTCATCTTACCCTTGTCGTTTTTTCCCCCAGGTTTCTTGTTGTGACTTTGTTTCTTTGTTGTAGTTGTATCAGTGTTTGCCGGAGTCGGTGTTAATGATACAGATATTGCTGCTGGAGGAGGTGCTGCTGCCGTCGATGTTGTTCTTGCTTCTGTTTGTCTTGCTGAAGGCGTATTTGGAGTTGTTAGTTTTGAGGTTGCTATGGCCTTGTTACCTTCAGTGTGAGATAGAGGACGTACAATACAGGGCACATTGTTTGCCATATTTTACCAATGTAATACAGAATGTCACAAAATCATTCACCATTTTTGAAAAAGGAACACCACTTTCATTTTATGAGTTGTTTACCAACAATGTTCTCACAACTAAAACCACTTTCATGCAGAGCATGTTGTGTGCTCGACTTCCCATATTAGACTGCAACCTCACAAGTTCCATTTGTACGCACTGTTTAATCTGCCCTAGACTCTTACTGAATATTTCTGCATCTTTTTCTTTGAATGACTGCTTTATAATTCTTTTTGCATTTAAAGTGTTTTTTTTTACTTGTATGTCTTTGAGTTCTTGTCTCTCAGCTCTCTCAGACTGATCACCTTTCAACAATTTACCAATTTAATATTGAGATCTGTTTCATCTTACCCTTGTTCTTTTTCTTTCCGGGTTCCTTGATGTGACTTTGTTTCTTTGTTGTAGTCATATCAGTGTTTGCTGGTGCCGATGAATCCGTCTTTCCATTGACATTGCATGAACTTGTGCTACCTCTAAAATTCACTTCATGTTAGAGGTCCTTTTAGGTGGATTTTATTACCATGGGACAGAGCCTGTTTCTAGTCTTTATGCTAAGCTAACCAGCTGCTGGCTGTAGCTTCGTATTTACCGTACAGACATATACAATAAATGTGGTATCAATCGTTTTATCAAACTGTCAGCAAGAAAATGAAAAGGCATATTTCTAATAAATGTCGAATGATTCCTTTAAATAATTGCTTTACTCTGCCTTACTATCGCCCAAATTTCAGTGTTCCTCTCTGACTTGTAGTCTCTCACCTTTGGTCACATTCAGATACACAGCTGGTTTTCCATCACAGTAGTAAAGTCCAGAGTCACCAGGCTGCACGTCTGCTATAGTCAACGTCTTGTCAACTGGTGAAACATAAAACCTTCTTTGTTGTTGTATTTCACCAGTGTCTCTGCTCCATGTTGGAACATCTGATCCTCCAACATCAGGAGGGCATTTCAGAGTGACGCTGGTCCTCTCTGTAGCAGTGAGTCTGACTGTCCCTGAACACAACATAGAAAACCAGATTCAAGTTATAACGCACCATCATAAACTCATCACACATATTCAGTATAAAGTCGCTGGCCATGTGAAGAATCTTTCCAAAAACAGAAACTGACACGTTACTTTGCAGAGGTATTGTCATTTCAAGTGTTCTCCATGAATAAGTTCCTGAATGAGGTTTTAGAGGAGAGGACTTCATTTGGTGTCATCTTTCTCATGTGACTCTACATGAACAAGAGGACTTGTTTCTTTTACAGTATTTAAACAGAAAGTCTCGAGATATAATTTTCCTGTGTGAGACCTGTGCACTACCATAAACATTCAGTTTAAACAAACACACCAGAAGTGAAAACACACAATTTACATACACGAAACAATTACAAATGGCATTCGAAATGCTTCAGTATAATGTTTTAAAATCTTCTGAAGAAATAACAGATCTGAATTTCAAAGTTTGTTGTAACTCATTCTCTTTGTGAGGAGCTCAGTATGAATAGAAAGTGTAAATGTCTTGTGACATTATTATTACTGTATTGAGATGTGATCAGAGATAGTTTGTTTGGCAGATTGTTGCAGTTAGAATAAAGATAAATAATGAAGTAATGTATTTGATTCAATGTTAAGTGAAGCATGTTAAAATCTTTAAATAAATAAAAATAAAATTACTAACAGAAAACAGAAAGCAGAACAACTTTATTAAAGTTTGATGTTACCTGATGGGATCACCGTCAGCTCCACAGCCGGTTCATTATTACAGAAGTATCTTCCAGTGTCTGAGACGGTAACTCTGCGAATGTGAAGTGTCTTATCTGCCTCTGAACCGTATCGTCTGCCTGGGTCATTGTGTCTCATCTCCCTGTCACCATCAACTGTAAATATGTCAACTTTGTTTCCATTAATCTCTCTGCTCCACGTCACTTTACCCTCCACAGAGTGAGGACATCGCAGAGAGATGGAGGCCTTCTCCTCAAATACTTCATGGATTATTTCTGCAAAAGAAACACAAATTACATAAATTAGGATCTGTTTTCAGAATGTCAGCATATCTGTTATTGCAAGGAACTCAAAAGTGGTTTACTATCAGTCAGAATCACATTTAACTGAGTGCTCATTGAATGTGACCTTGTTAAATGAATTTGAACTTGGTGTTGTCACATTATAACCAGACTTTCACACTAACGATGCACAGGAGGGTTGTTTTCAGAGCAGGTTTAACATCTGCACGAGTGGAAGTGGAGTAAATTTCCACAAAGTGTTCGACCCAAAGTTCAACCAACTTTAACTCTGACCGCTAAATATCCCGGCATCTACGCTGAGTGTCCAGTGGCATTCTGACAGACAGGAGGTGGAGATTCGACCAACAGTTATATCGTCACACTACAATAATAACAGACTTTATTGGCATAAAAGCAACAAGCAAATATCTGAGCAGATGAGGATATGACTTTAGAAAATATGTTGTTTACTATTCCATTGAACTAAAGCTTAATTATCTGTAGTTGAATCGATCTGTATCCTTAAAGCATTAAAGTAGCACATTATTCACGTAAATCTGTCAAGACTGTTTACACACTTCCAGAGGTAATGGTTGTCTCTTCTTGCACTTTACTTCACACAAATTTTCGAATTTCCTGTGAACATTTGCTAGGAGTTGAACTACAAACATCACGCACACTAAAAAGTTAAACACTATTAAAACTGATGAGAGACAGTGTTGCACAGAATGGATTCATTTGAAAAGTCCTCACCTGCAGTGACATTACAGCCTAGAGCAAAGGCTAACAGGCAGCCGCAGATATTCACCCTCATCTTCATACAGACTGAAGTGACTGAACAGACAAACAGTGACCACAGCTTCTGTCTGAGCTGAGAACAGGAACTCAGCTGTCATGAATGTCTTTGTCTCGTTCTGTGGTTCATGAATACCGATCTTTCCTCTCATTTGAACGTCAAGTATGATCGTATTTAAGGCACAACGCATACAGTCACTCAGATGATGGACTTTCTTGCTATTAGTTATTAATGTTTTTACAAATCAGACCCACAGATCTGTTTAATCATAATTAGAGTCATAATTCTCACTTGATGTGAAAGTGTTTAATTCCGCTGTATTACTGTGTTGTATGTATTAAACAGCAGTATTAGAAGCATGGACGGATTATGAGACAACGGGCCCCTGGGCACAGATATTTAAAACGGCCACCCGACCCTCCTACATAGGAGCAAGACATCCAGTCTGAAAGAGTCTCTTTGCAGGTGATGCCCAGGGGCCCAAGGGGTCATGTGCCCAGTAGGCCCATTCACTAATCCATCCATGATTAGAAGTAGCATTATGATGCAACCGAAGTTACAGTGATTCCATCTGTTGTCTGGTCATAGAAGAAGTAACTGTATGTCTTATAAAGTAATGGCTAATGTGTTAATGGTAACTTCAGCATGCAGCAGACACAGAGCAACATGCTCATTCAGTTGGAGTGGCGTTTGTGTCCACCTGATGAATCTAAGTTCAATATTGATTCATTCTCCTTTTAGCTGTTTTGGTCTCCAGCAACTCATATATCTGGTTATTTATCTTATCGCCGTTAATGGACTCTAACAAGCAGATAAAAGAAACTCAAACTACATCAACTGAAAATCCATGAAAGAAAACATTACTTTTGAAATGAGAAGTTATTAAAATGAAACAAGTGGAGATTAAATATTAAAAAATAAATTCAATAACCACAATTCAATTAACCAAAATAAAATGGTAAAAACTGAACAATGAGAGCCAACAGCAGACCTGCCAAACAAAGAAAGACAAACAAAACCACCTCATCTTGGGTGAACAAAGTTCATGATGGTTTCAACACAAGAATTTCCCAGCCACTGTTTAGAGCTGTAGCTAACCACACATAGCTACGAAACACCACACTCTTGATGGTGAGTGCGGAAACGTGCAACTAAGTGTTATTAGGTGGAAAGACTTGTGTTATTTTTACACCTGCAGATCAGAGCAGTTAAACATGTTTACACTTGATAAGAAATTAATTCCTCTTTGTTAGCCTTCTTTTATGATATTTTACTGTAAGTACACATGAAAAATGTGCAAGAAAGCCGAATGAAACAGAGGTAAAAGTTTGTGACTTTAAAGCATAATTGTGTAATTAAAAGACTTTTTTAAAGGCGGACTTAGAATAAACTGATATCAACCCACAGTGCTGTTTTACATCATCACTCGGTGACAAAGCATTGGAGTTTTTATTCTAATTAAAGTGCTGTAATTGCATTGAAAGAGCAGAGACTGTGTTGTGTAGAACTAGTGGCAATGGCTGGCAGCAAAAACAACTGAAACAGTAACGTTAAAGATTTATTATCTGTGAATTGTCCCAGTAACTTCATCATGACATAGCGGTTGTATGAGCTAAATGCTAAAAATGTGCTGAAAATGACAATGCTAACATACTGATGTTTACCATATTCACCATCTTAGTTTAGCGTGTTAGCTTGTCTGGACTTGTCTGCTGGGAGACTCGACGTACTTGAGAGTTGAAGTGAAAAAGGTGAAGAGACTTTACTTGTTGATCCATAAATATTGTAGGTGGCACCAGAGTTCAGATCAGAGAAATTAGCCTTTCATCATACAATTGAATCAGCTTCTTCATCTCCACCATTGCCTATATTCCTCCCTGCAGCCATGCAAATGATTCTGAAGCACAAATCACTTAATGTGTCAGTTCCTTAAGTTGTTAAAACATCTGCCACCCATAGGGGTGCTAATTTAAGAAACGCCCCTGTGGGTTGTATTAGAGGGTAAGAACATACGACCTATGTGGTTGTTAAGAGTCATATCAAAATGGGAACTCAATACATATTTACACCTATCTCTTACAACAACTGTTTATTAGTGAAAAATGTATTCATGAATAGCAAAATTAAGAAAGTCTTTGGGTGTGTGAGGAAACCCGAGTACCCGGTTTAAACCCCCTGTCACATTTCAGTAACAAGGGAGAGGACCTAAACGCAGAGCAGTTTTAGTGAAAAGAACAAGGCTAACTCAGGTTACAGGCAGGCAGTGGTCACAATCCAAAAGACCATAAACGAAGGTACACCACAAATAGAACATAAATCCAAGAAACACAGAACACCAGTGTCAGGAAGCTTAACACACATCCAACAACGATCTGACACAGAACAGATGAAGACACAGACTTAAATACACTCAGGTAGGGGAGACAATGGGACACAGGGGAAGCCAATTGACACAGGTGAAAACAATCACAGCAATCAAAGATAGGAAGCAAAACTAACAGACACATGAGGGAAGGAGAATATTTCAAAATAAAACAGGAAATAACAAAGCCAAAACCATGACAGTACTCCCCCAGATGGTTCCCAGACATCCCTTAAACAAAAAGTCCAACACAACAGTTCAAACCGAGCTGAGTGGGTGGAGGGGGTCCAGAGGAGGGAACAGCCAAGCAAAAGATCTCAGGCGGACGGCTCAAGATCAGGACAGAAGAGCAGAGCAGGTCCGGGGGATGACCAGATGTGTGGAGCAACTCAGGAGGTCGGCACCGAAGAACCCCTCTGGAGCCCAGTGGCACTGCCGGAGATCAAGACTGGAGTCTAACGACTGACGGAGCTTGCACCTGGAGTGCAGAACTGGAGGCCGGCAACAGAGATACTGGCAGAAGAGCTGGTGGAGCCAGGAAACCAGGAGGCTGATGCTGAACATAAACTGGATGTTGCTGCAGCCCAGGGCCTGGTGATTTTAGTAGCTTCGACACCAATGGCTGTTGCAGCTCGACAGGAAGTTCAGGAGACCGCTGCAGCCCAGGGAGATCAGGAGGCTGCTGCAGCTAAACAGGAAGTTCAGGAGACCGCTGCGGCCCAGGGAGTTCAATGGGACGATCAAGAAGTTGCTGCAGCTCAAGGGATTCAGGAGAGTTGCAGCACAGGAAGTTCAGGGTGGTCAGAAGGCTGTTGCAACTCAGGAACTGGTGAAAGCAGGCGCTCAGGAAGAGAGTTCAGCTACGACTCTGCAGGAACAGGGGACTGCAGCAGTTCAGGGGCCAGTGATTGCAGTTCTGGGGAACCTCTTGTTCCGGCCCAACGGGAGCAAGAGGTGGTTCCGGCCCAAGCGGAGCAGGAGGTGGTTGCGGCCCAAGCGGAGCAGGAGGTGGTTGCGGCATAACCGGAGTAGGAAGGGGGGCATCGGCCCAACCGGAGCAGGAGGTGGCTGCTGCGATCCAGCAGTGGCAGGAGTGTGCTGCAGCACAGAGTTCAGGAAACTGCTGCAGCCCAGGAGATTCAGGAGTGTGCTCCAGTACAGCACTGGCATGGCATCCCCGGATGCAGGACTGAAAAAATCACCGTGGCACTGGGCAGCTGAGTCTCTGTGGCGCTGGGTAGCAGGGAGGACAAGCAGCTGGGGAGCGGGGAGGACGAACAACAGTGAGGCACGACGTCGGCGGGAGCCACGCTTCCCTCTGGAGGTATTTCCCAAACAGGAACAGGCTGAGGCGCAGACGTATTCGATATGTACATGATTAACAATAGCACAGTTTCAGATTTTGAAAACCCCTGATGTAAGTGAAACACTGAGGTAATGAGGAACATTTCCATAGTTTTGTGGTATGACTACTATCTATGAGGCACATTTGTGTCATTGTTTAGCATTATACATAATCTACTGCACACGATTAGCTGGTATAGAACACAGAGCAGACTTTAAACTGAATTTACTTAGAAATGGTACAGCAAAATGGAAAAAGGGAAGGATGTGGGCATCAATGAAGTCATTGGTGTGTGGTGCAGGGTCGGGTGGAGAGTAGGTGTCAAGTGTGACATCATGCAAAGGAAAAACGACAACAAATTCTTTAGAATAAAATCATAAACAGTCTGGACATTCCTCTGAATTAGTTAGTAATGCTGATTGGCTGATATTGACCATGAGTTTTGCAGAATACCTAAAGCTGCTATAATCAATGTTTTTGTATTAACAATGGATCTAATGACTAAATGTCATGATGTGTTGCTCATCGTGACAAACCCACTGAGAATTATCACCAAACACTGTTTTGTTTAATGATCTGCAACTTTACTTGTTTAGGTCACTCTCACCGCTCTAAATGGCGTAGTTTCCAGCAGCAGGAGGAGGCAGGTGTTTTTAGCAGGGTATAAATAGGCTAGTGTGGTTACCAAGCTGACACTATGCTGCATCTGATGTGTGTGGTCTGTTTCCTAGTACCAGAACTAATAATACATAAGACGACAACAAAGACGGACCAGAGAGTTGTTTTTTTTATTCACCTACTGTACACTACCTGCTCAGCAGCAAACAACAGACAGACACAGTTAGAGACTAGCTGGTGAACATAGTGGAGCATTTAGTTGCTAAAGAGCCAGATATTTCCTTCAGGAGTTGCTAGAGGCCAAAAACAGAGCTAAAAGAGAGAGGATATTGGATTTAGATTCATCAGGTGACGCAAACACCACTCATATTGCTCTGTGTCTGCTGGATGTGGAAGAAACAACATGGACATATCAACTTAAAAGGTGACAACATGTCTTGTTGTGCTTATAAATTGTTTCCACTGCCCCCAAATGGCCAAATGAGCAATCCAGTTAATGCAGACTGAAGAAAATTTTATGGTTTGTCTCCCAACTCTGCTCGCCTGTTAGTTAACAAGAGTTGGTTACCAGTTCCTCTATTTTGAGACAGGATTCCTTCTTTCTCAGGACTATTAGTATACAGTGTACACCACACTTATTTTCATTTTTACATATTTTTTCACAACTCAACCTTTCATTTAATCTTCACCAAATGTGCTAACTATTTGGATGAACCTGAAAAAAGTCAATTTCTTTTTTGATATGCAGGTAACAGCCGTATAATTCCTATAATGTTTACACAACTGCCGTAACGCCTGAATCCATTTGCCAGTTTCAGCTAAATTCACATGACTTGTACATAAATCAACTGTACCATCCTGAAACATCAAATTTGATTTGAACTTATTTCAGCTGTAAGTGGTGCTATGGAAACATCACATATTTAAACGGCTTTAACTCAGTGATCATGAGTCTGACTCACATGAAAGTTTGCACAAATTATCCATGTACAAAACACAAACAGGGTTTAGGTGTTCTCCATAACTAACTTTATTTTAATAAAGATTGATTTTTGTATTCATATAACCTCTTTTATATGACAATAGAATGGACTCTGATTCTTTCCGAAAGAAAACAAATAAGCATGCTTCCCAAAATGTTGAACTTTTCCTTTAATTAGAACATATTCTGATGCAAAGCAGCTGAAGATAAATAAAAATATAAGATTGACAATAACATATGAGAAGAGCATTGCAAGTATTCAGATCCTTTACTCCAATAAAAGTGCTAATACCACACTGTAAAATTACTCTATTACAAGTAAAAGTCCTGCATTGAAAATGTTACTTAAGTAAAAGTACGTAATTATAATCAGGAAAATGTACTTAAAGTATTAAAAGTAAAAGTACTCAAAGCAGAAAAATGTCCCCTGTGACTGTTATATATTATATCATCAGATTATTATTCCTCATGCATTAATGTAAAAGTAGGATGTTACTGCTGTAGCTGGTTGAGGTGGAGCTCATTGTGAACTGTTTTGTACCAGACTGCAACTAATGATTATTTTCATTATGGATTAATCTACTGATTATTTTCTCCATTAATCGATTGATTGATTGGTTTGTAAAAATTCAGAAAATAGTGGGACATGCCGTCACAACGACCCAGAGCCCAAAGTGACGCTTTCACAATGCTTGCTTTGTCCAACCAACAGTCCAAACCTCAACATTATTACAAAATAAATAAATAAATAAATAAATAAGACAATAAGCAGCGAATCTTCACATTTGTGTAGCTGGAACCATGAAAAATGACAAACGATTATCAAAATAGTTGCCACTTAATTTTCTGTCAGTCGACTAATTGATTAATCCACTAATTGTTTCAGCTGTACTTTAGTTTAATTAAATCACATTAAGATAAGCAGGTGGTTTTCCATCACAATAGTTAAGTCCTGAGTCACCAGGCTGCACGTCTGTTATAGTCAACTTCTTGTCCACAGGTGAAACATAAAACCGTCTTCCCTTCCCATTTTGACTGACAACAGTATTAGTTTGTCCACCAATATCTCTTTTCCATGTTGTAACATGTGATCCTCCAACATCAGGAGGGAATGTCAGAGTGACGCTGGTCCTCTTCTGTAGTAGTTAGTCTGGTTCTTCCTGTAGGCTACAAAACAAACATGCTAGATGAGTAAAAAACAAGATTCATGCTTTATAATGCACCATCACTAACTGCATTAAGATAAAATCACTGGCTGTGTGAAGAGTTTAGATAGCACTTTGCATTCCATTCCAATCATCCGTTTATGTTTATGTTGTGGGTTTGCGACTTCTGCAACAGCGCTACTCTGCGCATGCGCTGAAAGTGACCATTGCATGTAACCTACCTGACAAGACCTTGCAGAGCGAAAAAGTGGAATTATAATGATTTGTGAGGAGATTTAATGTTTATGACAGATATTAACTTTTACTATCCCACCAACAGTGTTGACAGACAACCTCTAGCCTGCAAGATAATCATTTAGGCATTATTAGACCAGAAACACACACATTAGACAGTCCGTCTGTCATCAATGATGAACCTGGTTATTATCTCTGATTAAAAGAACTTTTCCAACATATTTTTTTTCAAATTCCTTCAAATTTACTGTCATTTTCAGTTTCAAAACTTTCAAAAACAATTTTTAATATGCGTGCTCCCGCAGACACCCTTTATAAGTCGTAACTATTGCTTTAAGTCATTACCACCAAACCAAACCTGCCTGATGAACTCAGATTTGCAAAATCACACTCTTCTTTTAAAGGTCCAGTGTGTAGGATTTAGTGGCATCTAGCACTGAAATTGCACCTTGCAACCATTTGAATACAGCTCGCCTCACCCTCCCCTTCCAAGCGTGTAGGAGAAACTACGGTGGCGGCAAAATTTTGCAAAGGTTTGTTTGAATCATCTAACCACCCCACCCACCTCCTTACTTTGTCGCTCTTTACATTACGTCACCTTATTTCATAAAGGCTTTCTGGCAGCGCTGTGTGTCTTATCCAGACGCTAAAGGGTAGCCTACCTCGTCGCACTTATATGATGCCGAGGGGCGTGACAAAACGTTGGTATTTGACACCCTGGGAATGAGAACGAGCTGCATTAACATACCCTGTAATCACTGAACCCTTTATAAAGGATGCCTCATTAGAAAGTGGTACCACGTTGTTAATTGGTGTTTCGACATTAGAAATCAGTAAATACAATACCTCAAGAGGACAAGAGGACCTCACAGTATAGTGCAGATTACATATGAAGAGTTCATTTGCAAAAACCTATAAACGCCATTGTTAAAATGAATAAACCAACGTGACGTAACTTAACTAACATAACTAACGTACTTATTTTAACCCGAACCACGATCTTTTCCTAAACCTAAGCAAGAGGTTTTGGTGCCTAAACCTAACCAAACTGCAACCGTTGCTGTTAACCACGTGTTTATTATTGTTACCATGACGACGAAGGTCCGGTACACCTGTCGCTGGTTCTCTCCAAAGGTCATAAATGTCATTTTGGGGTCATTGGCAAACGGCCTATTCTGTCGTTTAGGTTTGAGGACATGTTGGAAATATCAGTGTAATGCCTTCGGAATCACAATAAAATTACTGTCAAAATTCCACTTTATATTTTGTGATCGCTTACCTGGAAACACAGATGGTAGTTTTGATATAATAACCATTAATCAGGGCTGGAAAGTGTTATTATTATTGAGCTGGAATGAAAAATGCTACCAGACAAAAAAAACAGTTACCTGGGATCACCGTCAATTCTGCAGCCAGTTCATTATTACAGAAGTATCTTCCAGTGTCGTAGACATTGGCCCTGAGAATGTGCAGCGATTTATCTGCTAACGAGCTGTATCCTTTATACGGTTTATGAATGAGTCTTATGTCCCGGTCTCCATCAACTATAAGTATGTCGACTTTGTTTCCGTTCCTCTCTCTGCTCCACGTCACTTTATGCTTCACAGAGTGAGGACAAGGCAGAGTGATGGAGTCCTTCTCCTTGATTTTTTTATGCATTATTTCTGTTAAAGAGACACAGTTTGCAGTTAAGTTACAGAAGACGGTATTTATAATATTGTGAGTAGTTGTGTCTACCAGGTGATTTACCAGCAGAATAATATGAAATTGTCAAAATTGAGCAGTGAGCAGACAATCAATATGACCGTGTTGGTACAGAAGAAATGGAAATTTGATCTAAAATTTCACGACAACTGAGCAAACTCCATCTGCTGATGAAGACGATGTGAAATAACCAAAAGCTCCAGAACAACTACTAAATGGACCTTGTAGTGAAGTTGTTTTCTCAAACGTTGGCAACTATTTTCTATTAAGGCACCCTATATAAGTCATAACTATTGCTTTATTAATGGTTTATACCATATTAATGGTTTATACTATCAATAAGTCATTACCACCAAACCTGCCTGATGAACTCAGATTTGCATAATCACACTCTTTCGTTTAAAGGTCCAGTGTGTAGGATTTAGTGGCATCTAGCGCTGAAATTGCACCTTGCAACCATTTGAATACCGCTCGCCTCACCCTCCCCTTCCAAGCGTGTAGGAGAAACTACGGTGGCGGCAAAATTTTGCAAAGGTTTGTTTGAATCATCTAACCACCCCACCCACCTCCTTACTTTGTCGCTGTTTACATTACGTCACCTTATTTCATAAAGGCTTTCTGGCAGCGCTGTGTGTCTTATCCAGACGCTAAAGGGTAGCCTACCTCGTGCGTTCTTATATATGATGCCGAGGGGCGTGACAAAACGTTGGTATTTGACACCCTGGGAATGAGAACGAGCTGCATTAACATACCCTGTAATCACTGAACCCTTTATAAAGGATGCCTCATTAGAAAGTGGTACCACGTTGTTAATTGGTGTTTCGACATTAGAAATCAGTAAATACAATACCTCAAGAGGACAAGAGGACCTCACAGTATAGTGCAGACTACATATGAAGAGTTCATTTGCAAAAACCTATAAACGCCATTGTTAAAATGAATAAACCAACGTGGCGTAACTTAACTAACATAACTAACGTGTACTTATTTTAACCCGAACCACGATCTTTTCCTAAACCTAAGCAAGAGGTTTTGGTGCCTAAACCTAACCAAACTGCAACCGTTGCTGTTAACCACGTGTTTATTATTGTTACCATGACGACGAAGGTCCGGTACACCTGTCGCTGGTTCTCTCCAAAGGTCATAAATGTCATTTTGGGGGTCATTGGCAAACGGCCTATTCTGTCGTTTAGGTTTGAGGACATGTTGGAAATATCAGTGTAATGCCTTCGGAATCACAATAAAATTACTGTCAAAATTCCACTTTATATTTTGTGATCGCTTACCTGGAAACACAGATGGTAGTTTTGATATAATAACCATTAATCAGGGCTGGAAAGTGTTATTATTATTGAGCTGGAATGAAAAATGCTACCAGACAAAAAAAACAGTTACCTGGGATCACCGTCAGTTCTGCAGCCAGTTCATTATTACAGAAGTATCTTCCAGTGTCGTAGACATTGGCCCTGAGAATGTGCAGCGATTTATCTGCTAACGAGCTGTATCCTTTATACGGTTTATGAATGAGTCTTATGTCCCGGTCTCCATCAACTATAAGTATGTCGACTTTGTTTCCGTTCCTCTCTCTGCTCCACGTCACTTTATGCTTCACAGAGTGAGGACAAGGCAGAGTGATGGAGTCCTTCTCCTTGATTTTTATGCATTATTTCTGTTAAAGAGACACAGTTTGCAGTTAAGTTACAGAAGACGGTATTTATAATATTGTGAGTAGTTGTGTCTACCAGGTGATTTACCAGCAGAATAATATGAAATTGTCAAAATTGAGCAGTGAGCAGATAATCAATATGACCGTGTTGGTACAGAAGAAATGGAAATTTGATCTAAAATTTCACGACAACTGAGCAAACTCCATCTGCTGATGAAGACGATGTGAAATAACCAAAAGCTCCAGAACAACTACTAAATGGACCTTGTAGTGAAGTTGTTTTCTCAAACGTTGGCAACTATTTTCTATTAAGGCACCCTATATAAGTCATAACTATTGCTTTATTAATGGTTTATACCATATTAATGGTTTATACTATCAATAAGTCATTACCACCAAACCTGCCTGATGAACTCAGATTTGCATAATCACACTCTTTCGTTTAAAGGTCCAGTGTGTAGGATTTAGTGGCATCTAGCGCTGAAATTGCACTTTGCAACCATTTGAATACCGCTCGCCTCACCCTCCCCTTCCAAGCGTGTAGGAGAAACTACGGTGGCGGCAAAATTTTGCAAAGGTTTGTTTGAATCATCTAACCACCCCACCCACCTCCTTACTTTGTCGCTGTTTACATTACGTCACCTTATTTCATAAAGGCTTTCTGGCAGCGCTGTGTGTCTTATCCAGACGCTAAAGGGTAGCCTACCTCATGCGTTCTTATATGATGCCGAGGGGCGTGACAAAACGTTGGTATTTGACACCCTGGGAATGAGAACGAGCTGCATTAACATACCCTGTAATCACTGAACCCTTTATAAAGGATGCCTCATTAGAAAGTGGTACCACGTTGTTAATTGGTGTTTCGACATTAGAAATCAGTAAATACAATACCTCAAGAGGACAAGAGGACCTCACAGTATAGTGCAGACTACATATGAAGAGTTCATTTGCAAAAACCTATAAACGCCATTGTTAAAATGAATAAACCAACGTGACGTAACTTAACTAACATAACTAACGTACTTATTTTAACCCGAACCACGATCTTTTCCTAAACCTAAGCAAGAGGTTTTGGTGCCTAAACCTAACCAAACTGCAACCGTTGCTGTTAACCACGTGTTTATTATTGTTACCATGACGACGAAGGTCCGGTACACCTGTCGCTGGTTCTCTCCAAAGGTCATAAATGTCATTTTGGGGGTCATTGGCAAACGGCCTATTCTGTCGTTTAGGTTTGAGGACATGTTGGAAATATCAGTGTAATGCCTTCGGAATCACAATAAAATTACTGTCAAAATTCCACTTTATATTTTGTGATCGCTTACCTGGAAACACAGATGGTAGTTTTGATATAATAACCATTAATCAGGGCTGGAAAGTGTTATTATTATTGAGCTGGAATGAAAAATGCTACCAGACAAAAAAAACAGTTACCTGGGATCACCGTCAATTCTGCAGCCAGTTCATTATTACAGAAGTATCTTCCAGTGTCGTAGACATTGGCCCTGAGAATGTGCAGCGATTTATCTGCTAACGAGCTGTATCCTTTATACGGTTTATGAATGAGTCTTATGTCCCGGTCTCCATCAACTATAAGTATGTCGACTTTGTTTCCGTTTCTCTCTCTGCTCCACGTCACTTTATGCTTCACAGAGTGAGGACAAGGCAGAGTGATGGAGTCCTTCTCCTTGATTTTTTTATGCATTATTTCTGTTAAAGAGACACAGTTTGCAGTTAAGTTACAGAAGACGGTATTTATAATATTGTGAGTAGTTGTGTCTACCAGGTGATTTACCAGCAGAATAATATGAAATTGTCAAAATTGAGCAGTGAGCAGACAATCAATATGACCGTGTTGGTACAGAAGAAATGGAAATTTGATCTAAAATTTCACGACAACTGAGCAAACTCCATCTGCTGATGAAGACGATGTGAAATAACCAAAAGCTCCAGAACAACTACTAAATAGACCTTGTAGTGAAGTTGTTTTCTCAAACGTTGGCAACTATTTTCTATTAAGGCACCCTATATAAGTCATAACTATTGCTTTATTAATGGTTTATACCATATTAATGGTTTATACTATCAATAAGTCATTACCACCAAACCTGCCTGATGAACTCAGATTTGCATAATCACACTCTTTCGTTTAAAGGTCCAGTGTGTAGGATTTAGTGGCATTTAGCGCTGAAATTGCACCTTGCAACCATTTGAATACAGCTCGCCTCACCCTCCCCTTCCAAGCGTGTAGGAGAAACTACGGTGGCGGCAAAATTTTGCAAAGGTTTGTTTGAATCATCTAACCACCCCACCCACCTCCTTACTTTGTCGCTCTTTACATTACGTCACCTTATTTCATAAAGGCTTTCTGGCAGCGCTGTGTGTCTTATCCAGACGCTAAAGGGTAGCCTACCTCGTATGCACTTATATGATGCCGAGGGGCGTGACAAAACGTTGGTATTTGACACCCTGGGAATGAGAACGAGCTGCATTAACATACCCTGTAATCACTGAACCCTTTATAAAGGATGCCTCATTAGAAAGTGGTACCACGTTGTTAATTGGTGTTTCGACATTAGAAATCAGTAAATACAATACCTCAAGAGGACAAGAGGACCTCACAGTATAGTGCAGACTACATATGAAGAGTTCATTTGCAAAAACCTATAAACGCCATTGTTAAAATGAATAAACCAACGTGGACGTAACTTAACTAACATAACTAACGTACTTATTTTAACCCGAACCACGATCTTTTCCTAAACCTAAGCAAGAAGTTTTGGTGCCTAAACCTAACCAAACTGCAACCGTTTGCTGTTAACCACGTGTTTATTATTGTTACCATGACGACGAAGGTCCGTACACCTGTCGCTGGTTCTCTCCAAAGGTCATAAATGTCATTTTGGGGTCATTGGCAAACGGCCTATTCTGTCGTTTAGGTTTGAGGACATGTTGGAAATATCAGTGTAATGCCTTCGGAATCACAATAAAATTACTGTCAAAATTCCACTTTATATTTTGTGATCGCTTACCTGGAAACACAGATGGTAGTTTTGATATAATAACCATTAATCAGGGCTGGAAAGTGTTATTATTATTGAGCTGGAATGAAAAATGCTACCAGACAAAAAAAACAGTTACCTGGGATCACCGTCAGTTCTGCAGCCAGTTCATTATTACAGAAGTATCTTCCAGTGTCGTAGACATTGGCCCTGAGAATGTGCAGCGATTTATCTGCTAACGAGCTGTATCCTTTATACGGTTTATGAATGAGTCTTATGTCCCGGTCTCCATCAACTATAAGTATGTCGACTTTGTTTCCGTTCCTCTCTCTCTGCTCCACGTCACTTTATGCTTCACAGAGTGAGGACAAGGCAGAGTGATGGAGTCCTTCTCCTTGATTTTTTATGCATTATTTCTGTTAAAGAGACACAGTTTGCAGTTAAGTTACAGAAGACGGTATTTATAATATTGTGAGTAGTTGTGTCTACCAGGTGATTTACCAGCAGAATAATATGAAATTGTCAAAATTGAGCAGTGAGCAGATAATCAATATGACCGTGTTGGTACAGAAGAAATGGAAATTTGATCTAAAATTTCACGACAACTGAGCAAACTCCATCTGCTGATGAAGACGATGTGAAATAACCAAAAGCTCCAGAACAACTACTAAATGGACCTTGTAGTGAAGTTGTTTTCTCAAACGTTGCAACTATTTTCTATTAAGGCAACAATTTAACTATTGCTTTATTAATGGTTTATACCATATTAATGGTTTATACTATCAATAAGTCATTACCACCAAACCTGCCTGATGAACTCAGATTTGCATAATCACACTCTTTTTTAAAGGTCCAGTGTGTAGGATTTAGTGGCATCTAGCGCTGAAATTGCACTTTGCAACCATTTGAACACCGCTCGCTCTCACCCTCCCCTTCCAAGCGTGTAGGAGAAACTACGGTGGCGGCAAAATTTTGCAAAGGTTTGTTTGAATCATCTAACCACCCCACCCACCTCCTTACTTTGTCGCTGTTTACATTACGTCACCTTATTTCATAAAGGCTTTCTGGCAGCGCTGTGTGTCTTATCCAGACGCTAAAGGGTAGCCTACCTCATGCGTTCTTATATGATGCCGAGGGGCGTGACAAAACGTTGGTATTTGACACCCTGGGAATGAGAACGAGCTGCATTAACATACCCTGTAATCACTGAACCCTTTATAAAGGATGCCTCATTAGAAAGTGGTACCACGTTGTTAATTGGTGTTTCGACATTAGAAATCAGTAAATACAATACCTCAAGAGGACAAGAGGACCTCACAGTATAGTGCAGACTACATATGAAGAGTTCATTTGCAAAAACCTATAAACGCCATTGTTAAAATGAATAAACCAACGTGGACGTAACTTAACTAACATAACTAACGTACTTATTTTAACCCGAACCACGATCTTTTCCTAAACCTAAGCAAGAGGTTTTGGTGCCTAAACCTAACCAAACTGCAACCGTTGCTGTTAACCACGTGTTTATTATTGTTACCATGACGACGAAGGTCCGTACACCTGTCGCTGGTTCTCTCCAAAGGTCATAAATGTCATTTTGGGGGTCATTGGCAAACGGCCTATTCTGTCGTTTAGGTTTGAGGACATGTTGGAAATATCAGTGTAATGCCTTCGGAATCACAATAAAATTACTGTCAAAATTCCACTTTATATTTTGTGATCGCTTACCTGGAAACACAGATGGTAGTTTTGATATAATAACCATTAATCAGGGCTGGAAAGTGTTATTATTATTGAGCTGGAATGAAAAATGCTACCAGACAAAAAAACAGTTACCTGGGATCACCGTCAATTCTGCAGCCAGTTCATTATTACAGAAGTATCTTCCAGTGTCGTGAGACATTGGCCCTGAGAATGTGCAGCGATTTATCTGCTAACGAGCTGTATCCTTTATACGGTTTATGAATGAGTCTTATGTCCCGGTCTCCATCAACTATAAGTATGTCGACTTTGTTTCCGTTCTCTCTCTGCTCCACGTCACTTTATGCTTCACAGAGTGAGGACAAGGCAGAGTGATGGAGTCCTTCTCCTTGATTTTTTATGCATTATTTCTGTTAAAGAGACACAGTTTGCAGTTAAGTTACAGAAGACGGTATTTATAATATTGTGAGTAGTTGTGTCTACCAGGTGATTTACCAGCAGAATAATATGAAATTGTCAAAATTGAGCAGTGAGCAGACAATCAATATGACCGTGTTGGTACAGAAGAAATGGAAATTTGATCTAAAATTTCACGACAACTGAGCAAACTCCATCTGCTGATGAAGACGATGTGAAATAACCAAAAGCTCCAGAACAACTACTAAATAGACCTTGTAGTGAAGTTGTTTTCTCAAACGTTGGCAACTATTTTCTATTAAGGCACCCTATATAAGTCATAACTATTGCTTTATTAATGGTTTATACCATATTAATGGTTTATACTATCAATAAGTCATTACCACCAAACCTGCCTGATGAACTCAGATTTGCATAATCACACTCTTTCGTTTAAAGGTCCAGTGTGTAGGATTTAGTGGCATTTAGCACTGAAATTGCACCTTGCAACCATTTGAATACAGCTCGCCTCACCCTCCCCTTCCAAGCGTGTAGGAGAAACTACGGTGGCGGCAAAATTTTGCAAAGGTTTGTTTGAATCATCTAACCACCCCACCCACCTCCTTACTTTGTCGCTCTTTACATTACGTCACCTTATTTCATAAAGGCTTTCTGGCAGCGCTGTGTGTCTTATCCAGACGCTAAAGGGTAGCCTACCTCGTGCGTACTTATATGATGCCGAGGGGCGTGACAAAACGTTGGTATTTGACACCCTGGGAATGAGAACGAGCTGCATTAACATACCCTGTAATCACTGAACCCTTTATAAAGGATGCCTCATTAGAAAGTGGTACCACGTTGTTAATTGGTGTTTCGACATTAGAAATCAGTAAATACAATACCTCAAGAGGACAAGAGGACCTCACAGTATAGTGCAGACTACATATGAAGAGTTCATTTGCAAAAACCTATAAACGCCATTGTTAAAATGAATAAACCAACGTGACGTAACTTAACTAACATAACTAACTAACGACTTATTTTAACCCGAACCACGATCTTTTCCTAAACCTAAGCAAGAAGTTTTGGTGCCTAAACCTAACCAAACTGCAACCGTTGCTGTTAACCACGTGTTTATTATTGTTACCATGACGGCGAAGGTCCGTACACCTGTCGCTGGTTCTCTCCAAAGGTCATAAATGTCATTTTGGGGTCATTGGCAAACGGCCTATTCTGTCGTTTAGGTTTGAGGACATGTTGGAAATATCAGTGTAATGCCTTCGGAATCACAATAAAATTACTGTCAAAATTCCACTTTATATTTTGTGATCGCTACCTGGAAACACAGATGGTAGTTTTGATATAATAACCATTAATCAGGGCTGGAAAGTGTTATTATTATTGAGCTGGAATGAAAAATGCTACCAGACAAAAAAACAGTTACCTGGGATCACCGTCAGTTCTGCAGCCAGTTCATTATTACAGAAGTATCTTCCAGTGTCGTAGACATTGGCCCTGAGAATGTGCAGCGATTTATCTGCTAACGAGCTGTATCCTTTATACGGTTTATGAATGAGTCTTATGTCCCGGTCTCCATCAACTATAAGTATGTCGACTTTGTTTCCGTTCCTCTCTCTGCTCCACGTCACTTTACGCTTCACAGAGTGAGGACAAGGCAGAGTGATGGAGTCCTTCTCCTTGATTTTTTTATGCATTATTTCTGTTAAAGAGACACAGTTTGCAGTTAAGTTACAGAAGACGGTATTTATAATATTGTGAGTAGTTGTGTCTACCAGGTGATTTACCAGCAGAATAATATGAAATTGTCAAAATTGAGCAGTGAGCAGACAATCAATATGACCGTGTTGGTACAGAAGAAATAGAAATTTGATCTAAAATTTCACGACAACTGGGCAAACTCCATCTGCTGATGAAGACGATGTGATATAACCAAAAGCTCCAGAACAACTACTAAATGGACCTTGTGGTGAGGTTGTTTTCTCAACAATTTCTTTATTAATGGTTTATACCATATTGATGGTTTATACTATCAATAAGTCATTACCACCAAACCTGCCTGATGAACTCAGATTTGCAAAATCAGACTCTTATAAAGGTCCAGTTTGTAGGATTTAGTGGCATCTAGCAGTGAAATTGCACTTTGCAACCATTTGAACACCGCTCGCCTCACCCTCCCCTTCCAAGCGTGTAGGAGAAACTACGGTGGCGGCAAAATTTCCATCAAAAGTCTTTTTTAAAACCTTATTTAATTTGGGTAATTTCTATGCATGTCTGTATTTAAGTGTATTTATGTTTTCTCCTGTATCTGTCTGTGACTGAAAATCACTGTGGAATCTCTGTGGTATATGAATAAACTTTATTATTATTCATTATGATAATAAATAATTTACTAATACATTATAAATCAGTTAGAATCCATTAATTTAGTAGACCTTTGAATGGTGTTCATCCTTCCTCACACTTGCTTTTTCTTTTTTATCTCTTTAATTCATCAGGATGACCTCTCCAATGGACTTTTAGACCACTTGTCATGGTTTTGGGTCTTGGGTTTTGTTATTTACTGTTTTGTGTTGTAGTGTGCTGACTCATGTGTCTTGTGTAGTTTTGCTTCCTGTCTTTAGAAATGGCACCAGCCGAAGGAATTTTTCACAAACTAGCAACCCAGAACTTGTTCTTCTTAATGGCTCATAACATACCCTGTAATCACTAAACTCTTATAAAGGATGCCTTCAGATTTTCAACATTTACATATACAAGCCTACATATGTACTGTATGAAATTAACCCCTTGATATGGATCGCAGTTGAAGAACAATTGAACAATTTACAATCTATTAAAACATGTAAAAATAAACAAGTAGTACTTCACAAAATAACATTGAAAAAAAATTAAAACTCCTTACCTGCACTGGCATTACAGGCCAGAACAATGGCTAACAGGAAGTAGATGTTCATCCTCGACCTGTTGCAGACTGACATGAACCAACACTCGGACCACAGCTTTTGTCTGAGCTCTCAGCAGCAAGCTGTGTTGGTGTATTTGTGGACGTCAAACAAGAAGCCACAACCTGCCTCATTTGAATGTGTGAACATAAGTCACTAACAACAAACACTGTGTTGGTGTTGGAAAGTATTATGTGTTTTCCCAAATTAGACCAGCCGTAACAGATTAGCAGCCCCCGGTTTGATGTGCTGTCTTATCTCATATGAATTACGCATTCAGATATTTTACTTTGGCACTACTGTTACTGGTGCATTCTGGCCAGATTTAATTATTTTCTTCATAAAAACAAGATTTGATCTTGAAAATTAGGAAAATAATGTTCTCTTAAGCATGATACTCCAAGCAAACTTCATTTAACCATAGTAAGTATCACACAGTAATTGTAGGCTACAGTATGTTGAGAAAATAGGGTTGAAACTGCAGACTTAAGCCCATATCACAGATTATTATTACTTGTATAAATGTGGTATGAACAGTTCATTGGTGACTACCTATAATAATCACTACAGATTCATGTGTATGTACAGTTGTTGGCTCAATTATTTGTAAAAATGTTTCAAAATATGCATGAGAGACATGGGGCCCAGAGAGACTGATTATGTATAGTGCCCAGACTATGTTGCAACACCCCTAATCAATCAATGAGTCAAATCTATGACTAATCATTTTTCTCAAAACTACCCACAGGGAAGTTTTCAAAAATTCAACAGAGAAGATGATACCATGGAAATCATTTTGTTGTGGCTGCTAAAAAACACAACACTTAAATAGCCCTGTCTCTTTGAACCTGCGTCTCTCTCCTTTCTGCTGGAAGTAGTTTGTCATCTGAAGCCCACAACATCTGACTACATCCCCTCACTCCTACTGAAAGAGGCGTTTGATGTTGTGGGCCCCAGCATCCTGTCTATCATTAATTGTTGCCTTTTACCTCTTGTTTTAAAAACAAACCAACTTGGACCCAAATGTTTTATTTCATTTTAGACCCATTTCCAAGCTTCCATTTTTATCCCAAATTCTGGAAAAAGTTGTCTACCAGCAACTCCATCCCTTTTTACGCAAGAATGAAATATTTGTGTCGTATGGCGAGGTGCTATAGGCAGGTATGTGGACCCAAAAGCAGATGACGAGGAAGCGGAAGTAGCTGGATGACTACCGTGTTTATTGTTGGGTGGAATGTAGGCAAGAACAGGCAGAGGTGAGCAGACAGGTAATGAGCAGACAAAATCCAAAAATGGTCCACCGGAGAACAAAGAATCCAAGATAACACAGTCAAGGGCTTGGCAAGGAACAACACCATGTGTAACACAATGATCAGACCCAGAACAAAGAAAAGACCAAGACTAAATACCCAAGGGGAGGTGAGACAACGAGACACAGGTGCAAACAATCAAGGGAGGACCAACAATCAAAACTGGAGGGAAAACACAGACAGGAAGTAAAAACACAAGACACACAAGGGAAGGAGACTACTACAAAATAAAACAGGAAGTGTCAACACCAAAACTACCACAGTACCCCCCTCTCAAGGGACGGCTCCCAGACGTCCCAAACAAGTCAAAAACGTTCCCTTCTGAAACAAGTTCACAACAGTCCAAATCAAGCCGGGTGGGTGGAGGGGGTCCGGAGGAGGGATTCAAGGGCCAGGTGGGAGACTTGGGGCGGATGGCCCGGGGCTGGACAGGTGCGGAGCTGGGGACCTCGGGCGGACGGCCCGGGCTTGGCAGGTGCGGAGCTGAGGACCTCGGGCGGACGGCCCGGGCTTGGCAGGTGCGGAGCTGAGGACCTCGGGCGGACGGCCCGGGGGCTGGACAGGTGCGTAGCTGGGGACCTCAGAGCTGATCT
The DNA here is from genome assembly GCF_020085105.1 of Siniperca chuatsi. Classification (NCBI taxonomy): domain Eukaryota; kingdom Metazoa; phylum Chordata; class Actinopteri; order Centrarchiformes; family Sinipercidae; genus Siniperca; species Siniperca chuatsi. The sequence goes on from NC_058058.1 coordinate 2,366,405, forward strand.
CCGGAGGCCGGCGACGAACATGGAGCCCTTCTGGAGGCCGGCGACGAACACGGAGAGTCACTGGAGGCCGGCGACGAAGACTGAGCCCTTCTGGAGGCCGGCGACAAACACGGAGAGTCACTGGAGGCCGGCGACGAAGACCGAGCCCTTCTGGAGGCCGGCGACAAACACGGAGAGTCACTGGAGGCCGGCGACGAAGACCGAGCCCTTCTGGAGGCCGGTGACGAAGGCCGAGCCCTTCTGGAGGCCGGCGACGAAGGCCGAGCCCTTCTGGAGGCCGGCGACGAAGACCGAGAGTCTCTTGAGGCCAATGGCGAGGACTGACCCCTTCTGGAGGCCTGCCCATCCACTCAGGGACCAATGGCGGTACAGCGGGGCTGGGAACCAGCAACGAGACGTCAGGACGGGGAGCCGGCGACTGGATACCAGGGCGTGGAGCCGGCGACGGCGGGACATCAAGACAGGGCGGCGAGGCGGTTGGGCCTGGAGCCGGTAGCAAGGCGGCTGGACATGGAGCCGGCTCTGGAGCAGGGGGCTGCTGCGACCCAGCAGGGACTGGAGCAAGGGGCTGCTGCGACCCAGCAGGGACTGGAGCCGGCGTGGCAGCAGGACATGGCACTGGCGACTGGACCTCCGGACATGGTGCTGTCTTCGGAACCTCAGGCCTGGGAGTAAGGAGCTGCTGTGATCCAGCCGGGAAACGAGTCGGCTGCGATCCAGCCGGGAAACGAGTCGGCTGCGATCCAGCAGAGAGTTCAGGGAACTGCTGCGATCCAGCCGGGAAACGAGTCGGCTGCGATCCAGCAGAGAGTTCAGGGAACTGCTGCGATCCAGCAGGGGGTCCAGGGGGCTGCTGAGGTTCGGCGGAGAGTCCAGGGTGCGGCTGATATCCAGTGGCGGGGGCGAGGACAGGGTGCGGCTGCGATCCGGCGGCGGCAGGGTGCGGCTGCGATCCAGCGGCGGCAGGGTGCGGCTGCGATCCAGCGGCGGAAGGGAGGAATGGCTGGAGCCATCCAGCAAAGACAGGGAAGAATGGCTGGAGCCATCCAGCAGAGACCGGGAGCGATGGCTCCTGCCATCCAGCAGAGACCGGGAGCGATGGCTCCTGCCATCCAGCAGAGACCGGGAGCGATGGCTCCTGCCATCCAGCAGAGACAGGGAGTGGTGGAGAGTGACCGGAATCTGTAGGCGAGGTGGTGCCGGCTGTTGAGAGCTGGGTGGTGAGTCGGGAGACCTGCTGGGTTAGCTGTGTGATTTGGGAAACCATGGCCTTTCTGCTGTCTGTCAGAGTCTGGAGTAACTGTTCGTGCTGGCTTAGCAGAACCTCTCTGTTAGCCAGTGCTAAGTGGTAGGGTACTACCTCCGGGTCGTTACCTGCTGGGTCCATGTTTGGTCGGATCATTCTGTCGTATGGCGAGGTGCTATAGGCAGGTATGTGGACCCAAAAGCAGATGACGAGGAAGCGGAAGTAGCTGGATGACTACCGTGTTTATTGTTGGGTGGAATGTAGGCAAGAACAGGCAGAGGTGAGCAGACAGGTAATGAGCAGACAAAATCCAAAAATGGTCCACCGGAGAACAAAGAATCCAAGATAACACCGTCAAGGGCTTGGCAAGGAACAACACCATGTGTAACACAATGATCCGACCCAGAACAAAGAAAAGACCAAGACTAAATACCCAAGGGGAGGTGAGACAACGAGACACAGGTGCAAACAATCAAGGGAGGACCAACAATCAAAACTGGAGGGAAAACACAGACAGGAAGTAAAAACACAAGACACACAAGGGAAGGAGACTACTACAAAATAAAACAGGAAGTGTCAACACCAAAACTACCACAATTTGAAGCTTTCCAGTCTGGTTTTAGGTAGCACCATAGCGCTGAATCTGCTCTTTTAAAAGTTCACAATGATCTATTGCAAGCAGCAGACAACAGGGGCTATTCTAGTACTCTTAGATCTTAGTGCGACATTTGAAATGGCTGACCACAAGCTGCTTATTACCAGACTTGAACAATGTGGGTTGGGATCAAGGGAACAGCCCTAAAATGGCTAAAAGTTTCTCTGTTAGCATGGGGAATGCTTCTTCCTCCTCGGCCCCCTTTCCCTGTGGGGTTCCTCAGGGCTCTGTTCTTGCATCTCTCCTCTTTTCTCTATATATGCTCCCACTGTGTCCCCTCATTAGGAAGCATCCATTGCTTTGCGTACAATACCCAGCTTTACCTCCCGCTAAAATGCCGCAGCCTCTATTTGACTGTTTCCAGGACAGTGAAGACTGGATGTCCCAAAACTTAACTAGATGTTAAATGAACTTAAAACTGAGGTGGTTCTCTTTTGCCCCACCAGCACTCTGTGCGAAGCTCGGCCCACTGTCATCCTTTGAGAAACCACATGCAAATAACCATGGGATGATTTTTGACTCAGCATTTAAATTTGACAAACAGTGGTGGGAGGCAATTTCTTCCAACTGCGAGCCTTAGCCAAAGTAAAACACTTCCTATCATTCCAAGATTGTGAAAAAGTAACCCATGCTTTTATTACCGCTCGCCTTGACTACTGTAACTCCTTGTGAATAGGAGCAAGTCTTCACACTTCTGCAGTATGTGCAGAACGCTGCTGCGAGGTTTTTAACTGGTTCCCGTAAGCGTAAGGTTCCCGTTCTCCCGTACTTGCCTCCCTCTACTGGCTTCCTCTCAGTTTTAGAATCAATTTTAAAACATTACTTTTTGTATAAAAAGCACTTTATGGATTGGCTCCCCATCATCTATCTGACCTTTTAACGCCTTATACCTCAATTAGGTCACTCACGTCCACTGACCTGTCATTTCTGGTCCGAAGCTCAGGGGTGACTGTGCCTTCTCAGTTGTGGACCCCAGTCTGTGCCCCACCACATCAGATCTGCCCCCTCGACTAAGTCATTCAAAGCTCAGCTCAAGACCCACCTCCTTTTCTTCAGCTTTTAGTTGTACCTAAATTGCTATTATTTTATCTTGCTCTCTGCCTGGTTATATGCATGATTGGTTGTTTTCTTCTGCGTATGTATTGTAAAGCACTTTGGTCAGCCCATGTTGTTTTAAACGTGCTATAGAAAGAAATTTGACTCGACTTGACTTAAAAGGAAAAAAGAACATTTAAGATTAGAAGCATCATGGCTTTAAAAAAAACGGTATTTCAGTATTTCAGTTATTTGTAAAAAAGGAAGATAAATGTGTGCAAAGAAAACTCAGTATATATGTTTTTTAATTAAAGAATCCATGGTAAATATATTTACAAGGAATGTACAACACAAGGCACAAGAAGGCATTTTCTCTACTTGAGTCTGAGCATTTTTTATTTAAAAATATATTTTTAAAAACAGGAAGATGTTTAGACTCATCAATAGTGAAGGGCTTTCATTCTAAAAGTTACTGGAAGCAAAACATTATTGGTATCCATTGGTCACATTCAATCCACTAATGTTACAAATCAATCCAGTGTTACCTTTATAAGCAAATACTGTTTAGACAAAATATTTACAGTACATACTGCAGCTAGTTATTCTGACTTAAAATATATCGAGTTAAATGTAAATTTCAAACAGCTTTAACCCTTTACTTCTAACCATGGATGGATTACTGAGCAGGTCTACTGAGCTCAGGCCCAGGTGGAAAGTTGATCAAACGACTACAACAGATGCAAAACAGCTACAGAAAGACTCAACTACAAAGAGGCACGAAACAACTACGAAGAGACACAAAACGACTACAAAGAGATACAAACACAGCTTTTTCTCTTTCAGTCCAGAGGGGTGGGGGGTGGGGGGGTCTTTTACATGTCTGGGCCCTAAAACATGTCAGGTGAAACTATGTAAATATTGTTCACTGTTGTTTCCAGGTGCTTTGGGTTTCCCCAGTAAAACATACGTGGAGTCCTTCAGCTGTGATGTACCTGTTGATTGAGGAAAAATTACAGTCAGTAGAATTCATAATTCATTTCTGTTCGTGTCATCTACAGTTTTAAAATTAGAGTTGCTATGCGAAAGACTTATACTGTACAATGTGTTCTGGTGACTGTAGAGGTTTTGTAGATGTGCCATTCGCTCTCCTTTTTTTTTTTTTGCTGTATTAGGAAATACAAACTGTCTCTTTATGTACGTTATTTTAAGGTAACACATTAAATGCCTCCCATCCAACGTAAAAGCTAGCTTCGGATTAAAGTCACCTTTTTTATTTCCATCAGGCTTTGGGTTGCCAATCAAAGAATATGGCGAGTCATTAGTTACAGATGTCTACAGAGAAAAACAATAACTGACACTGGTGCAACACAGGTGTACAGAACATTTTAATTATCTCCTAATTATGACTAATTAGGAGGAAGTTTTTCCATTCTAATAATGAAATATATGTCTTGAAATGATGAAACACTTAAACATGGTTAATCATCGACAGGAGACTGAGCCACGATGACACGTTTGTTTTTATTTCTTCCTTATCCCAAAATAAAGCCTTTACCCTGTGGTGCTAAACACGAGAGGACACGGACAGTTAAGTTTGTCTGCGTTTCTTTATGGTGGCGGAGAAATGTTTTTATTACTTACGTGCAAAAGTGGTCATGGGCTGTGCAGCTGTTGGTCCAGCTGAGCTTCCTACACCTGCCAAAGAAAGAAGAGTTAACACGAAACTGGATGTTGAAGACTGAATCATTTCTAAATGCATTACTGTGAATGAAGGTATAAAAACATTCATATAGATAAATACACTTGGTGATAAAACTTTTCAAATTTTCACACGTTGTACAAATTGAGCTTGGAGATATGTCTCTTCAGGCTACCATCTTGGTTTGGACTGAAAAAGTGAGTTGCAACTTGGCAAACAGTTTAAAAATCGTATTTATTGTGCAGTGGATGGAATATTTTTTCGATCCAGATGGACAGAAGAGTTCTGAAGATTCTAGAAATTCCCTTAAACTTGCATTAAGTGTTTCTGGGTTTTTGAAAGACTGGCAGGAATTCGTGTTTCAAAAAAACTTTGCTTTGCTTGCTCTGAGTTTAACTTAAGATCAGTCTTGATCATAATAGAAAAGGTAAAATATAAAATTAATTTCTTACCATTTGTAGTTGGAGACACTAATCCATTCAGTATCTCATCATAGATGTATGTTTCTTCATTTCCTGCCACACGAGATTGTGAACATCATAATATTAATAATCCAGCGAATAATCAGTGATTAACTGCTTTAAAGTCTGATGGCAGGCCGACTGTGATTCCATCCAGCTGTGAAAACCAGGGCTGTATTCAAAGAGCTGGATATGATGCCACCACTCAGTGGCCACTCGCAGTACTGCAGCAAAAAAATTCTCAGCAGCCCAAAAAGTGTTTCAACCATAGAACTCCATTATAAAAGAGATGTCTGTGAAACGGTGAAACGGCACACCTCCAACTGTAAACAAGGTCAGTTTTTACTCTTTGTATTAAGTTTCAAGCTGTTGTTATCTGTTGTTGCAAAGTAATGCGTCTGTGGGGCCGAGCAGGCAGGGCCAGGGAGAGAAACACAAATGAGCATGTGCAGTGGGCGAGAAAACCTTTTTGGCTTATGCAGTCAATTCACTGGAGCTGAACGAGCGCCTTCATGGAGTCCAGTTCTTATAATACAAATTACAACAAATTTAAGCTACAAACTCGGTAAGATTGTGACATTTACAATTTACAGTTTTCTTTTATTATGAAGCCCCTGAAACTGACGAAAGGCAGTAAACAGTTATCAGAAAAGTCAGAAATGTAACTGAATACATCAAGTTTCACTGTTTATATAGAGACTACATGACGTTTAAATGTGAGAGATGTGCTAGTGAGAGATAATGGAAGAGTAAAAGAAGTTAAAGCAGCTATAAACAATATTTTACAATAATGTGACAATGTAAAAAGAGGTTGCTCGTAGTGATGAACCTACAAATGATTATCAGCTGAATCTGCAGCTCCCCTCGGCTTTACGGAGCTTTAATGTGAGTTTCAGCTCACTGTTCATCTGTCCGGCTCACAACTTTACTGTCCTGGTTCCCTCTCAGCGCTCTCAGAGCGTCGTTGTCAGAGAAAAGGCTGTAAAAAGCCACTGAACACAACCTGCTCAGCAGCAAACAGCGATAATTTATCTTACATTGTATCCAGAATCACTCTGTTTACCATGTATTGTGGTGTATACATTTTTACCATTTTATTAGGATGTCTGAACTGAACTCTGAATAAATATATGCACCATAGTGCCCAAAAAATCTGTCAGTGATGACACAAAATGATGATTGACTGCTTACTAATGCATAAACTATTGAGTGTCTACAGGAAGTAGTGAATGAATGAACGAGGGAGTGATTGAGATAAAAGTCCAGGTCAGGCTTTATTTACCTCGTCTGTTGGACCTGTGTCTCCTAAAGGACAAGACGATGATGATGAGGATGAGGATGAGGACGAGGAGGAGGCCGGTAGTTATTCCAAACACCAAACCATGCTGTAGTTGCTGGTCTTCAGGAGCAGCTGGAAGACAAAGTGAAAATTCATACAAAAATATAACAGTACATACAGATATAATGCTTGTCAGATATACAGTAGTACAACAGCTGTTTCTGGTTAAACACAGGGATCTCGCACTTTAACAAAAAGCTCTCTCTCTGTAGGATCCTTTCCACGATGTTATCAGACACGCAGAACAGCAATCTGAGCCTGTCAGTGGCAGAAACGAGCACTTTTAGTGAACTTACATTGACGGTGTACAATTGCCCAGAAGGGCCACTGTTTGGGGGGAAAACAATCTGAGATACAGAGAATTTATTCATAATATTACAAGAAAAAAAATGTATGTTTTGAGAACAAAGTAGTCTTTTTTATTAGAAAAAAGAGCCAGCGAGCCCACTGGCCTTTAATCACTTTCCGGTGCCAGGACTGCGTACTTTAGCTCAGCTGTCTCGAGGTAACCAAATTGTGCTGACTCATACATCATGTAACTGCTTTCATGTTAATATCCTAACATCTCTGATAATAAGGTGCTTATTGGTGAAACCTATAACTTACATGTGTCATCCACATCCCTCACCGACACGCACAGCTCACTGCTCTCACCTGATTACTCCAACAACAGATTCAAATATTCCAACTATTTTTCTCATAATATGTAACATATGCACTAACGTCATCATACCTGTGTTTACCAGCGGTGTTGATGGTGCTGGAAGAGGTGGAGGCGTGGTTCGTCTTGTTGTTGGAGGTGGAGGTGGTGTTCGCCTTGTTGTTGGAGGTGAAGGTGGTGTTGATGGTGCTGGAAGAGGTGGAGGCGTGGTTCGTCTTGTTGTTGGAGGTGGAGGTGGTGTTGTTGTTGTAGTTTTTGGTGTTGTCGTCATTGTTGGTGGTACCTTATGACCTTTAGTGAAGGACGGAGGAAACAACAGAGAACTGAAGTCATGATGTCACTTCCTGTCTAGCCTCTGTAACTCAATGCAGTCTCTCATTCAGCATTTCAGTTCCTGAGGTTTACTCTCCATATTCTCAGACAAACCGGCTCCACTTCAACACTTGCTATTAGAAACGGAAACCTTTGTGATTTTAACAAAGTTAAACAACGATTACTTTGTGAGCACAGAAACAAACTACAGCTCCCATGAAAAGATCCAAGTCTGGCAGTGTGGAACGTCATCGTAACTTTGTTTCGGCCATTTCCATAAAAATTCATCCAAGTTCTCTTCTAAGATCATTTATTCAACTTTTTAGCTGTAAACTCTGTTTAAAAACTGTTACAGCATCTGCTAAGTGAAACTAGTTATTTATGCTTTTGTTCATGCTGTACATCCAACATTTAGTAGGAAGACGTGATTATGAAACAGAGAGAGAAAACAGAAAGCAGAACAACTTTATTAAAGTTTGATGTTACCTGATGGGATCACCGTCAGCTCCACAGCCGGTTCATTATTACAGAAGTATCTTCCAGTGTCTGAGACGGCAGCTCTGCGAATGTGAAGTGTCTTATCTGCCAATGAACTGTATCGTCTGCGTGGGTCATTGTGTCTTATATCTCCGTCAGCTTCAACTGTAAGTATGTCAACTTTGTTTCCATTAATCTCTCTGCTCCACGTCACTTTACCCTCCACAGAGTGAGGACATCGCAGAGAGATGGAGGCCTTCTCCCTGATTATTTTCTGCTGTATTTCTGTAAAAGAAACACATTTTCAATAAATATGCATGCATTTCAAGAAAAGTAGTATTTCTGCTATTGTGAGGAACGCTCAGATCTATGTTCACCGTTAGAGTCAGAACAACATTAATCTGTATTATACAGTGGATGGACACTGAAGAAGGCCACTGTTATAATTTATACTTAATTAAACGCTGACCCCTGACTATGCTGTCCTCACCAGGCTTGTCCAGAGGCACTTTGACAGTCCAGAGGTAGAATTTTATCGGAGTCAAACTTCATTTCAGTCTAATTTAGTCTAATCCACTTATTTATCGAGAAAGACATGAGCACATGTTTGACAGAGTGGATCCCAAGTTATAAAATATGTTGTTTGTTGACACATTCAGATTCAAATGGAGCTTAGCCATCTGTAGTTCAGTTCTGAAGCTGCTCTGTGTGATGTTCAGACCAGAAAGCTTTGACATAAATCGAATTAAATCTCTTTAGAGTTCGTCCACACTAAGTTTAACTTGTAAACTCATCTTTTTCTCCACGTCTCAGCCCTCCGTCCAGACTAAAATGTTTTTATCGCCACAAAACAGGTTTTCTGAAAGTGTAGTGTGTGGCCGTAAAGTTAAACAGACGACCTTTAGTCACCTCCAACTTCTCTTTCATTTTCAGTGTCAGTGTTCAGTAGCCAAATACACAGCAGAGCTGTTGACATGAACCTGTATTAATATTAATATTATAAAATTATTTTATCAGCAGCGCAGCAGCTTGAGCATGACTGAGGGTTTGTGGGTCGTGATTAAATAACTATTTCAGACTCGTTGAATGAAATAAACAATAATTCAGAAGTTCTTACCTGCAGTGACATTACAGCCCAGAACAAAGGCTAACAGGCAGCTGTAGATCTTCATCCTCGTCCTCATACAGACTGAAATGACTGAGCAGACAAACACTGTTTTATTCTGAGCTGAGAAAAGGAACTCAGCTGCCTGGACGTGTAAACCCCACATTCTCACCTTTATTTTTTGGTCTTTTTGTGGTCGATGAGCACTGATGGATCCTGTTGTTTAAATATACAGTATGATCACATTTCCCTCACAACTAATTCTGTGCCAGTACAAGACAGAAACTCAAATGACCTTTTGAGCATGTTGTTGAACATGTTAACAAACAGCTGGCTACTTCCACATCCAGCAGACACAGAGCAACATTAGCATCCCATTGGAGAGCAGCAATAGCCATCACAGCTGAAAACTGAACTAAACGCAGAGAGCAGACGTGCTAAACAACAAAAACAAAACCACATTTTGAGAAAAAGTTTCCAGCCGCCCACAGAGCTAACCACACATACACTGACATCATGCTCTGCTGATGCTGAACTGAAGGAAAACATGCAACTTGTTGTTAGCTGAAAACAGTTTGGTGTGTTGTCTTACACTGGCAGCAAAAAGTGAGCACGGAAAGATCACAGCAGTAAAACAGATGATGTTAACACCTGACACGCATTTTATTCCACTTTGTTAATCTCCTTTTAAGATATTTTAAGTCCACAAAACTCTTTTGTAGTTTTTGGAACAATGTGTCCTTGATTTCAAAATGGCTTCTCATTTTAGGCGGCACCCCGATGATTTTGTCAGCTGAAATGAAAACTCTCTGTAGCATATTTTGTTAAATCCTATAAAATAGTTTTAAAACCACCTTGTTTTAAAATGAGAACCCTGTAAAAGGGTCATAAACATAAACTTAGTGGCTAGATATTAGTAATATGCTATAGCTAAAGAACACAGACATTATAAAGTATTCTTACTTCTTTATCCGTGTAGAAGACGTGAACATTAAGTGCATCTTGCTAGTATTGCAAGGTGGAGCTAGTTAGTCCTACTATTGTAAGTATGATGAGGAAAATGTAACATCAGACTGTTATTTCGTTCTGACATAAGCTTGTTTGGATGCTAACTCACTATAGAAAAACACACTTGGACAAACAACAGTGGTTAGATTTATGCTTTATTGTGCATATCATATATTTTCCAACAGTATGTTTCACTTTTACAACAGTAAAGGTAAATATCAGCTGTGTTGGGCACATGATGCTATCTCGGGTAAGCAGTTTGGCTGGGGGGTGAACTTCCCCCAAATCCAATAAAGAACGTTAGCTTAAACTCTGATAGCATTCAGGACCGGCTCCCACGCATGTTTTGTTATCCTAGGATGGCGCCGGAAAGTTTTGCCTTGACCACACCCCAGACTAATTTCATTGGTCGCCCATCAATGGATCTGGTATTAATCTCACACGGGTCCTAAGCAAGTCTCACCTCATAATGTTAGGATATTACAGCTAACGTGCAAATTCAGTTTCATCCCTGATCATCGGTGTATCCAGTTAGCGAGCTATCGCCGCCATTTCATCTGATATCTGTCAAACAAACTTAAATCCTGACTTCCAAAAGTGCACGTTCTCCTGTCCCTGCTTGGACGTCTGTGAAGTACATCTGTAATCTTGTATCACTAAGTCGTTTTGTTTCACTGTAATAACAGCATTAACGTTGCACATTATCTACTACACACTGATTGTCAGGTAGCACTGCTGGCTCTGTCTCCTTCCTTGACACACTGTATCCAAAGATGATATCTAACAGTCTACAAACTGAATTCAACCTGAATTAGAAAAGTCAGAAGCTCATTATTATTCGATTTTTTCAAGCAAGTATTTGCTTTGTCAAGACTTTCATAATGTATTAGTTTTATAATGACTGTCCGACAGCATACCTGCATAGAATGACAAGGTTTAAGATGAAACTCTCATTTTATTCCTGTTTGTAACAAGCTATGTGTAAAGTGCTTTGCTGGATATTTACAATGCCAGTTAGCAAGACTTAAAGGAGCAGTGTGTGGGATTTAGTGGCATCTAGCGGTGAAATTACACTTTGCAACCATTTGAATACCGCTCGCCTCACCCTCCCCTTCCAAGTGCGTAGGAGAAACTACGGTGGCCGAAAACTGGCGAAAAACGCAAACGACCCTATCTAGAGCCAGTGTCTGGTTCGTCCGTTCTGGGCTACATGGCGGTGCAACATGGCGGCCTCCGTGGAAGGGGACCCGCTCCCTCTGTAGATATAAACGGCTCATTCTAAGGTAACGAAAACACAACCATTCTTATTTTCTGGTGATCATACACTCATGAAAACATACTTATCAATATTATATTCCATTTCTGCCGATAGCTCCTCCTAAATGTTACACACTGGACCTTTAAAGCTGAAAATAGACTGGTGAGTCTCTTGGCACTGGTGAGTGCTGGTCTGATTATTATTGTGATTACACGACGGGTGTTTTGACCTCCTTTGCCCAGCACCATGTAGGGAAATATATGTTTTATAGACTGATCTGAGAAGAATCTCCTCATCAACTTTAGATCGGATAATTCAGTGTTTTGTTGTTTGTTAAACTGATTTCATTTTCTTTGTGATTGAGAGATGATAATTACGTCGAAATGTATTATAGCAATAAGGCCAACAATACATGCATTCAATGTGTCTGTGCGTATTTAGCCTTTACTGTAACGCGACTGCATTCAGTTCATTCAGTGTGTTGGAAGTTTTCCGGAAACGTTACATGTCTCTTTCAAACAATCTTTATATAATGAGGTGCATATCTTTAGAATGAATTATTAATTACAGTATATCACCATTTCTTACAGTGCGACAATAAACAAGAGTCTAATAATCCACTGAGCTACTTTCACTATGTTAACATTCATTTTCACACAGCACTCCTTAAGTGTAAACCTTAAATTTGCCCCGTGGAGGGATTCTGGTCTCGTATGATCATCAAATTATTGCTTTGATGTTTTGCACTCACTGTCAGCAGAATTTAATCCAGAAAAGGAGATGTAACAGAGCTCACAAGGTCTTGAGAACGATGTTAAGACACAGAAGAGAAGGATGTGGAAATCACTTGCTGTGTAGTGCGACGTTAAGTCAAGAGCATTGTGAGAAGTGAGCTTTGGTGCAAAGAAAAAAACATTTCATTACTGGAAACAACACATACAAGTCTGCAGAATCCTCTGAACTTGTGAATGAACCAGCTGAATGACAGCACAGTCCTCCTTAGCAGAGGTAACAAAGGCCACGACACAAAAAAAAGAGAATAGAAAAGAGTATGTAGAAAGAGAAAGACTGCTGCGCTGAGCAGGACGTCCTCCAGCTCTGTCGACCAGACACCTGTGAGGAAACACGAGGACAGAGCAGGAAACATCACAAACAGTTCAGAACACCAAATAGAAAAGCTCTCGTGGACTAGGGTTTAAAATAAGCGTTTAAAATGAGACGTCATAACTTCAAGGCAATTTTAACACCTGCTGCGATGTCACTGATGTTCAAGACACACAAACAGCAGTTGAACTTTGAACTCATCTTAACTGTATTTAACTTTTTCTAAAGTCTGTGCAGCAGCAGAAATGGTGGAAGCAGTAGGGCTGTCACCTTTTTGTTTTGTGTTCAAACGAATTCAAACCAACACGTAATGTGTTCGAATGAATGTGAACGCAACCCACATAGTGTAAAGTGTGAGATACAGCGAGCTGTGACTGTCACATAAGCATGTGTGGCCATGTGCAGGACAAGGCAAACTACTTCACACGGCCTGTTGCACTTACAGACTGTGAATTTGAATTCAAACAGGTCATTACAGTTGAAATATTTAATATTTCCCACATTCAGACAAATGCTCGCTTGTAGTTTCAGCAGTATGTCAGAGGCATCAGTGGTAGAAGGTGTAACAGTAGTGTCTGCAGTAGTCACAGTGTTGGAAGCAGGATGACTGTTTACTGTCGGACTGTTTGAGGATGAGTGCTGATGACTGTTCAGTTTTTACCGCTCTTGTTTCTGTGTGATGGAGGATCAGAGATCATTTTCTGTTTCTGTTGTGTGCCGCTTCTGTTTCTGTCGAGCTGCAAAAGAGACAAACATGGAGATGATGGGCGATATTTATATTTAACTTCTGTTGCAACATTTAAAACAACGTGTTTATGGTAATTATTAGGAACATGTGATGGTTATTCATGACTTCCAACTCAGTTTGTCTGTTTGGTTGTTTGTTAGCAGAATATCTAAAAAATTACTTTTTCACTTTCAGTGATATCTGGTAGAAAGTTGGGACAAGGAACAAGTGATTAGATTTTGGTGCAGATCCAATAGTAGCAATACTGCCACCATGTGGCCGTCCATAGAGCACTTTACAGTGCAGTTATAATTCCTGAACTGTGAAGTTTAGAAACTTTGATCAGTGCTGTCAGTTTGACATTTCACCTGTAGGTGGTGCTACAGCAGCTCACTAGTCTGATGACATTTCGTTCAGATGACATTTTGCACAATTCATCTTTATACAAAGTCGAGGTATAGAGTGCTTGCTAGTTGTTTACGATATCAAGCTGTTTCTGGTGTTATGAGTAAAGTTTTTTCCAAATTTGAAAATCTCGAGTCTCTTTTGAGTTTCAAAACATTAGAACTGTTGAATATTTTCAAATGCATAAAACCACTTGCAGGTCAAACAGTGCTCACCTTTTCTCCAGGTAATGACAGTGATGCTGATCATGATGATTAAAGAGAGTATCACAATCACCGCATGAACAGACGTTTGCCACAGGTAAGGAGCAGCTGGAAGACAAGGAAGCATTCATAATCAGACCCTCATCCATCACCAGTTACAATCAGTGTTCATTTGTCTTGGTACAAAATGTAATACTGTAAAGAACATAATGTATCTTCTTAACATAGCTGAGTGTTTTAAACAGCAAACATCACTGGAGAGACACAGGGCGGTAGCTATTCCAAACACCAAACCAAGAAGTGGTTGCTAAAATAAAAGGGAACATACAGACTAATGGATGGCATATATAATACAGGGTAATAGCAACAAAACCATCGACTTCAGAAAGAGTCTTAATCCTTTGCTCATTAAGTCGGAGGTCGATCACTCATTGTTGAGTGGTGGAAACTGGAGACGTTCCTGTAATGATCAGACATATTGTAAAGACATCATGAGCTGAATCGTGCATCACTGCATGCTATACACTGTTGAATATTGTATAAACCTGTTAAGTCTTACTCGTTTTCTTGCCGTGTTTCTTTTTGAGTTGTTTTGTAAAACTTTGTTTCTCTAACGTCGTCATACCTGTGTTTACCAGCGGTGTTGATGGTGCTGGAAGAGGTGGAGGTGTGGTTCGTCTTGTTGTTGGAGGTGGAGGTGGTGTTGTTGTTGTAGTTTTTGGTGTTGTCGTCATTGTTGGTGGTACCTTATGACCTTTAGTGAAGGACGGAGGAAACAACAGAGAACTGAAGTCATGATGTCACTTCCTGTCTAGCCTCTGTAACTCAATGCAGTCTCTCATTCAGCATTTCAGTTCCTGAGGTTTACTCTCCATATTCTCAGACAAACCGGCTCCACTTCAACACTTGCTATTAGAAACGGAAACCTTCGTGATTTTAACAAAGTTAAACAACGATTACTTTGTGAGCACAGAAACAAACTACAGCTCCCATGAAAAGTTGCAAGTCTGGCAGTGTGGATCGTCATCGTAACTTTGTTTCGGCCATTTCCATAAAATTCATCCAAGTTCTCTTCTAAGATCATTTATTCAACTTTTTAGCTGTAAACTCTGTTTAAAAACTGTTACAGCATCTGCTAAGTGAAACTAGTTATTTATGCTTTTGTTCATGCTGTACATCCAACATTTAGTAGGAAGACATGATTATGGAACAGAGAGAGAAAACAGAAAGCAGAACAACTTTATTAAAGTTTGATGTTACCTGATGGGATCACCGTCAGCTCCATAGCCAGTTCATTATTACAGAAGTATCTTCCAGTGTCTGAGACGGCAGCTCTGCTAATGTGAAGTGACTTATCTGCCAATGAACTGTATCGTCTGCCTGGGTCATTGTGTCTTATATCTCCGTCAGGATCAGCTGTAATTATGTCAACTTTGTTTCCATTAATCTCTCTGCTCCACGTCACTTTACCCTCCACAGAGTGAGGACATCGCAGAGAGATGGAGGCCTTCTCCCTGATTATTTTCTGCTGTATTTCTGTAAAAGAAACACATTTTCAATAAATATGCATGCATTTCAAGAAAAGTAGTATTTCTGCTATTGTGAGGAACGCTCAGATCTATGTTCACCGTTAGAGTCAGAACAACATTAATCTGTATTATACAGTGGATGGACACTGAAGAAGGCCACTGTTATAATTTATACTTAATTAAACGCTGACCCCTGACTATGCTGTCCTCACCAGGCTTGTCCAGAGGCACTTTGACAGTCCAGAGGTAGAATTTTATCGGAGTCAAACTTCATTTCAGTCTAATTTAGTCTAATCCACTTATTTATCGAGAAAGTCATGAGCACATGTTTGACAGAGTGGATCCCAAGTTATAAAATATGTTGTTTGTTGACACATTCAGATTCAAATGGAGCTTAGCCATCTGTAGTTCAGTTCTGAAGCTGCTCTGTGTGATGTTCAGACCAGAAAGCTTTGACATAAATCGAATTAAATCTCTTTAGAGTTCATCCACACTAAGTTTAACTTGTAAACGCATCTTTTTCTCCACGTCTCAGCCCTCCGTCCAGAATAAAATGGCGTTTTTATCGCTACAAAACAGGTTTTCTGAAAGTGTAGTGTGTGGCCGTAAAGTTAAACAGACGACCTTTAGTCACCTCCAACTTCTCTTTCATTTTCAGTGTCAGTGTTCAGTAGCCAAATACACAGCAGAGCTGTTGACATGAACCTGTATTAATATTAATATTATAAAATAATTTTATCAGCAGCGCAGCAGCTTGAGCATGACTGAGGGTTTGTGGGTCGTGATTAAATAACTATTTCAGACTCGTTGAATGAAATAAACAATAATTCAGAAGTTCTTACCTGCAGTGACATTACAGCCCAGAACAAAGGCTAACAGGCAGCTGTAGATCTTCATCCTCGTCCTCATACAGACTGAAATGACTGAGCAGACAAACACTGTTTTATTCTGAGCTGAGGAAAGGAACTCAGCTGCCTGGACGTGTAAACCCCACATTCTCACCTTTATTTTTTTTTGGTCTTTTTGCGGTCGATGAGCACTGATGGATCCTGTTGTTTAAATATACAGTATGATCACATTTCCCTCACAACTAATTCTGTGCCAGTACAAGACAGAAACTCAAATGACCTTTTGAGCATGTTGTTGAACATGTTAACAAACAGCTGGCTACTTCCACATCCAGCAGACACAGAGCAACATTAGCATCCCATTGGAGAGCAGCAATAGCCATCACAGCTGAAAACTGAACTAAACGCAGAGAGCAGACGTGCTAAACAACAAAAACAAAACCACATTTTGAGAAAAAGTTTCCAGCCGCCCACAGAGCTAACCACACATACACTGACATCATGCTCTGCTGATGCTGAACTGAAGGAAAACATGCAACTTGTTGTTAGCTGAAAACAGTTTGGTGTGTTGTCTTACACTGGCAGCAAAAAGTGAGCACGGAAAGATCAGAGCAGTAAAACAGATGATGTTAACACCTGACACGCATTTTATTCCACTTTGTTAATCTCCTTTTAAGATATTTTAAGTCCACAAAACTCTTTTGTAGTTTTTGGAACAATGTGTCCTTGATTTCAAAATGGCTTCTCATTTCTCACCCCGATGATTTTGTCAGCTGAAATGAAAACTGTCTGTAGCATATTTTGTTAATTCCTATAAAATAGTTTTAAAACCACCTTGTTTTAAAACGAGAACCCTGTAAAAGGGTCATAAACATAAACTTAGTGGCTAGATATTAGTAATATGCTATAGCTAAAGAACACAGACATTATAAAGTATTCTTACTTCTTTATCCGTGTAGACGACGTGAACATTAAGTGCATTGTTCTTGTATTGCAAGGTGGAGCTAGTTAGCCCTACTATTGTAAGTATGATGAGGAAAATGTAACATCAGACTGTTATTTCGTTCTGACATAAGCTTGTTTGGATGCTAACTCACTATAGAAAAACACACTTGGGTCCTAAGCAAGTCTCACCTCATAATGTTAGGATATTACAGCTAACGTGCAAATTCAGTTTCATCCCTGATCATCGGTGCCTTCAGCAGGTCTGTTACCCCACCTAAAGAGCAAACTGGGGGAGGCACTGTGTATTGAAGGAAATCTCCTTAATAACATTTAATACATTAAATAAGTTTAGTGTCTTTGAGGTTTATGAAGTGTATCCAGTTAGCGAGCTATCGCCGCCATTTCATCTGATATCTGTCAAACGAACTTATATCCTGACTTCCAAAAGTGCTCCTGTCCCTGCTTCGCCCTCACCCTTTCCTGACTGTTGGAAGCGTAGGCAGGAATTCAGCTCCTCGGGGGCGACCAATGACATTAGTCCAGGCCGTGGTCAAGGCAAAACTTTCCGTGGCTATTCTTGGATAACAAAACTCGCAAGCAGTAAACAGCACAAAGGAAGTGAACGTCTGACGCCTGTGTGTAAAAGACTGAGAGACAGCGCATGCAAAACAAAACTATTTTAAAAGAAGGGTGTTTGAACACTTTTGTGACAAACTAATAGGACCACTGCACGTCTGTGAAGTACATCTGTAATCTTGTATCACTAAGTCGTTTTGTTTCACTGTAATAACAGCATTAACGTTGCACATTATCTACTACACACTGATTGTCAGGTAGCACTGCTGGCTCTGTCTCCTTCCTTGACACACTGTACCTAAAGATGATAACTAATAGTCAACCTAAATTCAACCTGAATTTGACGAATCAGACTCTGCCCTTTTCTGCCAACAGCATATCTAAAGTCATCCTATTCTGCCAGGCCATAAGAGAAGTCGGTCCCAATTGTTCCTCTTAGGCCACAGAGGCCTGGTTGGCGAAAAGGGTGCCACGGCCGACCCCTAGGGTCGGCCATGACAGTTAGGGCTTCTCAACTCTTTTGGTCAAGTTCTCAGTTTTATCTTTTAGAGCCCTTACTCATATTCAGCCAATTCAGTTCTAACCTCCACTAATGTGCGTGAGGGTGGGGGTTGTACACAATGTGTCAGGTGGTGCCAAATTGCTCCAGCATTTGTTTTTACCTGGACTGTGTGGGAGGTACACTCAACCACTTCTAAAGGTCCTGTCCACTTTCTCTTATAAACTTTTACTCGTACACAATCCCCTACCTGTACTGCTGGAGTCTCGGCAATGGTTGCTTTGGGTTCGGCCAGCTGTACCTGTTTACACAAAATGCGGGTCAAGTTAGTCAATGCAATCATGTATTTGTCATAGTCAATCTGCCAGACATCCAGAGGGGGCATATGACCTCCCTCTCTGGGTGGCCCTGGCATTGGCCTGCCTGTCAGCAACTCATGGGGTGTCAAGTGTGTCTTGGCCCCTGGGGAGGTTCTCATGGACATAAGTGCCAAAGGCAGTGCATCCCCCCAATTGAGCTTTGTACCAAAACAGTGATCTTTCTTTTCAGAGTCTGGTTAGCTCTTTCCACCAAACTTTGCCAAACCAGGATGATACACTGCTCCAAATCTATGTTATTCCCAGTGCTTTTTCCACCTCCCCCAGCTGTTTGTTTCTGAAATGTGAGCCGTTATCTGAGCATACACTGCGTGGAACCCCATATCTCGGTATTAGCTAATTTTTCAACCATTTTACCATTACATCTGCTGAATCTTTCTTGCACGGTATTGCTTCTACCCACTTAGTGAATCTGTCCACCATCACCAGCAAGTAACGGTAACCTTTTGTTCTGTTTTCTGCACCCATGTCGGTGAAGTCAATCGTGATGTTTTTGAATGGTGCTTCTAGTACTGGAAACCTTCTCATTGGGCATTTGTATGCCTGCTTAGGGTTGTGTCCATTGCAAGTGTAGTCACATAGTTCTCCACTATGGCTGTCATGTGGGGATGCCACCAGCATCCTTCAATGTTCTTCCATATTTGCTTCTTGTTCTAATGAGCTGGTCCGTGTGCTTGTTTGAGTAGTAGCTGACAAAGTTTGGCAGGAGCCACTATTCTTCCATTATGAGCTCTCCACAGGTCTTCCTTCTTTGTTGCTCCTTTCCGGTGCTCCTGCTTGTTCTTGCATGTCAATGATGTCTTTCTCTGTTAGTTCTGGTAGTTGTTCAACAGTGACAGACATCTGTCTTGGTGTGTATCCTCCCGCCTTCTTGGCCGCTAAGTCTGCAGCATAATTTCCTTTGGCTATGCTGGTGTCTAGTTTCTGGTGTCCTTTGCATTTCATCACGGCCACAGCTGCAGGCAGTAGTACTGCTCTTACCAGTTTTTCTAGCTGTGCTCGGTGCTTTACTAGAGTGTTGGCTGTAGTCAGGAAGTTCCTTCTGACCCACTGTGGTCCATTCCCATGTACAGCTCCATGTCCATAGGCTGAGTCTGTGTAGCTGTTCAATCTTTTTCCTTCAGACAACTCCAGGCCAACTTGTTAAGGCCACCACTTCAGCTAGCTCTGCTGAGGCTGGTTGTGGTTGAAGACCTTGGTCTATTGTGTGATGCGTCTTTGTATGTGGATCCTGTTTTACTACAGCATAAGAGGACACATTTCCACTGTCTCCTCTGTAGCAGCATCCATCTGTGAACAGGACCACCTCTGGGTTTTATAGAGGTTCTGTATCCAGATCTTCCCTCGTCACTTACTAATGTTAACAACACAATATCTTTGTAAGACACAGTTGGACGATCTACCTAGGGGGCGTAGCACGTCTCCCCAGTCACTCATGTCCACGAGAACAACCCAACATTACACTGCTCAATTTCACAAATCCACCAACATTGCGATTCTCAACACTGCATTTTAAAACACACAGCAATTTTCATCACACTTACTACATTTTCTATTAAGATCCACACTATTTCACCATCAAGTCAATTTAAATTTCAAAATTAATTATTTTGTCTTATTATATTTATTCTGTTTAGCTTTATTTGCTTTTATAGTGATACTACTTCATTCCCAATAGTAATTGTTCACTTTATTCCCAAAAAACACACTTTCATTTTTTTCTAGTGCTCCTTTAAGTTATTTTTTAACCCAATTGTTTCACATTCATTCCCCTTTTTATGTCTACCTCCCATACATTAATGACACATGCACTCAATATTATTATACACACAAATCCCCAGATAAGTCATTAATGTCTCTCACTCACTCTTAGGGACTCTAACCCTATTTTGGCCTTAGCTTTTGATTCTCCAATTCACCAGTCGCTTGTTTGTTCAATGTAGTTATTTATATTATAAGATTTAGACTGTAATTTCCTCACCTCCTCCTCACTCACTTTTAATTTGGTATTAGTCAATGCACAGAATTTGGTTGTTAACAACAGGTTTCTGCTTACCTTTTCTTTGAGGGCGCCCGGTGAGTGACGAGGAATCCAGAAACACAGAGCCGGTCCTGCTGGCAAAAACCTCAGCAGTGGACGCTGTCGAATTTTCTTCTTTTCTTCCTCAGCAAATCACGTTGGGGTCACCAAATTTGTCAGCACATTAGTTTATTTGCAAAAGAAAAGTCTGGAGAGAAGCTATTCCTTAATTTGGCATTTATTATAGCATTGGAGGATCAAAAGCATCTTGAACAAGGATCTTTTCGATTTAGAAAACCACAGTCAGCACGCTGTTAATCTGTAGTCATCACCCTAAAAAAGAATGCTATTATTAACATTACACAGAGTTTTAAATGAGAATGTACAACTATCTGATAGGTTTCTACAGAGGTGGGGAGGAGCTGTGGTTTAGACTTAGCTCTCCCTTCGGTGGTGCACAGGCTGGTCCCAGCCTCTTGGCACACGAGTCCACCCTTCATGTGGAGACAGCGTCCTATTGGAGGAATCCTACACTCCTTCTGTTTGTAAGTTGCTAAAGTCTCTGCTTCGTTCCCCACAACTGATACTTCTCTCATGGCCATTACAAGACATACTGTCCTCAGTACATGATGTTCTTTCTGATATCCCTGTTTCTTTGTATAAATGTAAGCCTGTTTGCAACAGCTAAAAAAACTTTCCCCTGCAGTCAGCAGGACAACACTTTGAATTGGTAAGCCTCATGCCCTGCGTGTGTGTGTGTGCGTACAAGAGTTTCAATACGGTATTAATATAATAGGCAAGCAATCTTCGTTTAAATTTTTTGATTCTAACAGGTAATTTTAAGTCTAATAATCCACTGAGATACTTTCACTATGTTAAAATCCTTTTTCATACAGCACTCCTTAAGTGTAAACCTTAAATTTGCCCCTTGGAGGGATTCTGGTCATCAAATTATTTAAAATGCTTATTTTTGGTTTTCTGTCATTGCTTTGATGTTTTGCACTCGCTGTCAGCAGAATTTAAGCCAGAAAAGGAGATGTAACAAGGTCTTGAGAACGATGTTAAGACACAGAAGAGAAGGATGTGGAAATCACTTGCTGTGTAGTGCGATGTTAAGTTAAGAGCATTGTGAGAAGTGAGCTATGATGCAAAGAAAAAAACATTTCATTACTGGAAACAACACATACAGGTCGGCAGAATCCTCTGAACTTGTGAATGAACCAGCTGAATGACAGCACAGTCCTCCTTAGCAGAGGTAACAAAGGCCACGACAAAAAACCCCAAAACAAGAGTATGTAGAAAGAGAAAGACTGCTGCACTGAGCAGGACGTCCTCCAGCTCTGTCGACCAGACACCTGTGAGGAAACACGAGGACAGAGCAGGAAACATCACAAACAGTTCAGAACACCAAATAGAAAAGCTCTCGTGGACTAGTTCCCAAGCTCCTCGCCTGCCCAGACTCCAACTTGTTCCCCAGATCGGCTCGCTCCCTGTGGCGGACCGGCCACTGTGTCGGGGTAGGGGGTTTTCGGCCCTCGGGAGCTGGCCGTGGAGGGGGCGTACTGTCACAGATATGCCAGGCCTCACAGCCAGTAATCACCCACACCTGCTACCAGTCACACTCCTGCTCCCCATCAGTCCCAATCAGCCAGTACAAAAACACACTATTCACCTCAGTCAGTGTCCAACCTTGTTCAGACATAGGACTCCTCAACCTACCGCTAGATCGCATCATTCCAGTCCCCCGTGGGTTCTCCAGTCCCTGATTACCTCCAGTGACCTCCCTACATCCACTTTGCCTATTTCCACACTCTCCACTCCTGGCTATCACCCAATAAAGAACATTCCTGTCCACCTCTGTGTCCCCTGCCTGCTAGTTACTGTAACATCCTGCTGCTGCACAGACTTTAGAAAAAGTTAAATACAGTTAAGATGAGTTCAAAGTTCAACTGCTGTTTGTGTGTCTTGAACATCAGTGACATCGCAGCAGGTGTTAAAATTGCCTAGAAGTTATGACGTGTCAGTCTGTCAGGTATTTAGTGTGTTTTCAAGAGCAGGGTGGAAGGATCTTTTTCTGTGACCAATTTTGGAGCAAAGCAGAAAAGAAACTGAGAACCAACAAAGACAGAAAAATATAGATCAAAACAGTTTTGGGACTTTAGCTTAAAGTCCCAATTAGTGTCCATCAACCATTAAACATATGGTTCAATTAAGAAGTCAAAACCCCTCAGAGACGTCCCCCTCTCCTCCTCCTCTAACCTGTTGTATCTAAATTTAGGTTTAGACTAGAGCAAAACCTCTGAATAAATTAGGAAAAAAGGAAATCATCTTTAGTGTTGTAAAATCACCGACCACCCAGGAAATAATAATACAAACAGCCTCAAAGTTTAGTTAGAGAAACCACGGAGGACTGGCATGATGCGATCTAGCGGTAGGTTGAGGAGTCCTATGTCTGAACAAGGTTGGACACTGACTAAGGTGAGTAGTGTGTTTTTGTACTGGCTGTGATTGGGACTGATGGGGAGCAGGAGTGTGATTGGGAGCAGGTGTGGGTGATTACTGCCTGTGAGGCCTGGCATAACTGTGACAGAAATGGTAGAAGCAGTAGGGCTGTCACCTTTTTGTTTTGTGTTCAAACGAATTCAAACCAACACGTAATGTGTTCGAATTAATGTGAACGCAACCCACATAGTGTAAAGTGTGAGATACAGCGAGCTGTGACTGTCACATAAGCATGTGTGGCCATGTGCAGGACAAGGCAAACTACTTCACACGGCCTGTTGCACTTACAGACTGTGAATTTGAATTCAAACAGGTCATTACAGTTGAAATATTTAATATTTCCCACATTCAGACAAATGCTCGCTTGTAGTTTCAGCAGTATGTCAGAGGCATCAGTGGTAGAAGGTGTAACAGTAGTGTCTGCAGTAGTCACAGTGTTGGAAGCAGGATGACTGTTTACTGTCGGACTGTTTGAGGATGAGTGCTGATGACTGTTCAGTTTTTACCGCTCTTGTTTCTGTGTGATGGAGGATCAGAGATCATTTTCTGTTTCTGTTGTGTGCCGCTTCTGTTTCTGTCGAGCTGCAAAAGAGACAAACATGGAGATGATGGGCGATAATTTTATTTAACTTCTGTTGCAACATTTAAAACAACGTGTTTATGGTAATTATTAGGAACATGTGATGGTTATTCATGACTTCCAACTCAGTTTGTCTGTTTGGTTGTTTGTTAGCAGAATATCTAAAAAATTACTTTTTCACTTTCAGTGATATCTGGTAGAAAGTTGGGACAAGGAACAAGTGATTAGATTTTGGTGCAGATCCAATAGTAGCAATACTGCCACCATGTGGCCGTCCATAGAGCACTTTACAGTGCAGTTATAATTCCTGAACTGTGAAGTTTAGAAACTTTGATCAGTGCTGTCAGTTTGACATTTCACCTGTAGGTGGTGCTACAGCAGCTCACTAGTCTGATGACATTTCGTTCAGATGAGATTTTGCACAATTCATCTTTATACAAAGTCGAGGTATAGAGTGCTTGCTAGTTGTTTATGATATCAAGCTGTTTCTGTTTTTTCCAAATTTGAAAATCTCGAGTCTCTTTTGAGTTTCAAAACATTAGAACTGTTGAATATTTTCAGATGCATAAAACCACTTGCAGGTCAAACAGTGCTCACCTTTTCTCCAGGTAATCACAGTGATGCTGATCATGATGATTAAAGAGAGTATCACAATCACGGCACGAACAGATGTTTGCCACAGGTAAGGAGCAGCTGGAAGACAAGGAAGCATTCATAATCAGACCCTCATCCATCACCAGTTACAATCAGTGTTCATTTGTCTTGGTACAAAATGTAATACTGTAAAGAACTAACATAGAAACACAATTTATATAGACATGATGCATCTTTTTAACATAGCTGAAGGCCATTTGAACAATAAAGTTAGCTAAATATGTCATCATTGCTCACAAGGATGAAGGAACTAGAAGTTAAAATTTTGTATCCCCACAACAATCAGTAACACTCATCTTGTCGCGTTAAAATATCCTTTAGAAAAACTTGCCCAAAAATACCAGCAGGACCAGACGTTTTTGGCTTGTGTCTGAATGTGTGTTCACATACTAAGTAATCTCCAGTGTCCTGAAACAAAGAGACCTTCTCATCATTAACGCTCCCACACTGCTGTCGTGAATAAGTACTACTGTAAACTGCCACCTTGAAATGCTCTTATTGCAGTAATACAACTTTTTCTTCCAATTACTTTTCCAGCTGTGTGACAAAACCTGTAAACAAAAACTATGCAGGTGGTTCGACAACTGCTTTGATCAGATATGCAGGCATGTACACTGACGTGCATTTATAATTTCAGTGTTATGACAGACAGTGATATTTACATATTGGAATTGATTTGTTGTAAATTCCGATGTACCTACAAGTGAAAATTTAACAAACATTAAACATTAAGATCTGTTTTATCTTATTCATTAAATTGCACTTTCTGTTTCTGGGTTTCTTAGCGTGACTCTGTTTCTTCATGGTTGTACAGTCGTAGTCTGTTTTTGTCAGTGTTGTTGATGGTACAGTTGCTGCTGCTGTTTGTGTTGTTGCAGTTGTAGCTGACGGTGTATTCTTCTTACCTTCTGTGTGGAATAGTTGAAATGTGAATTACAAGGTAGAAGATGCAAATTACAATAGCTAATTTCATACAAAAACATTTGAAAAAGAACAGGCCCACTTTCATTTTTGTAATAAGGTTTCAACGACGGAGTTCTCACGACTGCAAACATTTGAATGCAGCACATGCTGTGTACTCAACATCCCATGTTGAAAATACAACCTCACGTATAATTTAAAGACAGCATTAAGCTTATACTCTACATATAGATGGAGTACTAAACAAACCTACAGGGGGCCCCGGGGCCGGAGCCTCTGTTAAAAGTGACTGTTAATATTTCTTGTTGAAAAGTCAAACGACTTCAAAGAGACACAACATGAAGTCATTTTCTGTCTAGAGAAAATATATTCAACAGGGCAAAAAATGCATGTCATAATACAGAATGTGACCCAATAATTCACCACGTCCACTTTTTGTGGTGAGTGGTCGAGCTACAGAGTTCTCACAACAGAAGCCACTTGAACACAGAGCAGGATGTGTACGTTACTTCCTATTTAGTAGAAACCGTCTCTTGACATTTATTTGAAGTCAGCATTAAACCTTCTCTCTAGTCTGTACTGTAGGTTATAAAAATATTTACAGTATACTGTTCTGCATTTGTATGTAGTTATACCTCTTCTTGTTTGAAGAGCTGCTTTTCTTTTCTTTAGCCAATTAAAATGTCTGTTGTCTCTCAGATTTCTCACCTTTGATCACATTCAGATACACAGCTGGTTTTCCATCACAGTAGTAAAGTCCAGAGTCACCAGGCTGCACGTCTGCTATAGTCAACGTCTTGTTAACTGGTGAAACATAAAACCTTCTTTGTTGTTGTATTTCACCAGTGTCTCTGCTCCATGTTGGAACATCTGATCCTCCAACATCAGGAGGGCATTTCAGAGTGACGCCGGTCCTCTCTGTAGCAGTGAGTCTGACTGTCCCTGAACACAACATAGAAAACCAGATTCAAGTTATAACGCACCATCATAAACTCATCACACATATTCAGTATAAAGTCGCTGGCCATGTGAAGAATCTTTCCAAAAACAGAAACTGACACGTTACTTCGCAGAGGTATTGTCATTTCAAGTGTTCTCCATGAATAAGTTCCTGAATGAGGTTTTAGAGGAGAGGACTTCATTTGGCGTCATCTTTCTCATGTGACTCTACATGAACAAGAGGACTTGTTTCTTTTACAGTATTTAAACAGAAAGTCTCAAGAGATCATTTTCCTGTGTGCGACCTGTGCACCACCATAAACATTCAGTTTAAACACACACACCAGAAGTGAAAACACACAATTTACATACACGAAACAATTACAAATGGCATTCGAAATGCTTCAGTATAATGTTTTAAAATCTTCTGAAGAAATAACAGATCTGAATTTCAAAGTTTGTTGTAACTCATTCTCTTTGTGAGGAGCTCAGTTTGAACAGAAAGTGTAAATGTCTTGTGACATTATTATTACTGTACTGAGATGTGATCAGAGATAGTTTGGCAGTTTGTTGCAGTTTTATAGATAAATAACGAAGTAATGTATTTGATTCAATGTTAAGTGAAGCATGTTAAAATCTTTAAATAAATAAAAATAAATTACTAACAAAACAAATACACAGAAATGCAGAAGAACAACAAAAAGCTTCTCAACGACAGTAACAGGAAGTAAATGTTAAAAATGAATTACCTTCTGTTCATGTTCTTCATGAAATTAAAACCTGATTTTGAGTAAGTATTCAAGTAATGATTGTATTATATATTGTGAAATAGTTGTTATTAAAGGTAAAAAACACATTTTATTAATGTTCCGATGTGTTTCTATTATTAAAGATTAAGAAACATGGAACATTTATCTCAGAGACATGATTCTGAAACAGAGAGAGAAAACAGAAAGCAGAACAACTTTATTAAAGTTTGATGTTACCTGATGGGATCACCGTCAGCTCCACAGCCGGTTCATTATTACAGAAGTATCTTCCAGTGTCTGAGACGGCAGCTCTGCGAATGTGAAGTGACTTATCATTCAATGAACTGTATCGTCTGCCTGGGTCATTGTGTCTTATATCTCCGTCACCATCAACTGTAAGTATGTCAACTTTGTTTCCATTAATCTCTCTGCTCCACGTCACTTTACCCTCCACAGAGTGAGGACATCGCAGAGGAGAGATGGAGGCCTTCTCCTCAAATACTTCATGGATTATTTCTGCAAAAGAAACACAGATTACAATAAATAAGGATCTGTTTTCAGAATGTCAGCATATCTGTTATTGCAAGGAACTCAAAAGTGGTTTACTATCAGTCAGAATCACATTTAACTGAGTGCTCATTGAATGTGACCTTGTTAAATGAATTTGAACTTGGTGTTGTCACATTATAACCAGACTTTCACACTAACGATGCACGGGAGGGTTGTTTTCAGAGCAGGTTTAACATCTGCACGAGTGGAAGTGGAGTAAATTTCCACAAAGTGTTCGACCCAAAGTTCAACCAACTTTAACTCTGACCGCTAAATATCCCGGCATCTACGCTGAGTGTCCAGTGGCATTCTGACAGACAGGAGGTGGAGATTCGACCAACAGTTATATCGTCACACTACAATAATAACGGACTTTATTGGCATAAAAGCAACAAGCAAATATCTGAGCAGATGAGGATATGACTTTAGAAAATATGTTGTTTACTATTCCATTGAATTAAAGCTTAATTATCTGTAGTTGAATCGATCTGTATCCTTAAAGCATTAAAGTAGCACATTATTCACGTAAATCTGTCAAGACTGTTTACACACTTCCAGAGGTAATGGTTGTCTCTTCTTGCTCTTCACACAAATCTTCGAATTTCCTGTGAACATTTGCTAGGAGTTGAACTACAAACATCACGCACTCTGTGAAATGATAAAAAGTTAAACACTATTAAAACTGATGAGAGACAGTGTTGCACAGAATGGATTCATTTGAAAAGTCCTCACCTGCAGTGACATTACAGCCTAGAGCAAAGGCTAACAGGCAGCCGCAGATATTCACCCTCATCTTCATACAGACTGAAGTGACTGATCAGACAAACAGTGACCACAGCTTCTGTCTGAGCTGAGAACAGGAACTCAGCTGCCTGGGTGTTAAAGTGTCTTCCTCTAACAAAAAACCACAGTGTCAAGTCACTTTATTTATATAGAGCCCAATATCACAATTCACAAATTTGCCTCTGGGGGTTTTACAATCTGTACAGCACCCTCTGTCCTTAGACCCTTGCCTGAGATAAGGCAAAACTCCTCAAAAAACCCTTTAACGGGGAATCAATGGAAGAAACCTCAGGAAGAGCAGACAGGACAGGAAACAGATGTCGTGGTTACAGAATAGACCAAATTACAATATGGACTAATGATGACAAAATTATAAATATATTGTAACATATATGAAGTATATACAGCTGTGCTTGTGTGACACAAACAGACAGAGAGTTACAAGAAAGTAACTCAAATGATTGACTTACTAGTCATGTCATAGTGCAGCAGTACAAGAAAGGGGTACAATTGGAAAGAGATTTTTTGAAAAAGAGACAAAATAAAATTTAAAAAATGTCTCTCCCATGTTTATCTCAGGCAACAGAATGCATAACAACTTTATGCAGGAAACAAAGTGGTTCAGTCAAATTTAAAACGAGACAATGAGAATGAGAAAATTACACTTGGGCAGAAATAAACTGACCTTACTTAGAAATGGTGGAGCAAAATGGAGAAAGGGAAGGATGTGAGCATCAGTGAAGTCATTGGTGTGTGGTGCAGGGTCGGGTGGAGAGTAGGTGTCAAGTGTGACATCATGCAAAGGAACAACAACTACAACAACAAATTCTTTAGAATAAAATCATACCAGTCTGCACATTCCTCTGAATTTGTTCAGTTCAGAACTTATTTTTGCAGCAAGGCAGCATAAAAACATGAAACATAAACACACTGAAACAACTGAAGGCATTAAAAGTGCTGTACTATGTACGCAATTCAGAATAAACAAAGGGTGTATGATAAAAGCAACAAAAGCTGCAACACGAAGAATCAAGCTTAGAAGAATAAAACGCTAAGCTGTGTGAGGAGCCAGGAGGCAGTTTCTAATGTATTAGAATTAAGAGCACTTATTGCACAGGGGATCAATACTTGAACGTCTTGCTGACACCTCATTTTTGGAAACATGCAGCTCTGACCCGAGGGGAGGATGTGAAATTCATTAAAGAGACGATGGTTTGGGTTTGATATGAAGGGTTGAGCTTTCTGTGTGATTCGTCTGACAGAGAAGCTGCTGCTCACCAGTGATTTTACCATGTTTCCCAGTTTATTGTTAGTTTATGTTGTGCTCCACACAGACAGCGTCTTTGCATGCTAACTAACTCCTTTTAACGTTATCCTAAACAGATCATACACGTACACCTCTAGTTTGGCCCTTAAAGACAACCACACATGCTTTCCTGTTCTGACCACACACACACACACACACACACACACACACACACACACCCCTTTGTTCTGTAGTTTAGTATTTAGAGTTAGACTTCACATTGTGTGTTTTTGCTTTATTATCTTTAATAAATACTTGTGTATAATTATTCTGGCTTCTTTAATGTTTCACTAGAGTGAGTAATTTGCCAACCTCTTCTATATTGAACTCCAAATCTTTCAACCTACTAGCTATTAATGGTAATTCTGGTTATAGTTATTCATTTAATTATTAATCTGAGTTCCAAATTGAGACTGAATCATTTAATTGGCTATCATTTCTCTTCTTTAAGAAAAGTGGTGCCCCCGAGGACTTTATTCATTAAAGTTATTTATGATTATCTTTGACAATTCTGATAGCCATAGGGTCCCCCCCCTTTAACCATTGTGAATCCAAACATATGCCTTCTGTGCTAAAACTATGTGACTCACTATGACTTAATACGTGGTATTAAATATAATAATAATAGTACTAGTTTTCATGTTGTTTCATTCGGAGATGTATTTTTTAACCTTTAATGGAGCTAGGCTAGCAGTTTCCCTCTGCTTCCAGTCTTTGTGCTAAGCTAGGCTAAACCTGGGCCGATCTCTGTAATGGACGCACAGAAATTAAACTGATATCATCTTCTCCCTTGACTGGTTAGGGCTGGCAACACATACTAATATCACTGAATTTAACATCATCCAATCTGTGAATAATAATTTTCCTCAAAAATACCTACAGAGAAGTTTTAAAGAATTGGACAGAGAAGTTGATACCATGGAAATCATTTGGTTGTGGCTGCTAAAAACACAAAACTTGGAGATTAGAAACATCACAGCTTTAAAAAAACAAGTCAAACATCCAGTTCTTCAATGATTTGTAAAAAGGCAAAATAAAGTACAGATGTACTGAATTTTTTTTTTTTTAATATATACTTGGTCCTGATCATTTTTTGTTTAAAATTATATTTAAAAAAACAGGAACAGAAGTTTAGACTTAACAATAACAAAAATTTATTGGAAGCAAAATTATTTATATAATTATTTGTATCCACTGGTCACATTCAATCCTCTAATGTTAGAAAGCATCCCAAGTGTTATCTTTATTAGCAAATATTTACAGTACATACTGCAGCTAGTTATTCTGACTTAAAATATATCGAGTTAAATGTAAATTTCAAACAGCTTTAACCCTTTACTTCTAACCATGGATGGATTACTGAACAGGTCTACTGAGCTCAGGCCCAGGTGGAAAGTTGATCAAATGACTACAACAGATGCAAAACAGCTACAGAAAGACTCAACTACAAAGAGGCACGAAACAACTACAAAGAGGCACGAAACAACTACGAAGAGACACCATGCAACCACAGAGGTGCAAAACGACCGTAAAAAGAAAGAAGACTAAAGACACACTAAACGACTTCAAAGAGAAACAAATTAACAGACATGCAAAACGATTACAAAAAGATGCAAAACAAACATAAAGACAAAAAATGACTACAAAGAGAAACTAAATAACAAAGAGACACAAAACGACCACAGGAAAACAGTCACACAGCTGCGTAGTTTGTAGTAGTTTTGCATTTCTTTCCGTCCAGAGGGTTGAGGTTTTTTTTTTTACATGTCTGTGCCCAGGGGCCCATTGTCTCATAATCCGTCCATGCAACACAGAGAAATAAGCATCTTTTTCAATATTTTCCTACAAATAACTCAGAAGTCTGTTTTTACCTGACAGAAGCAAGATATTCAGGTGAAACTATGTAAATATTGTTCACTGTTGTTTCCAGGTGCTTTGGGTTTCCCCAGTAAAACGTACGTGGAGTCCTTCAGCTGTGATGTACCTGTTGATTGAGAAAAAATTACAGTCAGTAGAATTCATAATTCATTTCTGTTCGTGTCATCTACAGTTTTAAAATTAGAGTTGCTATGTGAAAGACTTATACTGTACAATGTGTTCTGGTGACTGTAGAGGTTTTGTAGATGTGCCATTCGCTCCCCTTTTTTTTTTTTGCTGTATTAGGAAATACAATCTCTTTATGTCTTCCATGATAAAATAACATGATTCCCGTTGTACGTTATTTTAAGGTAACACATTAAATGCCTCCCATCCAACGTAAAAGCTAGCTTTGGATTAAAGTCACCTTTTTTATTTCCATCAGGCTTTGGGTTGCCAATCAAAGAATATGGCGAGTCATTAGTTACAGATGTCTACAGAGAAAAACAATAACGGACACTGGTGCAACACAGGTGTACAGAACATTTTAATTATCTCCTAATTATGACTAATTAGGAGGAAGTTTTTCCATTCTAATAATGAAATATATGTCTTGAAATGATGAAACACTTAAACATGGTTAATCATCAACAGGAGACTGAGCCACGATGACACGTTTGTTTTTATTTCAGTGCACTCCCTCTCCAGAAGTCTAATTGCACACCTGCTTCCAATCTCACACCTGATCTTCATCTGCACCACATCAACCCCAGTATAAAAACACCTCACTCACCTCAGTCAGTGTCTGGTCTTGTTGATGCATGGACGTGAATCATCGCTACACAAGACAATCGCCTTCGAACTCAACCTGTCCCCTCGCCTGTGTCCCCGTCGCCTGTCCTATGATATCCAAGCTCCAGTGTGTTTCCAGTCCCCGATCTCTGACATCAGTTCACAAAGGACGGTGTCAGTAACCACTTCCTATTCAGAAACTCCCTGCCTGTTTAACCTGTGCTAATAAAACCATCTGTGTCTCCACCTCGGTGTCTCCTGCCCTTCTGTACCGTAACAGAAGACCGGACCCGTCGTTGGACGACAACATGAGTGCTATGGACCCATTCCAAGAGTTGGTGGATCTTCTGCGCTGTAGCCTCAGCGCTCCGCCACCCGTATCCACGCCTCCCTCCACTTCCGCATCCACCACTGCAGTTCCACCCTCTCCGGGATACGCCAGTCCCATGGCCAAACCCACGCCCTTCTCTGGCTCGGCGGAGGAATGCAACGGCTTCTTATTTCAATGCTCGCTGGTCCTGGAGATGCAGTCTTCCCTGTACCCGACAGAGCACTCTAATATAGCGTTTATCATCTCCCAGCTCCAAGGGAGGGCTCTTCAATGGGCTGAATCCATCTGGGCCCAAGACGGACCGGTGACCCAATCCCTGACAAACTTCGTCGCCCACTTCAAGGAGGTGTTCAGGAGACCAGCAGGGGACACCTCTGCAGGTGAGCGCCTTTATCACCTGAGGCAGGGTTCCCAGTCAGTCACGGATTATCCCCTGGAGTTCCGAACCCTCGCTGCTGCCAGTGGGTGGAATGAACAGTCCTTAATTACCACCTTCCGTCAGGGATTGGAGCCCAGGGTAAGACTGCATCTCGCCGCATACGAGGATACCATCGGCCTCGAGAGGTTCATCCAGCTAGCCATGAGAGTCGCCACCCGTATGCAAGCGTGTTTGGATGAACACCGGGACCAGTCATCTCCTATCTTGTCCCTCCGTCAGCCAGAGAGCCACCGCCCTCCAGAACCCGACCATGAGCCCTTGCAGCTTGAAAATAGCAGATTAACTCCCGCTGAGCGGCATAGACGGCTGACCCAGGGTTTGTGCTTGTACTGTGGCACTGCAGGTCACAGCATCTCCTCGTGCCCCGTTCGTCCCCTGAGACCTCTGGTGAGTGCCTTCCTTCCTACCATAAAAAATTTAAAGCCCCTTTCTAGTCTCATAACTGTGATTACTCCCCAAATGTCTCTACCAGTACAAGCCCTCATTGACTCCGGGTCAGCCGGCAACTTCATATCCGGTGCCCTCAGCTGCCAGTTCAGCCTCAAAACCACAGCCGCGCCATCCATTTACCAAATCCACGCAGTAAATGGAACACCCCTCAGCCGCGACCGTGTCCATAGGGCTGCTGGCCCCGTCACATCCGAGTGGGAATGCTGCATGAGGAGCAGCAACATCTGCTGGTTCTGGAGGGCTCAACCGCGGAGGTAATCTTAGGGCGCTGGAACAACACAACCCCATCATTTCGTGGACCACCGGCGAGGTGCTACGGTGGGGTCATTCCTGCCATCCAGACTGTTTCCCCCTCCTGCCTTCACTATCACGTCTTCAGCCCAGGGAACGTCTGTACCACCTCCATCGAGAGCCCGCGGGAGAACAGTCGGTTTCCCTGCCTGCTACGCCGCCTACAGGGATGTTTTCTGCCCTAGGAGAGCCTCCCAATTACCACCACACCGGCCATGGGACTGTGCCATCGACCTTATACCGGGTGAACCAGTGCCCCATGGGAAGATCTACCCTCTGTCTATCCCCGAGCAAAGAGCCATGGAGGAGCACATAGAGCCCAGGGGTACATCTGACCTTCTACTTCCCCTGTGGCATCCAGTTTCTTTTTTGTGGCCAAAAAGGATGGAGGCTTGCGGCCTTGTGTAGATTACCAGGGACTCAATCGCATCACCATCAAATTCAGGTATCCTCTTCCCCTCGTCCCGGCAGCTTTGGAACAGCTTCGTGGTGCCACTGTCTACACCAAGCTGGACCTCCGCAGCACGTACAACCTCATCCGGATACACAAGGGGGACGAGTGAAAGACAGCCTTCGTGACACCCACTGGCCACTATGAGTACTTAGTCATGCCATATGGTTTGGCCAACGCCCCCTCCGTATTCCAGGACTTCATCCATGAGGTGCTCCGGGAGTTCCTCCACAAGTCAGTCCTAGTCTACATCGATGACATCTTGAGCTACTCCCGAAGCCTGGCCGAACATTGCCACCACGTTGCGGAGGTTCTGGAACGCCTGAAGAAATTCCATCTCTCCTCAAAGCAGAGAAATTCTCCTTCCATCAAACCTCAGTGCAGTTCCTCGGCTACAACATCAGTAGCAGTGGCGTCCAGATGGATGAGGGGAAGGTCGAAGCCATTCGGACCTGGCCCACACCTATCTCCATCAAAGAGCTCCAAAGATTCCTGGGTTTTGCCAATTTCTATCGTCTATTCATTCAAGGATACAGTAGTATAGTCCAACCTCTGACTGACCTCCTCCGCCACAAGCCCAAGTCTCTGTCCTGGCCACCCGCTGCCCATGAGGCCTTCAAGAACTTAAAGGAAGCATTCACCAGCGCACCGCTCCTGGTTCACCCTGATCCGGAAGACCATTCCTGGTAGAGGTGGACGCCTCTACTACGGGAGTAGGAGCGATGCTGTCACAATCCCAGGGCACCCCAGCCAAACTCCATCCATGTGCCTACTTTCCCCTGACACTCAGCCCGTCAGAAAGAAACTATGACATCGGTAACAGAACTCCTAGCCATCAAACTGGCCCTGGAAGAGTGGAGGCATTGGCTGGAGGGTGCTAAACATCCCTTCACAGTACTCACTGATCACAAGAACTTGGAGTACCTCTGCAAAGCCAAACAGTTGAACCCCCGCCAAGCTCGTTAGTCCCTCTTCTTCACTCAATATGACTTTCACAACTCCTATCGCCCCTGCTCCCGGAACGGTAGAGCAGACGCCCTCTCCCGGTTACATGCCCCAGACGAACTCCCTGACGAATCTGAAACCATTCTCCCCAAACAAATCATTGTGAACCCCATCCAGTGGTCCGAGACGTCCCAGCCTTCCTCCAATGCCTCCACCAACGCTCTGCCGTGCTGTCCCCCAAACCAAGAGAATGTCCCCAGAACTCAACGAACCACCCTAATCCATTCCTCCCACACATCTCTGGGCAGTGGTCACCCTGTGGCCAATGACCCCCTCTCACTGCTACGAGAACGCTTCTGGTGGCCAAATATGGCCAGGGACGTGAGAAGGTACAAGGATGTCAGGAATGCGCCATTGCCAAAAGTCCACGCCATCTTCCATCCGGTAAACTCTGTCCACTGCCCACTCCCAACCGACCTTGGTCACACCTAGAAGTGGACTTCGTCACCGACCTACCCGCTTCCGACAACAACACCTGTATCCTGGTGGTCGTGGACAGGTTCTCGAAGTCCTGCCGACTACTCCCCCTCAGAGGACTGCCCACGGCTATGGAAACCGCAGAACTACTGTTTAATCACGTCTTCAGGTATTATGGTATCCCAGAGGACATCGTGTCTGACAGAGGGCCCCAGTTTATCTCACGGGTATGGAAGGCATTTAATACCACCCACAAACAAATGGACAGAAAGGAAGATTCTAGAAATCGCGCGCTTCCTGCGTACCTTCTGACATGACCGCCAGGACTATGGGAACCAGTTCCTGGGTTGGTTACCAACCCCCTCTCTTCCCATGGTCGGGGGAACCTTCAGAGGTGCATGCGGTCGACTACTGGTTCCGAGAGAGCGAGAGGGTCTGGGACGCAGCCCACCATCAACTGCAACGAGCACTCTGCAGGCGCAGACTAACAGCCGACCACAGACGATCTGCTGTTCCTGATTACCAACCGGGTCAGAAGGTCTGGCTGTCCACCAGAGACATCAGGATGCGCCTGCCCTGCAGAAAGCTCAGTCCCAGATTCATTGGCCCCTTCACCATCATCAAATGGACCCTCAGGTGCGGGTCGTGGGGGGGGGTGGTAATGTCACAGACACGCCAGGCTCCCCAGCTCCACAACCACAGTGCACTCCCTCTCCAGAATTCTAATTGCACACCTGCTTCCAATCTCACACCTGATCTTCATTTGCACCACATCAACCCCAGTATAAAAACACCTCACTCACCTCAGTCAGTGTCCGGTCTCATTGATGCATGGACATGAATCATCACTACACAAGACAATCGCCTTCAAACTCAAGCCTGTCCCCGTGTATGTCTCCTCGCCTGTGTCCCCGTCGCCTGTCCTGTGATATCCAAGCTCCAGTGTGTGTTTCCAGTCCCCGATCTCCGACATCAGTTCACAAAGGACGGTATCAGTAACCACTTCCTATTAGGAAACTCCCTGCCTGTTTTTAACCTGTGGTAATAAACCATCTGTGTCTCCACCTCGGTGTCTCCTGCCCATCTGTACCGTAACACCATCTTGGTTTGGACTGAAAAAGTGAGTTGCAACTTGGCAAACAGTGGAATGGATGGAATATTTTTTCGATCCAGACGGACAGAAGAGTTCTGAAGATTCTAGAAATTCCCTTAAACTTGCATTAAGTGTTTCTGGGTTTTTGAAAGACTGGCAGGAATTCGTGTTTCAAAAAAACTTTGCTTTGCTTGCTCTGAGTTTAACTTAAGATCAGTCTTGATCATAATAGAAAATATATAAATATAAAATTAATTTCTTACCATTTGTAGTTGGAGACACTAATCCATTCAGTATCTCATCATAGATGTATGTTTCTTCATTTCCTGCCACACGAGATTGTGAACATCATAATATTAATAATCCAGCGAATAATCAGTGATTAACTGCTTTAAAGTCTGATGGCAGGCCGACTGTGATTCCATCCAGCTGTGAAAACCAGGGCTGTATTCAAAGAGCTGGATATGATGCCACCACTCAGTGGCCACTCGCAGTACTGCAGCAAAAAAATTCTCAGCAGCCCAAAAAGTGTTTCAACCATAGAACTCCATTATAAAAGAGATGTCTGTGAAACGGTGAAACGGCACACCTCCAACTGTAAACAAGGTCAGTTTTTACTCTTTGTATTAAGTTTCAAGCTGTTGTTATCTGTTGTTGCAAAGTAACGTCTGTGGGGCCGAGCAGGCAGGGCCAGGGAGAGAAACACAAATGAGCATGTGCAGTGGGCGAGAAAACCTTTTTGGCTTATGCAGTCAATTCACTGGAGCTGAACGAGCGCCTTCATGGAGTCCAGTTCTTATAATACAAATTACAACAAATTTAAGCTACAAACTCGGTAAGATTGTGACATTTACAATTTACAGTTTTCTTTTATTATGAAGCCCCTGAAACTGACGAAAGGCAGTAAACAGTTATCAGAAAAGTCAGAAATGTAACTGAATACATCAAGTTTCACTGTTTATATAGAGACTACATGACGTTTAAATGTGAGAGATGTGCTAGTGAGAGATAATGGAAGAGTAAAAGAAGTTAAAGCAGCTATAAACAATATTTTACAATAATGTGACAATGTAAAAAGAGGTTGCTCGTAGTGATGAACCTACAAATGATTATCAGCTGAATCTGCAGCTCCCCTCGGCTTTACGGAGCTTTAATGTGAGTTTCAGCTCACTGTTCATCTGTCCGGCTCACAACTTTACTGTCCTGGTTCCCTCTCAGCGCTCTCAGAGCGTCGTTGTCAGAGAAAAGGCTGTAAAAAGCCACTGAACACAACCTGCTCAGCAGCAAACAGCGATAATTTATCTTACATTGTATCCAGAATCACTCTGTTTACCATGTATTGTGGTGTATACATTTTTACCATTTTATTAGGATGTCTGAACTGAACTCTGAATAAATATATGCACCATAGTGCCCAAAAATCTGTCAGTGATGACACAAAATGATGATTGACTGCTTACTAATGCATAAACTATTGAGTGTCTACAGGAAGTAGTGAATGAATGAACGAGGGAGTGATTGAGATAAAAGTCCAGGTCAGGCTTTATTTACCTCGTCTGTTGGACCTGTGTCTCCTAAAGGACAAGACGATGATGATGATGATGAGGATGAGGACGAGGAGGAGGCCGGTAGTTATTCCAAACACCAAACCATGCTGTAGTTGCTGGTCTTCAGGAGCAGCTGGAAGACAAAGTGAAAATTCATACAAAAATATAACAGTACATACAGATATAATGCTTGTCAGATATACAGTAGTACAACAGCTGTTTCTGGTTAAACACAGGGATCTCGCACTTTAACAAAAAGCTCTCTCTCTGTAGGATCCTTTCCACGATGTTATCAGACACGCAGAACAGCAATCTGAGCCTGTCAGTGGCAGAAACGAGCACTTTTAGTGAACTTACATTAACGGTGTACAATTGCCAAGAAGGGCCCCTGTTTGGGGGGAAAAAATCTGAGATACAGAGAATTTATTCATAATATTACAAGAAAAAAAATTTATGTTTTGAGAACAAAGTAGTCATTTTTTTTTTAGAAAAAAGAGCCAGCGAGCCCACTGGCCTTTAATCACTTTCCGGTGCCAGGACTGCGTACTTTAGCTCAGCTGTCTCGAGGTAACCAAATTGTGCTGACTCATACATCATGTAACTGCTTTCATGTTAATATCCTAACATCTCTGATAATAAGGTGCTTATTGGTGAAACCTATAACTTACATGTGTCATCCACATCCCTCACCGACACGCACAGCTCACTGCTCTCACCTGATTACTCCAACAACAGATTCAAATATTCCAACTATTTTTCTCATAATATGTAACATATGCACTAACGTCATCATACCTGTGTTTACCAGCGGTGTTGATGGTGCTGGAAGAGGTGGAGGCGTGGTTCGTCTTGTTGTTGGAGGTGGAGGTGGTGTTCGTCTTGTTGTTAGAGGTGAAGGTGGTGTTGATGGTGCTGGAAGAGGTGGAGGCGTGGTTCGTCTTGTTGTTGGAGGTGAAGGCGGTGTTGATGGTGCTGGAAGAGGTGGAGGCGTGGTTCGTCTTGTTGTTGGAGGTGGAGGTGGTGTTGTTGTTGTAGTTGTTGGTGTTGTCGTCATTGTTGGTGGTACCTTATGACCTTTAGTGAAGGACGGAGGAAACAACAGAGAACTGAAGTCATGATGTCACTTCCTGTCTAGCCTCTGTAACTCAATGCAGTCTCTCATTCAGCATTTCAGTTCCTGAGGTTTACTCTCCATATTCTCAGACAAACTGGCTCCACTTCAACACTTGCTATTAGAAACGGAAACCTTTGTGATTTTAACAAAGTTAAACAACGATTACTTTGTGAGCACAGAAACAAACTACAGCTCCCATGAAAAGTTCCAAGTCTGGCAGTGTGGAACGTCATCGTAACTTTGTTTCGGCCATTTCCATAAAAATTCATCCAAGTTCTCTTCTAAGATCATTTATTCAACTTTTTAGCTGTAAACTCTGTTTAAAAACTGTTACAGCATCTGCTAAGTGAAACTAGTTATTTATGCTTTTGTTCATGCTGTACATCCAACATTTAGTAGGAAGACGTGATTATGAAACAGAGAGAGAAAACAGAAAGCAGAACAACTTTATTAAAGTTTGATGTTACCTGATGGGATCACCGTCAGCTCCACAGCCGGTTCATTATTACAGAAGTATCTTCCAGTGTCTGAGACGGTAGCTCTGCTAATGTGAAGTGACTTATCTGCCAATGAACTGTATCGTCTGCCTGGGTCATTGTGTCTTATATCTCCGTCAGCTTCAACTGTAAGTATGTCAACTTTGTTTCCATTAATCTCTCTGCTCCACGTCACTTTACCCTCCACAGAGTGAGGACATCGCAGAGAGATGGAGGCCTTCTCCCTGATTATTTTCTGCTGTATTTCTGTAAAAGAAACACATTTTCAATAAATATGCATGCATTTAAAGAAAAGTAGTATTTCTGCTATTGTGAGGAACGCTCAGATCTATGTTCACCGTTAGAGTCAGAACAACATTAATCTGTATTATACAGTGGATGGACACTGAAGAAGGCCACTGTTATAATTTATACTTAATTAAACGCTGACCCCTGACTATGCTGTCCTCACCAGGCTTGTCCAGAGGCACTTTGACAGTCCAGAGGTAGAATTTTATCGGAGTCAAACTTCATTTCAGTCTAATTTAGTCTAATCCACTTATTTATCGAGAAAGACATGAGCACATGTTTGACAGAGTGGATCCCAAGTTATAAAATATGTTGTGTGTTGACACATTCAGATTCAAATGGAGCTTAGCCATCTGTAGTTCAGTTCTGAAGCTGCTCTGTGTGATGTTCA
The DNA here is from genome assembly GCF_020085105.1 of Siniperca chuatsi. Taxonomy (NCBI): domain Eukaryota; kingdom Metazoa; phylum Chordata; class Actinopteri; order Centrarchiformes; family Sinipercidae; genus Siniperca; species Siniperca chuatsi. The sequence continues at coordinate 2,406,840 of NC_058058.1, forward strand.
GACCAGAAAGCTTTGACATAAATCGAATTAAATCTCTTTAGAGTTCGTCCACACTAAGTTTAACTTGTAAACTCATCTTTTTCTCCACGTCTCAGCCCTCCGTCCAGAATAAAATGGCGTTTTTCTCGCCACAAAACAGGTTTTCTGAAAGTGTAGTGTGTGGCCGTAAAGTTAAACAGACGACCTTTAGTCACCTCCAACTTCTCTTTCATTTTCAGTGTCAGTGTTCAGTAGCCAAATACACAGCAGAGCTGTTGACATGAACCTGTATTAATATAAATATTATAAAATTATTTTATCAGCAGCGCAGCAGCTTGAGCATGACTGAGGGTTTATGGGTCGTGATTAAATAACTATTTCAGACTCGTTGAATGAAATAAACAATAATTCAGAAGTTCTTACCTGCAGTGACATTACAGCCCAGAACAAAGGCTAACAGGCAGCTGTAGATCTTCATCCTCGTCCTCATACAGACTGAAATGACTGAGCATAAAAACACTGTTTTATTCTGAGCTGAGGAAAGGAACTCAGCTGCCTGGACGTGTAAACCCCACATTCTCACCTTTATTTTTTGGTCTTTTTGTGGTCGATGAGCACTGATGGATCCTGTTGTTTAAATATACAGTATGATCACATTTCCCTCACAACTAATTCTGTGCCAGTACAAGACAGAAACTCAAATGACCTTTTGAGCATGTTGTTGAACATGTTAACAAACAGCTGGCTACTTCCACATCCAGCAGACACAGAGCAACATTAGCATCCCATTGGAGAGCAGCAATAGCCATCACAGCTGAAAACTGAACTAAACGCAGAGAGCAGACGTGCTAAACAACAAAAACAAAACCACATTTTGAGAAAAAGTTTCCAGCCGCCCACAGAGCTAACCACACATACACTGACATCATGCTCTGCTGATGCTGAACTGAAGGAAAACATGCAACTTGTTGTTAGCTGAAAACAGTTTGGTGTGTTGTCTTACACTGGCAGCAAAAAGTGAGCACGGAAAGATCACAGCAGTAAAACACAGCTTGCAATGATTTTAACTTGTTTAAACTTGGTGGCCACCTCCCGATCATATTTGATATTATTTATCGCCCCCCTAAACCAGCTGGCTCCTTCTTGTTGGAACTCCCAGAGTTTTTATCTAGTCTTGTTTTAAATTATGATAGAATTGTTCTTTGTGGTGATTTTAATATTCATGTTGATGACGCAGGTATGTGTTCAATTCTTGTGCTGCTGGACTTAAGTGCTGCCTTTGACACAATTGATCATGGCATTCCTTTAGATAACCTAAGGCACTGGGTGGGCATATCTGGCACTGCACTAGACTGGTTCTCATCTTATCTGTCCAATAGGAAATTCTGTGTTAGCACTAATAACTTCATATCATCCTTTTCCCATATCAAGTACGATGTGCCTCAAGGTTCAATTCTGGGACCATTACTGTTCTCCTTATACATGCTTCCTTTGGGTGATGTCATCTGCATTCATTGTTATGCGGATGACACTCAGTTGTACCTCCCTGTCGAGCCCACTGACCTTAGTACGCTGAGTTCTCTGCAGGACTGCCTGTCTAACTAAAAATTGGATGTTGATACATTTTCTTCAGCTCAACAAATACTGCCATCTACTGGTAACCTGTCATAACATATCAAGCCTGTTGCAAGAAATCTTGGTGTCCTATTTCAAAGCAATTTATGTTTTGAGCAACATATCACTAAGCTTGTCCAATCATGTTTTTATCATCTCAGAAACATTGCAAAAATCCGATCTATTTTAAATCTTAGTGATGCAGAAACTGTTGTACATGCTTTTATCTCCTCACGCCTCGATTATTGTAACAGCCTGTTCACTTGTCTTAATCAAAAAACTTTGACACGACTGCAGACTGTACAGAATTCAGCTGCTAGGCTGTTAACCAGAACCAAGAAGTACGACCACATCACACCTGTTTTAGCCTCTTTACATTGGCTCCCTGTTTGTTTTAGGATTGATTTTAAGATCTTATTGATTACTTTTAAGGCTCTTCAGAAATTTAAGCTACTCTGTGTTACATAAGCCCTGCCCTCAGGAAGGAATCTGCCTGAGTCTCTGTTAATAGCTAGTTTCACCTGAAACTGAGCTAATAGTTTCCAAGATGGCCCAGTAATCAGTAATCAGGCCTATTGTTTTCTGGCTGCATCTACTTCATCACTGTTAAGTACCTGATTAGCATGTGATTGGCGTGACCAAGGTGATAATACACTGTGGTAAACTTTGGGCAGATTGAATCTCAGACCACCATTTCTGTTCAAAGAGGGGTTCTCTTTTTTAATAAAAATGGCTTCCTTGACATCTCTTTCAAACCAACTCTTCTCTCTACTTAGAATCTTCACCTCGCTGTCTTCAAATGTGTGGTTTGTAGCTTTTAGATGCAAATGCACGGCGCTCTGTAATCCTGAGTTAGCGTGTCGTCTGTGCTGATAAAGTCTTCTGTGAAGTGGCTGTTTGGTCTCGCCTATGTACCGTTCTTTGCAGTTTTCCTCACTGCACTGAATGGAGTAGACTACATTGCTCTGTTTCTGTGTGGGTAACTTGTCCTTAGGATGAACGAGTTTCTGTCTTAAAGTGTTGCCTGGTTTAAAGAAAACAGGAACCTCGTGCTGTCTAAAGATCCTTTGTAGTTTTTCAGACAGTCCAGATACATAAGGAATGGAGACACCGTTCCTTCTTGGTTCTGTTACACTTTTGTCCTGTTTCTTGGCTCTTTTAACTTTTTTGATAGCCCAAGTAGGATAACCACAGGCTGAGAGTGCATTCTGGACATGCCTTTCCTCTTTCTTCTTACCCTCTGGGCCGGTGGGCACTTCTTGGGCTCTGTGTTGTAATGTCCGGATTACACCCAGCTTGTGCTGTAATGGATGGTGTGAGTCAAAGAGCAAGTATTGATCCGTATGTGTTGGTTTCCTGTACACTTCTATCTGGAGCTTTCCGTCCTCTCTTCTGAGTGTAGAACAATCAAGAAAGGCCAAGCGGTTCTCTTTGGCGTCCTCACGCGTGAACTTGATGTTGGGGTCCACCGAATTAATATGCTCTGAGAACGCTTCCAAGTCTTGTTTCTTGATTTTCACAAAGGTGTCATCCACGTAGCGGTACCAGTGACTTGGTGGTGTGCCCGGGAACGAGGACAATGCCTTCTTCTCAAACTGTTCCATGTACAGGTTGGCCACAATGGGAGAGACCGGAGAGCCCATGGCACAGCCGTGAATCTGTCTGTAGAAGTGTCCCCGGAATTGGAAGTAGGTTGTGTTGAGACAGATGTCTAATAGTTGATTCTGAAAACAGTGTCCAGATGACTACGACTGAAACCTTTTCTATGATAGAACACTCCTGGACGAATGAGGGACTGCACCGTCTAACATCAGACTGTTATTTCATTCTGACATAACCTTGTTTGGATGCTAACTTACTGTAGAAAAACATACTTGGACAAACAACACAGATTAGATTTATGCTTTATTGTGCATATTTTCAAACAGTATGTTTCACTGTTGCAAAAGTAACGGATTTTGAGGAATAGCAAGTGTGTTGGGCACATGATGCTATCTCGGGTAAGCAGTTTGGCTGGGGGCTGAACTTGCCATCGCAGAGAGGCTGGTTTCTTCTCCTCAAATACTTCATATATTATTGCTGCAAAAGAAACACAGTTACAATTAATAAGAAAGTTCACATTCAAATGCAATAATTGCGCATTGAATATGACCTTGTAATTGGTATTTTTACATTATAAGTACACCATACACCACTGACACAAGCTTCAAGCCCAGAATGTACCAAGACCTCACAGTATAGTGCAGACTGCATGTACTTAATGAATTATTATTATTATTATTATTATTATTATTAATGCATTAAATAAAGTTCAGTTCAGTCCTGTTGAGTTTCACGATATAAGCCAGTTAAATTGGATCCCAGTTTAGCAGAAGAAAATGTAACCAGTAAGAAATGCATTTTAACGAGTGAGTAACTGATTCATTAAAAAAGTTCTTCCCTGCTGTGACATTACAGCCCAGAACAAAGGCTAACAGGCAACAACAAATACTGCGTTGGTGCTGGAAAGTATTCTGTGTTTAGTAGTATGCTTTTTCCACTTACAGTAAAAGATTAGCATTTCACTGGGCAGTTCCACACATGAAGTCCAGCCTTATCGTCTATGAATTAGACTCGTATGCAAATATTTTCTGTTGGCACAATATGTTTGGTGGGAAACAATGCTGCCTGGATTAGACTCACTGTGTCTATCAGGGAGTCTACACAGTCACCACCGTCATTAGGTCCCAATCACCCGACTACTGATTACAATCACCTGTCAGCAAGCACCCACCAGCACTATAAAGCAGCACTCCTCCCGTTCACTCACTGTCTGGTCTCAGCCTTATTATGTTGATATACCTGACGCACGTACCTGTTTGTTACGCACCTGTCCCTTGGATTCCACTCAGCCCTCGCTTGCAATCATCTCCTGGTTTTTCAGCTCCATTCCAAACCCTGGAAAAGAGGAAAAACTTCAGTACTCAAATAAGATTTTGACGAAGACTTCCCATCATCCCGTTCACTTACCTGAATTCTCCTTCATCTGTGTTGGTCGCCTGCTGTTTTCAATAAACCTGCCATATTATCTTCACTTACCTGTGTGTACCTGCTGACAGTGTCAGACAATTTATCTGCAAAATGGTAATTGGTAAAACATTCACCTCAATATCCTTATGTGGCAACTAAGGTTAGGCAACTCGAAGTTTGTTGAAGGATGGGATGTTAACCTGTCGAGCCATAACCCCAACCTCCGCACCCATAATGTTATGGTTTTATTTTCTGGCACCCATCCTGTGCTAATTTGTTGATCTTTGTAACTTTTAAGTTTTAACAGAAAATTGCAAGAGCATACAGATCATGGTGACACTTTACAACCATCTAATTATTTGTGATTGCTCCAGAGGTTTTGTTTTTCCTTTCATACACTGAAGTAGAGCATTAAAAATATATATTAAATACTAAAGGAACAAAAAAACAACCCTTGTTTGTCTCACACAGACCTCAATTAAGCACATAGTTTATTATTTAGGTTAGGAAACTTTTATTTTGTTAATGGAATAGTTAAATAATACATTTTGGAAAATACACTCATGCTTTCTTTTCAACAATAAAAAGAGAAGATCAATACCAATGGCTGTGGACAAGTACAATGCATGTTTTTAGCCTAGCTTAGCATAAAGACTGGAAGCAGGGGGAAACGGCTAGCCTGGCCCAGTTCTTTCTACAATTTACATCACTGTTCATGGTAAAAAAAATAAAATAATAATAAACGTTATTTTTATAGCACCTTTCATACACGAAATGTAGCTCAAAGTCCTTTACAACAAAGAAAATTAGATGCACCGAGTGCTTCAGATGAAAGACATAGGATGAACAGAAAAACAGGGATATAATGCCATAGTTAATGGAAAATAAAACCCTCTTAATAATAATAATAATAATAATAGTAAAATTAAAATAAAGACAAAAATAGCATACATAGAATGCATAACATAAGATGGAAAATAAAACACACTAAATAATAATAATAATAAAGTTAAAAATAGAATACATAAAATCACAGAAAATACAGCATTTTAAAAGCAGAGAAGTAAAAGAGTTTCGGGCTTGTATCAGGAAAGTCACAGCTAATTAAAGGCTAAGGTGAAGAGAAAAGCTGTTAGCTTTTTAAAAAATATTTAGTGAGCTGTCTTCCCTGATAATAGGGATGTTCCAGCTTTGGGGCGTAATTGACAACAACAACAACAACAACAACAATAATTATAATAATGATAACTTTATTTGTATAGCATATCTCGTGCAAAGATGCAAGTGGATTTTTATCTTCTGTATCACAGTGTGAATTGATTCATTACTGTTTAGGCTTCAAACACCTCAAACAAGGAAGGAACTCTGCTTTTACTTCCAAATACACAAGAGAACCAAAGCCCTGCAGGTCTCTGCTCAACTAATTAAATATTCACTCTCCAGTTCACAACACCTGCTGATTTAAAAACAAAACTACAGTGCCCAAGTCACAGCTGCTGGCGGTGTTTCAGCCTGTCCTCATGCAGCCCTTGCTGGAGTTATGTAACTCCCCTTCTCCACCCGAACACATTACGATTAAAAATAAAAGTCCCAGCAGCAAAGAACTTTTTTTTTTAAGAACTTATACCGTCGGTTGGTTTAGTTTTGAAAACCAGCTTATTTTATTTCTCGTAAAAACTGACATAATACAGTGTTATTTTTGTAATGCTTGAATCAACGTGACTTTCACTATAACTGTTTTTTTTCTTTTGCTTTGGTAAACCGTAATTGGCTAGCACGCATGTCAATTAAACCCGACACGGAATTCCCTCGTGTTTATTGGTTGATTGTTCCTGTCGATCAAAATGCGCTTTTTCGATTGGGCCAAATCACCTTTAACACCCCCCTCTCTCCATCGCCCTCAACAGTAGGCTGGCTAGTGCCCCAATCGCACTCTCTGAATCATCTTATTGGTTCCTCGTCTAGTCAATCACACCGTTCTTTGCTGTTATTGGCTGCTCTGTTACAAATGGGCGGCACTTTTCCGGAAAATGCGTTTCCTTGTGTGTCATATGCGAAGCAAAGGGAAGAACAGATAGATAGACCGACCGGAGATAAGAACCGAATAAAAATACTACATTTCCGACGGTGGACATACCCCATTAATTTGAATTATAAATGGTTTCCGTGCCCAATATCACCCAGGTACCTTTATGCTAAATTTAGCGGCCGTATTGTGTCTGTGTTTGTTTAGCTAGCTGTTATCACGTCGCTATCTGACTGCAGCCCCCCCTGCTCTCCAAACACACCGCCTTTGTGGCTATGAGTACGGATTTACTATCTGATTTGGACACTCGTTTCTTCGCTGATAACCTCCTGACAAGCGAAGACTGGGGTGAGTTAACATTTAAAGCATCTGTAACGGAAAATAAACATGTATTTCATCGATACAAAGCTAGCCGGGTATGAAAACGGGTGCGTCGATGACCCGCAGACCAGCAGCCTCCCTCCGCGCAGGGGAAGGCGAGGCGCAGCTGCGGGGGGGCGTTGAAACGTCTTAACCGGTTAAATTCCCCTTTGCAAATGTTTCATTATGGACATAAAGAGTTTTTTATTTGATAGAGAAAGTGTGAAATTGTGTGTGAGATGCCCGTTGCACGCGGCCACAGCGTGTAAGTGCTTCCTCAGTCTGCAGACCCGGATATGTCAGTTTATCTTTACCACAGTGGGTGGAAGCGTGATCACACATTTATAATAGCACACGTCTCTTGTTATCTTTCTTTCACTTTATTATATATTAAAACTCTTATCGTGATCATGCAATGGAAGAATATGCCTTTTTAACTGGTGTAATGCTGGGGAATGTATCTTAAAACGAATGCACTCATCTGAATGTATTTTTGCAAATGTGTCACTTTTAGTAATATTAACCTATCAGATATGGACCCATTCCTGACTGATATTGTATATACAGTTTATACACCATGCACGAATGAACTAAAAATCTCAGAAATACAAGCAAATGAGTTTATGTGGGGCAGGAGGCTTGTATCATTTAGTAGGGTTAGAAAATGTTTGCATTAAGTGGAAGCCCTCCTCATTGAAATGTGTTTGTTTGTATATTCAGTCAGTATGTGATTGTGGATCATCCGATACTACATGTCCTCAGTATGTGAGTGAGCATGTGTGTTATTTCTGTCACGTGAAATTCATTATATCCTGAAAAATAAGGAGCTACTGGCGTCCTCACTGATTCACTGGGGGAGGATTTTGTCACAAAACGACATTAATCATAGAAGATGGCTAATTGATAAAGACGAGTTATCGTCCAGTCCCACAGACAGGTGCTCACACATCTGAGACACCTTTTCCACAACAAGCAGGTTAGTCCAGAGGCTGATTGATTTATTCACGTTGGCTTCAGAGTTAACTCTCATCCTGGGGTCCTGATAATTGAAAGCATTGTAATTAACCACCAGCTTACCAGTTAAATGCTGTTGAATGTTGGCTGAGACTGTTTTGTTACTATGAGCCACCTGGGCAGGTAACCGGCCACCACCGGAAGCTCTTTGAGTAAATTTGACTAACAAACTTGAGATTGGTGAGATTTACCACATGCTGTGGCTGGTTGACAAATGTATTTTACTGCCATGTTGCAGTGGTGGAATGAACTAAGTACATTTACTCAAGTACAAATTTAAGATACTTGTACTTTACTTGAGTATTTACATTTTATGCAACTTTATACTTCTACTCCGCTACACTTCAGAGGGCAATATTCTACGTTTCACTTCACTACAGTTATTTGACATCTTTAGTTACTAGTTACTTTACAAATTAAGATTTGACAGATAAAACAAACTTTTAAAATGCACTGTATTGATGCATTGTAAAAAAAAAAATAAAAAAAAAATAAAATATATATATATATATATATAATAAATAAACTACCCAACAGTATATCAAAATTGAGCTTAAATGATTAGTTGATAAGTCAATTATCCAAACATGAATCAGTGACTGTTTTTGGTAAGTTATTAATCGTTGAAACTGCCTGAAACATTTCATTGTTTCAGCTTCTCAAATGTTATTTGCTGCTTTTCTTCATCTCAAATGATTTTGAGGTTTGAACTGTTGGTCAGACAAAATGACATTTGAAGGTGTCACTTTGAGCTCTGTTTAATTGTGACTATAATATAGAATAAATGGACTAGTCAAGAAAATTAGTAGCAGATTAATCCATAAAGGAAATTATCATTAGTTGCAGCCCAGTATAAAGTAGTTAAAAATGAACTCAACCAACTACAAGAGAAAAATGCAGCTTAAACATTAATAATAATCTAATAATATACTATATAATTGTATATTTATATAGTGTAACATTAGAGTACTTTTACTTTTGATACTTTAAGTAAATTTTCCTGATAATACTTTTGTACTTTTACTCAAGTAACATTTTCAATGCAGGACTTTTACTTGTGACGGAGTCATTTTACAGTGTGGTGTTAGCACTTTTAATGAAGTGAAGAATGAGTACTTCCTCCACCGCTGCCATGTTGTTTGTCTTCTGCAGTCCAGCAATAAACCCAGTTAGATTAGATTAGATGAAACTTTAATGATCCCCGTGAGAGAACTGGGTCAATGCAGCAGCACGAGCTAATACAGACGAGAGGCAAAAAACACAATAGACATTTACAACACAAGGATGATTAAACAAGTCACCCTGTTCTTTTCAAATGGGTCCTTTAAGGGGAAAGGCTGGTTATTTTATATTTCATTATTATCAACAGAATCTATGGAAAGACCAAAAACAATAACACATTTATCCTGACAAGTATTATCTGAGTAGCCACAGAAGAAAACTCCACTTTTTTCAAGCAAAAATTAAAACCTCAAAAGCGCTTTTAACGGATATATTACCTTTTTACTATGAATATTTGATTTTCTAAATAGTCACCTGCAGAAGATGTTGTCTTTGCTATCATCTGCGTTACGTCATTACAAATTGAATACTTAGTTTGGTTAAAAACGCTAGACATTTCAGATTATTTTTGATATTTATAGGCATTTGTTTAAAGGACAAAAAAACAAAAAAACATTTTAATATTCCCAGTATTGTGTGGTAGACTGCAGACAGTACATTAACCCACCAGTGTCTGTGTCAAATCTTTCCATCAATCTGCAGGATTTATGAAATGTAAAAATATCCTCTTGTACAGGGCAAATATTAGCTGATGTAAACCATGTGCTGCTATAAAACAGCTTTGATTCACACCTGCTCTCTTTGACAGGATGTAGGCTCAATAAATAGCCTCAGTGTTTGTTTCAGTTTCAAAGTCCAGAGTTGTGTTTTCACCTTTTACATCATCAAATCAGGCAAAGCATGATGGGAAAAATAGTGCCTCATAGGGCCATGGTAAAAAAAACAGTCTGTTGGTTTCCTGGAAATGAAGCATATAACTACCTGAGTGTATTTACAGCTTAGAAATACTTGTATTTGTTGATGTGACTGTATGGTGCTATATAATATGATTTAAAGTACTTAACTAATCAATATATACTTGTGAGGACTTTTTTGTGTTTGTTGCAATGTGTGACGTTAAAGATGTGTTGTGTGGGAAGTGATAGAGAAAAACATTACTACTAATTCTGATTGGTGTGTTATGGCAAATTAGCATTTCAAATCTGCCACTGATGCCACTCAAATCTGGCAGCATTTTGCAGGCTTTTCACTTCCAGTGCATAGTAATATATTGGATAATAATAGCTCAGATTATAACCTTTGTGTTGTCGTGACTCTCTGTTCATCAGTATTCACTTGTTCCTCTCTCTGCTCACAGCTGGTGTGTTAAAATCCTGTCTCTCTCCTCAGATGCCTGCCTGTACCAGTGTGAGAGCATGGAGGAGGGGGAGGACGGGGACTTCAGCCGAGGGCTGAAATACGAACCATCGGTACGGAGACAAAGCGAAAGCGTCGCTGCTCACAGCTCTGGTTTCTGTCCGGGACTGAGAGTGTAGCTGATGCTCAGCCTAATATGCAAACACTCCACCTTAACACAGTTCAGCTTACTAATTCTGAAGGAAACAAGACTTTAGAGAACGTATTTACCATCATTCCCTGTTAGTAAATGTCCAGTTAAGGGCATCTGAATGGGATGAATTTGAATTCTTTCTAATAAGTGGATTTTAAATGTTTTTTTTTGCTTATAGCTGCTTAAATTGTGCTCTTAGTCATTCTAGGGGTGTCGTTTTAGGGACAGAAATGTAATTTGGTGCATTAGTTAGTCTGTTAGTCCATTACTTTGGCCTATAGTGAAATATCTTTACATATATTAGATGGGTTGCCAAGACATTGGGTACAGACTTTCATGTCCCCCAGAGGATGAATCCTAATGGCTTTGGTGATCCTCTGACCTTTTCATGTAGCGCCACCACGAGGTCAGAATCTTTCTACAACTGACTAAATTCATGTCAGCTTCAGCCACACTTTGAGACTAATGCTAACATGACATAAATGACAGCGTTTGCCTACCTGTGCATCAGGAGCACCTGCTTTAACGTTGCTGTTAAAGTAGAACTTCCCTCCGTGTTTTTTAAAGTAATGAGATAACCTTAAGCATGTTATAACAAGCAGCTAAGGCTGAAACGACAGCTGAGCCCGACAAAGTTGAAGCTAATGGATTTTGAGTTTAGACCGATGACAATTGAGTCAAATCTGACGATGAAAAGCTCAGTCTGATACGTCTTCAGCCCCTTCAGAGGATAAACCCTCTACATCCAGGTAACAATGTGGCTTCCCTTCTGGAGAAACTTTACATTTACAACCATCTGAACCAAATGAATGTTAAGTTATTTTTTCCATTATGCATGGCTAAGCTGATTCCTGGTTGAAGCTGCAGGTTAACCAGCTCCCTTTGTTTACAGTTTATCTGCGAGACGTGCCCTGGCAAGTGTTGTTGAGAAGTGAAATGAAGCACACAAAGATTTGTTTATTGTTGTTTTAAAGAACCAGTTTAATACTCCTGATTAATGGACTCAACTGCACTGTCACCACAAGAATGCTTTCCACAGTTTCTACAGTGAACATAATCAGTGTAGATAATATGTTGACTGTATACACTACAGACCAGTTTTGTACTTTGCGATCCACTTCTAATTTTAAGACTCTACGTTACTGCTGCGTCTTCCCCTAAAGCATACCCTCAGTGTTGAGATTTCCTTCCTTTCAGGCCTTTCCATTGGCTCAAGTCCATTTCAGTAGACTATGAAAATCAGCTTGTAGTGACTTAATACTTACTTTTATTTTCATATTTTGTCAGTGATGCTGTTGCCATGAAATACAGTAACACAGTTGTGCACAGGAACTGTTTTAAAAACCATTAAAAACTATTACTACAACCATTATTTGAGGATTTACAGAAAATGTCGAAGTATTCCTTTAACTCTGTAATTATTATTATTAACATTTTGACGTTCTCCCATTCACGCTGTGTTGGCAGCAGCATAAATCAGGTCTTTTAACCCTCAGTGAGTACAGATGATGGGTCAAAGGATAATCAGGCTAATTGCTGGCTTAGTGTAACAGGCGTATACACACACACACACACACACACACACACACACTATCAGGCTGACGTACTGACTAATCCAGCAGCTGTTTGGTCTAATATTCCACCTGACTTTCTCTCTTTTTTCCACCGTCTCTCCTCCCTTTCCCTCCCTCTGCCAACCTCTCGCAGTTTGACAATGACCTCGTGCTCACCCTCGATCCTGACAACCCCACGTCGCCGTGGCGACACCTCGACGACAACCTTCTCACAGGTAACAGACCAGCCAACCGTGGGCGCTCACTGTGAACCTTAAACCACCTTCGATCAGCGTTTCACTTTAACGCCTCAAACGTCTCTGAAAGATGAGACGCTTGATCCTCACTCCGGCCGCAGCGGCTGATCAAGTCTCTGGAAATCAGGTTAAAAGCAGAAGAAATCAACACATACTCCAATAACACATTTTATGAATATATTTTTGTTCCTAGACAGTTTTTGATGAAGAAAGAAAAAGGATCAGTCTGGTGTCATTCTGTATTTTTCTTATTGTCAACCCATCTCATGAAAAAACCAACAACGTGTTAGTCCGTCTCGCAATACTTCCTGACTTCCTGTCTGTGGCTTTCAGCTCCAAGCCCATTGGTTCCTACTGGAAACGTAAATCTTACAAATATATAGTTTCATTATTATTTTTTTTAAAGGCTCAGTAATTTGGTTGGTGGATGAATCCACATGTGGTGCTGTAGTGAGTGTTTGGGGCAGCAGGACGGTGTGTGTGGGACTGAGTCAAAATAAACTAGTGTGTGTGTTCATGGTGATGAAGGAACATGTCAGCCAATGCAACACTGATGTGTTTTTAATAGTTTTTGGACACTAATGGAGCTCTATGGCACAGAGGAAGAAGATCCATCAGGCTGTGATACACACACAATACTTAAAGTATAAATTAACTTCCTTCCAGATATTAAGTTGCTCCTTCTTTTAGCTCAGTCAGTGTTTTAATTTGTCTTGTTGCCTAAAAATACTTCTTTAAACTGTCTCCAGTTATTCAGGTCCGTCTTCCATCATGACTGAAGAGTTTTAAACACAATGTGGAATTAGAGTTTTTACCTTTATTCACCTCTTTTTATTGTCTATTTTTGTTCAAGTCCTTGTGAAGCTTGCCATTAACTCTAATTCTTTGTGAAAATAATTAAATTTAAAGAGCCTTGTAGCACCCATAGCCCACAATCTACGACAAATGTACTGCTGAACATCTTGCAAGCAGAGATAAAGTGAAGCCTTCTGGGACTAATTTACCTGTTTACGGTCAACACCCAAATGAGAAAATCTTTTTTTTCTGCTAAATTCATGTGGTTTTGCTTCATTGAGAGCTTAAATAACAGCACAATGAGACCAAAACTTAATTATCTTAATTATCACTTAAAAAAAATGCAGCTGGAAGTCCAACAGTTGTTGTCATCACCCAAGTTGTTTATTTTTTCAGTACAACAGATTTTCTAACCTGAATTAATATGACACATAAAGTACATCACTATGTGTTTAGTAATACTGAGCTATTAGTGTTACTGTTACCATTGTGGGTTTTGGTAGCGTTTTCTCTTTCAGACAACAGTGAAATTCTTGAAGAAACACTGAGTCATTTAAGTCTTGAGGGTGAAATTGCATCAGAAACACTGCTTTTATGTTTTTGAAGCACTTTAAAAAAGTTCTATATAAATAAAGATATTGTTATTAATAAATCTAAACTATGAACCTTAAAACACTCATATTTAAACCTCAGCTGCAGCTTTGACATCAGATTACCTCCTGTCTTTGTCTTGATGTCTCTGTCTGTGTGTCTTTTTTTCTCTGAAGGGGAAACTCCTGTGATAAAAAATGAAATGACCATTACTCAACCATTACCAGTGGAAATGTGTAAGTTCTCCAGTTTCTTTTTAAATCTAACTAATCTTTTAATACAAATATGCTTCCGGATGGGAGCCGAAACGTCTTGATTCTGAAAACAGTGTCCAGATGACTACGACTGAAACCTTTTCTACAATACAAATATGCTTTTATGCTCTGCAGTTTTTTCAGTGGGGTTTTTACTGGTTTATTTGTTTGTGTGTTCAGTGTTCCACGTGAAAGCAGAGCCTCCCTCTCCTGCATCCTCACTCGGGTCTGACTGCTCAGCATTATCTCCAGATCCACAGGTGTGTGTTTAAAAAAGACTTCACATTTTTTGCATTTTTTTTTTTTTTTTTGAACGTGAGGAACACTGATGTGCGTTTCACCAAGGTGAATGAAGGTTCATTTCTCTTTTGTGGCTTATGCAAAACATAAAGTAAAAACTTATAAACACAAGTTAAGATTGAGGTTAATAGGACAAATTTCTAATCACATAAAGGTATAAAATCAGAAGACACCTGGAACTGTTTTTATAATTCATAAATAATTAATAATCATACTCCTGATCGGTGTCAGCTAAACACTTCATGATGTTTGTTTTTTTTCACATTAAAAGCCTACCTATAAAAGGGAGGGTGCAAGACTTTTAATGTGAAAATGCTGGAGATGGTGTAGAGTTTCATTCATGGTAGCTTAAAATTGTTGGAGAAAAGCATGACTTGACTGATGTAGTGATGGAATTAGTGCTGTGGAAATGGACATCATACTGATTTTTATCAAGACAACAGGTAACCATGGAGGAGATTTTGAGTTTGCATTAACTGGGGAAATTAGAAATGATGACCTGTCTCCAATATAAGCCTGTCCAAAATATAGGCCTGATTCTCTCTGCCACTGAAGTAATAAACTAATACCACTACCTGATAATTTAAACGTATTGACATCTCCCACTCAGGTCTTTCAACCCTCAGTAAATATAGATTATGGGTCAAAGGATAATCAGGCTAATGCAGCAAAACCCATAAAAATTTCTAGATATCATAATCTGACTGTGTTCTCTCTCGTCCAGATCATAGTTAAAGGTGAAAACCCTCCGACTCCTCCGTACATGTATGGAGACGTGCTTTCTCCTCCGCTGGGGTCCATGGAGATCACCGTGGCAACAACAGCCGTACCCCCACCACAGACGCAGCTACAGACGCCGTTAACAACACAGATCCCAGCAGTCATCAGTGGAATACAGTCGCAGGCTACAGGTAGGTTAAACCACTCATTGAGTGACATTTACCAACATATAAAACAAACAAGCTCAGCCTCAGTATCAACTTAATTGATGTACATGAAATATAAATAAACATACGTCATACACAAGTCTTTAAATACAGTTCATCTCTATAGAGGACACCCATCTATTATCCTTCAACAATAACTTCAACAAATACAATTAGTGTCTTTTAGATTCTGACCACTCTATTATCATGTCCCAGGTGTCATTATTGTCCATGTGTCCTACATTTTATAAAGAAACAAAGCATTTTACTGTAGCTGCTCAAGGTAGAGCTACTTTAACTACTTTATATACAGTTAGCTAGTTTAGTCCAACGGTTCCCAATTGAAGGGTTGGACCCCTCCAAAAGGTCACCAGATAAATCTGAGGGGTCATGAGATGATTAATGGGAGAGGAAAGAAGAAAAAACAGAAGTTCTGCTGCACAAATTTGGATTTATTTTTCTCTAATCTTTTGCTTTTTGTGAAATATGGGATCATTTCACCTCTTTGAGCTTCATACAGTTATTTAAATGAAACAAAGTTTATAGGAAGAATCACCTTTTGGTGGAACTGATAACAACTGCAAATGAAACATGACAAGGGGCCCCAACTAGGCCGCTTTATTGTGTGGGGTCACAAGCCAAAATGTTGAGAGACTGGTTTAATCTTAACCAGTTTATTGTATTTTATAAACTGATCATATGTTTTTGCATGTAAAATGTTTATCTGAAAAGTAACTAAGCTGTCAAATAAATGTAGTGAAGAAAGTACAATATTTCACTCTGAAAGGCTGTTTAGTAGAATTATTAAGTAGCATAAAATGGAAATTGGATTGTTAGATTGGTGTGTTTCAGGAAGCAGCAGCAGTAAAGACGCTCCTGGCAGACACATACAGCAACTCCTCCAAACGCCAGTTCTGCTTTATGCATGCAAATGATTCAAGTAAAAAAAACAACTAATTTGTGTAAACTCAAATGACTTGAGTGTGTGCATGTGATGGTGTGCTCATCACCTGGAAACTTCTATTTTCATAACAAACATTGCATTAGTTCTGCAAGATTTTCCACTTTACATCAAAGAGTACTGAGGTCTGAGCCTGAGTCGTGTGGATTGTTGACAGCTGGAGTATTTGAAAGCGCTGTAGTGTTTTTACAGTGCAAAGTAGTTAAAATGACTCAGTCGCCTGTCTAAAATATAAATGTCCTTGTTGCTTGCTATGAGGCTGATGTAGGAAATGCATCTAACTCTACTCTTAAAGTCTGCATAATGTCAGAAATGAAGGCGATATTTGTTTTCTCTCAGTTCTGCCGAGTTCGGCCACATTAAAGGCCAGCACCATCCTGAGCACCAAACCTCCCATCCAGCCCAGACCAGTGTGTGTCACCACCCTCCCCGTCCCCCAGACCCCCGCACCGGCCAAGACCCTCATACTGCAGGGCCTCCCCTCCATGGACCAGACCAGACCTGGTAAGGGGGGTTTGTGTTTAACAAAATAAAACACTGAATTACTTTAAGTCAATACTTTCAGAATTGTCAAATTTCTCTTTCTTTGTGACTGGATGTGAAAAATGAGGATGGGGGATAATATTGTACTGGATGTATTATATGTATTATATCAGTAGTAACACCAGAGGCAGAATTTAAATCTACATCACTGATGTAAGGGTTTGTTGTGGACACATGGATTTACAAGTCTGTAGCCACACCCGGGGCCCAAATGATTATCACATGCAAATTGCAGATAAATTTGCAAATCCTACAGGGCTCTCGCATGCTGATGCATGGTTCACAAGCATGAAGCTTGTTTTTTGTTAGTGAAACATGTCAAAATGAACACCAGAGGAAATGATCTCATGTTGTTAACTGCAGCTTGCATTTTGCACTGTTGGGTGGATTGCCATGAAATTTGGTTTGGATATTTAAGATTCCCAAAAGATGAATCGTAATGATTCTGGTGATCATGTGACTTTTCATCTAGTGCTTGACATCATGCCTCTAAAACTAATGACTGAATTCCTGTCAGCCTCAAGCAAACTGTAGATTATGTAGCATGCTGCCATACTAAACATTAGCTTGTCTACATATGTACGTACATATGTATGTTGAAAGGCTAACTTCAGGCATGTTGATAGGCAACCCTTATCATGTTAGCATTCAAGTCAAACCACAGCTGAGCCTAAGTGCAGCCGAGGCTGACCAAGTCCAAATGAATGTTGAACCAAGTTTGTCAGTAATGCAAAGCCTAACAAACCTAGTTTGAGATTTTCTAAAATGGCCACCATACAGAAGAGAACCCCTTTTTAAAAACAGGTAACAACAAGGTCTTTCCTCTACGACCAACTTGCTGTTCACATCTGATAGGGAATTACTGTCTTTATACCTCTTTTCATTTTTAAATAAGTAAAAGAGCAAAACAAAGTAAAAACCTCATAAATCCCAGGCCTAATTTAGCAAACTAACCTGTATAATCTTGCTTTATTATATTAATTGCGCTACACAGGGAATTGAACCTGTATCTCCATTAGTATCAGAGCAGCGATGATCCGTCTCTTCCTGTCTCCCCTCCTCCAGTCGTCCTGTCTCAGTCCGTCTGCCTCGGTTCAGCTCCGGCCATCGTCAAAATGGAGCCCGTCTCTCCCAGCATCCCCCAGCACTGCTCCAGCCCCACGGCTCCGCCCACCAGCAAACCCATCGTCCCAGCGGCGACGTTACCCGGCAACAACTCCAACGACATCGATGTGAGAAGGCTGGATGTACTGACTCTTAAGTTAAAAAAACAATCCATTGTTTTGGACCCAAAGTTAGCATTATATCTTACTGACATTTTGCCATAGCTCCTAGAGTAAGATTTAAAACTCTAGATTATTGTAACCAATCAAGAGGACTGCAGGCACTACAGCTGCAGAGACCTGTGAGAGATTTGATAGTTTGTTTCTAGAATATATGAGAGAAGTCAGTTAAGTTATTTATTCAGAAACTCAGCAGTGTGTTGAGTTACAGTCAGAGGGAGGATGTGAAGTGCAGAAACGTCAGACTGAAGCTCTGTGTTTCACCTGACACCTCTTATATAATGGCTGTGATATAAGCACACTCAGTACGTCCGTTACCCTCAGGGTGTTGGATTATATCATACGCCTGTTGAACTTTGTTCTATTTTTGTTTCTTCTCCTTTATGCCCTCTTTCCTCTTCATGTCTTCTAATCGTTCTGCTCTCCTTCTACTTCCGTTTTAACATCCTCCTCCTCATCATCCTTTCTGCCTCTTTATCTTTGCATGTTCACTCCACCAACCTCCTCCTCCTCCTCATTGATTCTCCAACCCATTGTCCCTCTCTCCTCTTTTTCTTAAAACTCTTCCCTCCTTTGTGCCATTTCCACCCCTTCTTCCTTCTTCTTCTTCCTCTTTTTTCCTTCCCTTTTCTCTCCTCCATCTTCCTCTATCTCTTCCCAATACTCCTCCTCCTCCTCGTGCAGATGAAGGTGCTGAAGCGGCAGCAGAGGATGATAAAGAACCGGGAGTCGGCCTGCCAGTCGAGGAAGAAGAAGAAGGAGTACCTGCAGAACCTGGAGTCTCAGCTCAGGGAGGCCCAGCAGGAGAACGAACGTCTCCGCCGAGAGAACCAGGCGCTGAGGGAGAGACTGGCGGGGAAAGAGGTGAGGGGCAGGAGAGAGGATGTGACTCTTCATCCTCTTCATCAACTTTGTCTCCTTCTTTAACCATTCCCACCTTCCAAAAGTATGTAGTTCAGGGGCTCCATTTATTAAAAGAAAAAAAGACAAATGACAAATGTATGGAAACAACATATAAAGACGGACAACGTGTGTATGTTAAATGTTGCATTAGAAACCTTTACTGTTGTCTTTTCTCTTGAGCTTATTATAAGGTGTTATGTAGCCATCATTTACAAGTGCAGTGGTTAGAATCTACATCGTTATTATATAAATGTGCCAAATTTAGTAACGTGTCTAGTTTTCATCCACAAAACGGCGTAGGTTGGTGTTAAAACAAAGAAAAACATTTTAAAAAGGTAGAAAAGCATGTGTAGCACGATACAACGTAAGTGAAAATCATTATGAAGCGTTTAAAGACAAACAAAATATAATGTTACAAGCAATCTCCATAGAAATTTAGATTAAGATTAAACTGTTTTGTTAGTATTCACTATCAACATCCCATGAGTTTTACCTACAGAAGTGCTGTCAAAGCCTCATGGGATTTGTAGTTATTGAATTATTTCAAAATGTTCTTCTATCTTGGTCAAAATGATCCAGGTTTACTGTCCAGTACATTAGTAGATACACATTCATTTTAGAATATGGACAGAAAGACCCAGGAGCATATTTCAGCTTTTCAGAAAGAGCGATGAAAGACACCTTTTAATGAGAAAATACACTAATTAGGCCAATTAAAGCTTGTAAAGGAGAAATAAACCTGGACGCGCGGTGGAACTTTGGCTGTCTGTTAGTGGAGTTAAAACTTCCATCAGCCTGTTTGCCTACTGTAACAAAGAGACTCCCATCCCCCGCCTCTCAGGCATTCATTTGTTTCCTCTTTGGTTTTGCTGGAGATAAATAAACCAAGCAGTCACTAACATGGCTGAAAACTGAAGCTAATTCTGCAGGAAAACTAAAAGTCTGTTTGCTGCAAAAGAAAAACCTCAGGCAGCAACATGACTACCTCAGATACTATACTGATTATACTGTCAGTAGGTGACTACAGCTCCTCTAATGTGTCTTTGTGGTGATTTTAAAAATCCATTTAATAAGATATTAAATTTACAGAGGCTTATTTGTTGCGGTGTGTGGGGTTCGCATCTTTAGACGGCCGTTGGACAGTCTGGTCCAATCAGATTTAACTTCCTCCTCCTCTAATCCATCTCACTGCCTGTATTTAATGTTCCTGGCTCCAGCTGACAAAGATGGTGTCAAATATGAAGCTGAAGTTCTGGCTTCAAATCCTACTGTCGTGAACCAGTGGGTGACTTCATCAGACGTTTTTATATTCATGCTGTGGGCAAACAGGTTGAAGGTGTCATTACCATTGGCCTGTCCTTCCAAAGATTAATCAATAAATGAAGATAAGAGAAAGGAATACATTTCACATTTCACCTACTCGGTCATTTGAAATATGGAAAGAGCTGTGATTAAAAGAAGAATCCTGCTGATTTCCCTGCAGACGCTGACTGCAGCACAGAGGAGTTTATAGTACAGCTGCTGCTTAGGAATTCAATTAACAGGTTGAACAGGTGGAAATAACTGAGAAAAAGAGCGAGGAGAGAGAAGAAGATCCAGACTGAACCGCAGAACACAAAACCGGTTGAAGAGAGAAACCTGTCAAACCTGTAAAACCTGATGATGGGAAATCAGTGAGAAAGTCATACACTGCACACTAGCCTGCAAATATAGAGTGTATTTACTTAACCATTGCTTAGTTTTTAAATTAAACAAACCTCAAATTACCTGGAAAAAAAGCCTTTTTAAATCCAGTTCAAGTCACAGAGGACGTGAGGAAGAGTGTCGTCAAAAGTGTTTGCACGTGCTTCTGTCTGCATATGTTGTTGCATGTGCATATACAGTATTTGTGTTCATGCAGAATAAGTTTCTCTTTCATGTTTTTCAGGGCAGCGAATCGGCGAACAACAAGAGAGCCGTGTGCGTCATGGCCGTCCTGCTGTTCATGACCTTCAGCTTCGGACCCGTCAGGTATCCTGCGCACAGCCTGCGTGGCTGCTTTATTATCTAAACTTTATTTTTTTGTGTTTTTTACATTTTGATTCTTTGTTTTTATATTTATTTGTTTCTTGAATTTTACTTTTTTTTCTCCTTTCTCTAAAGTTTTTTGTCGGTACTGTTTTGAAAAGTGATATATAAACAACGTTTACTGAATTACTTCTGTAGTCAGGGAACAGACGTGGACCATAAAGTGACTGAAAATGTTCTTTAAACAACATAACGCAACACAAGACAACATATTACAGTAAATCAATAAAGAACAGGTAACAAACAGAAAAAACAAATCTGGGCTCATTTAGTCGTAGTAACTTAAGTAAAACAGGCTGCACCAATAAAATAAGGAAACAAATTTTAAAAAGACAAGAGGGGCGCAAAATATAAATGAAATACCACATAAATACAACATAAATTAAGTTTTAAATATAGGAATAATTTAATTCTGTTTCTTGAGGTCCATGGAGATCACAGACACAGATAGTACATGACAATGCTGAGAGGGATTTCCCCATGATGGTGTCCTGATATGAGAACGTTTAGATCAGTTCAAGATCTAATCATTAGTCCCGAATTTGACTTTCTTGAAATCTCCAAATCCAAAAAAACTGGTTGAATTTTGGAAAACATTTGAGTTTTCTGACTGAAACCCTGCTGGTCTTCTTCACTGCAGCATCACAGACAGGAAGCTGTCGGGCCTACAGGACGGCGTGGTGTCGTATACGGGACGACGACTGCTGGAGATCGAACAACAACAACAACAACAACAACAATACCAGCAGCAGCAGCAGGAGGCAGCTGCTCAGCCTCCAAGCAGAGTGGAGGACAAAACAGAGACAGAGGAGGAAGGTGGAGACGAGGCTGCAGAGTCGTATCCATTCAGGTGAGACGAATCTGTCAAAGTAAAAACACTCAGAGGTTGATTTTCACACCGACAAGAGTTCAGAACTCCTTTTATAAACTTGTTTATTTTTACACTGTGAGTTACCACAAAATGAAACTCCCAGTGTTCATCATTAATGTTGTTCAAGTAGAGCTGGAACTAATCAGTATTTTTATATATCAGAGAGATACTTCCCCCCCCCCCAATTAATTAATGAAATGTTTAGTCTAAAAAAAGAGTGTAAAATTTACAGTCGGGATGTCCCGATCAAGTTTAACCTGATCCCAGTCGTTTGATAATTACTATCTGCCAATTTATAGTTCAGTCCGGTGGCTGGCACGGAGCCCTGGAGGGCAAAACATCCTACCAACATGGCGGCCAACAGTGGACACGCCATAGAACGGCAGCGCAGACCTGTCAATTTTCCATCTCTTTCAAGCCAGGAATATTAATATTGTGAACGAACTGCATGTTTTGGGAACTTGCGATCCATATACAGCACCCGCCGCAGTATTTTAATAACTAAAAACGGCGGAGTCCCTGCCAGAGCTCCACTGGCGATGTTTGCATATATCTTGTGGAGAATCCATCCCCTTACATATTATAAAGAGTACAGTCTAGACCTGCTCCATAGGAAAAGTACAATGAGATAACTGTTAGGAATTGGCGCTATATAAATAAAATTGAATTGGGAAAAAAAGCTGTTAGCTAGCATAACTCGTTAAGGCCACTGTAACTTAGTTGGTTGCGTCGGTCCACAAAAACAAACCATGTCAGAACGATTACGTAAAAATATAATGACTAAAAATACAATCATTAAAGTACTCAGTGTTGACTGGAGCTTAGCTTTGATGAAATGTTCGCTGCAAAGACGTGTGTAACGTTACTTTGATGGTTGCCATTCTTTGCCTTCCCTAGGGATGGGAACATTCACCTAAATGACATGAGGTCAGTAGTGAAACATAGTTGAGAAGATTCGATACACCACTAAGTGCTTTAATCCTGCAAAGTTTTATGTGTGTGTTTCAGTTTAGTGTTTGTTAACACTGATGATGTAAACAATCCCAGCCCCGGTTGAGTGAAAACACTGCAGCTAATTGAGACCTAAAGGTTTGGAGTACAGATCAAAGTGTTTCATTCTCTGCTGCTGAGCTTTAAATATGAGTTGACGGGACCAGTAAACACATTTCAGTTGTGCAATCAGCAGTTAAATGATGCTGTCAGCTCAGCTTAGAGCTCGGTGAATGATTTATAAACCTCTGATGAAATGAGCTGGAAGCCTGTCGAAGGTTCTCGCTGTATTCGTAGAAAACAGCGTGTCCTTTCTTAAACATACTTTACTGCACTGACAAATGAAAGCAGACAGATTAACTTCACACTTTGATCCCTTACACGGATAATCACATCAACTGAACTGTCAGAAAGAAATGCAGACAAACGTGTTTTCAACATCTAACATAACTGGTTCTCCAACACACCTTTAACTGTCTGCACATGTGTTTTTCTGCAGGATATTTAACTGCTGCTTTGAGAGAATTATTTCATTAAAATGCTGACATGTACGTCAAAGAAATGTGCTACTGTCAGTTTCTCTGCAGCATCCTGATGTATGTGTGTGTGTGTGTGTGTTTGTTTGCAGGAACCTGAGTGATGTGTTCAGTGACATGAAGGACTTGGTGCTGCAGGACATCGATCGTTACTTCACCTCCTCAGACTGCAGACAGTTCAACCGCTCCGAGTCTCTCAGGTCAGTCAAACACTAAAACTTCAGCTGTTAAACTCCGACATTAATATCAAGTTTGTGTTCGTTCAGGCAGTCAGTCCCATCTCTGATCCTCCTTCATCTCATCCTCGTCCTCCTCCAGCTTCTTAGATTCACTTTATCGCTCATATTACACACACTTCAAACTCATCAGACGTTACAGGAAACAGCTCTGCTCTCTGTTCTTTTTAGAGGATAAAGATACCAAAAACAAACTTTAATTAGTTAATTTTTACACATAAAAAGTAAAACTTTAAAACCTGAAACATATTCATACACAACAGACGCACAAGTAGAGCTAAAAATCATGTAGCTGTAGTTTACTACTATATTTCACCTTATATCTTATATTCTATACTATTAAACTATATTATATTAATATGTTAATCTGTTTATTACATAATGTACTTCGTCATATCTCAATATTAATACAGACAAACACTAAGTATGACTACTTAAAGATAGAATATGTAACATTTCCGCATTAAAATGTCTAAAAAACTATGTTTATATATTTTGTTGAGTTGTGTCCTTACATTATGACAAATGTTTCCAACAATGTTCAAACCCAGAGGAATCCGTAATTTTATTCAAGGTAACGGTGCGTTTCATTTGGTCGCCTGTCAATGACGTCATCCCCTTACATTACTTTTTCTGCTCGAGTCACGCCAGATAGATTTTCATCGGCAATGGTGTTTGTTTAACAATGAAGACAACAACTCCGATGATCCCATGCTACTTAACGACGTCATCAAACCATTTGTTATTGTTTTGATGTGAGAGACCCCTAGTGGCAGAAATTAATACTGTGTGTTAATCATATTATTCTGGTGTTGGCAGTTAGATTAGATGGTATCATGTTACTCTACATGTCCTTTACTTTGCTGCTACAACACCGGCCAACACTGGTTGTGGGTACTGTGTATGTGCTCTCCTTGCCTTGGGATTTAAAGTTTTATTGCTCTTGTATAGCTTCTGTTTTTATTTCTATTTTTATGTTATATGGTAAATGGACTGTACTTATATAGCGCCTTTCTAGTCTTTTCCGACTACTCAAAGCGCTTCAACTACAAATCACATTCGCCCCATTCACACACATTCACACACTGATGGCAGGTGGCAGTGCCAACCGCTCATCAGTTCAAAGAAAACTCTTTCTCACACACACACACACACACACACACACACCGAAGCGACAGCCCTCGGGAGCAATTTCTCCACATGTATTTCTGTCCCTGTCTGTGTTCTAAGCTGAAGTGTTTTGTGGGTTTCAGGCTGGCAGATGAGTTGAGAGGTTGGGTCCGCCGACACCAGATCGACAGGAAGAAATCTGGAGGAAAACCAAAAATCGCCAAGAAGGCCAAGATCGCCCAGGTTCAGTAGATCGTCTTCTTCCTGTGAATACTGAAGTTGCTTCTTCTTCTCTGTCCCTTTCTGAAGCCTGTTTTTATTCTTTTTATATATCGAGAGTTCCTTATTTCTACAGTTTTGACTTTCTTGTTTTTTAACATAAAGAAAAAAGTAAGTTATTGCTATCTGTAGTTTTAACAGTGAAGCTTTAAAACTTCATTTGCATATATTTCAGAAATATTTTTTGTAATTTTTGCTAAGTATGGTCTGTACAAGTTGCTATTTATTTTGTGTCACTTAGAGATCAACTAATCAGATTTTTATATAGGGATCTTTGAAGTTCATATTAATCATGTTTCCATCTCACTTTTTTCTTGCAGAAAGCTCAGCTGAGGAAGACAAACTTCTCCAGATATCTGCCGATCCAGACTCACCGCTCCATAGAAAGGTCATTAGATAAGTTTCAGTCCAAGTGTCTTCATCGTTTTATTAAAAATGAAAACAAGAACTACTGCTAATAGTTTTGTCAATCTAATGAACAAAGAGCCAGATACATAAAATATCCCTAAATGTTTGAAAGCCATTTTCAAGCCTGAAATCCATTCACACTGAACTGTTTGAGGTAATGATGTCAACAAATCAAATGGTTTTATTTCTAGAACTGTGGGGGGGGGTGTTGACTAAAGTAAATGAATTCAGTGATATGAGGCAGTGAAACATTTCTTTGAGCCTTTTAGGTCGCAGTAAAGCTTAATAACGACCCTGAACTGTTTCTTGTTTCTGCCTGCAGTCAGCTGCAGGTGCTTCCTGGTCCTGAGGTCACCTACAGTGACTTCCTGGACGCCATCGACCGCAGAGAGGACACTTTCTACGTCGTCTCTTTCAGACGGGTACGACGACATGAGGAGTTACTCCACAGCTCAGTCTAGACAAACCAGAAAAACATTTCAACACTAACTTAACTTCTGGTTAAAAGTTGTAGCTGTGTGTTTGTGTTGTATTTAGTCTGCAACATTCCCAACATCTGATCAACTCACACAGAGTCTCTACATTTGTTTAAAGGATTCCTGAAAAATAAAATACTTTATATAAAGATGAAGACCTTTGTGATGTTTAAAGACATTTAAATAAGCGTAACAGTTAGAAGGATTTGTGTAAAAAATCGCAGCCAGATTGTGAACATTTACAGTTAAATTTCTCTGTTTTTCTATTTGTTTTCTTTAGATTCATCTCAGTGTTTGAAAGTGATTGCACCGCCCTGAAGTTTAACGTGTTCTGAGACAAAGAATGTGACCCATTACTGACCCGCCCAGATAATAAAACCAGACTGTCTCCTGTGTCTCTCTCAACAGGATCACCTGTTGTTACCGGCCATCAGCCACAATAAGACCAGCAGACCTAAAATGTCTCTGGTGATGCCAGCCATGTCTGTGAACGGTGAGTGTCTGAAGATTAAACTGCTCTGTTGTAATGCAGAATTATGAGATGGTAAACCGGACAAAACTGCAGGTTACTCTTGGATTTGGAAACTGACGTGTTACAAAACCAGAGCAAAATTAGCTTTAAAACGTCATTCAAAGCAACTGCATCCACTAAACTTAATTCTAAACTAAAGCCAAGCGTTAATTATTGTCTTAACATTTTCACGCAAACATACAAAACCCTTTTCATATATTGTATCTGTTCCGGTGTGGAACAGCACATGGATCAGACTTGGATGTTAAAAGTAAAATTAGCTGCTTTATAAAAATGTTAGCTACGTCATTCATGTAGTTTGTACTTTTGAAAATGTTAGTGTATTTCACTAATTTGGAGCACAGCTGCTGTCTGATCTTATAGTTAAAGATTTTATATATATATATATATATATATACTGTAGCTGTAATAGAGAAGTGAAGCAGGAGGAGTTTTTGGTGTGTTGATTTTCTCATTGGCAATGTTTCTCACGGTTGATATTTGTTAAAATATCTGATCAAATATCAGGTTAAATAGTCAAAGACTTTGGACACAAAACTGAAGACGAGAAGTTAACTACAACTCCCAGGGTGCATTTCAGTAAGAAACATCCAGTGACCGATCGTTCTGCTGAGACCCTTCGTAGAAAGCTTATTAAACATGGAGCAGTTTAAGTCGGTTCATTTTCAGATTCTGGGTCAGTTTTGGATTTGTCAGTTATGTTTTGGTCATAGCAACAGCAGCTGAGGCTCACGAGGATTGTAGTATTTAGAGCTAACCGCCAAAAAAAAAAAATCTCAAAAACAATGAAATAATTTCAACTGATGTTCAGAACAGAAATAAATAGTACAGTTAAATTATTCAGGAGACGTCCGTGTTTCTGAGTTGTGGTCAGGATATATTTAAAAGAAACGTTTTAGGTAAACCAGGCTAATCTCAACATGCCTTCAAGCTGCACACAGTGACATTAAAAAGGCATATATGAGTTTATCTCACACAACAACTCCTCTCGACCTTATCACTCCTTCCTTCTTGGCCTCCCCCTCTTCCTCCTCACCCCTTCTTTGCTCCCTCTGTCATACTCTTGCTCTTCCCCTGTTTCCGTTTGGCTAATTTTTCCTCCTCCTTTTTGTCCCCTCTCTCTCCTCTTACTCCCTCCTCCCGCTTTCTCCCCCTCAGAGAGTCTGTATAACTCCTCTCAGGGTTACGAGATGATGATGCAGGTCGACTGTGAGGTCATGGACACCCGCATCGTCCCCATCAAGTCCTCCGCCGTCCCGCCGTCTCTCCGCGACCCGCCTCCGCCTCCCCCCTCCTCCCACCACAACCCTCACCATCACCACGGCAACCACACCTCGCTGCGAGGGCGCCACCAGCATCACCCCTCCTCTTCCTCCTCGCCATCTTCCTCCTCATCGTCATCATCTCCGAGGCAACCTTTACCCGCCCGCCAACGGACAGCGGAATATTTAATCAGCCAATCAGAAGGGGTCTGATGAGGCGTCACCATGGCGATGGTGGAAAGAAGAGAAGGAGACGAACATTCAAACCTTGAGACGGATATCTTTAAAAATATCTTCATCATCCCTGCGACAGGTAACAAATACACATCTCTTGTTTCTGGGAAAGTTTCCTGAAAAGCGACAGTTTGAGAAAACCTCCGTGAAACGCCTGCAAAAGGATTTGAATCAGTAATTCAAGCTCTTACTGTTTAAAACCTGTCAACAGAGCAGAGTTACTGTCACCAGATGTTTAGAGTGTGAGGCTGAAAACTTAAATAAAAGCCTCTTTAGAAAATAATGTCCTTCTATATAAGAATATATTTCTAAAAATGAGTCGGACGCAGACACTGCAGCACACTGCACTTGGAAATAGTGCTGCGTTTTAATATTTAATTGTGAAAATGTACAGTTTGAATGAAGTGTAGAGACAGGAAGCTGTCGGGGTGGTTTATGTGGGCACCGACGTGCCGAGATGACCGGCTGAAAGTTGATTTTACGTCATCTTAAAAGACGGTTTTGTGTTTTAGCTCCTTAACAGACTGCCACTGGTCAACTCAGCGTGTTGTAACCGGTTCGGCCCACAGGTGGCACCGCAGGGCTGCACAGTTACAGTTCAAAGGAAAACCTTTCGAGATATCAGGATCAATATCTCATCTGTTCTAATTCATTCAGAATGAAAACTTTTAATTAGCAATAAATCATTATTAATAATTAATTTATTAATAATGGGAACTAAAAGCATCAGTTGTAACTGTGCAGCTCCAGCAGGAAATGAAAGCGTTTTCCGTGCCACTGCTGACGCTCCCACTCTCAGCAGTGGTTTCTGCGGAGTTTGCATTTGTATACGTGTGTTGTTGTGGTGATTAGACGACATGTAGGGAGGAAGAAAGCAGAAAACATGTAGTCTGGATGTTTGATATCAGTTCTGATGGCTGCTGCGTGAACTTGGATCTTAATGTTAGGTGGAAGAAAATATATTTACTGCTTCTGGAACGATACCTGTGAGTTTAAAACACCTGATAACAATATATCCGTCTATATTATTTATTAAAATATCACATGATATAAAAAGTTTTGATAAGGATCCCTTAAAGTTTGTTATTAAAGAATATGAAGTGAGCAGGATTTGCAGGAAACACATCTTTGACGTTTCTCGTTAATCATTGGACACTCAAAGCTTCTACCGATCGACCTGTGATTAGCTTGTATTGATCTGGCTCTAGAGGAAGCAACATCTTTCAGTTGCTGACAGAAGCTCTAACAGCTGAAACATTTAGCTTTTTAATGTTCTTCACAAAGAGGAGCTGATTTTTGTCATTCATGTAGCTTCTTTTAAATGTTTAAATCTCAAAGGAGCTGGAAGGTTGTTTTGGCCCTAACAAAAAGCTGCTCACAGCTGAAACAATCAGCCGATCGATTAGTTTATAATTTTTCTGTCTGTAAACTAATTAACAACTTTTTGGTAGTCGATTTAATCATTTTAGTCATTTCTTCAAGTCTAAATGCCAAATATTTGCTGGTTGTAGCTTCTCAAATGTGAGAATTTGCTGCTTTTCTTTGTCACGTATCATTGTAAATTTAATATCCATTTGGATTTTGGAAAAAACTTGATAGAATAATAGGCAAATTAATCCAGCAAAAGAAAATGAAATAGATATTTGTAGTCCTAGCTAATGTGTGTAAACGTCTCTGCAGCTCTTATTTTGTAAGGACAGGCTGTAAGATGCTCTTCAAACTTCCTGTGAATTATTTCAAGCACTCAAAAAAAAAAATTGTATGAAAAAGTACTCTGATGTTTACTCGAGTAAAAGATGACAATGGAAAACTAATTCCAAATGTTACAGAAGGACTGCATGCTTCTGTTACAGCGTCCAGTAGATCTTCAAATTTGATACTGCAAAGATCCTGTGTGAGGTGAAGGGACAGGTGCATGCAGGTGTTGTAAAAACAACAGGAAGTTAGTTATTGTGGTTTGGCTGCTTATCAACAAGACCCAGTCGCACTTTGCCCTAAAAAAAATTGCACTCCTTCTCTGAGTCATAACTTCTGCTTAGAAATCAGATGCTTCGTATAACTCCAGAACTTGCCTGAGAATCATCACGTTTTTAAGTTTTCTTCAGTATCAGAGTAATCCGGTGATAAGTGTCTGTGCATCCGTGGGTGCACTGCAGACAGGAGCTGCTAATAGCTAATTCGGCAGACTTTTGATGCCACCAATTGGCCAAAAAGTAAACAAATATATGCTAACAACAGTCGAAAAAACTCAAAGGAGAAGCTGTGACCTGCAAATGTTTGGCATTTTTACTAATCGTTCAACAAAATTGTCATCAAATTTCAAATCAGCTGATTTTCGTCTCTGTCTGACAAACACATGAACTCAGGGTGCTGATGGATTTTTGTTACTCAGTAGGTGAGCAGCAGAGCAGCGCTAGATGTTTAGTGCCTTGCTCAAAGACTCTTTGCCCTCCTGTTCACTAAGATCATACTTCACGTGGCATCCGTCAGATTTATTCATGTTTATTTTTTTACAGAAAAATCTTGTTTTGAATGGGGATTATTTAATAGTTGTAAATATCAGCGTTCACTTTGTAGATATTTTGTTTGTTTTTGTCGCCTTTTTTATAATTTTTTATTTCTTTGTCTTTTGACAACAAAACATAAAAGAAAATAAAAATTAAAAAAAGAAATAAAGTGGTTCCTGGAATAATGAGATTTGCAGTGAATAAAAAATAACGGACTGTTGAATTTTATTTTTGTGTTCAGTGGACCAACCACCTTCCGTCTCTATGCTCATAGTATGAACTCAGGATATTCTGTCCTGATACAGTATATTTATGGAAATATATACACAGATTTCGTTTTTTATTGTACAGAATAAACTAAAGTTCCAGTTCCTCCTGTAACTACATATGATCTTTTTTGTTTTAAAAAGTTACTTACTCTTTACTGCCAAAACAAGTCACAATAATTGAGGCTCTTTGACGTGGCGGTGACAATGACTGAATTTCTTTTTTACTTGTAAAATGGAGTTTGTATAAAATAACACTTTCTGCTTTTTCCTTTGACCAAACTATCTTTTCTCCTTCTCGTCTTTGCGTTTTTGCCGCTCGTGTATCGAATCTTCTCATCAAATCTTATAGAATCGAAACACTTTTGAATTTGTAAAAGTTTAAACGGTCACTCCAAAAAGTTTACAAATCAAGATCAGTTTACTCTGCATTATGGGAAATGTAGGCTCTGGAGAGAGCTTTCCAAAAGTCTGAAAAAGTAACCCAGGTGACGTCATCTTTTTTTGTGTCTCTTTACTTGCCCCAACTTCACAGAAGTGCAATATTGAATTGTTGGAGTGTCCCTTTAAGAGTTCACTAGTTTAATGCAACAAAACGTAAAACTATAAAACACAAAGATTGACAATCAAACAGCTAAAACTTGAGGTTTACCATTCACATGTTTGCCATTTAGCAAAAGAACTTCCTGAATATTTTGTATTTGCTAAGAAAACGTGGAGGAAACAAGATTCAATAAGAGAAGAAAATATTCAGATTTTTTTTTTTTTTTTTAAATGCGCTTATTCGTTTTGTTGCCAAGACTTCACTGTTTTACAGGAAGTTAAGAAATAGTCCGACACATAAGCCCCCCGTTAACAAACAAGATATAATGTGTTATTCGGTGAGCTGTAGAGCTGCTGGTAGCTGGATTTTGTTACTTTTGACCAGAGCCAGGCTAGCAGTTTCCCCGTTTCCAGTCCTTATGCTAAGCTAAGCTAACCGGCTGCTGGTTGTAGCTTCATATTCACCGTACAGACGTGAGAGTGGCATCTATCTGAACATCTAACTCTTGAAAAAGCACATTTCCCAAAATGTCGCACTATTACTTTAAGTAATCTGAGTATTTCACCAACTGGGCCCGCCTGACGAAACCCAATCTTACTCCTGTAAAAACTAAAATAGAATAATTACACGGAGAAGACGCTGCTGACTCCCTCTGTCCAAACTGTCTTTGTCTTTGACTCTGGTTTCCTTTTCTTTTCGTTTGTGAAGCTCTTTGACGTCTGTCGTTTCCGGCCCGCTGCGCTGCACGCTCCTCATCCGCGTCTGGGGGGAAAAATGTAAAACATATTCTACCGTGTGTTTTTTTTTTGTCATTTTTTTATACTGAAGAATTTGTAACTTTTTGTTTAAAGAAATGCAAAGATGGGAGAAAAGTGGATACGAAGTTAAATGTGGGTTTTGAAGAGTGTGGGTGGGAAACAACTGAGTCATGTTCTTATGAAACACCACTGTTTGTTCTTGGTTTAAAAACAAGGATTGTATGCAAATGTTTGGGCAATAATGGCAATATTTCTCATCTGGTTGGTGGTTGTTAACTGGCAGGGACAAAGTTTTTACTTCCTGCCTGAAATGGTTTTTTGTGAGGTTTTAGTCACTGTTACAGTTTCTAACTTTGCAGCAGAACCAAAGCAACGCAAAGGGATTTTATTTTGGTGCATGAAGGCTGTAGCTGGGTATCTGGCTGCAGCTAATGGTTATTTTCTCAATAAATTGATGAATCGTTTGGGTCATAAACTGTCAGAAAATATTTTAAAATGCCAATTGAAATGACCCAAAAGAGAAAACCAGCAAATATTAACTTTTGAGCAGCCGAAATCAAAGAATCTTTGGCATTTTTGCTTAAAAAATAAACAAATATCAAACTAGATGTGGATTCATTTTTTCTGTTGATAGACTAATCAGTACTAAGACTAATCCTTTCAGCTCTAAAGTCAAGTATCTAACATCTGGCCAGTTGAATTAGCCTTTTGGCTAACGCTGGCACATTACAGTGATGCTGATTAATGAGCATTGTCCCTATAACAAATTAAAAAACTGAAACTACTCAAAGTTGGCAGAGATTTCTTGATTTAAATTGTAAAAGTTCTTTCTGTTAAAGAAAGAAAAACGAAGTCAAGGTGCTCACGAAGACATTAAACACTAAATTAAAAAAAATAAAATGTGACTGACGTTTGATTGAGGCAGAATTTGAGTTAAGAACCACCGACCTGATCAGACATTCACTTCAGCTTGTTTTATTATTATTATTTTTTACTATCAGACCTTTTAAAAAGGAGTGAACACAGCTGAACACATGCAACCTGTGGTGACTAAAGGTAACGATGTAAATATGTTATATACAGTATGCCTTTGTCGTTTTTGTTTATTTAAATGGATACAAATCATAAATACGTAGATAAATCATTCTAATTCCATCCCCTCTCATGAAATGACACATCTGAACTGTTGAAATGTTTGTAGGAAATGAAGCGTTGAATTTGATAAAGATATAATAAACTAAAGCTCTGTGCTCCTGTTGTTTGTTGTAAGATGTACACACATCAACATGTGAGCTCACATTAAGCACATAAGCAGTCACAAAAGGAGAAATGCTGCAGTTTTCCTTCTGCTAATCACTGTTCAGGAAATACAAAATTAAGCTGTGGACAGTTATTTAAATCAAGTGAAGTACAGCCACAATGTATCTGTTAGCACATTGATCACAAATTTCCCAAAATGTGCTGAAAATGTTTAATCTGCTGTAAAAACAAGACTCAAAAACAAGCCGTGCTAGCAGCTCTGTGAGGCTGTTAGAAACAGTGGTGCGTTTCAGGCTAACATCTTCACAGTGACAATGCTAACATGCCAATGTTTCACAGATATGTTCACCATCCTACTTTAGCGTGTTAGCATTCTAACATTTGCTTATTAAGTCCAGCTGAGGCTGATATTTTGTCATAAACCAAAATATTGGACAAATTAAACTTCTGACCTGATGATGGCGCTAGATGCAAAGTCAGTAGGAACACGAGGGCCTGAACCACATAACATGATAGTTGTTGAGAGACTTCAGTCTGGACCGAAGACTGACAACATGGCTGAAATGTTCGGTAAAACAATGTTCGGTCTGTTCAATAACGAACAGCTTGAAGATGCTTCTGAAACTCTTCCAGTGGACGTTTGACCTGCGACAGAGACTTGACACAGCTGCAGACCACCTGAGGCCTTCAGCTCTCAGTCTAACCGTCTAATTGTGGAGCTGTAAATGTTTTTAAGGTTTATAGCTGCTGTAGAATAAAGTTCAGAGTCCTAAAAACAGCCGTCGTCACATTCACATGCTGCTGCGGGTTAATAACTGCACCTGAGGGCGGGGGGCTGTCGCAGCGCTTCTGTATATGCAGGTGTTCTCACCTTTTCCGTGGTTGAGAGGTTGTCATGTTCACGTAGAATAACAGAAGAACTGGGAACGAGGGAGCAGCGTGTTTTTACATATTTTTGTGCAGATAATTGTTACCCGGCAGCTGCAAAAAAAGTGCTGCTTACAGTGGTGGAAAGTAACTAAGTACGTTTAAGTCTTCAAATGCCCTTGCTACTGATTTTTTAAATATCACCAGCTCTCAACTTTCAACAGCATGTGTCTGGCCAAACTCATTCCCGTGGCCATGAAAGAGTTATTACTTCTTTATAATAGGATGGTGAAGGATGCAAGAACAACATCAGCACAACCCCAGATTCCTGTTTAAGACTGCGGATCAGTTAGTTAACCCAGCCTCTGCTGATTGCTGAAGTTTCTTTTGCACTTTTGCTGGAAAGGTGGCGTTAATAAGATCTGGTATCACCCCCAACCCGGCCTTTTTAGATGTGGATCACCCGCCCTCGGATTATCTGAGCAGTTTTTCTGCTGTTACTCTGCCTGAACTCGCAGACATCATGTCTCTTCTGAGAGTGTCCTCCAGCCCTCTGGACAAAATCCCAACTAGGTTTTTATCGGAAGCTATGGATTGCATTGCGCCCCGTTTGCTACCTATCTTGAACAGCTCGCTGTCTACTGGCTGCGTCCCTGATCACTTTAAAACTGCTTGTGTCCAGCCAGTCCTAAAAAAACCTGGGATTGATCCCACCCTCCTGGATAACTATCACCTAATCTCCAAACTGCCTTTTATTTCCAAGATTCTCGAAAAACGTGTATCTAAGCAGCTTCTCGCTGCTGTGGAAAACAATAATACCTTTGAAACGTTCCATGAATCTGGTTTTCGTCAGCACCACAGCACTGAGACAGCCCTTCTCAGAGTCACTAATGACCTCTTAATGAATGCTGATCTTATTGATTACTTTTAAGGCTCTTCATGGCTCCAAACTATATTTTAGACCTCGTAATACCTTACGAACCTTCACGTAGTCTGAGATCTTCGGGCAGGGGTCTCCTGTCTGTGCCTGAGTCCAGGATGAAAACTAAGGGGGACAGAGCTGTTGCCATCAGGGCCCCGAGGCTCTGGAACAACTTGGTCGTCTGAGTCAGTGACTTCTTTTAAGTCTCTTCTCAAGACGCATTTTTATCTGAAAGCAGATCCTGATCTTACCTGAGCTGTCTGTTTATTGTATTGGTTTATAATTTATTGTTATTATCTCTTATTTTGTTCTTGTCCTTAATGTATTTCGTCATTCACTGTGGTATTTTATTTCTGTCTCTGTGAAGCTCTATAAATAAAGTTTATTATTATTACTTTTATTCAATTTCTGTACCTAAGTACAATTTTGATGTGGTTGTATTTACTTGAGTATTTTCTGCTACTTTATACTTCTACTCCACTACATTTCATTTAAGGTTAAGATTAGTGAACACCCAAAAACATTTGCACAGATTTGTGTTTTTTCTTCTTTCCTCTCCCATTAATCATCTCACGGCCCCTCAGATTTATCTGGTGACCCTTCGGAGGGGCCCGGCCCCTCGACTGGGAGCAACTGGACTGTTTAGCTAGTTTTAGCTAACTGTATATAATGTAGTTAAAGCTAGCTCCACCTCGAGCTGCTACAACACTACAACACCAGCTACTTATACATCATGTAATATATAATAATACATCAGTCGCAGGAGACATTTTACAGCAGAAGCACTACTTTCCCCTTTAATACTTTGAAGTATATTTTGCTGAGTGGAATACATACTGCTTTTAAATTAAACGAAACTTAAACCAGGAAATAAACTGAACATTAAATGATATTTAATAATGGGAGAAAATGAACCCCACATATTAATCTAACTAAGGCTCCCTGTTGGTGGTTCATAGAGCAGCTGGAGGGCGACATAGCGCTGCAGAGAGAGACTGTAGATCATCCTGCTGCTTCTGGAAACTGATGGAAAATACTGAGCTGATGTCAGACACATGTCAGGCAGTAAAAAAACATGCCAAAGACAGACAGATATTTGTCGCACTGTTAGAGGCTGTACAGCAAAGTCTGCAGTAATAATAATCAGATGGATTCTTCAAGAGTTGACAGATTATTTGTTCAGTAGACGACCTACAGGATCATATATTTTATGTGTGTACAGAAACCTTGTCCTGTCCCACGTATAAAATAAATGCACAGAAAACAATGTTAACGATGTTCAGATCAACTAGTCGGTTGAATTGCATCTGTAAGAAAAGTGCTGAATAAAGAAACGTGTTTAAATAAAATAATGTTACATTCTCATGTTTTTGTTTTTTAAATATACATATTTGTATTAATTCTACAGCATCATTGAGGATGTTTAAACCCCTTAAATGTGCTTCAGAGGAGGTCGGAGGCGAACCGCAGGTTTATCTCAATCCTGTTATCGCAGGATGATTGCAATAATGTAGACTAAACTAACTCGCTGTAGCTGGTGGGAAGAGCTAGATCACCAGGAAAGGAATAACGAAAAGTATCTCAGTGCTTCACTGTAACCATCAAAACACTGAAGACAAAATAATTTACTTCAGAAATTATAAATAAACTACAGATGGAAGAAACACACACAGTTAACTGTCTGCCAGGGAAACTCATCAATGAGTTGATTGCATGATATCATTTCCTGTGTGTGTGTGTGTGTGTGTGTGTACACTTCGCTGTCTGGTTTCATAGCTCTGTATTAATGATTGTTTTCCTGCTCAGCAGCTTTTAAATCTGCAGCTGCTGACAGACACTGGTGAGAGAGAACACACTCTCTTAGTCTCTCGCCCATTCCCCCCCCCCCTCTCTCTCTCTGGCACTCCTCGTTTTTCATGGAAGATCATTAAAGACAAAACTATTGGGCCAACATGCTGTTTTAGTTTTAGATTTATTTTCAAATTGTGACGGCCGATTAAGAGAATGCGTGTGTCCTTTCAGAGTCAATGCGAGCAGGAAATAAGACGTAGGAGAGGAGACGAAGCACAAACAACCAACAAAACAAAAAACAATTAATCAGAAAATAATCTGTAAATCCAGATTTCAGGCAGTGCGAGGGACATACATGAGGACTCAACAAGTGAGGAAAGTAATCAGTGTTTTAATTCGCTACGTCTCTAGATTTGAGTGAGCTTCAGTCCTTCTTTTGCTCACTATCTTCACAGCTTTGGTTGTTTGTGTCCCTTACAGATTTGACCTGGAAGTGAAGTGACAGTGTAATTTTAGATGATTACAATTTTGTTCTTATTCTTGGTAGTTCTGACCATAATTTCTATTGCACTAACCAAGTTCTTTCCAGAGATCTGGAGACCCGGTGACAAGATTCACAAGCAGTGAGACAAACTGAAAAGTAAAACAGAAAGTGAGTGAAAAGTCAGTAATATTCCATTATCGTCCAATAAAACTGTGTGCACAACTACAGGAAGTACGGTTCCACTTCTCCTTCTTATTATTGGCTTTTCAACTGTTGTTAGCTTAGATTTGATTACATTTTGGCAAATTGCCCCCATTAAAAGTCTGCCGAATTAGCTATTAGCAGCTCCTGTTTGCAGTGCACCCATGGATGCACAGACAGCTATCACTGGATTACTTTGGTGCTGAAGAAAACTTAAAAATGTGAAGATTCTCAGCCAAGTTTTGCTGTAACACAAAGCATCTTTTTGTATAACTATAGATAATTACATCGTCCTTTGCCCTTGTTTTGTCTTCCAAATGAGTTGTTGAGATATTTCAGTCTGAACCAAAGTGCAGACAAACCACAGCAAAGAGTCAAAGATGGAGACAAACCTTTAATAAAAGACAGACAGCTGAGGATTATCAGTTTAACACCTGTCTGTCTGTCTGTCTGTCTCGACACAACTCTTTCCAGTCATGATCGTACTGGTGCTGAGTGAATCTCAGACGACTCATCAAACGCTCATGCTGCACACACACACACACACACACACACAGATTCTCATGTCACATTGTAAGCCTGTGAAATGACCTGAAGGACATTTATGTGAAAACACACAAAGAAAAGATCCTGACACACATTTTCCCAGACAGACATACGCACACAGTGTTTTCCATAGACTACTAGATAATAATGTGTGCAGACTGGTTTACTTTCTGTTCACACCAAATTACTTTTGAAGGAAAGAAATAATAAAATCATAGCTGATGATTTGTGGTGAAATGAGCAGAATCGTCCAATATGGATGTAATTCCCGGGAAAACTCAGCTGTGAGGCGATTTTAGTGGCTGAAAGAGACTTTTTCCCAGCACAGAAGAAACAGCCGTCTCTTTGCATTATCATTATTATCATTATTATTATTACATTTAGGTCCAATAAAAATGAAAAGGTCTCACAGAGCTGTCAGTAATTCATTTGGGATAAGAATATGACCTCGTGTGTGGGGAGTCAGCTGGTCAACAAAACCATCCTTATGTTCAAAGTTGTAAAAGTTAACTTTTCTGATGCAGAAAAAATTAGTTTAGCTTCAGGTTAATCATTTAGGAGAATCAGAATCAGAAAAAAATTTACAAATATGTAAAATATATATATTTATATTCTAAATGAAGAGCAGAAGTGGAGGGAATGTGCCAAAACAGTATAAAGAAAAAAGAATATGTGCAAAAATAAAACCCTAGACATTAATGTAACGCGTCAGATTGGATGTGGAGACTTTACGTTAATGTGACGTAAAGTCTTTTAGTCTATCGCTCCCTCCCCCCACATGCTTTGGATCTCTGTCTCCGTCTCTATATCTCTCTCTCTCTGCAGCTTTTTTCTTCCCTTAAGTGTGTTTCCATCCACCTGTTGTTATGCGCCATTTTCAATTTGTGCATAAAAAAACCTGAGTGAAAAAAAAAATCAAAATATTGCTTAAAAAGCTTTTAAACATTCTCTAAACCCTGACCTTTCTTCTAGAGCCACCATCAGGCCAAAATGTCCGCTTTAAAAAGATAAAACTCTATTGGACAGATTGCCGTGAAATGTACAGATGAGAGATAGAGATCAGATTCAATTTGACTTTAATGTCAGATTTATCTGAAATTCACTACACCAGCAGAGATGGGTGTCAGACTGATTCTCTGCTGAAATGGATTTCAACTTTTAACTTTATAAACTGCTTTTCTAATTTAATTGGGATGGAAACCTGCCTCGTGTCTATCTCTCACACACCTTTATCCCTTCACCTCTGTCTTTCATTTGCTTCCTCCTTGCATTTCTTGTCTTCCTCTCGTTCTATCCCTTTGACCTCTCCGTCTCTCTCTTCTTTCCCTCTGCTGGAGTTTCCACTGAGCTTGACCAAGCTGAGCAGAGTCAGTCAAACAAAGGAAACTGCAGCTTTATTCAATGCAGAGACTGTGTGTGTGTTTGTGTGTGTGAAGCTTAATCTAACAGTGATACTGGAGGGCTCCTGTCTGTAAGCTGCAAGCTGCAGGTGACTGAATTTGTCCTTTAAATCACGGCAGTGAAAAGCCCTGAGGTGTGTTGGTTTCTCTGGAAGCAGCTGTGTAAATACTGTAAACACACAGGTATCTACAGTATTTAGGTAGACACACAGGTATCTACAGTATTTAGGTAGACACACAGGTATCCACAGTATTTAGGTAGACAAACAGGTATTTACAGTATTTAGGTAGACACACAGGTATCCACAGTATTTAGGTAGACACACAGGTATCCACAGTATTTAGGTAGACACACAGGTATCCACAGTATTTAGGTAGACACACAGGTATCCACAGTATTTAGGTAGACACACAGGTATCCACAGTATTTAGGTAGACACACAGGTATCCACAGTATTTAGGTAGACACACAGGTATCCACAGTATTTAGGTAGACACACAGGTATCCACAGTACGGCAGGTCTGCCTTTAACCCCTTGTGTTTTATATCATTTAATAAAAAGTTAACATTTTGGAGAGATTTTGGTGATATTTCTAACTTTGGACGGTCGTCGTGGCGGCTTAATGTTTCTCTCGACCTCCTCAAAGCTTCACAGTCTTCATCCATGAGGAGCAACACGAGATTTACACCAGCGTGTCTCAGTTACAGGATCAGATTTAGAGTTTTTGTTTGAGGGCCAAAGGCTCCTGCAGCCTCAAACACGAGTTCAGAGAGAAAAACGGAGGAAGTGCAGCACGACTCTGGTTTGGGAGATTTAAAGCTGCACTTGTTACCTGAAGGTAACTCAAACAAGTGAAACCTGAACATGGTTTTTACAGAAACAACTTTTACGTTGTCTTTGTGGATGAAATTAGACTCTGTTGCATGAATGTTATGTAAAACAGCACAACCATTCTCCCGCAGAAACACTGCTAAACCACCACTCACGCCCTACGTGTTAATAATTAAAGAGGCAGCCAAGTCCCGTCTTTACCCAGAGGCCACAAACTCTCCTTTAACCCCTTTAATTGCTGTTTACTGTTCATTCTTATTTAAACACGCTGGTTATTAGGAGAATTAACTATTTATGAACAGCCATTAAGGAAGTGTCTTAAAAAATAGGTTTTGAGGATTTGACAGACGACAGCAGTTTCTTCCTCATCAGAGGAGCTACAGCTCCTAACAAAGAGTCTGTATATGTGTGAGAACTAGCGTACAGTAAATGTGATATTTTCCGTTATAAACATGCCTTAAACTTAAGGGGGAACTCCAGAGGGAGCTGTGTGAAGTCTGATGAACGTCCTCAAGTGATGTCACTTGAGTCGGCGTCGGTTTGAAGATGAAAACAATCTGTTGGTGCGGAGTTAGAAAGCAGTGAGCGTCCCAGACCTCTGTAGCTGCTCATCTCTGCTGCAGGCTGCAGGCTACATTAGCTGCTACTAGCATGACACACCAAAAAATCTGACTTGAACTGGCGGTGGTCACGTTGCATTGTGGGTAATGTAGGCGCCATGTTTCGACAAGGAAGAAGAATGTGTAGAATTAAAAAAATTATATCTCTGGTTCGTCTGCATTGATTTTTATCCTTTTTTTAAACTGTCCATCATGAGTCCAACAATGTTACGCTGTACTCTTTTAAAAGGACTTTCAAGAGACACATTTAAAAAACAATGGAAAGCAGAAGAGGTTGGGATATATCTTGGCCTTTAGTCCCTAGTATGGATTAATTAAGCTACAAAAATACTGGATCCTACACTTCCCATAATGCAACACAATTACCGCTTTTCGTCCGACCGTCCCTAACTGGTAACACAAGCTTTCTGTTAAAACTTTGTAGTACCCTGATGACATCACTATGACATCATCAGGCTTACTTGCTCTGACTCGACCGACCTCCTCCAGACCCCAGGCATCCCATAACTGCTTTTCACAGGTTGAGTAGAACAAACAGCGATGAATAAACTGACTTTGAGGTCTTAAATCGGTGGAGTGCACCTTTAATGTTTTTAAAAATAAGATAACAAAAATGTATCTGTGCTTTTGCCAACCAGCTTTGTGCAGCAATGTTTCCCTCCACTGTCTTCTACTGTCTTTTTGCTCAAGGGCACTTAAGCTGACAGCAGATCAGCGACAGGAGAGTGTAAGTTTAGGGACCAAACAGCTCATTATTTCTTTAAAGACACTATTTTCTAACATCATCCTGACAGTGTGATCACTTGCTGCAGAGAAGCTCACGTTATAGCAGACTGGTTTGAGATGGAAAATAATGGAGCAGGTTTACAGTCGCTGTTATAAACCAGTGAGAACAGTTTGTCTCTTCCTGAATAAAAGTCTTTTATAGACACTAAGAGACTTGTGTGCTGGACTGTGTGCTGAGGACGCCCGTGTTCGTGTTTGACGTCTTTGTCAGATGAAAAACTCATCAACTTACTTAAACTCAACGACAATTCAGCGTCCCGAGTTTCCGAGTCGCTTTCTCAACGTTTCCAACAAGTTTTTATGTGAAGACCGGAACGAGACGAAGGCTAGAGGGGAATGAAACCATGAAGGAATCAACAGATACACAAGCAAACAACACAGATCATCTTCTGCTCTTTACATCCGCCTCAGTCTGTCAGTACCAGACTGTATCAACAGGCAGCAGAATCACTTCAAAGTTCGGTTCATTATCTATTTGTGCCTATTTAGTGACGTTTCGTCACATATTAAAAAAACGATAAATACATTTTCATTTTACATTATCAGACGTGGCAAAATTTAAAGGAATAAAATAAAAAGAATTCTTAATATAATCCCTGTTTTAAATGCAGTTATTGACATTCATGTTTACCGAACAGTGATTGTGAATGATGGGGAAAGCATCTGCACACTCAGATCTGTGCATTATGTCTTTTGTATCATTATATATTGAATCTCAGCTCTAGCACCTCCAACAAGCCTTTATTTGGTGAGCGGTAATCTCTACATGTTGCACCTGCCAGTGATGACAGATGAAAATCTTAGCTTGTCTCGCTAGCTGAGTTTCCGTCCAAATTTTAAACAAGTTTCCAGAAAATCTGTAAAAGAAAATGCAAAGGAACGCTTGTTTCCGTCCACTCCTGTCGTGTGAACATGAGCTCATTGGCTGATGGAGGTAAACAGCTGGTGGAGCGGATTCTCCGGTCGCTGCCATTAAAGCTTCGCAGAAGAAGAAGACACAACGAGATGACGTCAA
This sequence comes from Siniperca chuatsi, assembly GCF_020085105.1. NCBI lineage: Eukaryota > Metazoa > Chordata > Actinopteri > Centrarchiformes > Sinipercidae > Siniperca > Siniperca chuatsi. The sequence continues at coordinate 2,449,620 of NC_058058.1, forward strand.
ACGATGAAAAACCATGTGGAAAACCTGACGGAAACATGACGTTTCATGTGTTAATGTGAGGAAGGGTACAGCCTCCTCATCGCTCCACACACAGCTGATGTTTTCTGCTCTTCACTTTAAGTCACATGCTTCATGTTCGTCATCATTTATTCACTGAGTCTGTTTCCATCCACACACCAACTTTTCCACCTCAGCCAAGAGGAAAAACTGTTTTGTGATATTTTGAGGTTTTTGTTTTTTTTGTTTTCTGTTTCTGCTCATTTTTTTTTTTTGGAAAATGCTCATAAAAACAGGTGGATGAAAAGACACTTAGTGATCTGTGGAGTGTCTTCCTGGCTTCCAAAATGGGATGTTTAGTATTGTTATTCTGTCAAAACGTTCTCAGAAAGTTAATATTAATTTCAGTAGAGAATCAGTCAAGTCACATGACTGTGGCACAATCTCAACCATCACTGCTGCTATTGCAAATTTCAGAGAAATCGGACATTTAAGTGAAATGTAATCTGATCTGTATCTCTTATCTGGACACATTAAGTAAACCCAAGACTGAGAGTCGACAGCCCAGCTAGAGACCCCCTAAACATAAAGGCTTTATCACTTATCAGACTCACTCACTCATCAGTAGCTAAAAATCTTAATTCCGGGTTCAGACTACACGATAGCAGCCCGATACTAGCCAGACCTGACGGACGGCGGGAACCAAAGTCAATTGAAAATGGCCGACAACTGATCGTTTTATCCCGTGTGGTGTATCATGGTGGAGGACAGCCAACAAAAAGACAAGCACGTCCGATTTTTTTTGCTTTCTCTGTCGCCGAGTACGACAAATTCCACGACGTGTTTGGTGACGTTGACCAACAGAGGAAAGGTCACCTCCTTCCACATGACATCACGCATGTCGTGAAACTGTGGCAAACTGTGATTGGTTGGGGACCAACGTGTAGTCTGTCATGTCTCATCCTCTTGGGATGATGAATGTTAACAGCAAATTTCGAGGCAGTCTGGACAGTATACAGGCGTCTCACTCTACATCCGAGGGTTAAACGGACAGAACAGCTGACATCACCGTCCCTCAGTGTCCAGTTTTTTACTAAGCTACCTGCTGTAGCTCAATAAACTCCCCACTGGAAGGGTTTCAGGACAGCACGGCGGACACAACTCGAGCCACTTTTTGAGTTTTATTGTGCACACATTCACAATAAGCATCCACAAGCTAGTTATGTGTAACATTTAGCTCGTCAATTAACTACTCAATTAGGTTGCTAGGTCGTAAACCTGCAATGAAAACACAAAACAAACATCAGAATTAACTAATGAAATTACACAATCATGAGACATTAATTCTTAATCTGAATTACTAGCAATGCCAGTTTACAGACACTCACCGGCAAGCACACCAGCCCTGATCAACAACAGAGTGAAAACTAGGTGGCGCTTGCGCACTGACTAACTTCGCATATACAGATAGACAATCTGGTGACTAGGAACGATAATAAAACATATCTGTAACCTAGTAAGATTATAATGTATATGAAATATAACATAAATGTGCCGACATTTAGAATAAGATGGTAAATATACACACTTATTTCTTCAAACACCCCAGGACATAATGATAACATCTATCACTTGTAATATACATACACAAAACAAATAGTGACACTTGCTGGAAAGTTCTACACTCGGGCTCCACCACTTGTGGGGTAAAAGTAAAATAATATATGGATGTTGCCATCTGGCAGCCAAAGTAAAGTCCGGCCCTTCGGTGATGACAGCCAGAGGCCTTTCCTTCTGCCAGCAGCAGCGCTGAGATCAGTCAAAACAAATGAGAACCTCCATATGTTGGTCGTATAATTTGTTCTCTCTCTCTTTACGGCTTTTCACAGTTCACATGTAGACGGAGGAAAAATGTCAGAGAGACATCAAGAACGGCCTTCTAATGTTGTGCATATATAATAATATAACTGTAAAGTCATGGATATTTGTGATTGTCTTCTATCAAAACATTAACTCAAGTATAGCCACTGCACCGCTGTTAGCTTGTCAAAAAAGCCTTAAGTTATACTGCAGAACTCTACCAGCTGAAATGTGAGTTTCTTTGCAACGTGACACAGACAAAGTCTGATCCTGGACCAGGATCCTCAAACCTGCTGACAATCTGACATTTCCTCCAACCTGGAAATAAATACATGAAATCCAATTCTGGCAGCAGTGAAAAGATCAGCGTGATTCATGGTGTGGAAAGCCCTGATCTCAACGGACAACAGGCAGGTATCTGCTGCTGTCTGAGAAAGACAAAGACGACCTTCTGTGTTTTGGCTGAGCTGGAATATTATTGTCACAGCAATAGAAAAACTGGATTTAATGAGAGAAAGAAGAAAGAGAGAAAGTCAGTGGAAAAGAAGGCAGTGAATGTCTGGCAGTATGAGCGTGTAAATCGGTGCTAATCTGTTGCCGGGGCTTTTAAAAAGGAAATTAAGTCCGATTTTTTCCTGCCCTGTAGAACAAAATCATCACAGTTCATCTGCAGGAGATTGAACCTGTGTCCCAATTCCAAACTACACCGTAATTCTAAGCAGGTTTTCAGTCTGCAGTAGTCGGTGTGCACACTAAAAACGCTTGATTTTTGAACGGAGTTTCATGTTGCAACGCACTTTTCCTCAAAAACACATTCAGGTAACAATTAACTCAGTCAATCACCCGACGTCTTCATCATGTCGGTGAATCTTATTGACGAGTAATGAACAAACCTGTTGAAATTTCTGTGTGAAACACGTCAGGGTGAACAGGAGTGAGGACACACGATGCAGTCCGGAGGAAAACAGTTGCATCTGTTGGCGTCTGAGGAGGTATGCACAGCTGCAAAACATTTAAGTGCAGATAGTGGTGAGACAGCGTGAGGAAGAGCTTGGAAAACAAAAAAAATGCAGTATTGAATATTTGACATAAACCTTTTGCCTTGTCTTTGTGAGATTGTTAATTGGCAGTGCTTTTACAAAGTCACAGCTTGTTATGTATACTGCCTCGTTCCCTGATGGTAAAACATGTTGAAGTACAGCGATTTCTTGTGCAGTACATTTAATATGAAGTAGTACCAGGGATGTAGCCTTTATTAAGGAGGAGTTTACACACAAATTACACACGAGCCTTTACAGTAGTTTCCTGTGTGTGCAGAGCTGCAGGTAACGACACTGAAAAGGTGCGTGGGTTAAAGAGCGTGAACCTCAGCACAGCTGAACAAAACCATCTGTAAAATTTCAGTTCACCACTGAGATCCATCAGACAAACTAATGTTTACTTACAGCTGCCGCCAGAAATCTGAGGAGAAACACTCCACTGTGTCCGCTGCTATCTCGTTTCATTAAGTGGCAATTTGTGTGCATAAAAATGACAAGACTAAATGTGAAATTTGTTATTGATTATGCCAAATATTTTTCATGAAGGCAGCAGGAATTAGAAATTTCGCCGCACGACGCACTCGAATGTTCCACGTAGAGTTCAGCTTTGATGAAGTTTGACAAGCAAACTTGCGACCGATAACCTTTGAGGGGACGGAGAGATGGATCGAGTCCAAAATAGAGGAGCTTATTAGCTGCGTTGCACCATTCAATTTTATTTCAATTCGTAAAGACCGTTCCACGAAAGAGGAATGTTTTGCAGACAATGAGACAGGAGTCGATGGTACAAATACGTCTTTTGAATAAACTGATTGTCCTGTTAGTGACCGAGCTAAGCTAATGAGCTGATGAGATTGCGAACTGTTAGCAAACTGTTGTTAGCTTTATTTTCCCTCTTCAGTAGGTTTTTATAGAACAAAATGGTGTACAATGGTGAACAAAATGCCAGGGGGAACTAAAAAGAACAGCAGAGAAATTCAGTCATGAATAGAGAAGACACTTTAAGAGGAAAGTTAATGAATGACCTAAAATGTTTGATACGAAGCAGAGCAGGAGGACGATGGAGGAATCAGACCGGTGGGCGTTCAGAAGACACTGTTTTCTGTGTAAATGTCCCGTCACTGTTTATTGAGGCTGTTTTGGCTCGTTGCTCCCGGCTACCGCTTGAGCCCTCTGTGATGACCTCATCCAACCCCATTTCCTGTGTCAGACAGAGCCTCCAACTCCCACAATCCAACATTCCACAGGCACGTTTCCAGGTCGCCGGGCAACCGAACTATAACTGTTACTGTGAGACCGACTCTCTGTGATTCACACCGGTGAAATGGAAGATGAACCCGCAAACCTTTTCTCAGTTAATATATGAACATCAGAACTAAACTGGCTTTTTACCAAAACAATCTTTAATACGTAGTTGTTTCTTTTGCCAAACTGTCTAGTGCTGAAACACAGCTCTTCCATGTTAGGACACCACAGGAAATCCCTTTTATTACAAGTGCTTCCTCCTTAGACATCAGGACGCTGCCAGCTGTGTCGGTAACAGCTGTATCCACAGCAGCTCGCCACGCAGAGCTGAACCCTAAACATTCATCTTCTCATTCATCTTTAAAGAAATAGAGAAACTCTTGTTTTTACATTTCTGTTTTTTGTACAGATTAAACAAACTAGATAACATGTTAATCAGTGAGCATTAGAGGTGTCAGTAGGTGTATTTTTGAATTTTGGACGGACCAGGCTAGCTGTTTCCCCCTGCTTCCAGTCTTTATGCTAAGCTAATCGCCTCCTGGTTCTTGCTTCGTTCTCAACACACAGACATTTTCTATCATAAGCAGTGACCAGACAAAATAATGTAGTGAGCTAACAATATGCCAACTTTTGGCTTTGGTAGTAATGCTAGGTGACTGCTGTAGGTAGTGAGCTAGTTAGCCGGGCATGCTAATGTTACAGCAGACGAACACACTGTTTAATCTATTCCTTACACTTCTGCTCTTGTGTTTTTGGTTTTGGAAAGGCAATAAAAATTCCAATTATAATCTAAATCCAATCCAGCAGCTGGCAGTATGCTGGTGAAGCAGAATTATCACCACAAATTCATTTAATTTAAGCAAGCTTTGGTCAACTTTGACGCACAAATTTGTGTAAATGGTGAAACTGTGCGTTCTTTAATGTGCTTCGTGGTTAGTTGGTAAAGTAGTGAGCTTGCTAACAAGCTAGCTAATGTTGCTAGCTTGATAGCAACAATGCAGTATAATCACAATGACTTGCTTGAAGATTTCAGCCTGCCTTGAGATGTTTCAGGTTTTTCAGTCAGGTCACAAAACAAAACTTGTGATGTGATTCCAGCGTGAAAGCTGACGCGCGGTGTCGACGAAGCAGTTTGTGATGATGCGACTTGAACATTAAGGCAATGGAGAATTTAAAAAGCAATAATGCTGGAATTATTCTTGAAGCGTTTGAGAGTTTGCGTCAAATGTCTCCACTTTACAGAAACAAACACCCATTCGCAAGTTCGTCACTCAAAATATCTTAACTCTTTTAAAACAAGGCTGCTATAGTCAAACTATTTCCTTAACAGCCAACGTCGGCCAGTGACTACCTTTCAAAAAACCCAAATTTGTTTTGACTGTTGTGTACAAGCAGATGTCATTTCCTTCAGTCAGACGCTGTCCTTCACGATGGAACAGCCCTCTTCATTTCTTGGCACTGGTTCCTGACTAAATTGAATCCATCTCATTACAAACCCATTCAAAGCTCATTCCTCTGTTTCAGCTACTTTTATTATTTAGTCTAATCATCAGCAATGCTCCCCCCATCTCATGCATCATTACCAGAATTGGGAGGACATTTCTAAACGATGAGCGCACGGCTCTGCCCATTACTGTCCGTCAAATAAAAGTCACTGCACCGCAGCCACCTCACTTGCATCCACGTCCTTTTATTTTCCACTGCGGCTCCAACCACCGTGACCACGTCCCCGTTCCCCCGAAAAACCATTTCATCTGATTGCAGAGCCGCTCCATCATACTTAATTATTATCTGAAAACCAAACCACATCTGCCTTATATTCATTATATGTGAAAATTACCTCAAGTTCCTTCAGCACTGATTAAACGGAATGACCCAAATATTCCAAAGTGTTTCATATACCAAGTTACTGTCTGTCCCATAGAAACGCACCAGAGGTGGCTCGCTTCACTGTTAGAAAACCTATAGAGAGAAAGAAAGAAAAATATAGTGGAGGTTTGCGTTTGGGCCGGGAAAACCAAGATGGATCGTAATAAGATTTGTGATCTGGCTGACAGAGACGCATATTTGTGGCTAAGCTTACATTAGACACTTGAAATAGCAAGCGTAAATAGGACCTAAGTGTTGGGAATTGCATCGAATTGGAAAAATTATGTGTTTTCATTTGTCCCACTCCTAGGCAGACACACCTGCGCAGGTGCAAATGCTTCTGGCCACTTCAGTCTGCCTAATTAAAGGCCCTGCCCACCCTCATACAGGTGTTTTCAGTTATTCTGGGTAATTAGACCATAGTCCTCTTCTAAAGTAATAAGAAAGTAAGGTCTTACATATGTGATACTGTCACTGAAAATATGGACTGAACAAATGCAGGAAAAAAAAAGGACATCGGTAGAGTTTTAATAACACACAATGTTTCCAAGAATGTGTCTATTTATTTTTTATTTTTGTTTGTTGGTATGCGTTTGGTCTTGAGGGTGAACAGATAGATATGGGTCCTTTCTCCTTTTATGGTTATGAAAATGGTTTCTCTTTTATTTGTATCTTATTTTTATTTATTCTAAATTATAATAACAGTGATGATGATTATAATTGTTGTTTATCATTTATTTTACTATATTTTATAGGTTGCTGTTTTTGTTAATGTGCTGCAGGGTTGACTGGAGAGATGAGCCCGATGCGTAAATTGGAAACTTCTATCTGTAAATTTATTTCTTTTTATCTTTGTTTTTTCAGTTTTCTATGGAAACAATTTCAACTTACATCAAAAAACAAAATCAAACAAAAAACTCAATAAAAAAGTCACGTAATGTATTGGTTAATTTAAAAAATGCCCGTTTGCACATCTGCGCCCTCTGGTGGTCACCCTGAAATACAATAAATAATAAATTAAACAGAGAGGGAGAAGGGGGAACCTTTCACCTGGGAACCATTAACCTGACAGCTGTGTTTCCAGGGGGTGTGCGATGCAGTCATGTGTCCCCAATAAATACACCCCCCCCCCCCCCAGCCAGATGTTCAGGTTTGCACTGATGGTTTTAACAGCTGTGAGTGAAATATGCATTGCTAATGTAACACAGGAACCTGCAGACTGCTGTGTGTTTAGTCCTCAGTGCTCTCAATAAAGTTATTTTCTGTCAATAAGTGTCAGTCTTACACACACACACACACACACACACAGCTTTGTGCACATTCTCTTTAATTTTGTCAATTAATGTTTTATATTTACAGTTACAGCAATACATGTATTTGTGAAGCTTTTCGTCAACCTGTATTTTTTGCTGTATTTTTTATTTTTTTGCTGAAATGATTAGTCGACCAGTTGCTTAGTCTTTGACAGAAAATGTATCCGCAACCCCTTTGACAGTTGATTAATCGTTTAAGTAATTTATCAAGAAAATATGCCGAACATTTTCTGTTTTTGGCGTCTCCGACGGGAGGATTTGTTTGAGGATTTTATTGAATGTCTTTGGGTTTTGGTCGGAGAAAGCAAGTCATTCGAAGACGTCTCTATAGGAAACTGTGATTTCCTAAAGCCCATTTAAATGTTTTTATTTAAATTCCAGGTATAGTCACATGTAAGTAAATATGAAAAAACAAGTATTTTGTATTTCTCAGCTGAATATATAATGGATGGAAAGAGTACTAGAATATTATACTCGAGTCAAAGTCCTGTTACGATAAAGACACTTTACAAGTAAAATTACTTGTGTAAAAATGTATTTAGATAAAAGTAAAAAATGAAGCCAGTTAAAATAGACTGCGTCACACCACAGAGCCCTGACGTCCAACACCAGCGATGTCGTCCCTTTCTACAGAGGCACGAACAGAGTCTGTTGAACTCACCTGTCTCTCGCCATTCTGAGTCCTGAGCACCTGAAGTCCTCCACAGTCTGCTCCAGGTCCAGCTTCTCTGCTCGTTCATTCTCAGTGTATAATGTGACCGGTCCACTCAGCCTCTCTGTCCCACTATAACCAGTCCTCTCTGTCCCACTATAACCTCTCTGTCCCACTATAACCTCTCTGTCCCACTATAACCGGTCCACTCAGCCTCTCTGTCCCACTATAACCTCTCTGTCCCACTATAACCAGTCCTCTCTGTCCCACTATAACCTCTCTGTCCCACTATAACCAGTCCTCTCTGTCCCACTATAACCAGTCCTCTCTGTCCCACTATAACCTCTCTGTCCCACTATAACCAGTCCTCTCTGTCCCACTATAACCAGTCCTCTCTGTCCCACTATAACCTCTCTGTCCCACTATAACCGGTCCACTCAGCCTCTCTGTCCCACTATAACCAGTCCTCTCTGTCCCACTATAACTGGTCCACTCAGCCTCTCTGTCCCACTATAACCAGTCCTCTCTGTCCCACTATAACTGGTCCACTCAGCCTCTCTGTCCCACTATAACCAGTCCTCTCTGTCCCACTATAACCGGTCCACTCGGCCTCTCTGTCCCACTATAACCGGTCCTCTCTGTCCCACTATAACCGGTCCACTCGGCCTCTCTGTCCCACTATAACCGGTCCTCTCTGTCCCACTATAACCTCTCTGTCCCACTATAACCGGTCCTCTCTGTCCCACTATAACCGGTCCACTCGGCCTCTCTGTCCCACTATAACCGGTCCTCTCTGTCCCACTATAACCTCTCTGTCCCACTATAACCGGTCCTCTCTGTCCCACTATAACCGGTCCACTCAGCCTCTCTGTCCCACTATAACCTCTCTGTCCCACTATAACCAGTCCTCTCTGTCCCACTATAACCGGTCCACTCGGCCTCTCTGTCCCACTATAACCTCTCTGTCCCACTATAACCGGTCCTCTCTGTCCCACTATAACCTCTCTGTCCCACTATAACCTCTCTGTCCCACTATAACCGGTCCTCTCTGTCCCACTATAACCGGTCCTCTCTGTCCCACTATAACCAGTCCTCTCTGTCCCACTATAACCTCTCTGTCCCACTATAACCGGTCCACTCAGCCTCTCTGTCCCACTATAACCGGTCCTCTCTGTCCCACTATAACCTCTCTGTCCCACTATAACCAGTCCTCTCTGTCCCACTATAACCGGTCCACTCGGCCTCTCTGGAGGTAAACGCTCCTCAGTGAACGCAGAAGTCTGGAGGATCCACCATGAGCATGTTAGCATTTAGCATGTTAGTGCACCTGTTGGTCACGCAAGATTGTGGGTGTGTTTGATTTGGGTCACTTAGCATGCTCACTGGGTGGTGCATTAAATCAGTGACTAATTAAGGTAGATGCAACCTTTTTTTTTTTACCTATGCTAAGGTATAATAACGCTAACTTTAACTCATAATGTTCACAAACTGCTAGCCCAGCCTGACTACATCTCTCACACAAACCCCGACACTCGGCCAGCGAACGGAAACATTTAGGACGCACGTTTTTCCAGAGTGACACCTGTCTGCAGGACACACCAGCAGCGTCAGGCAGACAGGTGAACCTCTCTGGACACACCAGCAGCTTCTTCTCTACTTGAGATTAAACGTACTAAAGTAAAAATAAAAATACAGATTTTTATAGTACACCAAAAAACCTGACTTTGTTATAGTAACAAGAATAAATATAATTTGTTACTTCCTGCATAATTCATAATTTTGGTCACGGGGGAACCTTTTACATCCCAAAGTAGACATTCTCATGACTTATCTTGTAATTATGAGATAGTATTTTATAATTACAAGATCTGTCTAATAATTATGAGAGATGGAAGTCATAGTTATGACATAATAAGATGATAATGATAAGAAAATAAACCTCACTACAGTCCACTTGGTTTCCTGTGGCTCAACACAAGCAAGCGTCCTTGCATTAGCTGGGAAACCCTGGTGCTGCTGTGAATTCTTATGCTGGACAGTCACCTTGACGTGCCTTGCTCAAGGGCTGCTGGGCAGTGATCGTTGGTGAAAAGGGGAGAGAGTTTCCTCCCTCAGCTTTGGTTTCACACCAACACAGACCATTTGACTGGAAGAAGTAGAAGAATTTATCACGTCATAAATCCATGTTTGAAATTCTCCAGACGGGACGGAGAGCCAGTTGGCCGGCAGTCGACATGTTTGAAAACAGGAAGCAGATTTAGATGGAGATGCAGCTGGAGTCGAACGCTTTGATTCAATCCCACTGGGTCGTTCCTTCACAACACACAAAACACAACACACTCAATACACAAACACACACAAACATGCCGTTTCAAGCCCGGCGCACCTTCTTTGTGCTCAGGTGCTTTCCAGACCTGCACGCAGCTCAGTATCTGGTTTTAAAGGCACTAAATGTCAGTCGCAAACTGACAGATCTTTTACATACAGTGGTTCCCAACCTGAGGGTCGGGGCCCCTCCAAGGAGTCACAAGACAAATGTCAGGGGTCGCCATCAGGGGTCGTCGGAATAGATTAATGATCAATAAGAAAAAAGAAGAAAAGCTTTCAAAATAAGTACTCAAAAACTCCATCTGCTGATGAAGATTGTGTGATACAATCGAAAGCTCCAGAGCAGCTACTATATGGACCTTGAGAAGAGACGGTTTTGTCACAAAAAAAAACATTGTTCTGCTACTTTATATTTGTTTGTTCTGACTTTTAATGACTCTCTATTCTAATAAAATTATCTGAGAAGTTTTATATGGAAACAATTTAAACAACAGTTTAAATAACTATTTTCTAATGTTGTTATGTCTGTTTGTAACAGAAGGAAAACAAACCTGTGTCGAATGATGATCAGCTGAGATACACAAAATACCTGTTTTCCAAATTCTGCATATTTTTCAACATTTTTACATTAAATGTAAGTAATTAATATTGTCCATAAATTACTGCCTGGACATTAAATTAGCTTTAAATTAACTTTAGCTGCATCCATTTTCACCAGTGTTAGTCAAAGAGTGCAACATGTTGGGGCCATGATGGCAGTTAGCAGCAGTGTTGATTAAACTGTCACTTCCTCACAGGGCGGAGAAAAAGATTTTGGACAAAATAACTGCTTCGTTTTTTTCAGGCTGTTTCCTTCACACAAGGTGTGTGTGTGTGTGTGTGTGTGTGTGTGTGTGTGCTATTCATTAAGCTGTCCAGCAGATACAGTAAATATTAGTCATAAGGTTGTTTCCCTTTCCTTTTTCAAGGTTTACACACACACACACACACACACACACAAATTAAAATTCACTCCTATTTAAACTCAACATGAGTCTGTCCGCCTGTCACCTCTGAATCTGAACACAGAGCGACTCGTGACCGGACAAACAGGTTTGTGGGTTTGGTTTTGATGACATTAAATATTTTACATGTCAGTGCTGACTTCCAGCGTGAGACACAAAATAAACGAAGTCTGTCGAGTCAAAGTCAAATGTTGTACATGAACTCAGAAGAAGAAGAAGAAGTACCAATACCGCAGTGCAGAAATACTCTGCTGCACATCAAAGTCCTGCATTCAAAACTTTACTTAGGTAAAAGTACAGAAGCATTAGCATCAAAACATACTTAAAGTACTGATTATGCAGAATCGCTTATTTCAGAATTATATATATCATATTACAGGAATATAATTATTGATGCATTAACGTGTTCATCACTTTAATGTTGCAGCTGGTGAAGGTGGAGCTCATTTTGATTACTTTATATACTGCTGGGTGCTGTTGAGTAGCACAAAACGCATCTCAAACGTGTACTTAAGTACAGTACTTGAGTTAATGTACTTAGTTACACTCCACCTCTGGAAAAGAGTTGTGGATGCATAATGTGACATTTTCTGTTGTTTTTCTGTGTGTTTGCGACGCGACTCATATAATAACGATGTGCGTCAATGCATCAGGATGCATCGCTGTTTCATTTCCCAGCGTCAACACACAGCAACTGAAAAGCAGTGATTTGTTCACATTTACTCCCTGGACTGGAACATTTCGGCTGCTGTACCCCGACTACTTCTTGACGGTGTCAAATCATGCGATGCTACGGGACAAAGCCAGTGTGTGTTTCATCAGGAGCAACTCATTAGGGCTTAAAAAATTATAAATATATAAAGTGTTTTATGAACAGTTAAGAGTACTTCCCGATGGAGTCAAAGGTGGTGGTGAGGAAGTGAGGAACAACAGCTGAAGATGTGGACGATCTGTTGAGCTCGCTGGAAGGACAGTGTGGACGGCTGGTGCTGATGAAACTGGAGGTGAACGGGGTGGAGGTGGTCGCATTGAAGCAGCAGAGGAAGGAACAGGTTTAAAGTTTGACACCAAGATTGGCTCGTGACAAAATCTGATTGGTTGACTTGAAAAATACGAACGCCCACAGTCAGCTAACTGATCTGGGAGCAGGAAAATGGAAATAGAAAAAAAAACCCCAAATAAATAGAGTAAGCATGAAGCTTCCTGATCGAACTCTCACTAACCTTCATTTGTAGTTCGACTTTTGAAAGGCGACCACATGTGGTGAGTCTAACCATTCACAAGGAAGAAGAAGAAGAAGGGAAGTCTTTTTCTTAGCGACTGTTGTTATGTTTGTGTGAACCACCTTTTACTCAAAAATAAAGTAACAGTAACTGATTTACTTTGTTAAAAAAACTTTATTTCCACTCTCTGTTGTTGACTCAAACCAACTCTGCGTAACCTTCAGGGATACCACCAACCCGACACACAGGATGAATAGAGTTAAGGCTGCTGTAACACCAATATTTATGTCTTGATTCCAACAAGCACCCGCACTGTGCTTTAATTTACTTATTTAAGCAGGAAATTCTTTGCTCCTGGTTGGAGAAGTGAATGAAAAATATTTTAAATGTAAATCAGCTTTCTTACTTTGGATATAAACGACGTTCTGAGAGAGAGACTGTAGCCTCAGGCAAACACACCTTCAAGACAACAGGAGCTGCAGAGGAAAAACCCTCTGAACTCATCAGCTACGTGCTGAAGTCAGCCCACATGGATCTAACTCTGTTAACCGGAGAGAGGGCACTGAAAGGGCAGAGAGGAAAATGACGGGAAGAGAAACTATGAGCTTATTGTGTCAGGGTTAATTATGTTTTCTTACTTTATGGCTGCAGTTAGTTTTGGACGCTCTGTGCTGCGTTAGTGTAATGAGAGAAGGTGTTAGAAAACGACTGTTCATGTAGACAGAGAATTAGTGAAGTATGTTAAAAGTGTTCATTTATATATTTTTTAAAATCCTGTTTTACACCCTTTCATCATGTAACTTGCGTCTGTTTGGTAAAAGTGAGGTCATTTTTGGCCTCTAGAGACCACAAAAACAGCAAAACAAGCTGACAGACTCACCACCCTGACGCAGTATTGGCTTGTGAAGTTACTTACTTTTCTAATGCGATACTTCAAAATGCACGTAAAAATACACTGATAGAAACACGGCTACTGACACATCGAGCAGACTGATCATTCATTTGGAGTGGTGTTTGTGTCCACCTGATGAATGTAAGTCCAATATTCACTCTCCTTTTAGCTCTGTTTTGGTCTCCACCCACTCCTGAGGGGAAACGTCCGGCTCTTTAGATGAAAAGATTTCTTAACGGAGCTTTAACAGATCGGTCGACATTTTGAGACTTACACTTATTCGATTTCTTGCTGAGAGTTAGATGTTCAGATTGATACCACTCTTATGTCAGAACGGTAAATATAAAGCTACAGCGAGGAGACGGTAAGCTTAGCCTAGCGCAAAGCCTGAAACAGGGGGAAACAGCTAGCCTGGTTCACTGATCCCTGCCACGAAATAGTCCGTAACTCCTTGTAAATGTGAAAATGTCATGTTTCAACTTTTTGTACAGATTTAACAAACAAAACATAAGGTGTTAATAAGGTGCTGGCAGGTGGATTTCGTTACCTTTAGACAGAGCCAGGCTGGCTGTTTCCGCCTGTTTCCAGCCTTTATGCTAAGCTAAGCTAACCACTTGCTGTTAGCTTCATATATAAATGTACAGACATGAGAGTGTTATCTATCTTCTCTTCTAATTCTCAGCAAGAAAGCAAACAAGTGTATTTCCCAAAATGTTGAACTATTCCTTTAAGGAGACACTCCCTAATTGTATTAAAAGGCCTCCAAAGCCCCACATTTCCCCCCAGCTCGCTGTTTGAAACTCAACTATGCATGAAAGTGCACATGGGACCCTGAAGTCGTTTTCCTTTTCAGTGAATTTTCTTCTTGCTGTATTTGTGCAAATGTGACCAGTGGACGCACCCCTGATCTCTGACCTCAAAGTGTACGAGGACAGACTGGAAAGAGAAAGTTTCCCTGCAGCGATCAGATCGCTGACTCTGAGGACAGAGTATGTAGGCGATTTTATCTCCGTAACAGAGAGTTTGTCCAACACAAGCCCAACAGCAGCAGTGATGATGGAGATGATGATGATGATGATGATGATGATGTCTTTGGAAAGCTTCCTGCTGGACCTGCACGACATTACTCTTGCTCTTTGTCCTTCCAACAGCACTTACCTTTAAATATTTAGTTACCAACTCCCCCGATGATAAAATAAACTCACACTACAGATGTGACTTCAGGAGCTGCTCCTGTTGGCTCGTGCAAACAGAAGTACTGTTGTGTCTTTAACGAGTGCAGTCTCAGATGACAGACTGTGGTTCACGTCTGGATCTCATACTGGAACCATTTAGAAAGTCCAGAGTCACTCTGACTCAGTAGAGAACGTTGTGTTGTGAAGGCAGATTAAACTTCTCAGTCGTGGTTTTCATATTGAAAGTGGTTAGAAGTCAGAACATTTCTACATCAAGTCCTTCAAACTTAACGACAGGATGGCATAATTTGTCATTACCATTACGTATGACTGTTAAAAATAATCAATATAACCATTTTCTGACCTGCCTGCTCAAAGTTTAAGGTTTGGCTAGGTTTAGGCACAAAAACAACATGGTTGGGTTTATGGAAAGATCATGGTTAAAGGGACAGTTCACCCCAAAATCAAAAACACATATCTTTCCTCTCGCCTGTAGCGCTGTTTATCCATCCAGATTGTTTTGGTGCGAGTTGCAGAGTTTTGGAGAGATCGGCCGTAGAGATGTCTGCAGTTTTTAAATATAACGGGACTTTATGGCACTCGGCTTGTGGCGCTCAAAGCACCAGCAACGTCTCTTTCCAGAAATCATGACTCAAGATAATCCACAGATCTGTTGTGTGCAGTTTCACGTAGGAACTATCGGTAGAAAGAAAATAGTTCCTACATGAAACTGCTCACAACAGATCTGTGGATTATCTCGAGTAACCAGGTCAGGATTTCTGGAGAGAGACGTTGCTGTATAATCAATATGTTGTCTTTCTGTTTCAGTCAGATAAAAAGAACGTTTTTCTTGCAGCTTTTGAGGCTGCCCATGATGATTAACATCGCTTACTTTTCCTTTTTTGCAACAACTCTGATATTTGTGTAACATCTCCCACTCCTCTGATTCCCACTCTTTGTGACTCTGCATAACTCAGATTCTCCTGCTCCATTTGTAACTGAATAGTTTGAATTTCACAGAGGAAAATCCTCTTCCTCCTCTTCCTCCTCTCCCCTGTTACAATGGCTTCTTTCTTTTCTTCTCATCCCCTCTTTTCTGGGCCGCTGATCCACTTCAAGATCTGAATTTTAATGTGTCATTTTGCTTAATAAACTGTCTGTGTTTCATATACTTAAGAAGGTAATTAACTTTTTGTATGAAACTGACCTGTGGGAATTAAATACCATACCAAAAGAAGAAAGGTTCACAAAACACAAAAATACAATTCAAAAGTTTTGAGAGGCATTGATTGCTTTGTGTAAGCTAGAGCAAACAAAATGTGGTGCCCCAATCATATTCTACTCTATAAGCTACAACATGTGAAAAAATTAATAATTCAGGTGTTTAGATGTTTGTGGATAATTAGCTTTTTCCTGACACTACTCTTGTCTGAGTACTACGAATAGCAATGCAAGTGTTATCTTCTTGGCTGCAGGCCTACTGCAAAACGTGCAAAAATACTGAAAATCACTCGGGGGCTCGAAACCTCTTCACACTGCTGACTCCCAACAACAGTCTGTGTTTCGGTGACATATGAGTAACTACACAAGCATCCCCGTCACGGCCCACAGGAAGTCTTTTCCCAGAGCATTACTCAGCCAAAACAAAGGCTGCCCCCTCCACAGCCATCCGTCACATCACTGAGAAACATTTAACCTTTCACAGTGCAAATGAATTATTTCCCTGACAGACAGACAGCTGGGACAGATGGGGAGTTATACAGTATGCTCACACTGGAAAAATTACAAGCTGAAATCTATTTAGACATTAGGCACTGATCATAAATTAGGCCAATTCAACTGCATCGTCCTGCTGTAAATAATTGATTTGATTCAGCGTCAGCAATCAGTAACTGAATCCAGTGACATTTCAGTAAATTACATTAGCCATAAAGCACTTCACAGCCCCTAACTTAGCATACATACAACCAAGCAAAAACACAAAAATGAACAAAAAAAAGACAACTTAATTAAAACCTGTGCAGTGGGAAAACTTTGCAAAACTGCGCTGAAGTAATGTGGGGGCGCTCTTTATTTGAACAACCCCATTTTGAAGTAACACACATGGTTTTCAAAGCAACTTCGGAAGTTGTAGCTAGTTTTGCTAACTCTGCTAGCACTCACGCACATAGTTACTGTACTGAAATGTGATTTATTTGTGATTTATAGAATTGAAATCAAATTGAAAAGGAGAAACATCAGTCCTGAACAAATCGCTATCCGCTAAATTGCTGTTAAGCCATTAGAAAGGCCAGAATGAAATGGCTCAGTTTTTGTTGATGAATCCATTCAAACAGTTCCCCAAACCTCTGCTCTTTATCATCGTCCATGTTTGTGAGGAGGAGAGCAAACAGGCAGGAAAACAACAGTCTGCAGGACTTCCACTCCTGGACTTGGCTGCAGGCCGCTGAACACCGCAGCGGATGTCAGCGTCACGTTTTCACCTCACAGCTGAGCGATCTGGGATTTCACCTCTTCCTCTCAGATAGTGGTAAAACTTTACAATCATAGCTTTGTATTTTAGAGGAATCCTTTGAGTTTACGAGTGCAGTCAGACGCTGGCGTATATTTCTCAGAGACTACTCTGAGTGCCTGTCAGTGTGGGCTGTGTGATTCTGGAGAAATCCAATGCCGTGACAAACACCATGATATAGAGCGAACAACGTCACAGCAAGTAAGTTAACTAGTGTTAGCTAGGTTGTGGGTTAGCTTAGCTACAGTTGCTGCTGCGAAGACAGAGAGACATCCAGAGAGGAAGAGACGGTACTATAGCTAACATCACAACAACAGCATATCTTGGCAAACTAGAAAGTAAGCTGAACGTCCGTGGGCAAGTCATCTAACGTCACCTGACACACAAATCACAGCTGGAACAGTGTTGTTTGTTTGTTTCCCATTTACAGAGCCAGGGAGTGTTTTTCAGCGCTCACACTGAACCCTGAGGAGATATTCGCTAAAGACCTGTTTAAGTGTTTAAGTTCAAGAGTAACATGTGGTCTTTATTGCTTTTGATTCGACAGATTTACACATTACTGAAAAACATAACTATTAGATACTATTTTAGCTATTAGTTAGTTAACTTAGCTATAGTTGGTTAGCTATGAACTTAATTGTCCACTGTGTGGAAAACAAAACATTAACTGAGAACAGATATTAAAGCGTAACATCAACAAGTAAGTGCATTTGATGCAGGCAATTTCTTTTTTCTTACTTTTTTACATGTTGTAACTGTCTCATAATTGTTTCGCACTAATACAAATATAAAAATTTGCAATTTAAAAACTTTTGGAATTCAACAAATTCCATATACATAAACACACGAATGAAATGCTTTTTAAAATCTCCATCTGTTTTGGTATTTTCTTTCTCCACTCTGTTCTTTCTCTTTCAGAGGTCATGTCTTCCACCTCTGGCTGCTCCAGGTTTCTGTCCTTCAGCCTTTTATGAGATGAGGAGTAGGAGGCCCATATGGTGAAGGAATGATGGAGAGGAGGAAGAAAAGAAAAGGTAGGCAGACATTTTTGTCTGTCTTGTTAAATCTGCCCCCACATCCCTCTCTTTACCTCCGTCTCTCTCAGAGGGGTGATAGCTGTGTTGTTTCTTGATGTTCTTCCAGTCTCAGTCTCTCTCTGAGATGGACAAACCAGAGTTTCAAGGCCGCTCAGTGGCTAACGTACGAGGTAACTACCAAAACAAAGAAAACACAACAACAGCCCCGTCCATTGGGCAAAAATACTATCAAATACAGATCGCTCCCACATTCCCCCATTCTTTTTTTTGCGTAACAGCTGTTTACGATACAAAGGTAGAAAAACAAAAGGATGTAAAAAGATTTCAAAATATCAGGATAATAAATCACCTTGTGATGATACTAATGTTTGTGTGGTACATGTGTATGCACATGTGCACGTGTTTGTATATGTGTGTATGACTGCAATAACAGTGGAAACTGCGAGTCAGACGAAACAGAATCAGTGGTCAGACTGGTCAGACTGGCTCTCTGTGTGGCCAACATGTGCACGTCTCATACCAAGTGTATGTCGGCCTGCATTAAAGTCATGCACTGGAGAGTGTGCGTTTGTGGTATGTTCATCTGCCATGTGTGGGAATGGAGAATGAGTTTGGGAAACCTGAAGTATTTGAGCTCAAGGTTCCCTCTCCACATACCTGATGCTTTTTTTTTCAAATACAGTCAATTCTGTGATTCACATAAAAAATAGAAAACGCTTAAAATGTAATTATTTGATTCTTTCAACGTGTTGATTTGTGTCAATTGATATTTTTTAAACGAAGCATGTTATGTCAGACTACAGAGCTTTATGGAACAAAATCGCCCAAATGAAACAAATAATTAACAAGACATTATGAAATATACAGTGGTGTGAAAAAGTGTTTGCCCCCTTCCTGATTTCTTATTTTTTTGCATGTTTGTCACACTTAAATGTTTCAGATCATCAAACAAATTTAAATATTGGTCAAAGATAACACGAGTAAACACAAAATGCAGTTTTTAAATGAAGATTGTTATTATTAAGGGAAAACAAAATCCAAACCTACATGGCCCCGTGTGAAAAAGTGATTGCCCCCTAAACCTAATAACTGGTTGGGCCACCCTTAGCAGCAACAACTGCGATAACTTGCAATGAGTCTTTTACAGCGCTGTGGAGGAATTTTGGCCCACTCATCTTTGCAGAATTGTTGTAATTCAGCCACATTGGAGGGTTTTCGAGCATGAACTGCCTTTTTAAGGTCATGCCACAGCGTCTCAATAGGATTCAGGTCAGGACTTTGACTAGGCCAAACCAAAGTCTTCATTTTGTTCTTCTTCAGCCATTCAAAGACCCCACAACAACATCCAAAGAACTGCAGGCCTCACTTGCCTCAGATAAGGTCAGTGTTCATGACTCCACCATAAGAAAGAGACTGGGCAAAAAAACAACCCAAGACCATCACACTACCACCACCATACACTCAGTGGCCGCTTTATTAGGTACACCTGTACAGTCTAATGCAGATCTGCCATAAAGTCTGCTTTGCAAATAATGTTCCAGTTTTTTGACCCTGTATAGAGGTGTTAATTAAATTATGTTGTAGCACTGAGGTCACAGGACTGCATTATATTGAGAGGTGTTTCCAATATTCTGATCCCCTCATGAAAGTAAATGAGACAAAAAACTAAAAACACCACTCAATATAATGTAGTCCAGTATAACCCCATCTTTAACTAATAATAAGTATCCTGTTTAATAATAATACTTTAGTTATGGTTATGATTTCTTCTACAAATTCTGTGTGTTTGCCTTTGAGAAAGTCAAAGAATCAGAAAATCCACCTTGTGTTCACTCCCGTGTGACACATGTGAAGTTGACATACCAGCCATACCATACAGCCTTCATACATGTGTGTCTGTTGTGTTCGTGTCGGTGGCGTGTTGGCTGTGTACATTTTGGACAGATGTTTAAGGTGTTACAGTGCATGTCCCATAAAGCTCACTGTTGTTGTCAAACTGACAGTTTTACGGTCAGACAACAGCGACCCTTTTTACACTGAGACGAATTCCTTCCAGGACCAGTGCAGCTTCTCGCCATCACCACCTGGAAGACTTTGTGAAGGTCAGGTCCACCCTGTTCACACAAGATTACAACATATTACAAGACTTTCAGATATAAGCTGCACACATGATGACCGACTTAGCGTGTTGTTGGTATGTTGGTGTTTCTAATTTCAGGCCTGTCTATAAAGTGCTCAGAAATATTGGCAAATAGTTCAAAGCCCAAACTGATTTCTTCAGTTTGCTTATTTTGGCCAACAGTCTCCTCTAAGGTATTAGATAAAGAGAGAGGCAGCAAATGTGCGTCCTCATCACAAACTCACAGTATTGCCCAGCTTATCCCAGCTTACAATGGGAGACAGGTCGCCAGTTTACACACATATATACAGTAGACAGAAAAACATCAAATTCACTCCTATGGCTAATTTAGATGGGCATTATGATTCTGCCCTTCAATTTGTCAGATGAATAAACTCACTTACAAACTTTTTATCAATTCTTTTTGTTTGTTTGTTTCTCCAGTCTGCTCCAAGCTTGTGCTAAACGCAGGGGAGACATTGAAAACTGAGAGTTTTGGTTGCACTTTTGGGCAGTATTGAGCTAAAACCAACATTGATGCATTCAGGGCAACAAGGGGAGTTTGTCTTGCCCTACCTCTACCACAACCTGGGACATGCAGCACATAGTAACAATCTCACATGTAGTTTGTTGTCCATCTCTTGCATATTCATAACAGCTATTTGTTTAAGTTAGCCCATCCAGGGCTGGGTCGCGGTGGCAGCAGGCTAAGCATGGTAGTGCCTCTCCGCAGCAATATTTTCCAGCTCTTCCTGGGAGATCCCGAGGTGTTCCCAAGCCACATGAGATATATAATGTCTCTAGCATGTTGTGGGCCTCGTACCAGTTGGACGTGCCTGGAAAACCTCCAAAATAAGGCGACTAGGAGGGTCCTGATCAGATGCCCGAACCACCTCAACTGGCTCCTTTTGACACGAAGGAGCAGTGGCTCTACTCCGACCTCCGCCCCAGTGCGTGCTGGGTCACAATTTGCAGTGATCTGTAACACCATCTTGAAATATGCCACATTCTGTGCATCGTTTTAACATAATTTAGGTAACATGTTAGTTATCTTTCTGCAGAAGAAAAATGCTAAATCACCAGCTGAGTGCAGGATTTGTTTCTTCATGAACAGCTCAGAAATTGGTTGTCTGGTTCCACGCTGTAGAGGTTCGGGGTTGATTTACAAACAACGTCTTGTGTCCTTTAAAATCACTGAGTGGTACCCTCGCAGTGTCAATCAACGGTGTAACACACCATTAGGTAAGAGAAGCTTGGCAGGAAGAACACATGAGTTATATGTGTTTCTGTGAGCTGATTTTCCCTTTGCGTGTCTTTTTCTGTGTTAAGTTCAACGGAGGAGAGAGCAGGCGTGCAGCCAGACAGACAGACAGGTCCTGATGGGCCTGTTGTACATGAGCTACACACACTAATGAAAACCTGATCCCTCCTGAGGTAATGCTGCAGTCACTTAGTATTGGACTCGTTCGGAGAACGGGGAGCGAGCTGGATCCCCTCGTCTCTAATAGATTCTGAGTCTGGACCGTCATATTTCACAGCAGCTGGCAGTTTGGGGAACACAACAAGGGCCCCTGCATACAAAACACACACAGACAGATGCAGATGTTTGTACATGTGTGAACAGTAAATATGTATGTGTGTGTAACGTGCATGATGGCATTGAGTATGTGGTTGCATCAGCCCAGTTTCCCTAGGAATCACATTCATATTGGCCAATTCTGCAGTGCACAATTTACTTCCAGTGCCAACGTTCAGTGCCAACACAGGACGGAGAGTGGATGTAGTGAGGCAGAAAGCTAGGGTGGTGGATGTTGGCAAACCCAATCTTACACATACAGGTAACCAGAATTTGTTTCCTGTTGTAGACCAACCATTAATGGTCACTTCTTTTTCATCGTAACCACAATCTCTCCCCATGGCTGGGTTGCATGTGTGCATATACGTCTGTGAGCATGGTGGGTGTTTTTATGTGTTTGTATCTAAAATGCAGTTAATCAACAAAGAGGACAATGACAAAGCTTCAGTTTTCCTTCTGTGTTAAGGGGTTATGTCGCACCTATGGTGGCTATGTCCATAGGCTCCATAGCTTCGCTATGAGCTACTCAGTAGCTGACGTGCACCTACTCAAAAATGTGACGACACATTAGGGCCACCAAGGCTACGGAGAAACCATGTGGAGACAACAAGAACTGTGATTGGTCAGCTTGGCCTGAGAGTGTTTTGAATGAAGACCACAAAATAGGCTCAGTTATCTCCTTTTCAGTAACACACATCTAACAAAGCCATTTCCACCGCAAACTTTGAGGCGGACCTTCAGTAAATGAATGTAAACACAGTTACTGTGTGGAATATAATTAGTGCTGTGATGGTGATATCAATGGGAGAAATTTGACACTGAGCGATAATTCAAAACCTACATCGTAGTATCTACAGCAGGACCATGAATCTGGCTTTAGTGTCGATTATTTTATAATATTATAATGTTACTAGTGAGACATCAAACACGCTTTGCTTGAAGCTTTTTGGACTTGAAAGTAAATTTCCCTTCAGCTGCAGTACCATAATACCCATGTGTGTGTGTGTCTGTGTGTGTGTGTGTGTGTGTTTGTGGTGTTAAGTATTAAATGAACACCCTGTTAATGTAAAAATGTTCTTTTAGAGTTAAGCTGCCTTTGATAAACCTCAAGGTCCCACATTCTCTAAATCAACAAGAATGTAAATAAACTCCTTTAACATTCATACCTGCATGTTAATAAAAGACACAAAAGGACAATTGTGACTCACTTACAGTACCCACGTGTACTTGTGTTATGGTTTTGGGTTTGTGTTCTGTTATTTCCTGTTTTATTTTGATAAGAGTTCTCCCTCATGTGTCTTGTAGTTTTACTTCCTGAGACAAAGTTGGCAAACTTTAAACACATTAAAATTAAACAGCCATTCCAATTTTTACTCATCTATTTCAGGGCTTTGTTGAGTCATTTCATGGAACATTAACTCTCTTAAATCATCATATGTACAGTACAGAAGAAAATGGGACTCGCTTTCACTTTCACCCAAATCACATAGCTCACAAAATCAGTTTTGTGTGTGGGGGTCCTGCAGCCTTGGCTGGTAATTCAGCTGGGTTTCTTTCATCTGTTCTTCTGAAAAGCTGAAACATGTTCCTGATGTTTTTGTGCACATTGTGCAAGATTAATGAGTATCTACAGTTGCCCTGGACAGTCATTTCAACAGTTTGCACAGCTAGAAGCACACTATTAAAACCTCTCGGGACCTGTAGCTGTAGAATTGTAAAGAAAAAAAATAATTTTATGTTCATCAAAACAGTGAGGTCCAGTAAAGCAGAAGATGTCCATTTAGCTTTGAATATAGACAAAAGAACTGTATGATGTGTGACAAAAATAATCTCACGTCTGTCTCAGGTGTACTTACTAGTTTTTTCTGAGCTTTCAGGTATCATCACATGACATAAGTGTGAAATGTTGGTCATGTAATTAATGGTCATCTGTGGGAAGTGAGGGATTGTAACCCCTGTCTCAGTTCAAGGATGGTCTTCGGCAAATGGCCTCCGTTAGTTTTCTCCAACTGTCCAGGACGCTGATGAAGAGGGTAGGACTTTGGCTCTGTACAGAGATTTGATTGGATTTATTTAAGTTATGGATTTTAGGCAATGGAGCATCAAAACACAAAACCAAAAAGGAATGATGGAAAGGTGCATGGTTCTCAAAAAAACACAAATTTAAAATCACTAAGTGGAATTTTTTGAAATTTTAATTTACAACTGATGTGCACCATCTTCAAAAAACAGAGCACAAGATTACCAGAGCGAGACTGAAAGCTGGCATCATGGAGGCAAAGTGGACCCCAGACAGTTCGGATTGGCGGTCACATCTCTTAT
Source organism: Siniperca chuatsi (assembly GCF_020085105.1). NCBI lineage: Eukaryota > Metazoa > Chordata > Actinopteri > Centrarchiformes > Sinipercidae > Siniperca > Siniperca chuatsi. The sequence goes on from NC_058058.1 coordinate 2,473,784, forward strand.
CACTCTAGTGCTCAACACCAGAGCCCCTCAGGGCTGTGTGCTCAGCCCCCTCCTGTTCACGCTGTACACCCGTGACTGCAGCCCCCGACATGGAGACAACTCTGTTGTGAAGTTTGCGGATGACACCACCATCATCGCATGATCTCAATCAACAATCTTGCAGAGTGGAGCACAGAGAACAACCTACTGCTCAACGTCAGCAAAACCAAGGAGCTGATCGTTGATTTTAGGAAAGAGGAGGCAAAGACACACATCCATGTCTACATCAGCAGGTGAACAGTTTTAGGTTCCTGGGAATCAGCATCACAGAGAACCTGACATGGTCCTCTCACATCTCCACCCTGGTAAAGAAAGCTCAGAAATGACTGTATTTCTTAAGGAAGCTTAAGAAGGCAAAATTCCCGTGCCAAGTTCTTGTTAACTTTTACAGAGGAGCAACAGAAAGCATCCTGACTGGAAACATCACAAACTGGCATGGGATGTGTACGGCCCAGGAGGAGCGGGCTCTGCAGCGGGGGATTAAAACCACTCAGAAGATCACTGGTACCACTATACTACCTTTGTATAATATATGTATATAAGTAACTGTATGTATTGTTTTTATTTTTAATTCTATTCTAATTTTAAATATTTGTAAATATGTTCTGTGTGTGTAGCGTGAAGGGAGCTACAATTTTAATTTCATTGTGCAGCTGTTCTCTGTTGTAGAATGACAAAATAAATGTACCTTGTACTTCAAAAACGACCTAGTCTCAGATGTGTTCTGTCATACATTATGTTTGGTTGAAATGTTAAGTGATAGATTGATATTGGTAACCACCTCACCACTTCCCCAAACATTGTGTGGAAATGAACGTTTCATGTTCTCACACACACACACACACACACACACACAGAGGAAACTGTAGGTGTATTGTAATAATGAAAGTCTGCATTTGTCAGTTTACACAAACACACATTCACACACTGCAGGTTCTTGATGTGCTGCTCAGATGTGGTATTGTGGTTGAAGTGAGGAGAGGCTGTAAGTCATTTAACCGCTGGTGGTTAAGACGGAGTCAAACACAGAGCGAGGACTGTACACCACACCAGGAAGTCTGGATACGATACCTCACACACTCAACCACCAGCCACAGAGCGGATTTTCAGTTTCATATGAACCCTGCTGAGAGGTAAAAACCACTGCGAGCACTGTGACCGAAGGCTCTTCCTGTCTGTATCAAGTCACTCTCACTCAGCAGGGACAGGCCACCTACTAATATCCCACCTCAAACCAAACCATGAGTCGCCCTCCGTGGAGAGTCAGGAAGCACACTGCTGAAGTAACACTTTAAAAAAAAACATGTGTTTTTTTTTTATTCTCCCAGTTTGTAATAACTAATTCCCCTGCATTGCATTTCCCGTCTCTTGATATTTTTAGCCATGCTAGTAGCCACATTAGATGACTTGCCATGACATTTTGTACAGACATTCATGGTTCACAGAGGATGAATCCTACAGATTTTCTTCCTCCTGACTTTTCATCCAGCGCCATCATCAGGTCAAACTTTTTAATTTCTCCAACACTTTGGTTTATGACCTAACACCTGCAAAACTAATGACATTCCCATCAGCTTCAGCTGCACTTTATAATTGATGCTTACAGCAAATATTAGCATGCTAACACACAAAGCTAAGATGGTGAACAGGGTGAACATTATACCTGCTAAACATCAGCATGTTAGCATTGTCATTGTGAGCATGTAGCATTTATCTCTGCTAGAATGGCTTTTTTTTTTTAATCCAGCAGTGTGTTGCATCTTCAAAAGTATTTTCGTGATCTCAGCAGATCTCTGCTGTCTGCCTGGAAGGATACAATGTTTGCCCGTGTTGAACGTTTAAATCCACAGACTGCTCTGGCCATACCTGCCATGGAAGGGGAGTAAATATGTAAATATTGGATTCAAACAAAGGGCGCATTTTATCATCCTGTGCAGATAGTCGTATCTGTGGAATGACGAAATACATTTCAAGAAGCAGGTCAACGCTCTTTGGCCTTTTCAGATATACATGTTCAAAATTTCAAGATTTAAAACTTGCTCTCGCTATCCACCACCTCATTTTGTTTAGAAAATTCTGATGAATCTGTCATCCAGTACCCAGCAGATCTAGTGTCCACAAGAAGGAAGTAGTGCTTTATCCTGTTTAAATCTCTCTATCAACCCCCATTGAAAGGAATGACTTTGTAAGACCATCAGTCCAACAATGATTGAAGTTGCATCGTAGACGTGGGGTTCAGTACACCAGTAGTTAACTGAAGAATGTGAGTCGACTGCCTCAGAGAATAACAGGCCGTTCAAAGACTTCTCGCTTTGTGAGAAACTTATTTGAACTCCATGAATTTCTCCATGAAGGATGAAGAAACTTGTTCCATCCTTCCAGGATTAATACTTGCTTTTTTTTAAATTTAGCACTTGCACACTCGCTATCTAACAGTTCTATGTTGCAAAATATCAACCTTAACGTCAGGTGTGGACTTCAAGATCATAATTCAGTTGCCTTCAATGGACGGCTAATGAAAAGGGTAGGACGCAGAAGAGATATTGCTCCTGCAGACCAGCTCGTTGCTGGTTAGATGCTCTCAGTGCTAAAGAGCCAGGCACATTAACAAACACTCGCCAAGACACACAGCACAAAGACTTTACAAGACTTTACTTTCCCCTTCTAATGACTTTTTTCCTCTTCTTTTATTTTGGTTCCTCTCAGCTCTTCGAGACATTCCTCTCTCACAGTCATCCCCTCTCCTCTTCTTCCTCTAACGACTTGGCTGTTGTAACTACCTCTCCTCTCTCCTAATGACCTATTTCCTCTGTAGTCATAATGACTTCACCTCCTCTTTGGACTCTTTTCCTATTCAAATGACTTCTCACTCATTCCCCAGACTTTTCTTTAAATATACTTGTGATTTTTAAGGAGTAAACTGCCGTGTCTCCACTACAGTCGGGCTGCAAATTAACCTCTGATGCAAAGTAAAAAAAGATGTACAATACATTCTGGTCGGGGCGTCCTGGAGCATTCTCAACTCAACGTACTCTCTTAAGCAGGAGGTAAAAAACCTCAGTCCTCAAGGGGGCGATAAAGAGATAATCAGAGCATTTCCATGACCACAGTATATACGTCTTCATTCGCGTACCCTAAATGAAGAGGCGACAAAGTGTCATAACTATGCCTATGTATACAGTTCTTCTTAATGCATCCATGATACGGACATGTTCAGGTAGAGCTTCTTCGAACTGGTCAGCCATGGTGGTTTTAAGCAGAAGTGAACCTGAACAGAAGGGGTCAGCTTTCTCTTGTTGTTTCATTCTAAAGCGCCCCCCTTGCTGAAACGCTCAGACTGCAGCGTTAAGATTTTTCAGGTGACTCACTGCTTGAAGCGTCTGCAGCCGCGTTCTTGCGTGGACCATGTTTGTCCAAAAATGAGCAACTTTGTAAGTCTGGGGTATCATGAATTGAGCGATTCCACTCTGCGTCCTCTGCCCTAGCGCTGCTCGGACATCGTAGTCCCCTGCTGAATGTTGCTTCAGGTCGGACAGTCCACCGTGGGCGACAGAACTCTATGGCAAACTACAGTTTGCCTCGTACTCATTACCACTGACGGGCGACTGATCCACTCGTGGTCCGTCTGCCATTCAGATCTGTATTTGGACAGGACAAATCGCGTACCGTATTGATTCAGTAAGGGACAGTCCATTTTATTTTTCAATACAGCACGATCCCGTATTATACTTGACTGGTGGCAACCCTAGTTACAATGGTGTACAATGCATACACTGCACTGGAAGCTGCTAATAAATTATTTGTTGGTTAACTTTCTTCAAATCAGGAACGGTTTAAATTCAAACAGCGAGTGATGTATACACTCGTTTATCTTAGCATATGGACAGTAAACTCCAGGAACACATTTCACTTCTTCAGAGCAACCAGTGAGAGATTGGATTGGATTGAAGCTAGCAGAACAGCGGTTAGCGTGGAGGTGACGTTAGGGTGATATTCATGTAGAATTGTTAAGCTTGCTAACATGTTAGCTGTTGCAGCTTAAAAGGAAACATTAAGCATTCAGGCGGTCTACGTTAGCCTGTGTCTGCTAGCAAAGAATGAGTTCATGAATGTTTTGATGATTTTTTTATTTCTATTTTTGCCTTTACTATATTATATATTAGTATACATATATTTATTCTTTGGGATCTTTTCCTCTCTTGCAGTCTGTTTCAGTCAACAAATAAAAAACAAATGGCGGGTGGCCTGTACAGTTTCCTTAAGAGTAAATGAGCTTGACAAGCGATGGCTGACAAACGCTACAACCTCCCACCTGCTCAGCGTTGTACACACAGACTGTGCTGCACACAGAATGAAATAAGGGAAATACTTTGATACTTTGATTGTTTTATGTGTATACCATGGCCCATAGTACAAAGAGAGGAGCTGTTTATAATGTGTGTGAACAGCACACACACACACACTCATACAGTCCATGCACATAAAGTCTTGATTGCTAAATTTGGCTGACTGCTCACGCAGCATTTGTCAGAAGCAGAGGTCTGTGCTTTTGGCTCAAAATGAAACGAGTCTAACAGATTTTTTCCTTCCTCTTTGTCTTCAATTATTTGCTCTCTGACAAAGTCAACGCATCCGAGGGGTTTGAAGGGGTTTGACTTTGCCTCTAATAGGACTCTGGGGATCACGCTTAGGGTTGAAACAAGCTTTAGAAATAAAAAGGACAGAGTCATTTTTGGTGGTGAGGAGAAGGGAAAAAATAATGATATTGCTCTCCTAAAAATACTTAGCCCGCAGGTTTAACATCTGTGCGTTGGTCATAAGAAACAAATTAAGTCTGGAGAATTTCATGCCAAAAATGTGAAATAAGACAGCACAATAATTAGCTCTGAGTTTAGTTTCTTTTCTTTGCACTTTAGCTCATCTACCAAACAAGCGTGTTTGCAAGATGCTGACTAATTTGATGTGTTCCTGTAACGGTGCTGTGATGTGCTGCATGACCTATGAAGCTAACAAGCTAACATCTATTCCAGAAGTGAAAATATTAATGTTGATTGTTTCTATAGACTATATGTTATGTGCACAAATATCTGGTTCTGTGATAAAAAGTCAAAGGTACACCACTGAAAGGATGAAAGTCTACAAACTCCCCCAGTACATTTCGGTGAAATACATCCAATGAAATTCTGCACCGCTAACAAGCAGAAGCTAAAGTTGAACATTTTCTGAAACCTAATAAAACATTTAGCAGTTTGAATCAATTCAATTAAATCATTTTCAGATTCTGGGTCAATTTTGGTTAAATGCGGCAACTATGGCGCAATGTTTTATTCACAACTTAAAAGGGGGGGGGCTTTGACTTTGCTAACATGATTCACGCCTCACAGGCTTTGTAGTATTTACAGAACATGGTTTCTCAGCAATTAAGTTAAAGAATAATTCAAAATGGTGGCCATAACATAACTGTGTGGAAAACTACACTACAGTGGGGAAAATACTTCTGAAACCACGAGCTCTCTGTGTTGTGTGAGTGTTTGTAAATATGTTCTTAGGCATATAAATGTGTTTTCTTCTGGACATGTGTGTACTGTCTGTTTGATTGGCTGCAGTCTACCTTCCCTCCAGGACCTGCAGGACCCTGAGGCGAGCAGGACAGATTGTGGCTGATGCCTCCCACCCTGGACACAAACTGTTTCGGACACTCCCCTCTGGACCAAAACGTCTCGCCCCAAAAACTGTTTCTTTCTGTCTGCAGCTGGCCTCATCAACAAGGCCCAGGACCCCCACAGACACTGACTGTCACCCCCCCATAGGACAGTTTACTCATACTGTAAACTTTTGCACATTCCCATGTAAATATTTTGTACATTGCACATCCCCATTCTTGACCTGCAGTACTTGCTTTTTATTTCTTATATTTCCAATACCAAAGCAAATTCCTTGTATGTGTAAACTTACTTGGCAATAATACTGATTCTGATCTGATTACACACATCAATACATGTTTGTGTGAATTCTTGTGTCTGCATTACGTGTGCATGTACATATTAATGTTTGCATTAGTGTGTGTGTGTGTGTGTGCTCTTGTTCCGTCTGTGTGTGTGAATCATGCCAGCATGTGTGTTTGTGTAACTCCTGGTTAGTCCTGGAAAACCTCAACACCACCTCTGTTTCCTCCCATTAGGATTAGTCTGCTGTGTGTGACAGCAGCAGCACTTCGACCGCCACTCTGTGGACAGAACCAGCTATTTAGCTTGTCAGACTGCTGGAATTGAACCAGCAGCCTCTCAGCTCTCTTCCTCTTTGCCCACTCCCAGTGGACTGCATTGATAACAAGCTGACTAATGGCTTGCTGGAGAGGCGGCACTGCTGGTTTGTCCGGGATTGTCTGGTTTCAAGCTTGGTGTCCCGAGTCCTGACAAATATCTGTAAAACGCTAAAATGTCCCGGTTTTCACCGCGATTCACGCATTAATTACATATTAATGCAGCAGTAATATTAATCCAGAAACATCAGATATAATATTAACTGACAGGGCACATTTCATTGCACCATGAGTACTTTTACTTCTGATACTTTAAGTACATTTTGCTGATAATACTCACATACTTTTACTAAAGTAAGGTTTTGAATGCAGGACTCTGACTTGTAGTGGAGTATTTTTCACTGTGTCGTGTTAGGACTTTTACTGGAGTGAAGGATCTGAATACTTCTTCCATCACTGACCAGCATTTATTTAAAAAGGTCGTATTAATTATGACGATCATTGAAAGTGCTTAAACTCTGGTCTCCTGCCAGGACACATATTCTACTGTGGAAATAGCAATAAGGTCCGTTCATTGAGAATAATTATGATAATTATGGAAAATTAATTTACTGTGTTGTAGTAACCTACATTGAACAAATTTAAGTTCACTTTGACTGTGAATGTTATTGAATAGATCTACAGACACAACGTAATTATCTTTGCATTTAGTTCTGTTTCTTGCCCAGTTATTATATATTTTGCATATTTACACACATTATTTATTCACCAACTCTGATCAGGTTGACGTCACTGATTGTACCACTATAGCCATTTAATTATTATTATAGAAATCTGGATTCAAATAACTCGCTCATAATACGAAGATCCACACTTAGCTTGAAGTTTGAGTGAAACCAGAGAGCTTTGTGGTCATTTACGGGTCAGTTACTGACTGAAGCTACAGTGGAAAAAATAAATAAATGACCCACATTGGAAATGGTTTCCTGGTCACACACAAACTATGTCTGTCAGAGTTATTGACAGAACAATCAAGACGTAGGTGTCAACTTCAATTAGCATTTTACAGCTTTACAAGATCCACGCTCACGTTATTTGCCAGCCAAGCCCTCGCTCTGTTTTTACGCTCCCACGGACTCAACTTGGCGTGGTTCATAACACATATGGTACAATTAGCCTTCGCTTCATCATGCATGTGTTCCTGGTTTCTAAGGCATTTCAGGGCTCCCTTAGAGACCATGAAAGCCCTGTTGATGAGTCTACAGGGGCAGACTCAAGGCTTTTGAGGTCGTTAGTTAAAGTTAGTAGTTCAGGTAAATAGCTGTCTACTCTCTTAAACACGTGAGGCCAAAGGAGAATACATGAATCCTCTCAGGCACAGGGACATTTGCACGTCTGTTCACACGGTGTCAAAGCTGCTGAGAGACCATCAAATGGGAAGGGGACAGGTTGTCAGTGTCCACAAGACAGCGTTTTCACAATGTCTTTAATCAGTCAGGGCTGTAGTGAGTCAATGATTGTTTTTCATTATTGATCAATTCTACTTTTATTACTGCTTATTTTTATTTTTACAGTAAAAGATAATATGCATACATAGTAAAAGAAACAAATAGAAATAATATATATATATATATATATATATATATATATATATATATATATATATATATATACATACAAAAAAAGGAGGTGCAAATCCCAAATGACAATGTGTCAATGTTACTATTTGACAATATTACTATGAACAAATTGCACAGAAAGATGCATCAGTGAAATAAATGAGAAAACGTATGAAGTGTATTAAGCAGTTCGTCACACTGCAAGCATCAGATATGATGAAAACAGTATGAATGGGAGAAACAGACTTTGATCTACTCAAAGTAATCTGAGTGAACTGGGTGCTCTGCTGAAGTTTACAAGACTTTGATTAGAAAAACAGTCGATACTTATTTTAGAGAAGCTGGAACCAGAACAATGAAAAGAGGAATTACTACAAGAAGGAAGAGAGGCTGTTTTTTTAAGTTTGGTTTATTGGTGCTGGCTACAGAACCTGCTAGCTCACTTTAATGCATGTTACCTTTAATGCAACACCTGAGCTTATTTTCAGCACCTCGCCCTACTTTTTGACAGTTAAAGATGAAGACTTGTAGACATGTTAGTAGTTTTTGGTGGCAGTGTGAACAAGTGGTTGGCAAACGTTTTATTCCTGCAGCATCCTGTCGGTCTGGTTCACAACATCAGCTAACTGCCTCAAAGATAATATTTTATATTATAGATTCCTTTGAATCTATAATATAAAAAAATGAACTCACTATAAAGATTTATTGTTTTTATTGGGAGAAAAAGCAGAAAGTAGAAACTAACATACCTGCTCGCCGCTTGGCCCTCCCCCCATTAATCACTGAGCTGATAGCAATCAATGTGCAACTGATTAGTAAGTGTTTATTGTATATTTGGAGGACTTGGAAAGCTTATTGTTTATTCTTCATTTGATTCCCTTTAGCTGTAACCTTTGCAACAGCTGCTCTTCTTGCGGTCCATCAGTGAAGCTCTCCTGCTGCACACGTTACCCTCAGATGTTACTTGAACACCATGTTAACAAAATGGTTCAATCCTGTTTTTTCCAACTCAGAAACATTGCAAAAATCTGACCACTATCATCGGCTTTTGATTTTGAACGTATCATACACGCCCTCGTTATTTCCTGCCTCGACTTCTGCGATGCCCTTCCCGCTGGCCTTAGTCAAGCTGCCCTGGCACGTCTTCAGCTTGTCGTTTAACTACGACTGGCCGTAGATCTCACATCACTCCTATTTTAGCCTCGCTGCACCGGCTGCCAGTGAAGTTCAGGATTTATTTCAAGATTCTTTTAACCACTTATAAGGCACCGCATGGCTTAGCTCCTGCCGACATTTCCGAGCTACTGAGCCCTTACACCACCGAGCGGACACTTAGGTCATCCAACCAAAACCTGCTGGCTATACCGCGTGCCAAACATAAAACCAAAGGCGACTGCTCTTTTGCTGTCGGACTTTAGAAAACCTCCCCCCTCACCTTAGATCAGCTGAGTCTGTTGACTGTTTCAACAACACTGAAACACCCACTTCTTTAGGCTGGCTTTTCCAAGAATCCAAGGGTGCGCTCCGGGTGGCGTCTGGTTGCTGTTTGCTCTCTGTGGTCGTGTGTGTGCGTCGGGTTTGTATGTATTTTTGAATGTTTTTCTCCTGTATCCGCTTTTGTGTTTGATGTTGATGTGTTAAAGAAGGCGCTATATCAATAAAGTTCTTCAGATCTCGTAAATACTGCTGAGACTCTGAATGAGATATACCTTTGCAATTACTTTCTAAGTAAATGTGTGTTTTGTAGAAAATAATATTGAATCTGTTAAACATTTGTTGTTTTTTAATTTGAGTTTGTTTGCAAATATTGGAAAAACTTTCGTGATTGCCAAAATCTGAACATTTCTCTAAAAGAAGGGACATTTTGATTCATTTTAAAGCACATGACTGTAGTATTTTGGCAAAATATTATGATTTTATCTGAGATGTTAGATTTTTCAAATGCTCCACCTTTTTTTACATTGTAAGTCTCTTAAATGTATGGAAAAAGGTGTTTTTCAATTTTTTTTTATCATCTTCTGCTGCTCATATCGTGGCATCTGTCAGAGAGCCAACACTGACACCACCAGCTCCACCCACTGCAATCAACAGATCTCACTCACCTGAGTACTGATCACACACCTGCCACCAATCACCAACCCCACACTATAAAGTCACACTCCCCCGGTTCACTCACTGTCTGGTCTCAAACCAGATTCAACCTGACTGCAGTATCTCCTGAAGATTCTCCAAGGACTTTGGACTCCACTCAACCTTTGTGTGTGTCTTTGACCCCTGGCTCTCCCGTTTCCCGTCTCCTCCAGTGGACTGAATGAACTACTCATAATCAGATAAGACTCATAGACTTTCCTAGCTCCAGCCCCTCGTCTCCACTGTATTTGCTTTACCCAGTATTCTGTCTTGTTTTGCAATAAACTCCCTCGTCATTGTACTGACCTCCGTGTCTGCCTGCTGACAGCATCTGACTTCTGTCTTTTGATTGTGTGAACTTGAGCGTTCAATAAAGAGAGAAACAAGTCTTTCATACTTAAAGGTCGCATAACATGAAAATAATACCGAACTCAAGATGTGCATTAGTACAAACCTACTCTCCACATCTGGGCTGACACTGGAACAGTACTTTTAAATAAGCAGTTTTGTTAATTTGTTTTTTTTTATAAAGAATTTGTTTTTGTTTTTTTTACTGAACTGCTTCACACAGAATAAATACAAGGGAATATCTGGAATATATGTGTAGTGAAATGTTTGCCCCCACGTTGCCCAAGTTCCCAATTTTACAAATCAACTCAGAGATTATATAAGTTTTTAAAGCAGCCAAGTGTAAAAGTAGGATATAATAGTGCTTAGTGAGTGAAGCATGCAGTGTGGCGTGCCAGCTACTGTCCTATGAGCAGCCCAGGGGAGCAGTGAGTGTTCGCGCACTCTGGAGGTCTGTCAGGCTTTAGGGCCAGGCAGTAAACTTAATAGTAAAGTTGATTGGCCTTCAGCCCCTGATTAGTGAGCCTGAAACCACCGCAGTCTGTATCTCACACTGCAGCGTACAGCTCACAACGTGTAACAGAGCTGACATGAACCTGAGATCCCGTTTTAACCAATCGCATAGGCAGCAATGACAATAATCATCTCTTCAGTGCAGTTTGAAGGTATATTTCTAAGCAAAAGGCCAAAACAAGTTTCTGACAAAATGATTCAAACCAAGACAACAAAGGAAGAAGAGTTTTATGTGGCAGAGGTCAGTCAGAGTTTAGGGTCGGGTAGTAAAGTTGATGGTTAATAAACTCGATTAGCTTCAGTCCACAACCAACAGGTCTGAAAGACTCAAGTCAGACATTTCATCTTCGTGCACATCCTCCGAGCTTAATGAACATCTGAAGCTCATAAACTCCCAGGAAATATTCTGCAGTGGTGGAAGAAGTACTCAGACCCTAAAAATACTCCATTACAAGTAAAAGTGATTCAAAATGTTACTTAAGTAAAAGTACAGAAGTCTTATCAGCAAACTGTACTGAAAGTATCAAAAGTAAATGTACTGATTATGCAGAATGGCTTCTTTCACAGTGCTATATTATTATAGAATATTATAGCATTCAGTGTTTATCACTAACAAATACATGTCATCAATGTGGAGCCAATTTCAGAAAAAAAAGCCTTTTTTTTAATGTAAAAAGTAACATAAAGTAAAGTGTCAATATTACAATACAGTATCTCCCTCTGAGATGTAGCGGAGTAGAAGTATGAAGGAGCATAAAATGGAAATAAGTAAAGTACAAGCACCTCAAAGCTGCACTTCAGTACAGTACTGGAGGAAATGTACGCATTCTGTTATATACTGTCTGTGTTTAAGAGCTGAAACAATTCAATTAGTTGACTGAGCGGAAATGAATCGGCAACTATTTTGGTGATCGATTGATTGGTTGTGACAGTGAGTGATCATCTTTTGGTTTTGGACTGTTGGTTGGACATCTCCAAATATATATGAAAAGATATTTGAAGATGTCAACTTGTTTTTTAGGGAAATTAATTGTGACGGACACATTTTTCGTTATTTTTTTTGTTTTCATTTTATAGATCAAACAATTAATCAAGAAAACAATCGTTAGATTAATTGATAATGAAAGTAATCGTTAGTTACGGCCCTAAATGTGTTCAACCCTGATTTAAATAGATTTTTATATATTTTTTAAAAATAGTTTTATTTCCATGAAATATAGAGTTCTTCTGTGGCAGTTCAGTATCATAACGTCATGTTAAAGAAAAATAACTCACGACACAAAGTGTCTTATTTTACATAACCACGAGGATTTGAGAACATTATCCAACTTATACCACTGTGACCAAAAGATAAGTATTGTTTATTCATATTCTAGGCTAATCTAAATCTGAATCAGAGTCAGCTTTATTGGTCATAAGGAATTTTACTCCGTTTTTTTCTTTCTCTCAATGTTACAAACAAAACAATACAGGAAGATAGAAACGAGGACAACAAAGCTGCAGATAGGTCAAAATAAACATGGAACTATTATGTGCATACAAGTAGGTGAAAATAAAATATAATAAAAGTGCAGTGTGTATTTTAAGCTGCAAATATATAGTTTATAATTTGTAGGTAAGTGGATGTTTTAGTGTTAAGGGTTAGTGACACTAAATGACTGATTTAGCTGTTGATCGGTATGGATGGGATTTGTTGGCTCTCTGTAAATAATATAAAGAGTCCGGTCTAGACCTGCTCTACAGGAAAAGCACAATGAGAGAACTTCTGTTGATGAACTGGCGCTATATAAATAAAACTGAACTGAACTGAATCAGAGTGATGGCCTGTGGAAAGAAACTGTTCTTGTGTGTGGTTGTTGCTCTGTGGCGCCCACCAGAGGGGAGAAGATGGAACAGGTTGTGTCCAGCGTGGGAAGGGTCTGCAGTGATGATCCCTGCCCGTTTCCTGACTGCGGAGATGTATGGCACAGTTCAAAAGTAAGGAAGATGATTAGCTATCTTGATTGACGCCCGTCCGTGGACTGTGTCATGACTTTGGGTGTCAGTCGGATCTGGCTATGTCCTGGTGAATGTAACAGTTGCATCTGAGAGGAACGGACTGAGAACAGACTGATCTGCGAGGTGAAGCCACAGGAGTCTTTGTTCAGTCTGTGCTGCGTAGCTAACTGCAGATAGCAGGCTAAGGTCTGGTCAGGAAACACAAACAGCCTCTCTGCTCTCTCTGATCTCTGCTGGAACTGAAGTGTGGGATAATCTGTATTTTTTTGAATATCCATAACTGTCACAGCCTCAGAGGCGGTGCAGGTCTGCTCAACTATCTTGCACATGAAGTCCTGAAACAACAGGAAACTTCAATCACTGTTTTAGTTTTGTTGCATTTTGTAGAAGAAAAAAATAAACGATTCAAGGAGTGAAACTGCCCCCCAAGCTTGAAAAAAATAGAGATTACATTTTTTGGCCATATCTCCCGGCCCTGCGGGGAACACTTTAATCATTTAGCTGTGATTCAACATGACAGCAGGAACATAAGAGCCATTTTCACACCGGGACCTGAATGAACTTACTGTACCATCATCAACAAAGTCCACCTTTGTTCGAAGAAAGACACAAAACATCTTAGTCCCGCAGCGTGTTGTTGTTCCTGTGAGAGCACATATTGTTCCTGTCATCAGACCTCATCTCAGACCGCCTTTCATGTGGACTCAGGTTCGGTTTCTTCGTCTACGCTGAGGTTTGGAAAAGGTGTTGATATCACCAAGTTTTTTAGGCAAAAAAAAAGCAGTGTGAAAAAGCCCACATTGTTATTTAGTTCCAAATTCTGCGCATATCAATTATAGAAATATGGGTATTACAGCTTTCACTTAGATACAGTAGATAATAAAGAGATAAAACTCCATTTTCTGATCAACAGATTCACCAAATCGCTGAATGACTGGAACTGACTCGACGTGGATCAGTGGTGGGCTGACTTTTCTCTTCAGCGGCAGAAGCTTTGTAGTACGTTCTGTCTTGTTGACAGCGAGTGAAGCGAATTGAAAAGGTTAAAGCTGATCAAAGGCCGAGTTCAGAGGTCAAGCAGAAGAGCTTTGAACACAGCTCGGGTCAAGACAAAGGATTTTGGCGGTTCAGGTGAGGATTGTGAGAAGGTGAGAAAGATTCTAGACTGTGGACATGAATCATGAGTTCCTCCCCCAGGCAGGTTTGCAACACCATTTGGTTTAAATTGGGTTTAACTTTTTTTTTCTCCTAGCACGAGTACTTTCCACCTCACTGTTATCTCGGGCAGATAAGGTTGTCAAAGTGCTTCATACATCTATTCATGTTTCGTTCTTTGTAATGTTGTTGCCATGTTTGCACTCTCGCTCTTCATGCACAATGGCACATGATTTACTAGCCTATGACTTGTAGTAGTGGTTAAGTACTAACTCTAATCTGCTACTTTAAAATCAATTGGCAAGAAGAAGATTTGCATAAAAAATCTTCTTCTTGAAGAAGGACGGGACTGTATTAGTCTATGCTTGTTGTTCTAAAGTAAATATATTTTTTATTTGTGCAAATATTCCAGTGATATTTCAGAGGAAATGTTCCTGGTTCAGTTTATCAAAGACCGTCCAAACCTTCTACGACTGCAACAATATGTTAGAGACTTGTTGTACATCCTCTCCCAGGACAAAACAAGACTGAAGGCAGCAGCCACATGTCTGTTTGTGTGATGTCAGATCCTGGAGCTGCTTCACTGACAGTAAATGAAGAGCAGGTTTGTCAGTACAGCATCAAAATCTGCTGCAACAAACGAAAAGAGTCAGACAGAGAGAAACAGAGGGGACGGTCTCTCTAACATCATGGAGAGTCCAGCAGAGGACAGAGACCGCTTCAAAACGCTTTAAAGATTTTAGGCCCTCGCGTTCCCTTAAAAACGTCTAAAAATTCAGATGTTTTCCATCGCAAATCCTCCGCCCAAGAGGGACCTGTAAAGCACATAGAATTACATCAGAGAGAAAGAGAGGAGGAGGAGGAGAGAGAGAGAGGAGAGGGAGGAAAAATTCTTCAAGTATGAGAAAATTTTACTGCTCTCCTCCCCTCTCTTTCTTTCTTTCTTTCTTTTTTTCCTTCTCTCTCTCTCTGTCCATTCCCCGTCCTTCTGCTCCTGTGGGTCAGTCAATGAGCGTTTCACCGAGCCGGACAGAAAGACAGACAGAGAGACACTTCTGGACCAACCGAGAGAGAGAAAGTCATCGCAGCTCTGCAGGTAAGATGCTTCTGCAAATCTTTGCTTTTGCACCTTTAATTCATTTCATTTATAATCATTAAAGAGAAAATTTAAATAATTTCATTGGCATTATGGATATTGCATCAACATGCATAAGGAGATATGAATTCAGTTATTCATTTATTAGTGGATTGACAAAAATTAATTGGCAGCTACTTTGATCATTGATTATTTTGATCATCGGCAAACATTTCCCTGTTCCAGCCTCTCAGCTGCGAGGTTTCACTGCTTTTCTGTGTCTCATATTAAATTATCTTTATCATTATCTTTTTTTAATTTTTGGTTTGCTGGTTGGACAAAACAACCTGAAGATATCACCTTGGGCTTTATGATGACACTATTTCAATATTTTGTCATTTTTTTAAAGACCAAACAATCAATCAGTTAATCTAGAAAATAAATGGTAGCTAAATCTATGACAGAAATAATGATAACATGCAACCATATATTCATAATATTTTGAATAATTCAACAGAAATGTTTTTGAAAAGGGTTATTTTATCTGAACAATACAGAAAATATTAACTACTTTCAGCACCACAGTTAATGAAAAATAGAAACTTTTGTACAACTTTTGTGTCCTTTTGTCTTTTACTGAGTCATAAAAAGTGAATGTGCTTCTGCAATGCAGTCATAATTTTTTTCATGTATATCTGAAATAATCCCAATCTGTTGAAGTCTCTCTTTAAAAAACATCTGCCAGTGGCATGAATTTAGTTATATTAATCAAAACAGAAACGAGACAGAATAAGGCAGATTGTTGCACACTGTGGGCACATTACGACTTGTTTTAATATGATTTGATTTTTAGGTCCCCCGGACGTTTTAGGAATAAAAGACAAAACGACCAGTTAAGATGAGGATGTTTTGCTTTTTATATGGAAAAGAAAGTTCAGATTTTTGACGTCAGGTGCTTTCAACAGCATCTACTTCATCTCAAGGCTCATATGTTGAAATGTCCGTGCTGCAGTGTTAATTGACGTGGCAGCAGACAAGATGGAAATTGATGCAAATTTATGTGAAAACCACAAACTTTGTGAGTGACGGAGCTTTTTCTCCTCCAAATGAGTTCACAGTTTTGTATGTTGTCCGTGTGTCCACCTTGGCCTGCGGTGGATTTCACAGCGTCTGGCTGTTCAGCAAGTGCGTCACCAATACTCGTTCACGAAGGCCTGTGATGGATGTCAGTCATTACATCGCTAATAGTCAATCAAGGCACTGTAACACATCATGGACCTGCAATAAAAATACAATTATTTTGACCAAAAATCTTAACTCAAGGTCTACTCACTAGCTTTTTTCTGGGTCCTCAACCAGTTTTTTCCAAGGCAGCAAAATAAACTTCTACACTTAACATACAATAATTACTGTTAAAGGAGCACTCCACCAATTTTACACATCGACGTCTGCTCCCAGCCAGGTGTCTGATAAACGTCCTCAAGTGATGTCACCTGAGTCGGCGTCGGTTGGGGCTGAAGACTGCAAGTTTGAAAATGAAAAAAATCTGTTGGTGTGGAGACCTCTGCAGCCCACTCCTCATCCCCGCTGCAGGCTAGAGGCTCCAGGCTACATTAGCCGCTACTAGCATAACACACCTGAATCTGTACAGTCGAGCTGCATTGTGGGTAATGTAGGCCCAAGGTTTTGACAAAAAAGAAGAATGTGTGGAATTAAAAAGACGATATCTCTCTGTTGCATTTAATTTTATCCTTTTTTTTACCTGTCCATTGTGAGTCTGACAATGTTACAAGAGTGCAATGATAAATATGCGGAGTACTCATTTTAACAGCTTATCAAGAGCATAAAGTCTTTATTGATCAAAGTGGGTCATCATGCAACCATGACAAGTGCAGGATGAGTTTAAAGAGTAAGATTTCTGATCAGATGGACCACAATGTGAAATATTTTATCACCAGAGAAGTCTTAATTCCCTAAAACTGGTCTGTTTTTGTTTTTTGTAAATTATAAAGTGTGGAAAGGAAATGACAGAAAGTTCTAAAAAGAGAGCTGGTAATACAAACTCTCTTTATAATTACTGCAGTAAAAGCACACAACTTCATCCACCTCACATCTGAAGCGTCAACCAGAGCCAAGTTTGGGTATCGAGTGCCAAGTTTGTGTTTGAACGAGCCGCTCAGAAGGAGTTTATTTTGGCTACTGAAAGCCGGAGGGAAAGGCTCCGATGAAAACCAGCAGCAGCGAGAGAAAGTAAAGGTGCAGAGCAAGTGTAGAGTCTTTATGGGACCTTTGGGGAGTTTCTATTGCCCTCCGGTGTTTTCTGAGAGGTCCAACTGTAGCAGCTGGAACAGCTGTTACGGGCAGGTATTTACAAGCTAATTGTTCACATTGAAGTCAATAGAGGAGGCTCGCTAACTGGCTGAGGTCCAGACAAAGATGTAAATTAAACTGCTGATGCTGAACCCTCCTTGTGTCGAGCCAAGTCAAATTAGCAACAAAATACATGTAAAAGATACTCACATATGAGGTCCGCCAGTTTGAAGGAGACTTTTCAGAGCCTGGATATGACCTTCAGTGCACAAACAGTAAGAATGGACTTTTCAGTGAAGTAGGAGACATCTTGAGTCCAACAGTTCAACTTATGAAATTAACAATATTTGGTATCTTCATAGATTCTGTATTTTTTGGTTTTGACATTTCGGGGAATTTCTCTCGCCTTCATTTTGCTCCTTTATTTGCTCTGTAATGTTTAGCAACATCGGTCTGTCAGTCACACTGAAATATCTCAACATCTAATAGATGGATTTGGCACAAAATGCGGTTCATATTCCTCTGAGGATGAATCCTGCTGACTATGGTGATCCCCTGACTTTTCATCATCATCAGAATTTTAATTTGCCCAAATATCTACAAAACTAATAACATTCCCATCAGCCTCAGCTGTACTTTGTGTTTTGTGCTGATTAGCAAGTGTTAGCATGCTAACACACCAAACTAAGATGGTAAACATGGCAAACATTATATCTGCTAAAATAGCAAATTAGCATTATGTTAGCATTTAGCTCAAACAGAGGTCTGTGTTTAGCATGGCTGTAGACTTAGTCTTGTTTATTTTATGACCACATTTGAATTGTTTGTCTACTTTTGTAATTGATTTTTATTCGAAGCACAGGTTATGAGGATAGTGTTCATGAGTTGATGAACTCGATCATCTCGTAGGGAAAAGGAATAAGGTTTAGTTTCCTATGAAAGATATTGTGGCAACATTGCTGGGCAAAACTTCCAAAAAGCTATAATGTTTGTAGCCACCAATGCTAAAATGAACATATTGCTAACAACACAGACAAACAACAAAAATTGTGTTTTCAAAGGCAAAATTCTGGTTTGAAATGTCACCGTGCATAAGATGGAAATATATTTTGGTACTAAACAAAAACGTACACATAACCGAAAGTCTTCTTGACATAAGATGTAGGTTTGTATTGTTAAAAAAAATTCAAGGAACCAAAGGATCCTGTATGCTTGCAGTCACTTTACTACAAACATTTGGGTCCTCAGTCCTTGCTAATACAGTGAGTACAAGTGATCAACAGTGTGCAGAACTCTTTGGGTTCTTAATGGTAAATAAAAATGCAATTCCATGCAAAGAAAACGTACATAATTGACCTGTGAGGATACCTTATGGCTTCTTAAAATAACATTCACACATTGGCATTAGGAAATTAAACTACTCAGTGTTTACAGACTGGCTGCCTTGTAATAAAGACATATTTATTAATTTTGTCTAAAATAAATAAACAGCTCTTCACATCTCCACCAGCAGACCGGATGACGTTATGCTGTTGTCGTGGACTCGGCCCAGCACTGGGAACTCTGAGCAGCTGGTTTCAACATTCAAACCTGCTGCTGCTGAAAGTGGATTTGAGCTGGATGGAGGACACACAGTAGATCTCCCAAGTATTAACCAGCTTTGGTTATAAACCTCTCAGGGGAGATTCGGTGGTTAGATCATTTAGGGTTGGGCTCATATTTGTGGATTAGCTACTGTATGTGTGCTGGAGGAAAAGTCAGGGGGAAACTTTGTAACTCCAAGTGCAATAATATTTGTCTTTTTCCTGTAATTGAATTTGTTCTTCGTGGGGTTTTATTGGATTTTCACCTTTAAATGGAAAACCATTTTACTATGCATATATTTCAATAAATACTGTACATGGTTCACTATAAAATAGAGCAGTGACTTTCTGAAAAAATACCATAAGAGTTTAAATTTTAAAAATGTCTACCAGTAACCTAAGTAATGGTAAAAGCAGCCATTTTTTCCCTGTGCTACTTTGACTGAGTTGGATTGACAAAATGACCTTCCCTGACCATTTGGTAGGCATCATTATTATTATACCTTTAACGTTTTATCAGAATATTGTACTACTAGAGTTACCTCTGTTTCTCATCCTTCTGTTTACCCTTCCAAAAACTAGGAAATATCTTGGCTCCACTGACAAAGATGCACCACCAGGTGGTAAAGAGCACTTCTATTGAGATTCATTTGGGTCCTCTCCTGCACCCTGTGAGGAAATTCCACACCAATCAGGGCCAGCGAGGCCTAATGTAGCTAAACCAATAAGAAGTACTCTTTATATTCTGACACAAATTAGCCCATTGCAGTGTAACAAATAGTCTAAATGATCAGCCTTCAGTCTGATCCGTGTGCCACCATCCCGTGAGGTGGCACATGAAAACTGTCTGCAGGATAACACATTACTCTTTCAGACCAAGTTACTTTTTCCATTGTGGTTTACTGGCTGACACGCTACACTGACAGGCCCATAAACAGCTAATGGCCCCATTTCTGCTAATTGGGACCAAAGTGGAGTCTAGTGAGCTAACAAGAAACTTTAAGGTGGGTTTAAGTGTGTTTCTGTCTTCGTTCCAGGGGTTCCCCGGAGTACAAAGCAGAGGCGGGAGGAAAAACGGCCATCAACTGCCATCACCTCTGTAGCGTCTGATTGAAACAAAGCGACAGCAGCTGATAGAGATCTCTTTTTTCCTGCAATTCAAGTACTAATCTGTTCATCTTTTAAAACACTCTCTTGGAAACAATCGACCAAACAAACTGCTTCAATCAGCTCAGATTTCCTGAGCAGACTGCGAGTCCAGCATCTTTCCCTTCCCTCTTTTTCCTAAACAAGTGGAGGAAGATTTTTTGTCCTGGTTTGACCCCAGCGATGTTTCCCTTCATCCCCTCCCTCCTTCTCGTCCTCCTCCTGGCTGCTCCGGCCCTCCTGACCCCATCAGCCTCCCAGGAGTTACAGGTCAGCGGTCAAAGGACACCACGGGACACCAAGCAGGACTCCATCAAGGTGAGACATTGGGTGTTTGTGTGAGTGATGAACAGTTGGACTGGTGGATTATACCAGTGGCAGAACGGGTTCATAGAAATGATAAACAGGTTCTTTGCTGGATTGACTGACGCACCCTCCAATTTAAGATAATACCCATCTGAATTTAGACACAACATCCAACAAGTGAAAAGCTTAAGCTTAAGCTGAACCTGCTCCTCTTCCCCAAACGAGACAGTCTCACCTCACAGAGAACAAAAATAATGGTGCATTTAGACAAGTTTCCTTAACTTAAAGGACCAGTGTGTAAGGTTTAGGGGGATGTATTGGCAGAATATAGCAAAAATGGAATATCACATTTATAAGTACGTTTTCATTAGTGTATAATCACCTGAAAATAAGAATCGTTGTGTTTTCGTTACCTTAGAATGAGCCGTTTATATCTACAGAGGGAGCGGGTCCCCTTCCACGGAGGCAGCCATGTTGCACCGCCATGTTTCTACAGTAGCCCAGAACGGACAAACCAAACACTGGCTCTAGACAGGGCCGTTTGCATTTTTCCACCTTAGTTTCTCCTACACGCTTGGAAGGGGAGGGTGAGGCGAGCGGTATTCAGTTGGTTGCAATCTGCAAATTCTGTCTTGCAATGTGGACTTAGGACGCAGCAAACATAACACAATGAAATGCAAAGGCTGACCTTATCCATTGTCATTGTTACAGGTGGTGATCTCCGAGGGCTGCGCCACTCAGGGAGCTTCCTCTGATGTCGGCCAGGGAGGTAAAAGCCTGCAGTGAAAAGTTCTCATGGAGAACAGAACTAAAACAACTTGTGTTTATTTTATTATGATCATCCTCATTTTAACGTTGTTTGACGTGGTTTCAACTCATCAGTGCTGGCAGTGGTGGAGGAGGTATTCAGATCCTTTACTTTAGTAAAAGTATTAATACCACACTGTACAAATATTCTGTTACCAGTAAAAGTCCTGCATTGAAATTTTTTCTTTAGTAAAAGTATTCAGAAGTATAATCAGGAAAATGTACTTCAAGTATTGAAAGTACTCAAAGCAGAAAAATGTCCCCTGTGACTTATACTATTATACATCATGTCATTAGATTATTATTCCTCGTGCATTAATGTAAAAGCAGGATGTTGCTGCTGCAGCTGGTTGAGCTGGAGCTCATGTTGAACTGTTTCGTATCGGACTGCAGCCGATGATTATTTTCATTCTGGATTAATCTGCTGATTATTTTCTCCATTAATCGATTGACTGATTGGTTTGTAAAAACTCTGAAAACAGTGAGAAAAGTCCAAAACCTCAAAACTGTTAAAAATACATTAAAATGATTAATGTCATTAAAAGCATGGAATGGAACCATGAAATGTTTTTACATGAAAAATGTTCTGTGTGCAAAAATCTTAATTTGTAAAGTAACTAATAACTAAAGCTGCCAGATAACTGTAGTGAAGTAAAAAGTACAATATTTCCCAATAAAATGTAGTAGAGTAGAAGTAGAAAGTGGCATGAGAAGAAAGTACTCAAGTAAAGTACAAGTACCTCAAATTTGTACTTAAGTACAGTAGCTGAGTAAATGTATTTAGTTACATTCCACTGCTGAGTACTGGACTGAGTGGGGCTGGCTTCTCAAACGAAAAGAAAAAGTTTCAGTGTCCATCTCCCAGTTTGACTGATCGGCCTGATCGTCTCTGTATTTCTCAGATAAAGAACTCAACCTGACTCCCGGTTCTCCTCTGGTCCTGACCCATAAGATCAAACTTGTTCCGTCGGGTTCAGGTTCAGGATCTTGTGGTTGTGAGGCGGACTTCGGCGCCCTGCGGGAGCGTCTGGAGAGGCTGGAGAGGGAGGTGTCGACCCTCAGGGAGAAATGTGGAGGACCTGAGGGAGGCTGCTGCACCTCCAAGGAGAGCAAAGGTAAAACCCGCTGGGTGTTACTTTAAAGCCCCTGAAAACTTGGTCTCAATTAAACATTCATGACTAAATAAGCAACAAAAGTGAAAGCGGCTATAATCGATATTTTATAATAACAATGACAATGTGAGAACAACGTGACAATGTGAAACGTGTCTCGGGTGGTGATGGACCTACAGAGGATTATCAGCTGAAGCTGCAGCTCCCCTCGGCTTCACGGAGCTTTGTAGTTTCAGCTCACTGTTTATCTGTCCGGCTGCAACTTTACTGTTCTGGTTCCCTCAGAAAACAACAGAAATCCTATATTTTAATTCAGTTAAAGAGATCATAAAAATGATTCAGACAAGCCATTCTGCTTATTTGATATTTTTTTTGTACAAGTTGGTATGTTGGCCTAATGGTGGCGCTAGAGGAAAAGTCACCAAAATCAACCAAATCATAATCAAGTATCTCATAATGTGACAACAGCACTGGGGAATAATTTAGGGGGATGTAAAACTGGAAGAGAATAAAAGACATGAACAGAAACTTAACTCACGCTGCACTGGACCTTTAATGGCTATTGCCAAGTTACCTTTGAGCAAGGCACTACACCCCCCACTTTAACATGACTGTGTCTGGCTGCTCTGCTGCAACTGTGTGTAAACTGTATGAATATGAAGCCAAGCGTGACTCAGTGACGTTTCCTCACATTAATAATTGTTAAAAGATAAATCAGTACATCTCGGGCCTGACTCCGGTTTACAGTCCATATATTTTTCTTCACATCTCATCGTTCATCTGTTTCTGCTGTAACTCTTCATTACAGCTGGAAGCAGATTCAGCCACAGTCTGCCCAGTCGTGTGCACATGTCTTTGTTTCAGCCAATCGCATGAGTTCATATTACTTCACTGCTCTGCCTGTAGCTGCTTCTCCCGTCTCCACTGACTCATCCCGAATAACACACACACACACACACACACACACACATGACCTCCTGCTGCAGAGTTAGCCGACAGATGACAAATTCATCAAGTATTTAGATTCTTTTAACAATTATATTTTAATTGAAAGCAGAATAAAACTCTCATACTGTTTTTTTTTTCTTTTAAAGTGAACAAACACATAAGCAGAAAGAGGTGAACGCATCAAAACAAGGACATCAACGACACAAAACAAAAACAAAGGAAAAGTTGAGAGGAAAAGGAAAAGAATGAACTCATCCCACCCGCCCGCCTCACTCTGTTGTCACTAAAGTACGGTCATGCACTCGATAGAGTGGATACATGTATTCATGGATACATCCAAACAGAGAAGTGTAAGCACACCACACATTCAACAGAAGTAACTCACTGACAAGTAAACGTCTGGCATTCAAAATGTGAGTTTTCTTGTAAACAAATAAAGTTTTTGTTTACAGTCGGTGTTTCTCACCAAATGCTCGAGGTGTTGAATACATTTCCTTCCGCAAAGCCGATTTTTTCAACATTTTAAATTGTTTCATTGTTTACTTCATTGTCTTCTTCCTCACTGCCTTTGTTGGCTCATTGTCATTTAGGAGAATAGCGTTAAACCAGCAGCAGGATTGTGTATCTCACGTGCATGTATGTCCTTGTGCACGATACAAACAAAACAGCGACACACTCATGAACACATTGCTCCATAGTGCCTCTGGTGGTCACAAAACTCCACGGGGAACCTATAAGTACAAAATATGGAGCTCATTTGAACTAATTGTACTGTTAATCTATAGTAGCATCTCATAGTTAAATTGTTTTTCAGTAAAGTACTTGAGTAAGTTTACTCACCAACCTTACAGCATTAACTTTAATTCTGCAGCTGGTTCAGTTAAAGCTGATTCTGTTTTATATTAGATTCAACTAGATTTAACTTTGATGACAGGTTTCTCTGAAATGTGTCGTGCATCTCAAGGCACAAACTGTTTCACATCCACAACAAAACAAAAACATTCAATCCAACAAAAGTCGATTATAATCAAATATAACGAACACGTAGCTGCAGTGGAATCAGTGTCTTTGCTTGCTAGTACAGTCATCAATAATTGCAGTGGTGGGTTGCACAAAATGGAAATAGTCAAGTGAAGTACTATTACCTCCAAATTGTACTTAAGCTCAGTACTTGAGAATACTCTCACTGTGCTGTCAGTTAAAGTATCTTTGACAGATTTATGTTAGATTCAGTCCATCACTCACATTCTCCATCAGAGTGGAGACTGACCTCAGGACTGATCACATTATAAACTGGCAGAGCTCAAAGCATGAGCTAACTCTGCAGTGTGTGTGTGTGTGTGTGTGTGTGTGTGTCCTCAGCTCTCTGCCCAGTGTGATCTCAGTCTCCATCTCCTCCCAGTCCAGTGCAGCCTCCCCTCCACCCTCCTCAAGGGTGCGTTACAGTCTAATTAGAGAGGATTAGACACCCCCCCCCTCCCCAATACTAAAGCAGGACGATGAAGGAAGACGCCTGAGGGTGGTTATGGGGGTCAGTCCATCAGTCCATTTACCCTGCTCTTCAGTCTAGAGTAAGGCAGCTCAACTACTGGCCACTACATTTGTTATGGATATTTATGGTCCTGGTTTCGGTAAACCCTTTAAACCTTCCTTGTCCTGAGCGCCACCCTCAGGATGAACGTTACATTTTTAGCTCCACAGCTAGTCAGTGTGTAAGAATAGCTAAATCATCAGGATGTTGTCTGTTCTGTTAAACACTTGTGCAATGAATATAACAGACTCTAGAGAAACTTTTTGACCCTTTAAAATGATCCAAATTTAACTCATGACCCCCCCCCCCATCAAAGCTTATACAATATATTTCTATGAGTCCTCAAACAAAGAGGGATTTTAACCTGCTCGAGATCAATGTCTTCAGTATTTCAGTATGAAAAAGCAAATACAAGAGAATTTACCCAACAAATCAGCACAATTTTATGGAGCAGAAATATGTTTTTGCTACCTTTTTTTATCATCCTGCAACCCCTCCCATTTATCTTGGACACCTTGATCCTACAGGCTGGAAGACACTTACATCAAGCCAAAGGCACTCTTCTGTTTTTAATTTTGTTTGTTTGTTTCTATCTTAAATGTCTTATGCCACCATCCCAACATGAACACGGAAAAATATCAAAACCTGTTGAAAATTAACTTTGCTCACTGACATCTGACAAACATCTCTACTGCCCCGGTATGTTGAACTATGTTCGGTACATCTGATACCAAACAGATGTAATAAAAGCAATATTTGACAAAAAGAAAACAACAAAAACATGGGCACTGTTAAAATGGAAGAAGTCTCAAAAAGGCCAAATGATGCAAAAGTTAGAAAAAGATACTGCCATATTTCACTAAACCCAAAGGTCATTTTTGGCATTTACTCCAATATATTATCCTATTAACATGAAAGAGAGTAGAGGGGGTTAAATTCCTAAATCACAAGGTCTCCGTTTATGTCGGTGCCAATAGGTCAAAAGCAACATCTGACTGAATAATATGTACAAGGTAAAACCCACATTTCTCACCCAGTCACAGGCAGTGACAGTCAGCTTGTAAGAAGTGTCTCTGTGTCTTCTGCCTTAAAAACTGTACACACTATCCATCCCTCTGCTTCAGGTGCAGGGTGCTCCATCACACCTGAGATCGACGAGTGTCCCAACGAGTGCAGCGATCAGGGTCGATGCGTGGATGGCAAGTGTGTCTGCTTCCCTGGTTTTAGTGGACCGGACTGCAGTGGGTCCAACTGTCCCGGAAACTGCAACAACAACGGAAGGTGTGTGAACGGACAGTGTTTATGCGATCCCAGTTTCAGCGGCCCCGACTGCTCACAGAGAAGCTGCCCCGACAACTGCAACCACCGGGGCAGGTGTGTGAACGGCAGGTGTGTGTGCGACAGCGGCTTCACAGGTCCCAGGTGCTCGGACAAATCCTGTCCTGGAAACTGCAACAACAGGGGGCGCTGCGTCAACGGACAGTGTGTGTGCAATCCTGGATTCACCGGGCCGGACTGCTCAAAGAAGGCTTGCCCTAACAACTGCAATGATCGTGGCAGGTGTGTAAACGGGAAATGTGTGTGCGACAGCGGCTTCGCTGGTGCGGACTGCTCGGAGAATTCATGCCCAGAAAACTGCAACAACAGGGGGCGCTGCGTCAACGGACAGTGTGTCTGTAGTCCTGGATTCACCGGGCCAGACTGTTCCCAAAGGGCCTGTCCTGATGACTGCAACAACCGTGGCAGGTGCGCAAACGGGAAATGTGTGTGTGACAGCGGCTTCGCTGGTGCGGACTGCTCGGAGAATTCATGCCCAGAAAACTGCAACAACAGGGGGCGCTGCGTCAACGGACAGTGTGTCTGTAGTCCTGGATTCACCGGGCCAGACTGCTCCCAAAGGGCCTGTCCTGATGACTGTAACAACCGTGGCAGGTGTGTAAACGGGAAATGTGTGTGCGACAGTGGCTTCGCTGGTGCGGACTGCTCGGAGACCGCCTGTCCTGGAAACTGCAACAGCAGGGGGCACTGTATAAACGGAGAGTGCGTTTGCGATGATGGATTCAGCGGCCCGGACTGCTTGGAAAAAACGTGCCCTAATGACTGCAGCGACCGCGGCAGGTGTGTAAACGGGAAATGTGTGTGTGACAGCGGCTTCGCGGGTGACGACTGCTCTGAGAAGTCCTGCCCAGGAAACTGCAAGAGCAGGGGGCGCTGCGTTAATGGACAGTGCGTTTGCAATGATGGGTTCACCGGTGCAGACTGCTCTGAAAGAGCTTGTCCCAACAACTGCAGCAACCACGGGACGTGCGTAAACGGGAAGTGTGCTTGCGACGTGGGCTTCGCCGGGCCGGACTGCGCCGCCAAAGGCTGTCCCAGTAACTGCAACAATAAAGGACGGTGCGTCAAAGGGAGGTGCGTCTGCCGGCGTGGGTTCACCGGACCAGACTGCAGCCAGTGTGAGGAGGGGGTGACCGGACCCAACTGCGATACTGGTGAGTTAAACCCAACAAATGACAGAATCCTTAATTAAAACTGCTCTTCAAAGGAGACCTGTGTCATGCAGAGGTAGGCCCCATTTACAGCTGGTATTAACGTGTTATCTGGATAATATCCGATCCACGAGTCTTTGCTTTCACACCTGGTATTAATTAAGCATTCTGGTTATGTCGCTTGTGACCGGATCTCAATACGCAAAGTCAGGTGGGACTGGCGGACTTGTGAAGAGGTGGAGTTAGGTGACCTTTCAACTTGCTGGGTGGATTTTTTTCTTAAGAATGTGGCAGATCAGATCCCAATGCGCTCTGCCTGCATTTACACCAGGCATTAACATTTTATTATCCAGGTAGTGTATCAAGATGCATATGTAAACAAGTGTAAATGGGGTAGTAAATTCTGATGTTGAAATGCCAGTTATTTTCCTCAGTTTTTCAATCCAACTTCTGAACCAAAAGAGTTTTCAAATCTCACTTGAAATTAAATGCTCGATCAGGACTGAAATACCTTTTTATCAAGAATGTAGCCTTTATACAATTGATTACATTATGGAAACTGTTTTTCTTTAATCCTAGCTAGTCCTAGCCAAATTTAACGTATTCATCTAGAGACAAAAAAGTAATGCATTTGGTAATATTTTATACCAAAAAGTAGCTCTACAGTACAATCATAAAAAGTGGGGACTCTACTACTAAGCCGCAACCGCCCCTAAATGTGTATCTATATGTATAAGACAAAAACAAACTAACAAATGCATCAGGTAACATTTTATTATACCAACAAATGACCCTACAGTACTATAATAGTGAGTTAGTGTTGTAACATACATAAGAAACGTGTGCAAATCATCAGGTGTGCTGTTGAGCAGCTGCATTAGTTGTCCAAAATGTGTAGTACACTGCTTTTATAACACTGACTTGTGGTGTACTACAAGGTCCTATTCTTGGTCCCCTTCTGTTTGCCTTGAACATGCTTCAGCCTGGGCAGACAAGTAGTTTTACAATGTAACGCATCACTTCTATTAAGATGATATCTAATAACACATCTCATTTAAGCCCCAAAATGTGGCACAGAAAGCTGATACAAGGCTTTTAACCAGGTCTTCTAAAAGGTCTTATGTGCCACCTGTCTTGATTTCTTTATATTGGCTCCCCATCAAATTCAGGATCCACTTCAAGATTCATGCGATCTCTTCCAGAGCTCTGCATGGTCAGGCACTCATCTACATCAGCGAGCTCCTACAACCCTGTGTCACTATTAAGTCACCTCTGTTAGGCCTGGATCAAGGTACAACCAACAACCGTTGGTTGTACCTTGATCCAGGCCTAAAACTAAAAGTTATTGTAACCTGATTTAAGCTTCTAAACTTTGAAACTTATTCCTCTTGGACTTACTGTAAGACACAGATCTCAAGTCCAAGACGCCGTGAACACCTTTAAAAATGTCACTCAGGATGCACTTGTTCAGCCTTGCCTTTGTTCAGTGTTTTCCACATTCTTATATTATGTCTCTGTTTTATCTATCTGTTGCTTTTGCTTTTTATTGTAAACCACTTAGTGCTCTAGAGAAGTGCTATAAAAATGTATTTACTTAAAGACTGTTTACTTTACTTATTTTCTTACTTATTAACATATTCTGCAGCATTGCAGGATTTCAGCAATAAAGCTGCAAAAAGCCTGTAAAATCACACATTTCCTCTACAGCGGCAATGTTTAAATATCCCTCTCCAACATCACTTTGGCTTTGTTTTTCCCCATGTGGGTTAGTGGTTTATAACATCAGGGAGAACACTTTACGTGTTTGGTATGTAAGCGGAGCTTGCATATCCCAGATGCTTTGCTTTAGTGTACATTTTTTTTACAGACTTTGGAAATGTTTTGCTATGAAACTCAACTGTTTGTTTTCATGTTTCATTCAACACCTGCATTTCCATTTTAATTATCTGATAATATCTTTCCTGACAAACACTTATTTTTCAATATTGAGGAAATTTTCATTCACTTTGCTAATGTGATGCATCATTATTTGCAGAGTGAGTGGTGTTTCTTGCCTCTTCAGTCTGTTTTGTTGTTGTTTGTGTTGTCGTCATTGTTGTTGCCAGGCTACGTTAGTGTATTAGCTCGTCTGTTTGGAGCTGGTTCAAGCTGCAGTGATTCGGGTGACGGAACTGTTTCATTAACATAGCGGCACGGTCCTGCTGCCCATAAAACTCCCTCAGTCTGCTGCGTAATGGCTTTCTGTGCTTCCTGAGGCTGAAACAGGACAGACACATGTGTGAGTGTTAAGTGTTTTCCCAAATGTACAGTAACTGACCACTGATTGGAGCGAAGGGATAGAAGTCCTACAATCTGAGGCCTCATATGAGAGGGAGAGAGTGAGACAAGTGGGGAGCAGCAACTCTTAAGCATGTTTCCAGCCACCTGTTTTTATACACATTTAGAATTTGTGCAAAATTGCCTGAATGGAGACACCTGAAATTCAAACAAACTCCAGTCAAGGCCATAGCCAGGATTTTAGAAACTGTGACAAGTCCAAGGTCCCCTAATGCATCCTGCTCCTCCTCCGAATATTCTGGCCACACACCAAAAAAAGGTTTCTAAAAAATGTCTACTCACTTTTTCCAATTCTCTACACTGCTAGGACTAAAGGTCTAGTGGGGAAATGGTAAATCCTGTTTATTTATCTTTCTTTATCTTTAAGTAGACGGAAGCTAAAAATATTTGGCATCACCCCACCATGTGTATGGCTGGCAGTTGGGTGGTTGAATGGTCCACCATTTTGGCCTAGAGTGAAATATCTTGAAAAGTATTAGATTGTCATGAAATTTGGTTCAGACGTTCGTGTTCCCCTCAGGTGTGGTAGTTTTGGTGTTATCACTTCCTGTTTTATTTTGGTAGTATTCTTCTTCCCTTGTGTGTCTTGTGTTTTTACTTCCTGACTGTGTTTTCCCTCCAGTTTTGATTGTTGGTCCTCCCTTGATTGTTGGCACCTGTGTCTTGTTATCTCACCTCCCCTAGGGTATTTATTCTGGGTCTCTTCTTTGTTCTGTGTCGGATCATTGTTGTACACATGGTGTTGTTGCTGTCGAGTGTATCTAGTGAGTTTATATGGTCGGATCATTCTGTCGTAACGGGGGTGCTATATAGAGGTAAGTGGACCCAAAAGCAGATGACGAGGAAGCAGTCTCAAGGTGAAGTAGCCAGAACTTCTGTGTTTATTGTGGGGTGGTATGCAGGCAAGTACAGGTAGACAAAAGGCAGATAAGTTACTGGCTAGCAGAGGTGAAAGCAGTGGCGTGAGTCCAAGGTAGAAAAACAGTACACAAGGGAGCAGGCAAAATCCAAAAATCCAAAATCCAAGAATCCAGAATCCAAAATCCAAACAAGGTCCACAGGAGAACAAAGAATACAATACAAACTCAGAGTCAAGGCTTGGCAAGGAACAACACCATGTGTACAACAATGGTCATCCTCTGACTTTTCATCTAGCGCCACCATGAGGTCAAAGTTTTTGTCTGTCCAAACTTTGGTTTTTGACCAAAAACCTGCAAAACTAACGACATTTCCATCAGTCTCTGCTGTGTTTATTGCTATTTAGCAAATGTTGAACAGAGATGGCGAACATGCTAAACATTATACCTGCTAAACATCAGTATGTTAGCATTATCATTGTGAGCATGTTAGCATTTAGTAGGTCTCTTGTTTTAACTGTAGAGCACCCACAGGTTGCTAAAACTCCTGAATTCATAGAAAAATACAAAGGATATGACCTCAGTGTCCTCAATGTTTGCCACAACCCTGCATCCTGTCCCCAAGAAAGACTAAAGAAAAAGTGATAGAAATACTATTTCTGGTGGGACACAGAACTTGCCTTGATTTTGTTGTTGGAGAAGAATTGCTGCTGTTTTAATTTATTCTTCTGTCACCATCTTGAGAATCTTCCTATAAAAGTAGTTAATGGAAGAAAACGTGATTGGCATTTTCTTGCGCCTTCTCTTTTGGAATTTGCATAAAATTAGTTTTTGATTCTAAATGCATGTGT
Organism: Siniperca chuatsi; assembly: GCF_020085105.1. Lineage (NCBI taxonomy): Eukaryota > Metazoa > Chordata > Actinopteri > Centrarchiformes > Sinipercidae > Siniperca > Siniperca chuatsi. The sequence continues at coordinate 2,505,200 of NC_058058.1, forward strand.
GAGCCTGTTTGGTAGCCAGCCTCACGCCTCTCTATGTTCTCAGTGCGTACGTGAAGTGCATGTTGGATTTTGGTAATTGGTTACGGGAAACATTACGTCAGGCTCTCAGTGACCCGCTGAGCAGTGAATTTTTCAACACTAATTTTATGAGAAACTCGTGCAGTGAAACAAATCTGTGAATTATTATCGAGTATGCCTTCACTGTGTGCAGTTATACATCAGCTGCGTGGCTCTGCCAGGCTGAGAGCTTTGTGTTGGCAGCTTCACAGAGTGCCACATGTTCTCATGAACTGCAGTTAAGTAAGAGTGATATATAAGACATGTCGATGGAACATGGCAGAAAAAATGAATGATTCTCATGGTGAAATTGCTTTATAAAAAAATGTCATAAAACTGTGATAAGTAGTCTTTCCGCAGTAGAACAGAAAACAACTTTATTGTCCACAAAAGTTGAAAATTGTCTTTTGCCCATCAGACAGCTTATTAAAACATCAAAACATGCATAGACACTACGTAACAACAGCACTGACAGTATGAATACTTCAAGTAATAAAATACAACTCTGCAATTTAAAAAGTGAAACTCGGATTTCTCTAGAGTGGAGAAAGGACCATTAGTCAATACGAGAAGCTGAGCTACAGAAAACTATTTGCCAATCTTATATTTGATCAGTTAATCATTTTATCAAGAAAAAATGTCAAACATTTGCTGCTTTTCTCTGTTTTATATCGCTGTAAACTGAATATCTTTGGGTTTGGACTGTTAGACAAAACATTTAAATACATCTCCTGGGACTTCTGGGAGATTGTGATCACGATTTTCTGATATTTTTATAAACTGAAAGATTAATCAATTAACAGAAAGTAATCAACAGATTATGTGATTAAAAACAGTTTTTCTCTTCCTGCATTAATTACATTTTTGGATGCTTGGAGGCAGAAGAACGTGACAGCAAGCACAAAACGCTCAACATCTGACACATTACCACCTTTATAAAGCTGTTATAGTGAACAGGTTAGCAAACAGCTGACACATAGCAACATGATGATGTGTTTGAATTCAGTCTCCTTTTAGCTCTGTTTTGGTCGTCACCAACTCCTGAGAAAAGTATCTGGCTCTTGGAAATTTGTTTCATTCTCGTCTTTTTACCTGGATCTCAAAGACGTTCAGCTACTTTCCCCCAATCTGAACCCAGGCCACTGTGGCTCCCAAATCATGGACCTGGATGTAACCCTTAATGACAAAAACATCTTCACCATCTTCACTGTATCACTCTCAAGCAGCAGATCAGATAGAACAGTTTGTTGCATTGCCACTGAGCAAACGATTGATCAAGACTGATGCCAAACGCTGATACATGCATCACTCTGTTTTCACAAGGTGGACGTCTCAATTTCAGCAAAAATCAGAACAAATGCCTGCTGGTTCATTTGTTCCACTGCATCAATCATACGAGAAAGGAAAAAGAGACATGAGGGAGAAAACCTGCAAACAGACTGAGAGTCCTCCTTTTCTTCTATTCTTCTGGGCGGGGGTACATATCTGTACATAAAATCGGATTCATTTTTTTTGTCTTGCTCTTTTTATTCATATGGGTCATTTAAATTATTTGCTTTTTGACGAGCCAATGAGTGAGCGAGGGTGCAGCGGCTATAACCAATGGAAGAGCAGGAGTTACACTAACAAGCTTGAGAGGGTTGCATGTGCCTGGCAGAGGTGAAAAGGCTGGCGATGACGATGGATGGAAACTGGATTTTTAGTTTAATTAGTGACACTGCTTCAACTTCTTCTTGCTCTTCTTCTTGTTTTATTTCCTGTATATACTGTAGGTGCAGAAGCAAGCCCACAGTTACAGTCCAGTCCCAGGATTTTAGAAACTGGGACATCATAAGTCCAACATCCCCCCAGTGCACCTCCTCTGCAGAAAATTCTGGCCAAACACCAACAAAAAGTTTCTAACAGTTTTTAGTGATTTGGATTTGTCCTATTTTGTGTATTCATCTGATTACTTGTATTTCTGTAAATAAAATCACAAAGGCTGCTTCTCTACGCTGCTAAGACTAAACGTCTGGTGGGGAAAAAGTAAATCTTATCTGTTGATCTGTTTTATTGGCTCACTGGCACCACAACAATGAAACAAACTGTTCTGCTGCTTGAGAGTGATACAGTGAAGATGGTGAAGATGTTTTTGTCATTAAGGGTTACATCCAGGTCCATGATTTGGGAGCCACAGTGGCCTGGGTTCAGATTGGGGGAAAGTAGCTGAATGTCTTTGAGATCCAGGTAAAAAGACGAGAATGAAACAAATTTCCAAGAGCCAGATACTTTTCTCAGGAGTTGGTGACGACCAAAGCAGAGCTAAAAGGAGACTGAATTCAAACACATGATCATGCTGCTCTGTGTCTGCTGGATGTACAAGTAGGTTGAGGATTGAAATGGAGTTGTATATTTTAATCAAATTTTGGTGAAATTAGCATTTGGACCGAACTATTTAAGTTTGCAGTGTTTGATGGCTAAAAATCAGATATTCACTTTGATGGAAACAGGAGTATTAAATGAAATGGTTCCTATAAACAACCATTGAAGATATGTTGGTCACAATATTTCCTTAGTCCGATTATTTTTTTATTATTATTTTCAATTAAATTCAGTGGGGCTTTATTGGCATGGGAAACAGACGTTAACATTACCAAAGCAAGTGTGAAATAAAAACAGAGGAAATGTGCCGTTAAATATATTTGGATAAGTAAGATGAGATAATAATAAATTTAGACTTTAAAAAATACAAATAAGTGAAAACTATATAAACACTGCAACTTGTTGTTTTATGTGTGTGTGTCTCTCTCTCTCCAGTCATGTCAGGTGTTTCTCAGTTGAGTACTCGGGACATCACCGAGGCGTCTGTCACTCTGGTCTGGACACCACCTCCCGTCCAGTATGAGACGTACCACATCACCTTCACCAGCCAGGTACAGAAATATCGCTCCTCACACAAAGCTGGGATTTGTCATTTGTTGTCAGTTTGATTCTAGATAAAGTCTTTTTCCTCTCACCTTTTTACATTAATGTGGAGGAACCAGACAACCTCAACTTCATGGGGGGGGGGGCGACAGACAGTAGAGAGATGGGGAATGACATGCAACAAAGAACCCCAGCTGGACTCAAACCAGGACCTCACGGTTAATGGGCGGCACGGTAACCCCTAGACCTTCCCCCCCCCTAGAAGTGAGTAAAGATATAAAAGTAAAACATAAGATGAGAGCAAGAACAACAAAATTATTGTGATATAAAAGGTGATCGCCCATTCTCATACAGACCAGAGATTTGCTTCATGATCTTGATTCATACGAAGAATTTAAAATACTGCATCAGTTCATAATCTGTAGAACAACAGAGAGGCAAAAAATAGATAAACACACACATATTTCTAGACATAACTCAGGCAGCAGATGTATTTGTTGACAGAAAATGGCCCAGCACCAAAACGACCAAGAGTTGCTCTCACAGAGTCCTCGCTGTCCCAGGATTCAGGACTCAGAGCTGCTCAGGGGGTCAGAATCTTCATATGCCAGGTCATGTTGAGAGGACAGAAGAAAAACTGCGCCTGAAATTTACACGAGATCCTCGGGGAACTTTAAAAAATGACGATGAGGTCTGCAGACACAACTGTAAAACAGTTGTGCATCACCTTAAACAAACTCATACTGTCTGAGGAGATGGAAAAACAAAAGAATCCGACCCTTGACCTTCAGATAATAAGACCAGAGCTCTTCCTCTAAAGCCTTTTTTTGTTTTAAAATTAAAGCTCTGTACATTAGGTTGCACGGTATGAAAACAGGACCTGAGGATCTGCTCACAGATGGCATAAAGTCCCACTTAAAGAAGCTCCAAGAGGAATTATTCAAAGAACACTCTGAGAAAATCTCTACTGAATGCCAAGTAAGATGTAATTAATTCTGTGAGTGGGTTTGGATAAGGCTTTTGTTTAGAGTGGCAGCACTCTGTGCAGATCATGTTGAAAAGACATTTCACTGTATCTTTTCCATGACAACAAGAGTAACAATGTCCATGAAATTTTCACAAAACCCTGAAAAGACGACAAACAATAAATTCAGAGACTTCAGCAGCTCCAGGATTGATTTCCACCACAAGTGCTGATGCAAAATGCCCCAAAGAGGATTTAGAGTACAGATGGTCTTCAATAAATTAACTCAAGATTGTTGCAGTTAGGGCCAAAGCTCAATGCACCAAGTCATATTGAAGAGTGTCATTTTGATTTTAAAGCGCTATAATGGTAGAATAATAGGACATGGTCAGCATAAAGGTAAATGATGCCTGGATTTCAAATGCACGTTTTGTAGGTTAAGAGAATAGTTAAAGAAATATTCAACATTATTTGCTTTCTTTCCAAGCATTAGATGGATACCATTCTCATGTCAGTGTGTTAAGTACAAACCTGGAATCAGGAAGCGGCTAGCTAAGCTTAGCACAAAGACCGGAAGCCGGGGGAAACAGCTAACCTGGCTGCGTCCAAAGTTCACAAATAGACCTGCCCACACCTCTCAAGCTCACTGAATAACACGTCGTGTCTCGTGTGTTTCATCCGTGCAGAAACAGAAGTTTCGTGTTTATGGTGGAGTTACTGGAACTATTTCTTGTTGAACCACAGTCGGCGCGGTGACTGTGTGCAGCTTCCTGAAGGCTTGTCGTCACAGTGGGGTTGCTAGGTTTCATACCATCTCGCAAGTACAGAGACCAAAGTTCCAGCACGTAACTCCCCTTAAAACCACAAATCGACGTTTTCACATTTCTGTGGTGTACGGATTAAATAAATGAGATACAGTGTGCTAATTAGTGAGCTTCAGAGATGTTGGTGGATGTATTTTTTAACTTTTGACACAGCCAGGCTAGCTGTTTCCCCCTGCTTCCAGTCGTTATGCTAAGCTAGGCTAACCACGTCCTGACTTCAGCTCTGTACTTAAACTTGCAATAGTTGCAATAGAGCAGTGAGTGTGAACTAAAACAGTAAAGTTGTAGCCGGACAGATAAACAATGAGTTGAAACTCGATTAAAGCTCCGTAAAGCCGAGCGGAGCTGCAGATTCAGCTGATAATCCTCTATAGGTTCACCACTACGAGCCAGACCTTTCACATTTGATACATTGATATTATAAAAATATTGATTATAGCCGCTTTAACACAGACATGAGATCAGTATTAATCTGAACATCTCACTGAGAAAGAGTTTCCCAAAATATTGAACTGTTTCTTTAAGAGTTTACTGTAAACTATCCACCCTGAACAGCTCCAGAAAAACTCAAAGTAACATTTTATTTAGTTTTAAATAAATTAGCTTTGTCTGGGTTTCAGCTGAGACTTTTAATGAACCATTAATTATCTAACTTTAGACACTTTCCATCCTAATAAGAAGACAACTTCAAAGCAAACACGGTGCATCGTTGTAAGTTTCTGGGAATAAAAATGCTGGCACAAAATACCAATTCAAACATTCTTATAAAAACACAACAGATAGTTTAAGAACATGGTCTTATTTGGTTGCAACCACAGCAAGTCTTGTTGAACAGAAACTGAGCAGCCTGTAATTTCCATGACAGACACCAGAAAATATGATCTGTGAAATTGACTTAAAGTCCCAGAGGAGATCTCCGGGCACTATAAACAGTGAATTACAGCAGGATTTTATGACGTTACAGTTCACCGACACTGTACACTGGATGTTGGTTTAAGAGCAAAGTGCTGCTTTCATGTTTCCATGACAGGAACTGAAGCTTATAGTCTTTTAAATGGTTCAGAAACACTGATTTTGAAATATTAAAGGTAACGTTAACAGATAAAAGTGTAAATTTGTCCATTTTAGGGTCATTTTTAGGTACTTTATCTGTCATCCACCAAAATCTGAGACTGTTCTTTTAAAACATTTGAAAAAGTTAAATCAGAACGTTGGGGATTTGGGGACACTATCACACAATCAGGGAATGTAGCTTCAATTCAAAGCATGTCATAAAAATTCACAAAGCAGGAAGCTATGATGAATTATTCAGGGAGTAAAGTCATTTCTGTGTTGCATATCCAATTTAAAAAAACGTTTTAAAACGTCCCAAAGATATTTCAACGTTTTGCAGATGACACCTAATAAATCAAACCGGGATCCAGATCCACGTCAGGGGGGCAGAGATCAGTACAGATTCTCACCAGGTTTTATTTCCATGACAAACACTATAAAAATCTGCCATTAAATTCAGAGTAATCCCCAGGGAGTCTGAAGATGGCAACAACAAATTCTTCTCTTTCCCTGGAAAAGAATATTGACTCCTTTTGGAGATGTTTGGATAAAAATGACAAATTTAATATATTCTGATAAACTGTTCCTACCCTGACCTCATCGTGTGTGTGTGTGTGTGTTTCTACCTTCTCGTCGTTATCTAAACCATGACTTAATTACTCAGCAGCTCGAGAGGATTTTCCTCCCAAATGTTTATGAAAAACACTTGAAATTTCATCCTAAATATTACACACATACTCGGTTCACTGACTGCAGCTGAATGTACACAAAACCTGATTCCCCGTCTGCTTCAGATGATACACCAACAGGCCTAAATGTGCAGAGAGCAGAGGAACCGAGTGTAAAGCAAGTGAGAGGAAAGCAAATGAACATAAAGAACTAATTCTAAAAACAACAAGCACTTTGATTCATCATCGGCTCCAACATTTGGTACCAAATGAGTTTGTGTGTTTGACTTTACTGTGTACAAACTATAACTGACACAGTCTGGTATGACAGAACCCAACATACTGTAGTCTTGTCATTCCCAAGATAGTGCAACAAAAATAATTTAAAAAAGTATATAACACAACAAATAACTGTGAATGTTATGTGCACACAATTATTTAAGAGGCAAGATAATTAAAGTGTATACTATTGTTACAAACCTTTGTGAATAATTTAAACGCAACAGATTTTTTTACATGTAAAAATATGGAATAATGCTGAAACATTTCAATAAACAATTGAAATGAAACACACTCCAACCAGCAGCTGCAGTTAAACTGACACACAAAATGAAAAGTTTGCATTTGATAAAGCAGGGACGTCAGTAAATTAGTGATCTATAAGTGAATGAATATGAGTGATTCTTACAGTATCTGTTGTCCACAGCTGCTTTATGAAAAGTTTCTCCTTCAGTTCATTAAAACCCTGCAGCCATCTGAAGGCAGCAGGACAGATATATTGATAAATCTGTGGCCGTCCACTGTGTTTATCTTAATTAAATCACACGCAAACACCTGGCTGCTCCAAAATGATCAGAAACACCTCAACACACACCAGACCGGTCTGTTATAACTCTATTCTGACTGTATTCTGTCTGCTTATGTGGGACACATCAGATTATTGCGGCTCTGTGGGTCATTGCCTCTTTTCTAACTGTTTAATTTTTTATTCCTTAAATGCAAACGTCACTGTGTCACATCACTTACAACATGATTTGACTAAGTTGTGAAATACGGCAGAATTAGGACTGAAATAGTGTCGAACGGCTTCAACAAACTAATATTGTTTCCATTATTTACTCACAGTATATCACCCGTTTACTAATTAAAAGTTAAAAGCCACCTGCCTCTGGCTGCAGGTTTGTGATCCTGTGTGTTCACATCGTGCTGCTCTGCATCATCCGGACAACATGTCCTGGAAAAGTCTTTCTCCTCCTCCCGACTGAGAGTATTTATTAATCACCACACCCTCCGATTCATATTCCGCTTCATCCAGCCCGTTTGCACTTCGTGCTGCTGCACCCACAGGAACCAAAATAGCAGGTGGAGACGCCCAGACCGTCCTCACAGTGGTCTTCGTGCTTGTGTCATTAAAATAGGGTCCTCAAGGTCACATTCTGTACATAACAAGGAGGTAAAATGAGGTTTATGCAATGTAGAAAACATTAAAAAGGAAAACAAGACAATGATGAAATGGGATAAATAAATGATAAGAACACAACATAAAAATAAATTCAGGTTCAAGGTAACTACAAAAAGGCAAACTTTTAAAAGAAATGTAAAACATAAAGCTGGTCACTCCACAGCGACAGACAGAAAACAGCAACATCATCCAGCTGATTTAGAGGCCAACCACAGAATGATCTGGCTTTAAAATAATCCACAAAATAAATGTGGATTTATAAAGTGATTCTGTAACAAACATCCTGATGTTCATAATATTTCACGTTGGTTTATCCAAACATGAAACTGTTTGTGCTCACAGATCAACAGCACATTGTCGGGTCCAACCGCACCACGCTGGTTTATATAAGACACACTGAGGAGGAGGGAGAGCTGCAGACAGAAACATGTTAGGATGCAAGCACTTAGTCCATAAACACACACCTGTGAAGTTCTTGAAACCCTGCGTATATGTAATGTACTGTATAACCTAAAAGATCTTTTCTCTGGTGTCTTTCTGAATCCTCTTTGTAATGAACCAAAGTCAACTTCGAACTGGTAGAAAACAAGCTTCATTTCATTTTGTTGAAGCATGCAAAGACTGAAGATGTAAGAGTTAAAAACTGTCTCATCGCGGTCGGATGAACTCGTGTGTGTGTGTGTGTGTGTGTGTGTGTGTAACCACGAGGAAGACAGTAACACTTCATCTTCTCTTTTAGAAAATGTGTTGCATTTCCTCCGTCAGATTTTTATACTTATTTTCATCCCTCACAGGAACAGATCATTGAACAGAGAGGGTGTGTCGTTAGTGACAGCGCTAGCAACACAAACAGCATCAAATCACCACTCACACTGGTTGTGTTGGACAAACATGAACTGCAACATAGCAACAAAGTCTCTTTAGGAGGAACCAGCTCAGATTAACAACTCCTGTGAGTTTGTGACTAACAAGACTAACCTCAACCTGCTCCTCACGTCTGTCAGCTACGTTACAGCCTGCAGGTTTGGCCCTTTGGCTTTGACTGTCGATCACCGGCTGCTGCATCGTGGAGGGACTGCGAATGTCAGGTCACATGCAAGCTGTGTGATTTAGGCGTCACGACTGATCTGTCAAATTAAAATTAAATTATACAGTGTGTGGTGTTGAAGCAACACTGTCTCCTAGAAATTTATATCCAACTAATTTGGATATAAATTAAGTTTTGTAGGAAACACAATTCTGACTGGATTCCATTTTTTTATTAACATCATGAGGAAATGTTATTATTATTATGTTGATACTGAACATATCAGGAAAGTGTTCACTCAACTTATTTAATTTGTTTTCCACCAAAATATCCAAACTTGCAATTTAATATCTGCTCGTAGCAACTAGGCTACAGCGTTATTCAACTTTTTTTATGGTTATGTTTCGGCTCTGGCAGCACTTAAAGGTTAAGGTTCAGGAAAGATCATGTTGTTGGTTTAATACAAGTCTGCAGTGATTTCAACATGTTTATTAACATTTAACCAAAACCAATCTTTCCCTGAGATCCCTAACCACAGACGGGATTCAAGATGTGAACCCCGGTCTCTGGAGTCAAAGTCCTGAACTGTATGCGCCCACCAGCCACCACAACCTCCGCACGTACGGAAATGTAGCAACCTGCTGCCTCTGACCCTAATCCAGCGAGTGATTATGTTCGACAGCAAAACGTAATTGGGAAAACAATTTAGTACTATACAGTATAATAAAAAGTAATTTCTAGGAGACAGGGATGGCTGAAGGGTTCTAGTCCTTTACTCTTTGATCCAGTCGCTGTCCGTCATTAAATTATTTTATACATACATATATTTAGATATTTACACTCGTTGTGGGAGGAACAACGTTTATTCATGATGGACATCAGAAATATTGATATCCTCAGGAAGTGTAAGTCACACTGAATGATATCAATATGTTTCGTGCCTGTGTGTTCAGATTTGACTCTGAGAAGGAGTATACTTTTTGATGCAAATTGCAGCAATCGGGCATTAAGTGTTTTAAAGTACCTTACTTGCCTCCATGCGCTGTGTCGCAGCTGCTGCTGCAGCTCCAGCTGCTGGCCAAACTACAATAACTAACTTCCTGTTGTTTTTGGAACACCTGCATGCACCTGTCCCTTCACCGCACACAGGATCTTCGCCTCTAGTCGTTTGTCGGGTGTCAAGTCATGTAGATTTCAATAAAGTTAATATCTAATCCCAGTTTAATAAGACAACATTCAGTTCATCTTTTTCATGTTGGACACACCATGAGATTGTTCATCACTGACAAAATGTTTCATCTGCATACCAGATATCACTGCAACAGGCAGATTGCAATGACCTTTACTGAGCACTTTCACACAGGACCTTTTAGTTTTGATGACCTTTCCTGTACACACTTTACAGTTCTAGCTCCACTACTGGTAAGGCACTAAACAGTACTTCTGGTATTGTGGGGTGTAATGAACATGACCACCAGTATGAGGCATTAACTGTGTTTTTGTCTATAATATTGTTTATTTTAAGGACAAGTCTTGGACATTGAAAATGTTTGAAAAGAGCTGCTTTTAAAGCCTGAATGTTACGGCTGCCAGTGAATCAATGAGCTTTTCATCATCAACCTCTTCAACACACCATCAGATGTTATGAAACTATATTATGGTCATTCAGCGCACTGACCATTATTTCTCCTTTAGCTACATCAACCGGTAACCTCTGCTTCACTTGTTCATCAGGACTGTTCTCAAACATGTGTGATCAATCTGCAGCAGAAGGCATTAAAGAAGTGGAAAATTACTAATTGCGTTGGTATTTGTGAGAGTCGTGTTGAGGAGAGAGAGAGAGAGAGAGGACGGGCCGCCGAACAAAGAAAACACTCTCAACCTCACTTTTTAAATCAGTCAAAATCAAAACTGTCACTGAGATGAAAAGAAACCAACTCACTGCTTTAGATTACAGCGCACACACACACACACACACACTGGACAGCTTACCACAGAGGAATCACCTCACCGCACATGTCCTGGCTTCCTCTCAAACATGTTTTCTCACACACACACGACTACAGTGATCACCTCGTACTTCGACAAAACAGACCAGTGATCTCCCCGCGGTGACATCATCGAGGGATTAAGCCTCAGTAATGACTCTGAGAGGTTTGGACCAGAGTACCACCACCAGGAAACATCCACACCGCCCACAGCTGGAGAGACAGAGAGAGAAAGACATGATGGATGGATGGATGGATGAATGTGGAGAGATTAAGAGTTGAGAGACAGAGGAAGTGATGGAGAGACGCCTGAAGAGTCCTGCAGAGGGAATAAGACTGGAACTGATGAGAGGATGTGATGAAAACAACTTTATGAACCCACAGAGAGGAGAAATCATCCTGACTGGAGTCCATGTAAAACAGAGAGAGAAGGAAAAGAGGAATGAAAGAGAAAGAAAGACAACACACAAGACACACAACTTGAATAAGGGTATTTCCCAAAATGTCATACTATTCCGTTAATACTCCATCCTTTCGTTTATTCGAGTCCAGGTGGTGGCAGTAGGCTAAGCAAGGTGGTCCTTCTTCCTCCAGCTCTTCCTGGAGGTTCCCAAGGTGTTCCCAGGCCAGATGGGATATGTCATTCCTTTAGCGTGTTCTGGGTCTGCCAAAGGGGTCTCCTCCCAGTTGGACGTGCCCGGAAAACCTCCACAGGAAGAAGTCCTGGAGTCATCCTGATCAGATGCCCGAACCACCTCCACTGCCTCCAGCAGCTCTACACTCCAAACTCCTTCTGGATGTCTGAGCTCCTCGCCCTGGATCTAAGGCTCAGTCCAGACATCCTGCAAAGAAAACTCATGCTGGCTTCCTGCATCGCATGGAAGTATTAAGGTGAACTGGATACCAAGTTTAAAGATGGCGCCCCATGTATTCCTATGAAAGTTGCTCACTGGGCGCATATGCTGAAAAAGTCAGTGTGCATCACGGGATGAACGCAGAAGTTGCGACACCGAGTGTGGCCACTACACCAAAATCACTCCCAACCCAAAGAAAGCAATCCACCATTTTCCAGCAGAGTGCCATGGCCTCAGACTTAGAGGGTGCTGACTCTCATCCCCATCGCTTCGCTCTAATACTAGCAAGTGAACAGTACATTTAGACTGACAGAACTTTGGTGACTTTGACATCAAAGACCACTGTTTGTTTTCTGTTTCCTACCGACAGTAAACGTAGATCAGAAAACTAAGAATTATCCTAAGAATAATTTTTGTGGCGCACCCTGGTGGCTAAGGGGTTAAGGCACCGACCATGAACCGCAACGCCTCTTGTTTGCTTTCAGCCTTTGTTGCATGCAATTCCCTGTTTCTCTTTCCCCTCATTTCTCTCCTGGAGCTATGAAATAAAGGCATAAAAATGACCATAAAAGAAGAAAAACGATTTTTCAGATCATAACAGTTTTGGAAGGCGATCAAATGTGTCATTTTGGAAAGCTATGTAAAACTACATATTTTGCCGTTTTGTTTGGATGACTTATTGCAGCAGACACATTGTGAGAATTTCAGACTCTGGACTTTCTTTGGTCTCCAAAGATCTTAATCAGTCATCAGTGGATCATGTCTCACAGTGTGGTCTAACTGTTTTTAAACCGATGACCAAAGAATTCCCCGTATTTCTCTCACAGTTGTTACACAGTGTTTATTAGTCTTAAGTTGGAGAAGGACAGAATAGAAGACAATAGAACAAACGAGCAGAATAAAAGAGAAAAGATGAAATTCAGAGACAAAACAGTCGAAAAGGTCAGAATGAAAGCAGAAGAGCAGTGAATGAACAGAACGCTTGGAGGTGGAGAGGAAAAGATGCAGATGTGGGATGCTTGTTGCTACGGAAACGTGTAAACACTGTCAAAAACATGGCAACTGCCAGAGGGATGACATCACCACCGGCCCACAGCTGTGACACAGAGAGAGAGAGAGAGAGAGAGAGAGAGACAGAGAGAGAGAGAGGGGGAAAGACATGTTTACCAGACCAACAGATAAACAACAACAGAGTGTCACAACATCAACAGCTGAAGTGAGGACAGATTGTCAGCAGGGAGAGAAGATTCGTCTCTGAGGAACAAAGAGAACAAAAGAAAGAAACGAGTCTGAGTCTGAAGAGAACATCTGGCTGAGAGAAACAATGTTCAAGCAGTCTGATGAACCACATTTACATCCGACAGATATTTATTGTTTCCAGGTCTCACCATCAATGAAGTACGTCAAAACTGCTCTTTAACATTTTGCTTCTCAAAATAAGAAGCGTCATTTTATTGCTGATTTCATGATTAATTAAATTGCCCCTCACACGTTCCCAGAGCCCAAGTCGACGTCTTAAAATGACTTGTTTTGTCCAACCAGAAGTCTTAAAACTAAAAAAGATGTTCAGTTTACATGTTGCTTAATATATGGTGTAAGCAATCAGTCCGTTATCAAAATTATGATCGATTAATTCTTTTGTCGTCCCATCAAATAATTGTCTAATAGTTTTGGCATTAACATTTTTTACTAACTGTTAAATTCTTAATTTACCCATAAATATCTCTTTATCTTTAAATGTAGAAAACTTGTTCCACACTGCATCAAAGTATCACATATTAGAAGTTACATGTTTACACTGAATTCATTATATTCAAACTGAGGACACCAGGTTTTTAATGCTTGTAGCAATTCACTGCATGCATCGTTTTATCATCTCCACTAGAATAAAAAATAATATTCCTATTGAACAAAACTTGACCAAACACCATGGGTTTGTTGCGGTGGTGCCACTGGTTGGTCTGGTAGACTTTAGAGGTTCATAGTTTCCACTTTAGCCTTCAGAATTTGGAAGGAAGTCTGCAGTGGTGTTCTTACTTCCTTAATTACAGACGTGGCAGGTTAAGAATATAAAAACGTGATATTTGTAACACAGCTGGCCTCTGAAATCATTAGAAATCACAGCAGGTTTACTTTCTACTTCTACTTCATTACATCTCAGACGGAAATATTGTACTTTTACTTTACAAATTAAGATTCTTTCACACAAAACATACGGAAATGTACAAGGACAGCTGAAATGATTAGTCGATTGACAGAAAATTGATTGGAAACTATTTTGACAATTGATAAACATTTCATGGTTCCAGCTTTGCTTTAAAATATTTTGCTTTTAATGATTTGAATGTTTTGTTAATAACGTTGAGGTTTGGACTGTCGGTCGGACACAACAACATTGTGAAGGCGTCACTTTGGGCTCTGGGTCGTCGTGACGGCATTAATCACTGTTTTCAGAGTTTTTACAAACCAATCAATCAATCGATTAATGGAGAAAATAATCAGCAGATGAATCCAGAATGAAAATAATCGACTACGAAACAGTTCAACATGAGCTCCAGCTCAACCAGCTGCAGCAGCAACATCCTGCTTTACATTACTGCACGAGGAATAATAATCTAATGACAGAATATATAACAGCCACAGGGACATTTTTCTGCTTTGAGTACTTTAAGTACATTTTCCTGATTATACTTCTGAATACTTCCTCCATCACTGATCAAAGCTGCTCACTTGCTTGATTCTCTCCTGAATTAGAAGGCGGTGAGGTGCAGTGTGGGTTACTTCACGTTGTTTTTGTGCCTCATAAACAGTCTCCAGTTAATGACGTCTGTCTCATTCATATGGATGTGGATAAAAAGGACACCCGTCCAAGATGACCAGTTCAGTGGCAAGAAGTGGAGACTCTGTCAGTGGGAACGATGAATCAACCCTCAGCACAAGCAGCAGTGTTGCCCGGCAGTGGTTATCTGAGCAAAGTGCCGTTAATTTAGAACTAAATTGCAGTTTTATTTTGTCCAGTTTTCTGTGGATGAATCATCTGAACCAAATTCCTGAGAATAAATCAGTGGTCAGTGTAGTTCAAGCAGGTCATTCATTCAGCAGTTGTTATTAAACTTCAGCCTGAATCACACTCTGATGCGTTCTGCAGTGGAGTCAACTGAAAACTGAAGGAGAAGCGTTTCCTTATTTTTACGCTGGACGATGTCAGTGTTTCCCAGATTGTTCTGTATCTTTAGGAAAAGTTCATCGCTGTGGACGGGAATATCTCAACTTCTACCGGATGGACGGACATGACTGAAATTCATCGTCCCAGATGATTAATTCTAATGACTTTGGTGATCCTCTGATTAGCATAGTGATGTTAGCGTTTAGCTCAAAGAACAGCCTTACAGAGCTGCGAGCGTAACCGTATGCTGTATATTTGTTTTTAGCTCTGACGGAGGTTTGTGCCGTGATATCAGTTCATGGATTATAGTTTGACTGTAGAATATGTTGTTGATGTTTGAGCAGTGAGTGCGATAGTAAGTGTGGCCATGCTTACCGATTTACAACTTGAATGACCCACTGATCATCAGCGGTGGAAAGTAACTGAGTCCATTTACTCAAGTACTGTACTTGCACTTTACTTGAATATTTCCATTATATGCTACTTTATGCGTCTCCTCCAGTGCATTTCAGAGAGAAATATTGTACTTTATACTCCACTACATTCATTTGATAACTTTTAGCTACTAGTTACTTTGCAGATTCAGATTAATAATACAAAATATAATCAACAAAAAAAATTATCGGTTAAGACTTTATTGATCACCAGGGGGAAGTGCACAAGCCACCCAGCAGTATATAAAGTAACTAAACTTAGCCCCACATTTGCCAGCTGCAACTTTAAAGTGCTGAACACATTTTTGCATCAATAATTATAATCCAGTGATATAATATATATAATTCTGAAATGAGCCATTCTGCATAATGAGTAGTTTTTACTTTTGGTACTTTAAGTATATTTTGATGCTGATACTTTTGTACATGTAACTTGTATTTCTACAAGTAAAAGATCTGAGTACTTCTTCCACCACTGATGTACACACTATGTTGGGTGTTACATCCAAATCCTACTTTTACACCAAAAATTCTTTTAAACCAAGAACCAAACAGAGAAAAAGTCCTTGAGGAGAATCTTCTTTAGAGACGTTGGTCTGCAGGTTTATGATGGAAAATAAACCTGAGAGTCACCCGGTGGCCCAGTTAGGCCTCCTCGTGTTCAGAAAGAACCAAACATCATCATCCCTGAACGCCCCACAGAGACGCCACAGAGCCTCGACTTATTTTAAAGCGTATCATGAATTTATTGGAGTCTCAGTTTTAATGATGTCACCCTCATTCATATGGAAATGGTTGAAAGCCTTTTGACACACGGACACTGATCCAGGACGTCCTCTGGAGCTCCAACGCCAGGCAGCCAACATAGTAACCAACATGGCAACCAGCTGTGGTCCATTTACTTTACAACACGGTATCCATTCATTAGAAAGTTAAAAAAAAAAAATGTCAGCCCAGTACTCCCAGCTGAATAATTGTTGAGTAAGCCTCAGATTTTAATTCATGGGAAGTTTCAGGGTTTCCAATAGATAAATTGAATAATAAGAACTTTGTGCAGCATGAAATGATCCTGACTTAAATTATGGGAATGAGTGAACTGAAGAACAAACACTGAACACAGTGATTATTGTCATTACAGATTCTGTGGTGACAGAGATACAAGAATAATTTCTAATTGTGAGTATTTTCCCCCCAGCTGTGACACAGGTTTCATGTTTTCTAATTAGACTGTAGAAAAACATGTTTTTAAGCCTGGAGATTGTCTTTGACTGGAGCCATGAGGGTGAAGCCTGGGATGAGCTTAAGTGGGCCGGACAAGCAGCAACTAACACAGCTCACTGTGACAAAGCAATCAGTTAAAACAACAAGCCCCAAAACAGGCCGGTTTGTGAGTCTTAAAGGAAAAGTTTGACATTTTGGGTAATACACTTATTTCCTTTCTTGCCAAAAGTTAGATGTTCAGATTGATACCAGTCTCGTGTCCGTATGGTAAATATGTAGCTACAGCCAGCAGCTGCTTAGCTTAGCTTAGCATAAAGACAGGAAACAGCTAGTCTGGCTCTGTCCAAAGGTAACAAAATTCACCTACCAGCAGCTCTAAAGTTCATTAAAGGAGCAGTGTGAAGGATGTGTGGCATCTAGTGGTGAAATTGCAGTTTGCAACCATTTGAATACCGCTCGCCTCACCCTCCCCTTCCAATCGTGTAGGAGAAACTACGGTGGTTGAGAAACGACCCTATCCATACCTGCCAACATTTAGGTTTCAAAATATTGGGGGTTTTTTGCGGCTGTGTTAGTTCAAACTGTTCAGTCAGTTCAGTCCAACTCTGCTTAAAATTGTAGGTGTATTTAGATTTTTAGCTAGAACGCCATCCTGCCTAATGTTAGCTGGCACGTCTGTCTGCGCAGAGAGCAGCTGCACACACACTCCTTGGATCGGGTTGTGGGTTGCCAGGTTGCGGTGACAGATGGGTTGAAATTGTATGTAGTGTGTGGATTGTGTGTCTAGACGGTGTTTCATAGACGATATGGAAACTTGGGTGACATCAGCTAAACATCCATAACTTGGATCTGTGTATGACGATTATTCATAATAAAGGCTGAGGGCCAAGCAAATTAAGGGAGTTTCCCGGAATAAACAACAAAACAGGAGGGCGCTGAGAGATGGCCTTGAAATACGGGAGAAACCCGGGAAAGACGTGACCGTTGGCAGGTACAGCCCTATCTATAGCCAGTGCTTGGTTTGTCTGTTCTGGTCTGTAGAAACATGGTGGTGCAACATGGCGGCCTCCGTGGAAGGGGACCCGCTCCCTCTGTAGATATAAAGGGCTTATTCTAAGGTAATGAAAACACAACGATTTTTATTTTCAGGTGATTATACACTAATGAAAACATACTTATGAATATTATATTCCATTTCTGTCAATACGTCGTCCTAAATGTTACACACTGGTCCTATACTTTGTTTGTTTAATCTGTACACAAACTACAACAAAAGTGTAAAAATGACAAGTTGTGGTTTTATTGAGGGTTATGTGCCAGACTATTTCTTTGTCAGGCACAGTGACTTACCTCAGGAAGTGAATAATCATATTTCCCAAATGCTCTATCCTCTTAAAGGCCAACTGAAATCACATTTAGTTATCCCTTTTTGTAGTCACAAATAATGTCAACGTTATTATTAAAAGGAAGAATAAAAGGTCAGAAATGCGCCTTTTTGTCTCAGCCGAATGGAGGGGCGTGTCCCTGTCTGTGTTTGATTGACAGCAGCTGGCAGAGTGCCGGTGTTACACCTTACAAAACAAACTGCTGTACATTTCATGGGCAGACGGCGTGTTGTTAGTGGTATTAGTGGAGTAAGAACCACACCAGCATCTTAATGGACCCAAGTGACATTTGCAGGTATGTTTACATGCTGTTTAATGCGCTGCAGCTGAGCAGCTAATTAGCTAACTAGCCTGCAAACTGACGTTAGCAGTGCACTTTTCACCGGTGACTGTTTGTTTGGTGGCTCATTCAACGAGCTGAGGTGCAGGACAAGATGTGTGTTCGTGTTTGTACGTTAGATAAACAGGAGGCTTTAGCATGAAGCTAATGTGGTTGTTGAGTCTTTGGCTCTTGTGTTTTGTAGCTGCTGATTGGCTCAGTGTGACCGTCTGCTCTGCCTATGATACTGAACACTGACATCACTGCTTTATGCAAAGATTTGATTGGTTATATCGAAATAAGGTCTCCATCTATTTGGATGAATACAATTTCTGACTTTGGCAACTCCTAGTGGGGGTAGTATCATTAAAAGACACATTGGTTGCATTACATGCCATAACTTATGCCATCAGAATCATTTTAAAGATGCTATATGACATAAAAATTCTTTACATAGGGGCTTTAATGAAAAAGCTGGAGTCAGCCACTAGTGGCTTATAGTGTTATTTATCTTAGGTTTTTGTTTGAAAAGAATCCACGAATCAGTGTTTATTTTGAATATTGAAAAGCATATTCAAGAATAAGATTTTAAAAATATGTCTTATAAAAACATTTGGGTGAAATTACAATTACAAAAAAGCCATTTGTAAACATCATTAATTGTCTTTTTGACTTACTTTGAACGCTCCTTTTTGCTCTTTTTTTCTTTTCACGTCAATACAGAGCGTCATCTTGCAGCAGGAAAAATCCACGTCAATCATTTCAAACTTTTATTTTTAGAAAATTGGATTTAAAATTGGCTTCATGGTCCCAGCAATCACTGAATATATACAGTAATGTCAACATTCAATCACATAAAGGAAACTTTGTGATTGCAGCACAAGAAACACAACAAGAAGAGTTTCAGTGACATCACTGTTTTCCTTCAGGATTGTTTCTGTTCTGCTTCACTGACTTTAGATTTTGGAAACTCCAGAAAGTAAAACTACAACACAACGAGTATCTCTTTGCCCACACATGTCGATGCCCCGCAGATAGCACAGTGTTTCCACTCTTACTGATCAGGCTCTTCATGCACCCTGATGATGTTTACGTCTTTATTTATTATTTTTTTATTACTGGGAGTGTGTTTGTATCCCTCAGCTGGCCAAACTTAAAGTCAGCGTACGACTTAAATCAACAAGCAGTTTGAAGAAAATTTAATGGAGTTCATTATCAGCTGTCAGTGTGGGAGGAAACAGGAGAAAACACACCCTCTACTGGTCATTGTGCAGCAACTGTGATGATGGATCAGATGTGACACTGTGAGAAGAAAGAAGAAGACGAACTCTCAGAAAACCCTGAGAGCAGATTAAATGACGTTACTTTTTGCTGTGCATCTGCAGTGCACCACCACATCTCGGTCTACATCACAAATACGTGGCAAATTCTGCAAGCATGGAAATATGTGTGAAACTGACCAGAGTGGCCAAAAGGTTGGACAGATTTACAAATTTTAGCAGCATTAAGCAGCTGGACTTGACAGAATTCATGCAGACTTTTACTGACTCTTTAAATGCATACACAAAACATGCATTATCCTATTGCTTGGCATTATGCACAGGCTGACCGAGGCTCTGCAGCGTCATTGAAGTTCTGGGGAATAGATCCATATTGGATTCACTCTCTGAACACAGTGGAGCCTGAATTTGTCATGTTTCCTCTAATTTATTACACCTGATGGATGCAGTACTTTTAATAAATCTCGAAAATGTGTGTTTTTTGTCTGGCCCAAACAGAAGGAGAGTGACCAGCAGATAACTGCGCAGGTGGAGGGCAGCCTGACCACCTTCACTCAGACGGGCCTGGCAGCCGGTCAGGAGTACACCGTCAGCATCACCGGGGAGATCGACGGCAGGAGGGGAGGCGAGAGCTCTGCTGAATTCATGACCCGTGAGCTGTCTATATTTATTTGTCTTTTATTATACAACAAACACATATGATCCTGTATTTTTCTTCTCGGGTAATTTGAACAACAGTAAACAGTAGAAAATAGTTTTTTAACATCTGGATGAAGGTTGTAAATTACCCAAATAACAACGGTTAGAATATACTGTATATAGAGATGTAGACTATAGAATTACTTGTGGTCAGTCAGTCATTAAAGTCTTGAATTATCTTTGAAAATGTTACTTCATTGGCTGGTTTACAGTAATAATGTATTTCAGAGTTTCACTGCTACAGTACTGAAGTGGTATTGTGGGTGTAACTTAAATTTTAAAACTGAAAACATTAAATTCTCAATGAAGGATATTGTAAGCAGTACAAAATATATACTACACCCTGAAGCATATTGGTATGAATATCTGCACTGAAAAAGCCCCATTCATCAAATATGGCATATACTGAAATCTTAAATATATTGCAGTTGACAGTAATGCTTACAAATGTAAAATGTCCCTATAAAAGTGCAGCTTCAAGTGTACTAGTTAGAAAATGGAGCTTCTGACCAACATATTGGCTGTTGTGAACAGCTCAAATCGCCAAACTGGCAGAGAGAGTTTAAACATTTCCCTCTCGCTGCCCTTCCTCTGAAAGATGTAATCTGTGGCAGCTGCAGGGAGGCTGCCCAGCGGCCGACTGCAAACAGGAAGACTGAGGTTGCAGAAGTGTAACTGTGAGTTTAGGAAAGTAAAGAAGAAATGTGCTGAGCCAAGGTAAATTTAAGGTTGAAAAAGTGGATGCTTGTGTACCCACTTTCTCCCATGAACTCACTCCCACAGCCACATGTTACCTGGTAGAATAGAGACTGTAAAAACTGTAAATTGTATATATTTCTTCTTCTTCATCTTCATCTTCAGTCATCTCTGGTCCCACTAACCTCCAAGTTGTCAAGACGACCTCGACGTCTGCGGTGGTCCAATGGGAGCAGTCGCAGGGTGAGATTGACAGGTACCGTTTGACCATCACACCCAATGACGGAGCAGGGAGAAGTCAAGAAATGACCATTCCAGCCGGCCAAGACTCCGCCCACATCCGGCATCTGGAGGCGGGGCGTTTGTATGACATTATACTCGTGGCCGAGAAGGCCACAAGTCAGAGTGAACCAGCAACCACCAAAGTTACCCCCGGTGAGTAGTAGGACAAGTATGTCTGAACTTTTGAGGTCAATGAAATTCCCCTATTAGTCAAAGGATAAGATAATAATAATAATAATAATAATAATAATAATAATAATAATAATAACTTTATTTATATGGTACCTTTTAAAAACAAGTTTGCAAAGTGCTTTGACAGACAAGGCATAGCAGAAACAGGATACCCAGAGGGCAATATCATAGCAGAAAGCCAAACAGAAATGCCAAACAAAGCAAGACAAAAAATTAAGACAAGAAGACAACAATGAAAAACATGACAAAGGAAATAAAAACAAATGGAAACAAAGCAATAGAGACAAATAAAAAGCTGACATCACATAAAAGCAAGTCTATAAAGATGAGTTTTAAGAAGTGATTTAAAAGAAGTCACTGATTCTGCGAGCCTTATCTCCTCAGGCAGGTCGCTCCACAGTCGAGGGGCCCTGATGGCAAAAGCACAGTCACCTTTAGATTCAAGCTTCGACTTTGGAACGGCCAGAAGGGCCCCACCTGAAGATGGCTGCGAGCTGGCTCATATGGGGTCAACATTTCCGTTATGTAGCTTGGGGCTAGACCCACGCATGCTTTAAAAGTGATCAGTAAAATCTTAAAATCTATTCTAAAATGAACAGGAAGCCAATAGAAAGAAGCCAGAATTGGGGTGATGTCGTCTGTTAAAACCAGTGAGAAGCCAAGCTGCTGCATTCTGAACTAGTTGGAGGCGAGAGAGTGACTTTTAGATAGTACTGATCTTTAAAACCTTTTCTCTCACAAAAGTGATACGTAAAATACTTCCATTAAAGCAGAATGTAAATCCCACACACAGAAGAACTAGCTGCACCTGAAGACATACTGTAAATACTACTTTTAAGTCACATACTCACACACTCTCAGATCATTTTCACTCTCTGGGAATTTGTGTCTTCTGTGGCAGTAAAATACGTTACACAGGCCATCAGAAATTGGGCTTCCTTAAAAACTTTAAGGGCTGGCTAATAATATACAGACTTGAAGTAATTCGCTAGCGAAGCAACAGTAAGGCTACAAACATGCATAATGCAACACTTTTGTAGGTGCCGGTATTCTGATAATGTTGGATGGTAATGTTGTGAATATGTAAATATCTAGTCCTCAAATATAATATGACCCCCACTTTTTCAAATGTACTTTCCAGAAAGAAATATTGTTTTTATATTCGGGCCAATGCTGTAATTTGTGATGAGATTTGAAAATATTAATATTATTAAAAACACATAAATGAGCCACACTGTTGCACCGGGTGACATGTTCCGTTATTACCATGAACAAATACACTGTAGTTTATTTTGACTCAGTCCCACATACACCGTCCTGCTTCACCAAATACTGACTAGAGCACCAAATGTGGATTAATCCACCGCTGCAAATAGTCCCCAACAAATGCACTATTTCCTCCTGTTTGTTTGTCAAAAACTACAGTGACCAGATGTTTAGGAAGTCTTTTTTTTATTTAAACTATATATTTGTGAGCGGCTGTTGTGAAAAATAGATAGGGATAGATAACAGGGACTTTTATCACAAAGAAATAATAGGAAAAACTTCTTCAGCATAAGTTGCATTGATAGATGCTTCGGCCTGGTTTGTGCTAAGTGTTTCTTGTCCAGACTGTATTCAGTTGAGAACAGACTTGCTCCAGCTAAGTGAAAGCAAGTGAAACTTTATGTGTCCAGACGCCTCATTATTCAATGGAACACATGATATAAAATGCATTAAACTGACTAAATGTTGAAATGAGAAATATTCTTTAAGCTGCTCTGTTTTCCTGATATTCTTGGTCATGATATTTCCCTCTCAACAGTGACACAGACACCAAGCATGTTGAATTCCTCTGTCCGAGCTTAACATTAATTATATTTAAATTTTTTCCTTGCAGGTTCTACATGGATACCAATGCCCTAAATTGTTTGTTTGCTCTTGCATAATAACTGACAAACTACTGAAAATCATGTTTCCTGAAGTATCATAATGAATATTAAAACTGCTTTTCTTCCTTTAGACATGATCTTTCCTTAACAACAGCAGCATATGATGACCTTAACATTGAATCCAAATGCTCACTCCCTCCACATCTTTAGGGAAGACATTACCAAGGGTTACCATGGCAGCTTTGACAATGCAGGTCACACTAGCACCTGGACAAGATGTTGGCGACAGAGACCAAGAGTTTAACCCATCGCCTAAGGTGCAAGTCTTTGACCAACAGGGGAGGAGGGAGGATGAGATCGAGGCTGACTCTGTAAAAGTTGGACGCATTGATGGACCTAACAAAGCCTCTGTGATTGCAAGAACTAAACCTCTGGTCAGCAGAAAGTTGGCAATAAATGGCACCAGGACCAAACTCGCTGAAAGGCCCACATTGTCCAGGAAGCCAAATGTCCCAGGCCCTTTCCGTTTCAATGCAACCAGAGCTGTGCCTGGAGGGAGAAAGGTTGGCCCAGGCCCTTTGAAAAAGCCTCTAGTAGGGGATAAGAAGAAGGCACCAATGGTACCCAAGAAACCTAAACCAAGTGTCCCCACTATCAGAGACAGGACAATAGTTTTGACTGAGAGAGACCCACGTGTAGAGGTATCAAGCACTGAGAGGAGGGATGACAAAAATCCAGCTATAATGTCTGGGACTGATTCAGATACAAACAGACAAAGTAGCTCGAAGGAACCAACTGTTGCTGATGGCTCCAAAGAGCAACCAGATGTTGGCATGGCAGGCCATGGAAACGACACTGCTTCAGTGTCTTCAGAGCCAACTGAGACTGTTCAAAGCCAAGAGAAGAAATGTATGAACAAAATTAAAGTGACACACATCAGATTACCCCATAAGGACAGAGGCAGCGGGTGTAGAGGGGGTGGAACAGTGCTGGTAGAAAAGACACCAGACTCACATCAAAGTTCCTCTGAAACAGATGATACTCCTGATTTAAAACCCTTGTCTGCAGAGACTGACCTCGACTATTCACCAGATCCTTTACATAAACTCCTGACGGACACTTTTGACAGTTTGAATATCACAACATTTTCTGTTCACCTGTCCAAACCATCAAACCTCTCTGTTGATTCAGAAAGAGTGAGGAAGCAGATTTTAGGTGGACTGAAGCCATTGTCGTCATTCCCGTCCTGGCCATCATCCTCATCAACCTCACAATCATCATCACAGTCATCATCTTCATCTTCGTCTTCATCTTCTTTAGCACCACCTTCAATAGTTTCATCTTCATCAACAGCAGCGCCATCATCATCACTAACATATTTAGTTTCATCATCACCCTCATCATTACCATCACCTTCATCATCATCACCATCACCACCATCATCACTACCATCATTATCACCATCATCACCCCCTTCAAGCTCAGATAAATCAGGTTCAGATGGAAGCAACGAACCAGATGTTGATAACAGCAAAAGTACGACTGAAGACAGAAAACTACTACCCTCAGGAAAAGGTGGCGTACCTTTTTTCCGCCGCACACCTGCAAAATCTGGATTTATACGGCCACGCCCAAACTTTGGATCATTTCAGAACAAAACCCATCTAAATTTGAGAGGTCCTCACCATTCCCCTCCTCGTTTGAACCTCATCCCTGGAAGAGAGACAGAGACCAGACATACATCCACAAGTGAATTATTGTCTTCACCATCTTCATCTGCTTCAGAGGAATCATCCTCAGTTGAGGTAAATGCATCAGTGAGGGATATGAGTGGAAACATAGATGGGGCAACTACAACTGCATCCTCTGGAGTTGAACAAAACCAGAAAAAGATGCCAACAGAAAGAGGACGAATCCCAATTCGTCATTTTCCTCTAAAGGGGGGATACCTTCGTCGCCCACCTCCAAACTTTGGGCCTCTTCAGAACCGTACCCGTCCAAATTTGAGGCTGCTGCCTCCCCCCTCTCAGCCTTTAAATCCTGCATCAGAAACAAAGAAAAAGCAGGTATCTTCCACTGAATTGCCAGCCACTTCATCTCCTCCTGTTTCCAAAGAATCCTATCCAGCTGAAGGTACAGGGCCAATACAAGAGGAGAATGAAGTTGGGACGAGGATGTCCTCAAACAGCATGTCCTCTGAGTTCAATCAGACCCTCAGAGGAAGTGGAGTGCCTTCCTCTCATCGCCCAACCACCAAAGTTGGTTACTTCCGTCGCCCGCAACTGTATGGTGGACGTTTCCAAAACAAAACCCGTACAAACCTGAGACCGTCTCAACATCCACATAGAGGTCCCATGCGCAACCCAACCAGAAAGCTAAATGGAGGCAGCAGCATTACTGTTGGAAGTCAAATTAGCCAATTAGAAAAGGATCGTATCCCTGAAATCCCAGATAACCAATCAGGAGAGCAGGATACCCCCATGCCTACCCAAGGAGTCCAAATTAGAAAATCAGGAGAACAAGACACTGCAGAGGTAATTCCAAGTGCCCAGTTGTATGGCCATGACACTACTGTTAGACCACAGACTAACGAATTAGACTGGGGGGACAGTGCTCCAACCCAAACCACCAAATCTGGGGAAGAAGAAACTAGAGCCCCAGATTCTAACTCTGACTCTGACATCCTTAAAGAAAGAGTCAATGCTGGTAAAAATACTGCCGCTACAAGTCACGGTAGACCAACTATCAAACAAACTTCCTCTAATTCAAGGCCCGGAGCCCCAAGACCAGTCACACTTCCAAAGAGACAACCACCAACAAGAAGTACCCAGATAAGACACTACATCAGTGGGAGCCAAAGGAGAGAGGATACAAAAACAAATAATACTGCAAAAAGGTTGTTTGGCCGTAAAACTGAACAGACAAGAAGTGCTGATTCCAAACCTGTGACAGGATCAGATCTTCCTTCTTCTGGAGTCACAAGGGAACCTCTGGGCTATGTGGGGGTGACAAACCAGACCTCAGATGGATTTACGCTCATATGGGACTCACCGGAAGGGAAGTACAAAAACTTTGTTGTGACAAGGAAAGAAGTTGGAAAAGATGAAGGGCCAAAGCAGAAGGAAAGCAAGAAAGGTCAGGAAAAACAAGAAGACCCTGATAAAGAGGGTCGTAATGAAGAGGAGGAGGCAAAACATCAACCAACCAAAGAAATTGAATCAGAAAATGGAAGCAGTGAAGTTGAAAATAGAGTACCTGACAGTGTCTTTACACAAATTCCAAGGATCCAAAGCAGCACAACAGCCAAACCTATAATAGGAAGTGACAAAACCTTCAAAAAAGTTCTTCCTGGTTCAGCTCGCTCCTTCCAGTTTGAGAATCTGCCTCCTCAGACCGAGTACACCGTGACCTTGCTTGGAAAGGGTCCTGGCCTTCTGTCCAGACTGCACAAGCTTGTCATCAGTACAGGTACAAGCCACAGTGACATTAAAACAACATTAATTACTACTGCACAATGCTAGAACATTACTGTGAATGTTGCGATGACCTCTAAAGAAAACTTGCTCTTTTCATCTTCCACCACCATTACCTTAGAATAAAAAATTTGCACCACATGTCTTATGCTGAACATTAAACAAAAAATAATTTGTTAACTAATTGTCACTCATCTTGAGTATGTCTGGAAATGTTTGCTCACCCACTAAATGCTTCCTCCATGTTCATTTCAAGAGCTCAAGTGCTGTGGTGCTCTTGAAAACTGTAAGCTTGCGATTTACAGTTTCACCCCATGTATTTCTCATTTAATCACTGATTTGGTAATGACGTAACCTATTTTGTTTGTTTTCAGTGGATCTTGATGTTCAAAATGTCCATTAAGCTATTGTGTTTTGTGTTAATGCTATATCTGTGCACTCATTCATCAGCTTTCATGATTATATGAAATACTCATATTCATGAATTAGCAGTCATATATTATAATAATCAACACTCTCAACCATGAAGACACACTCGGTTATTTGATGTCAAACCTCAGATTGATGCACTGACACAGTTTGTCACATTGTTAGCTAGCTAAGTTGTGCACTAGCTAATGTATCTAGTTTGTAGTGGCTTTTAGTTGAATGTTAACATTAGCATTAGTTGCCTTTAGCATGATGGCTAACTTTGTTAGCTTGCAAACAGTTTGTTCAGTTTAGCTAACCTGGAGATTAATCTTTGATTGATTCTCAAGTTCTATATTTACTGGGTCGAGTAGTGTGTACTGCATCAAAGAAATTAAGCCTCCAGTAAGTTCCTATCGAAATATTGAGCAGAGTTTATGCAAATATGCAACAATTCACCAATCCTATGTCTACAATGCCAGAAATAAAAACAAGAAGCAGACGCAATGTTCTTGTTTGTTTGAAAAATCTGTTTCCATCAGACTGTTACATCTTTGAAAACCCAAAAACCTTCAAATGGACGGTTCTGCAGTGCGTGATTTATATCCAATTATTGCCAAGACACAATGACAATGCAGGAGGTAGTGTGATGTCCATATTAGATATATCCGGAACCGTTCCAGAAGTAGGAAACCCTCATTCAAAATCCCACTGACATAATCCTGCCTTGGAACACAGCCTCTCTCAACAGTCTGTTGTGTGGCTCGCGTCATATGTTTAGATAAGGACGGTTGTTTTAATAAAAAAAGATAATATTGTTGCTTATTTAATATTTCTGTTTTTTAGCAGCCTTTAACATAAATCATTTCCCATAAGCTCTAGACCTTCGTGGGTCAAATGTCACAGCTCAACAAAAGAGGGGAGTCCTTGAGCGAGTTGCGGGATCGCGGATAGTTCAGACATGTTTGTAGTAACTGCAGGACAGAGACGACTGAAAGCTCTGGAAGTTTTTAAACAGCAGAGATTACAGCTAGAAAGTTGGACAAATTACTTTTGAAGAGAGAGTTGGTGAATTTGAAACCAAGTACCAGCACTGCTGCACTTGTAGTTTTTTCATGGGAGCTGTAGTTTTTTCTGTGCCCACAAAGTAATCGTTGTCTAACTTTGTGAAAATCACAAAGGTTTCAGTTCCTTTTTTTTTTAAAGATTTTTTGGGGGGCATTTTTGCCTTTATTTCGGATGGAGATAGCTGCAAAGAAAGACAGGAAAGGGTGGAGAGAGAGGGGATGACATGCAGCAAAGGGCCATGGGTTGAAATTGAACCCTGGCCGCTGTGGTAAGGACTCAGCCTTAATGGTACGTGCTCTACCAGGTGAGCTGCCGGGGCGCCCTACGAAGGTTTCAATTTCTAATAGCAACTGCTGTAGTGGAGCCGATATTTCTTTGAATATGGAAATTAAACTCCAGGAACATGCTTCATTTTTTCACAAAGACAGATTAAATAAATGCTAAATGACAGACTGAAATGAGTTACAGAAGCTAGTGGAACAGAGGCTAGACAGGAAGTGACGTCATGACTTCAGCTTTCTATAGTGTGGCGAAAAGTAAAGCTGTATTGTGTTTGTCTTTGACACAAGAGGCCTGGGTTTATGACCTGTTTTTAAATATTTAACCATGACGACAAATCTTTCTCTAAACTTAACCAAGTTGTTTTAGTTGCCTAAACTTAACCAAACCTTAACCATACTGAATTAGCAAACACATAAACACAGCTACAAGCCACATTGATACAGATAACACTTTATTGTCCGTTGACACGGAAATTTGTCTTGCATCACATGCTACAACAGTCAGAATAACATTGGGGGTTGATCACCTCCTCGTGCTGCTCTGTTGGTTGAGCAGTGTTATGGACTGAGGAACAAAAGAGTGGTTGTACTTATTCTTCCTGCAGTCTGGCACCCTAACGCAGAAGGCAGAAGTCGGTACTCCTCATGTAGGACATGAGAAGGATCCAGGGCGATTTTGTCAGCCAGTTTTAGTGCAGCCGTTAAGGAAGGAGTTTTCCACAGAGTGACCCACCACCTTGGAGCAGATCCCCAAGAGCCGTAGAATCTTGGCTTTCAGTTGGACTGAGAGGCCACTGAACCAGACTGAGCCTCCGTATTGCAGGATGCTTTGTATGGTGGAGCAGAAGAATAGAGTGAGGATTTCCTTACTGGCTCCAAATGACCTGAGTCTCCTTAAAAAATAAATCCTCTGTTGTACCTTATTGCAGATGAAGTCCACATGGTAGGTCCAGGACAGTGCACTGTCTACGTATCACTCCAGGTATTTGAATGATGTTTGTTTTATGGGTTGGTTGTGATTTGTAACCGGAGCAATATGGGTGTCTCGTGTGGCTCCGAAGATGATCTCTTCTGTTTTGAGGGTATTGAGTATGACAGCGTTATGATCACACCACTAAACCACTTTGTTGACACTGTCCAAGTAAAGGCCTGGCTTCTCCCCCTCCTTCATCAGTGCTACCAGTGCAGTATCATCAGAGAATTTGATGATGTGGTAGTTAGGCACACTGGTAACACAGTTGTGGGTATAAAGGGTGAATAGCAGTGGGGAGCTGACAGCTTGCTGTGACCGGGGGGAGTATGTGTTATTGATCCTAACCAGCTGGTGCCTGTTGATGCGGAACAGTATCAATGGATGAAATATAGGTTAATCTCCAACTGATGCATTTTGGAGAGCAGTATGTCCAGCTTTATTGTATTGAATGCAGAGGAGAAGTCTATGAACAGCACGCTGGCATATGGTTTTATTTTCAGTGCATGCAGATGTTTTGAAACAAGGTGCATGAGGGTAGCGACAGCATCTTCAGTGCTGCACTCTCACTCTCAACTGTTATGGGTCAAGTTTATCCTGTATAGACTGAGAGAGAGACTTCATTAATACAGAGGTTAGTTCCACAGGTCGAAAGTCATTGCACTCCTTGGGGCATGGTTTCTTAGGAAGTGGGATGATGTGTGAAGTTGTCCAGGCCGTGGGGACAGTGTGTGTGTCTAGTGAATGCTGGAAAATGGGCTGCCACACCGGGGCTAGCTCTTTACTCTATGTGATCATTGATAAATGACTTCCAGGGCTGCAGAATGGCAGCAAACGGAGAACTATACAGTGCCTCTTTAGTGTGACAGTTTTTGAACTGAGTTGACATCAAATGAGAGTTTAAAAAAAACAAAAAACAGTAACAACTTTCATTCACTGCTGCTCTGGTCTTCTCTCATTCAGGGTAAGCTAACAGCCAGCTTCACTGACAGCCCTTCACCTCTCACCCAAACCAGGGTAAGACCACGGCTGGTCTCTGTACGTTTGGTCTGTCTTCACCTTTTAATCCTATGAGTTTACAAGAAAAAATAAGCGAAAGAACATTGGTTAAAAGTGGATATTTTATAATTTAACAGGTCTGTGTTTATCATAATAAAACAATATGTGTCAGTACTGTCAGTATAGATTGACAGTATGGTACATATTTAACTTTACAGGATCAGACTGTATTACAAACAAGAGTCTAGTACTCCTTTGTAATACAAATGTGTAAATAAATTAAGATATAATCAAAGGAATGGTTTCTGTAAAATTGTCCACTTTTCTTCCTTCATTCCTGCCACGCTTTTATTTTCAGGTTTGATCGACCAGATAACTATTAAATTTCATCATTCTTTCCTTCGCTGCTGTCCAGGATCCGTCATCTGCATTTATGTGTTATAATTAATTACTATGTGTCTGTATATGATCTGTATACTGTATATATGTTTGCACTGTACATATATACACATAAACTCATCGGAGCACTAATAACAAATGTGTGGATGAATAAATAATAATGTACATACTGTTTTCACTCTTTTAGTGGCCATTTTTGTCTTTTCTCTCTACTCAAATATCCTTTCATGAAACCTGCTATACTATCTGTCCAAAGTTCTTCTGTTTACCTTCTTTCCTACCTCTCTTACTGCTCTTTTATTTCACCTTCTTTTGTCTTCTTCTGATTCCTATTTCGCCACTTTCTTCTATATGATTCCCCTTTTCTTTTACTTCTTCCTCTAATTCGCTTCCCTGCTTTCCTTCCTTGCTTTCATCCACCTCTTTCATGGTATTCTTCGTACCGTTCAGGCCCGGAGCCTCCCACCGACATAGTCTTCAGTGAGGTGACAGATAACTCTCTGACGGTGTCGTGGACCAAACCCAAGACTCCCATCAGTGGTTTCAAGGTCACCTACACCCACACAAAGGATGGTGAGCACTGACAGCCATTTTTTATTAAAAGGCACTCAAGTGAATAATAACATCTAACAAGTGTGTTGATATACAAAATAATATGCCAGTCACATCAGCTGTGACTAATTAATGTTAATTCCATGAGCGACTGGATGGCAGGCCAAAATGAAACTTTTCTGTTGTTTGGTTAAAGTGCTCTCTGCAGCCGGTACTCAGCCAAAGATTGTTTATGAGGGAGGAAGCTCCACTCTGTAACACCACTGTACAATCAGTGTTTTTGTTGTTCCAATAACTCCAACAGAGTGAGACGTCTTCTCTTTAAATCGCGTTACCGTACATTTCAGGAGTCACAGTCTCCCAGTTAATCATTCACTCATATCAGATCAATAATTTAAACTTATAAAGTTATAGTTAATAGTTGATATTTTGAACAAGTAGCACATGAAAAAGCAGCTGTTATTTCAGTGTGTCAGATACTATATACTATACTTGGATCGGACCAAAGAAACGCGATGGGACATCCTTAGAAATGTGGCATCAAGTAAATTAAGGTTTTTTACAATACAGAATTTAATTTTTGTAGTTTCTGCATTTGTTTTATCGGCTCTACTAAACCTTTACCAGATATGTATCACAACACATTTTTTGGAAGTACAAAAAAAACTGTACAGTAGCACACTCACCAAGCTTTCTCTTGAAAAAGCCTTTGCTAGTTGCTCTTTGATAGGAGGCCAAAACGTCAACAGCTTCAATCTAGAGAGATCTTCAATCTCAATCCTTGTTGCCAGACTAACGCCAGACTCCTGACAAGAACTGGTCCAGTCAGTTGACCTAAGTGCTGCTGATCGGAGCAGCCAGCTCACACTGGTTCCTGTAGGGCCAGAACACAGCCTGGCCCATTTCGTTAATCAATGAATATCAGTGAATTTCTGTAGCAGTCTGAATTTGTGATTTAGATTTGACAGATTTCAGCTTGACAAGTAAATATTTAAATCTAAATGTGTATCTTCTTTGTGTGTCTCTGCAGGTGAGCCGGTGTCAGTGTCCGTCGACTCAGACGACTCCACCCTCGAACTGTCAAAGCTCTCACCTGGTTCTTCTTACGAGGTCAGCGTCATCTCCATCCTCCAACTGGACGAGAGCGATCCAATCAAAGACTTTGTCATGACGCGTAAGCACTGCAGGTTTCCCCTTTTCACTTTGTTTTATTGTATCGCAGCTGAGCTGATGTTGAACACAATGAGAACATAATAAATGTACAAATATTAGGCATCCTGTGTTTTTTAAACTAGAAATTACAAACTGTGGTGAGTTGATGCTTTGACTTTTAGAAGTGAAATATCTCTACTTTGAAAATGTCCCAGTATGATTTAATCAAGACCCAGTTTCTTTAAAACAAGAATTATGTTGCAGAAGAATTTTGAGTTTTATTTCTACACGTCTGCAGCTGGTGCTGATCTGGAAACAGTCTGTGCATTGTTGTGCCAGGGGAGTCACCCTGGATCTGTTCAGGGCTCTGTGTTTTTTCAAAACAGTTTTCTTTTTTTCAGATGATTCCCACCGCTGATGGTGTCACTGCTGACAAAGCAAGCACAGTGTCTCACTGTGTGAATTCTTTATGGATGTTTTTTGGCCTCTTTTGCACACTCCAACGTTGTTCTGTCTTCATTTAGTTGTTTTTCTTTATGTGTTCTGTGGTTTTGGTGCAAATGAAATAATAATAAATATAAATATCCCTATCTTTATTTCTGCCGCAGTCCCTGACCCGCCTACAGACCTCCAGGCCGTAAACATCACAGACACCAAGGCCTTGTTATTGTGGCGTCCAGCGTTGGCCGCCATTGATAAATACGCCATCGTGTATGGCTCTGGGACAGGTAAGCGGTGATGCTGTGGAGTTTTTTGTGTATCTGTTACTGCAGTGTTTTGTACGTCGTCAGCTCATTAAACACTGCAGCAGAATCTGAACTGAGTGTCTCTGTAATACAAACTCTCTGAAAATCCAACTTTTTAGTACTACTGTCACGCTTCAGTTCAGCTTTTCACAGATAAACATTTGAATGATTATAACACAAAAGTAAAACAACAAGTACACACATAGTACCTCACTAGGAGACATGTTTTTTGTTTTCTGCTTATGGTCCCGTTGCACTTTCTCTAAAGCCGGCCGGACACTGCATGGATTCGGCCCGATTTTAGCCCCAAATCGGTTGCCCCTGATTAATTTTAGAATCAGGTCAAATTTCTGCCAGATCGGTTGCTGTTTAACGTGCAGTTTGAGGTCACGACGGCTGAAAGATCAACGATCTGGCTCTCAGTGAAATTCCCCCTGGGAAAGTCTTATGGATATAATATTATCATAATTTATTTGTTGGTTATATTTTGTATTATTAATCTTAACATGAACAACAAGTGTCAGATCAGTTATTAGATAAAAGTAGTGGAGTAAGAAATGCAACTTTTCCCTCTGAACTGTAGTGGAATAGAAGTGTAAAGTAGCAGAAAATGGAAATACTCAAGTACAAGTACCTTAAAATTGTACTCAAGTACAATACTTGAGTAAATGTACTTAGTTACTTTCCACCACTGAGAACAACAAAGTTACTAAAGCAGAACCTCATATAGATTATCATGTTAAAGACACAGAGTCGCTGATTGTTCGGTGTCTGTGTTTGTTCAGGTTCAGAGTTGAGGGTCAGTGTGTCTGGAAACGCAGCCGAGCAGCAGCTGAGCGGTCTGGAAGGATCCACCACCTACACCGTCACCATAACCAGCCAGCTGGGCAGCCTGGAGAGCTCACCGGCCACCACCACCTTTACCACCGCCGGTGGTCAGAACACACACACACACACACAGCAGCCATTCCCTAAACTCTTACCATGAAGCAGTTGAACTTTAGAGGGTCATGGCTTCTACAGACGGTAAACTGTAGGTCTGTAGTTTATCAGTCATCTTCATCAGTTGTGAGAATATATAAAGCGTGAGCCCTGCTGTTTTGTCAGTGTAGTCGTCTTTAATTTTCCTCTGTATGCTGCGTGTTAGTGTGTTGTCTGGGTGTTAAGTGTGTTGGTTTGACCCTTGAATGTGTCGTGGAGAGTAGTTGAGCTGGTGAACTACGGGAACATAAAACCCTGAAAAAACACTGAAGTGACAAACTTTTAACAGCAACCAATCACTGAGCAGAAACTAGGACAATAAGACAAACTATATGTTGAAAATAACTGGAAATACTCTACTCTACCTCTGCAGGCTCTGAGAAAGAAGGGGACGGGCCACGCAATCTCCAGGTTAGAAATGTGACCCCTCGCACCGCCCTGTTGTCGTGGAAACCACCCTCAAATCCCGTGGGTAGCTACAGACTGACCTATCAGACCGAAGGTCAGGAAATGAAGGTGAGAAGAGTGTTTGATTCATTTTGCTACTTTAAGTTCGTCACTCAGCGTTTTGAAATCACAGAATCTCGACTGTCCTGTTGTCCTCGTGGTTATGACGTATACTCATAATCACTAGTGGTGGAAGAAGTATTCAGATCCTTTACTTGAGTAAAAGTACTAGTATTCATGTATCTGAGATAATTAATGGGAGAGGAAGAAGTGATAGTTTTTGCGGTTTTGTGAAACAGTGGATAATTTTACCTCTTTAGGTCTCGAACAGTTATTTAAATGAAATCATCTGAGAAGTTTAGCGGGGAAATTTGTCTTTGAAACGCGACAAGAGGCAACAACTAGATACTGCTTTTATATAAAGAGTCACAAGCCAGAAAGGTTGGAAACCCAGGTGGACTCGTGTTTTCGCCCGTGCTTTGTCACTGTCCCTTTTTCTCGTTGCCGATCCGGCCCCAGTATCAGCCATAACCACATAATATAACGTCGGAAATAAAATTCTCTAAAGAAAAATCTCCTCCTGCTTCCTTTTAACTGGGTAACGCACTACTCGCTGTGAAACTCTGCCTGGAAAAATGGAAACATAGGCTCTTCGGGTCTGCGTGCCGTAAATCGTTTCGTCTGATTTCACATGCATTTACAAATACATACATGCACACGACACACCACCTCATACACCGCACAACTACACTGCGTCAATGTCATAAAATAATAAAAAACTAAAATAAAAAATTAAGGCAAAAAC
Organism: Siniperca chuatsi; assembly: GCF_020085105.1. Lineage (NCBI taxonomy): Eukaryota > Metazoa > Chordata > Actinopteri > Centrarchiformes > Sinipercidae > Siniperca > Siniperca chuatsi. Next base: position 2,540,827 of record NC_058058.1, read on the forward strand.
AACAATCCACAAAACTACCAAATTACAAGTCCAACCAGCAAGTACATTTACCGAATATTTGAACCAGCAAATTTTGGTAAATTTACTTTATAAATTACTCTAATGATTAAATACCAACATTTTCATCAATTAAGTTTCTGTTGATCAACTGATTAATGGACTTATTGTTTCACTTATAAATTATAATTTTTTTAATGTGTCTAAAATAGGTTTAATAGATTAAAATTAGTGGTCATTAAAACTCAAAACTCACTCAGTAGACAACCATCTCTTGTCTTCTTCAAAGGAAGTGATTGTGGACGCCTCGCTGACAGAGTACAACCTGAGCAGACTTCACCCTGGGTCAGAGTACACGGTGCAGCTACAGGCAGAGGGTGGAGGTCGATACACTGCTGCCATCTCCGCTGACTTCACCACCGGTAACATCTGCTGACATGTCACGTTATTGTCACGATGACTAACTGATAGACAGCTGAAGCCCTATTCTTGTGTTCCTCTTCCTCAGGCACCCTGAGGTTCCCCTTCCCCACAGACTGCTCTCAGGAGCTGCTGAACGGCATCAGGACGTCAGGCGAGGTGGAGGTTTTCCCTCAGGGGAAACTCGGGACGCCGATAATGGTTTACTGCGACATGGAGACGGACGGAGGAGGCTGGACGGTACGGGGACATCGATGACATCTTGGTGATGTAGTCTCAGATTATATTAAGGTTTTCCTGTGTGGAACCTGGTCTGTGTGTTTGCCGTCCGCAGGTCTTCCAGAGGAGGAAAGACGGCTCGGTGAACTTCTTCAGAGGTTGGAAGGAGTACAGTAAAGGATTTGGGGATCTGAGCGGAGAGTTTTGGCTGGGTGAGAGCGACACTGTCCACGATACTGAAACATTTTGAGAACACAGTCACTGCCAGTGGTGGAACGTAACTCAGTATATTTACTGACGTACTGTACTTAAGTAGAATTCTGAGGTACTTGTACTTTACTCAGAGGCAAACATTGTACTTTTTACTGCACTGCATCTGTCCTACAGCTTTAGTTACTTTACAGATTACAGTTTTTCATCCCCTTCCTGTCCAGTGAAAACCATGTATCTCCAAATGTGGGGATTTTGAATGTTTGTGATGAGCTGAAAGATTGAAGCTGAATAAACTCTTTAACCCCCCCTCGGATCAGCTGGGAAATGCATCGTCACAGAGCTGAAAACAGGCTGTTTCTCTGAGCTCAGGGAGACTTTTTGGAGATACGTGGTTCTCACAGGACAGCGACGCTACAAACACGTGATGATCTTATAGACCATGATGCATTGCTGCAGGTTAAACTACCCAACAGTATATAAAGCAGTTATAATGAGCTCAACCTTAAACATCTGCAGCAGTAAAATGCAACACACACATTAATGCAGCAGGAATATGAATCCAGAAACATCAGATATAATAAACACTGACAGGGAACACTTTACTGCACAGTGAGGACTTTTACTTGTAGTTGCGTATTAGTACTGCAGTCAAGGATCTGAATACTTCTTCCACCTCTGGTCACTGCACAGAAAACGTGGTAAATCACTGGTGTTTACAGCAAGGTTACTCCGTCTAAAAAGAGGTCATATGAAATTTAATATTAGTAGTTTAAAAGTGTGATCAGATTGAAAATGAAGAAAAATTGTATCTTTCATTATCTGTGCGAAATCGACCACTGCAATCTGTTTATTTGCCACAAACACAAACGTAGCTAGCGGCATACGCGCCGGCCTTGCGTGTGTTTTTTTGACATCTCAGACTCACGAAACTCACGAAGAACTCCAGTCTTTTTCATTATTTTCCTCTACAACTTAGCTGGATGTCCATCCACTATTAATGTGGAAATGGAGGCGAGTTTAGGAGAAACTGTTGGCCTAAAACAAATCTGAGACACTGAACAGGAGCCCCGTAATCAGGGGACGATTCTCATCTTCATCGCAGTCTTCTTCTTTCACTGAGTCCAACTTTAATGTGTTCAGCAGGCGGACCGGTCACACAGACAGTTTATCTGGGCTGCTGACCAGAAGATCCTGAATACTGGAGCCAACAGGGGGATTCTGGGAAACAGAAGTGATCGAGTCCCTTTAGGAAAAATCCTGAAAGTGCCTCTGAGCAAGGCACCGAACCCCTGACTTTGAGGAAAAAAAGGAAGAAGTACTCAGATCTTTTACTTAACAAAAAGTAGTAATACTACTGCAAGTAAAAGTCCTGCATTCAAAGTCTTACTAAAGTAAAAGTACAAAAGTATTAGCATCAAAATATACTTAAAGTACCAAAAGTACTCATTATGCAGAATGGCCCATTTCAGAATAATATACTGTATATTATATCACTGGTTTAATTAGTGATGCAATAATGTGTTCATCACTTTAACGTTGCAGCTGGTGAAGGTGGAGCTCATTTCAGCTGCTTTATATACATCTGGTAGCTAAATGTATGATAATAATAATAATAATAATGCATCCTAATTTATTAGTTGATATATATTTTGTATCAATAATCTGAATTTGCAAAGAAACTAGTAACTAATGTTGACAAATAAATGTAGTGGAGTAGAAGTATTACAAGTAGCATTAAAATGGAAATACTCAAGTAAAGTACAAGTACCTCATAACTGTACAGTACTAAATGTACTTAGTTACATTCCACCACTGCTGTTGGGTGGTATAACAAAAACCACAATTTGTATTTTGGTGTATTTATAACTTATTCCAAAAAGTCAGTTAAGCTTAAACCACGCTGTTCAAATAAAGACTAATTAAGGTTCTTTAAACATAAATCTGAAGTAAATCCCAACAGGAAGTCATGTTTGTCTGAAAGTGATTCATGTCCCGCTGCTTCAGGCCTCGACAGCCTCCACAACCTGACCGCGGCGACCAGGATGAGTCTGCGTGTCGACCTGCGAGACAGAGACCAGGCGGTGTTCGCTAAGTACTCAACGTTCGAGGTGGCCAAGAGGAACTACAAATTGACTGTGGGCGGATACAGCGGCACTGCAGGTGAGAGCAAAAGAGGAAGCCACAGGCGTTCATGGGAAATGTGGTCTTAAAATTAGCTGAATACGAACTAACTTGGAGGTAATTATTATAAAATATCAAACTGCTTCCTGTAATATCTCCTGAAGGAAGCCAGCGACTTTCTTGTGATTTTAGTTTTCTTAATTTCGTCGCCATGGTTTCAGGTGACTCTCTCAGCTATCACAACCACCGGATCTTCTCCACCAAAGACCGGGACCTGACGTCGTCCATCACCCGCTGTGCCATGTCGTACCGAGGCGGCTGGTGGTACAAGAACTGCCACGAGGCAAACCTCAACGGCCTCTACGGCATCAACGTCAAACACCAGGTAACCTCATCACGCAAACTAGTTCAGTGACTGTAAACGCGCAGTGTTTGGTAAAGTAGGCTGCTCTGGTGCTTTCACGCCTGACCGGTTTGCTTCAGTTCAGTCAGACTCCGGTGCGTTTGCCAGTTTAGTTCGGTTTGCTGGAGCTGGTGTGAAAACCGTCCATTGGACTCTGGTGCCGACTAAACACCCGGACCGAGACTGGAAGGGAGGTGAACGCCGGTGCGGTTCTTTTGTGGTGTTGTGGCAAAACAGACCAACCGCGGGATTTTATGAAAGCAGATCTGTGATTTCAGCATGAATTTAAAAGCTAAACTGCCATTAAATCCATCTGCTGATCGGCAGCTGTTGAGAAAGCAATCTCCCACGCAGTGTGAGCAGTGTTAAACCTTTATTTATACAAGATTATTTGGTAACCATGGTAACGCACAAGGGCGCGGGTTTGCTTTGAGAAGGGGGGGGGGGGACGCACTGAAGTCAGGTTCCTAAACAACGACAAGAAAAACAAACAGACAAACAAAACCAAGTATATACAAGCAATATACACGTTTTTCTTCATTGATATAAATTAATCTAGCAAATAACAGATTAAATTCATGCTTTCTATAATAATGTTAGTAAACCAGATTATAATGCACCAACCCAACAATCACCTATAATTTCCTTGTTAGAGACCTGATACTTTTTGATAAATATTGTAATTATGTTATATGAAAATGTCAACAATGAACCTTTAAACTCAAGTACATTTTGAAATTTCAGTTTTAAAACGTTTACCTTTACAACAAAGAGTTCTGTCTTTTACTGAATTATCTTTTTAGGAGAATTATTCGTAAATAAAAACAGCTAAATGATTTTTACCGGAAACTGCAGACGAGCTGTAACGCAGCGACTGTCCTGTAAACTGTAATATCACGGCATCGCCTCCTTTTTTGTCCATTTCTGTCCGTCACTATTTATGATGGACGAGGTCCAGCAGCAGTCTTGTCTAATAATGTTTATGATCAGTTTCTCTGTGAGCTCTTTGTGAAACCAGCGAAGATAAATCAACACATGCTGCACAGTAAAGTGACCTACATAGCGCTGATTAGGATGCAGGATGACATCACCAAAACTGTCCAATGAATGAGTTACCTGTCAGTCTGCATGACTTACATTTATATTTTTATTTACTCCTCTTGGTTCGTTTGTAAAAAGCCAGTGTGTAAAAGTGAGAAAGCACCTTTAGTTTCCTGTCTGACACTTGTGTGTGTGTGCGTGTGTGTGTGCGTGTGTGTGTGCGTGTGTGTGTGTGTCAGGGTGTGATCTGGACCACCTGGAAAGGGAAAGAGTTTTCCATCCCGTTCACTGAGATGAAGATGAGACCAGCAGCCTTCAGTCCTCCAGCCAGAGGATGAGAGAGAGAAAGAGGACAATGAACTGCGCAACACATGCATGGACAGCAGTGTGTCAATACATGTGCAAACACACATGTGAACACACACACACACACACACACACTCATTTTAACAGGGAGCCTCGCTCTCACTTCAGAAGAGATGAAGACGTATTTTTTTCATTTGTATAGAGGTCAGTTATCTGTATGTTACTGTAGATTGTACAGTTTCTTCATTTTTATCTTTTCCTCTTTGAAGCAGGGCTGCTCCAACTTGTTCTATGTTTAAAGGGTCAGTTCACCCAAATTACGAAAACATATTTTCCATCGGTGCCGATAGTTTTGGTTTCGTGAGCTGATATTTTGAGATGTCCGAAACATCTGCCAGGATCACTTTTTACAGGTTTAAATGTAGCTGACGTTTGCAGCACCTGGATCAGTTTTTGTCTTCAGGTTGGTGGACCAAAACTCAGAGGGGACTTTCTGTCTGGCTTTTCATTGTTTTTGATGTAGATAAATATCAGCCGGTGGAACGCAGACAGTTGTCAAAGAGTTAAACATGCAGTAAAATACAGAGTCATCGTTACAGAGTCATCTGTTGCTGGTCGAGCAAAAACCTCCAAAATGTTTACTAATCAGGAAATAATGAACAGCCTTGTTTTGAGCTTGATATATTCCTGACTTCATCTTTGTGGGCTTTCATTTGTGTTATTCAGACCTAAAAGGAAAACATTTACAGTTTTTTACCTGACAACAGGTGCCGCTCTTATAAAAGCAAGTTATCCAAAAATGTCTTTGCTATCTCTGATCCACCTGTCCGCCTGAAACCAAACACAGGATGTGGTTTTGAAGCCTGTAGAAGCTCTTCATGTCGCTGTGCAGCAACCACATCTTAAGACTTTGATTCAGCCTTCCTTTAAAGCTCGGCAGCGCCCCCTGCTGTTCGCTGTAAGCTATATCAGATGCACTGTGGCCCTTCGGTATATACAGTCTATGGGTACAACCCTGGAAACGAGCAGGTGAGTGATGGAGAGTTTTGTTTGTACTTGTTGTGGTTCAGCTGCCGACCGTTTGTCCTTCTATGTTGTCTTTTTGTAAATCTCTCCGAGTTTTATTTTCCTTTTTATGTTGCCCCCTAAAAGAATACGATAATAAAATGATTGAAAATGAAAGCTGCGTAGTTGCTTTTGTTGCTCTCGGCTGATAAATGACTCACTTCGTGTAAGTTGAAGTTGATGAACTTACATGAAATTCCACGAAAATACTGAGGACATTAATTCATTATTTATTTTTTCCAATCACTTCAGCAGTGGTGGAAGAAGTAGAGCTTTAACTTAAGTATAAGTAGCAATACCACAGTGTAAAAATACTAAAATAAAAGTCCTGCATTCAAAATCTTACTTAAATAAACGTACAGAAGTATCACTATCAAAATGCCCTTAAAGTACCAAGAGTAAAAGTACTCATGCAGAATGGTTCATTTCAGAGTTATTTATATTATATCACTGGATTATAACTATGGATGCATTGTGTTCGTCCCCTTAATGTAAAAGTACAACATTTCCCTCTGAAATGTAATGGAGTAGAAGTATAAAGTAGCATAAAATGGAATTACTCAAGTAAAGTACAAGCACTTAAAAACTGTACTTAAGTAAATCTATTAGTTACTTTCCACCACTGCGAGCCAGAATACAAGTGTTACAGCTTGCAGGTCAGGTTTTGATTGATAAAGCACATATTGAGACCTTTGCTCCACTGTTTCTCCTCTTGTGGTCCTGAGCTTTGTTTTGGAGTCGATGCCTCATGAAGGGCACAACCTCTAAACGTCGCCCCCCACAGCCGGCCCCGGGACCCCCCCGGGTCAGCGGCCAGGTCCCCGAGACAGAGCTGTGTTTCAGGTGAGCGCCTCAGTGAGGCTGCACCCCTAATAAAAGAAAATGGATTAACCCCCATGTTGTTTGGCATGTTTTTGGTCATAAACCAAAGTATTCTAAGTAAGTCTGAGGATCACCAATGTCGTTAGCATTTATTGTCTTGGCACCACAAATATTTTTACCAAAAGTCCTGGCAATTCATCCGCTAGTTATTAAGATATTTCACTAAAAAACCACAAATGTCAACCTCATGGTGCTGCCAGAGGAAAAGTCATGGAATCACCAGAGTCAGTGAGATTCATCCTCTGGGCAACATGAACGTCTGTACAAAATGTCATGTCAATCCATCCAGTAGTTGATGAGACATTTCAGTCTGAAGACCGACAGACAGACAGACATTGCCATCCCGAGAGACGTGCTGCTTGCATAGCTAAAAATAATTTGTTCATCAGAAATGTCTCTTGTGTGTTTGTTGTATCTTTAATTGTGTCTCGTCCTCCTTCTCCCGGGCAGCAGAGATGTTTCTCATCATGTTTTTCTCAGTGCTTCACCCTGTTCCCCCACGACGCTCAGACCAGAGGGGTCAAGAAAGACGGACGAGTGAGTGACCTTTCTCAGCCTGTCGTGATGCTTCGATACAGCGGGCCAACGTTTCATCGGTTCCACCGACTCTCTACCAGACATGGAACTTCAAGATATTAAAGTTCATCATTTCGTTACTAAATTAAATACTAGAGAGACAAATCTAAAATGATGTCATTTTGCCAAGTAGGGACTAAAATTTTTACATTTTAAAAGGTTTTTTGATTTTGTGCTACATTTTTGGAATAGTTTGTAATTTCTTGGGAAAGAAAGAATTTGTCCCCATTTGTTTTCGGCAGGTCATCGCAGGTTTTATGAAAATGTCACAAGTTCAAATTCAGGTTGTCTGAGTTCGCTTTGAATCCCCTTCAACTGTGGGACTTTGAAAATAACACTGTACCAAGAAAATAAATCCAAAAGAGTTTGAAAACATTCCTCTTCAAGCGGCCGTATTGTTAGACATTATTTATCTGTACAGAACAGATCTTGTTGATCTCTGTTATTCATTTTTCTATATTAACGATGTGTGCACACTGTGCCCCATTTTAATGGCTTTCAAGTCATTTTGTGAATAAACAGGAAGATTTTTCTTGTTATGTACCTGATGTCTCGCTTTGGACACGAGCAAAGATTTAATCACATTTTGCCTCTTAGTTTGACGTTACCAGTCAGGATTCTTTGGTTAAACAGGAGGAAAACGTCACATGAAACCAGTTTGGTCCAAACGCAGCCGAGGGATCGAGCCTTTGTCTTTTCATCCTGGAGTGCAGATCCCAGATGTCCTTTTAAACACCCTTTGTTATTTTTTAATTGGTCCCCGGGGTGCAGCCCCTCACCCATCTGCTCACGAGGCGGCCAATCAGATCAGTTCTTACCTGCGCTCTGAGCCACCTGGGCCTCTTGTTTACAGGTGTGTGCCAGGACGTCACCTGGGACAGACGGCGAGGAGGGAGGGACAGGTGCTGATCCCGCTGTCAGCACAGATGCCGTGACTCTGATTGGTGGAGGATGAGGTGGAAGCAGATCTCAGGTCAGCGCTCACAGAGGGAAACTAATCCCAAAACCACGAGACAGGAGGCTGCAGAGACACCTGGAGAAGTGAGAGCGCTCAGGTGGTCGACTGGCGGGAGGAAAACCTGCCAAAGAGCAAGACGATAAACAAGGAGACATCCAGGAGAGACACAAAGCAGAGAAAAGTTTGTTTTCCCACAGAAGACTGTCTCCATCTCAAAGGGCCGTGGTGTCTGAAGGGTTTCTACAGAGCACGCTCAGTGGAAAACCAACCAGGAGTCTCTCAACAAGACAGGTGAGCTCCTCCTCTGTCCACCTGGATACAGAAGGTGAAAGACTCTTTATTGTCTTACTGCACACTCGGACTCGAGCGTGAACTACATTGTGAAGTACAGTTTAGGGCTGCAGCAAGTCTTTTATCTATTGTTTGGTCTATAAAATGTCCAAAACTGGTGAAACATGCCCATCACAGCTTCCCACAGTCCAAGGTGACGTCTTCAAATGTCTTTTTGTCAAGACATTAAATTTATAATAATATGAAAGACAGAAAAACTGAAAATATGAACATTATAGAAGCTGGTGCTAGAGAATTTTGGCATTAAACAAAAAAAAAGATGAATCAGTTATCATAAGAGGTGCTGATTATTTGTCTGTCGATCGACAAATATAATTTGCTTTACAACTGTGACATTTGTACATTTTACTTTGAATACTTACATTACATATATTAATGAGTTGTTATCTTTGAAGTTTTATCCTTTATAATCTTATTTTAAATCTTTCTCTAATTGTTATTCTTTATACCCTGCAATCTACTACACATGAAATAAAACATTTGAACCTTGAATCTCATTCCCACTTCTTAAGAAAATATATGTGGCTAAAAAAACTGAAGTGGCAGCTCAGGAACAAGTTATGTATTTACATTTTTGACTTTTCATCAGGTATTATCATTTTTCAGATTAGTCAATAGTTTGTAGTTTAAGTTGTTCTGTACGGTAGATGAAAACTTAGCAATCGTCATCTTGTTCTATCACCTTTTGACCAGCTTGTCTAAAATGGCCTTGGAAATACTTAATAATTTAGGAAATAATGCCTTCAACATTTTTGAAAGGGACACTTCTTATTATTCCTTTTGGTCTTTAATATCAGAGCGCAACACTTAAACTCCTGCTGTAAGTAATCTGGCTGTGTTCGCCCCATGTTTTCGTTCTACATGTAGTTTCTGTGTTAAATTTAAAATGCTGTTTTATTTACACATTCCTCTTGTCTGTGGACTCGCTCGTGAATTATTATTTTTAAATTAGGCATCTGTAATCTCTATATCTGGGTGTAATAATAATAATAATAAACTTTATTTGCACAACACGTTTCAAGATGCAGCTCAAAGTGTTTTACATTAGTGTTTAAAACATTCAGACAAATTAAAAGGTTCCAAACAAACCATTTAAAGTTCAAACAAAACAGAGTAGAAAATAAAATATTTCAATAAAATAAGCAACAAAAAAACTACTTAAAAAGCAAGTTTCAAAAGAAGTTTTAAGATGTTTCTTGGGGGAATTTACATGTCAGATATTTCTGTGCACAGTCCATAATAAGACCTCAATGAGTCTCGCTCAGAGAGAGGAGGAGGAACTCCAGCTGCTGGTGAACATCTGGCCTACAGTTAGTAAATGAACCCTATATCTGTGATTCTATAGTTTTATTTTCATTCATACTGTTTAAAACCACAGATGGAAAAAGAAACAGAATTGTGATAAATGTATTGTGTTCCAGTTTGGGCGTGAATGTATTTGTTGTTGCTGTTTATTAATAGAGACATGAAATGAGTCTGTTTTTAGTTCTCTAATGAGGGCTGTGATTACCAAGTGGACTGATAATTACCCCCTCTACCTTCTCAGGACAATCATGATGTCGCCAGACGACCGAGCCCTCGAGGACCTGTTGTACGGCAGTGACCTTGGTGATGAGGCGGAGGGGGCGGAGCTGGGCGGCGGCCCGGCCGGGGTGGAGGAAAGTGCTGCTGCAGGCGATGTGAGCATGACAGTGGTGGAAGACGTATTCAGATCCTTTATTTAGTCAAGTCATAGTCCTGCATTCAAAACCTTACTTAATCAAAAACAGGGCCTATAGAAGTATCATCAGCAAAATCAGAATCAGAAATACTTTATTGATCCCCGAAGGGAAACTCTTTGTTACAGTAGCTCGCCTTTACGTCAGTGCACACAGGAGAACGTACTAGCAAACGATATGATACACTATAAAACACTATAAAACAGGTCCAAAAATAAATTAAGTATCATGTCGGTATAAGTATAAGATAAACTAAGTGTCGAGTACCAAGTGGGTTTACTGGTTGATGATGAAAGTACAGTATAAATACAATGTAACTAATTATGTAATAAGTAATAGTAATAAGCGGAGGTGCATGTACTGTCAAGAGTAATAGAGGTATATAGTATCAGTAACAATAAATAAGAAAAACTAACAAGGGAAAACTAATATTGCACGGGAGTAGTACACAGAATATTGCACAATTATTATTAATTATGGCGGAGATGTAATGCTCAATGTCCAGTTTAGTGACCTAGGGTCAAACAGACTGACACTTAGAGGGAGGAGTTAAATAGTTTGATGGCCACAGGCAGGAATGACTTCCTGTGGCGCTCTGTGGTGCATTGTGGGGGGATGACTCTTCCGCTGAAGGTACTCCTTTGTTTGACCAGCACGTCATAGAGCATGTAGGAGACACTGTCCAAGATGGCGTGTAGTTTGGCCAGCATCCTCCTCTCTGACACCACCGCCAGAGAGTCCAGCTCCACCCCCACAATGTCACCGGCCTTACGGATCAGTTTGTTGAGTCATGTACTTAAAGTATGACAGTAAAAGTCCTCACTGTGCAGTAAAACGCTCCTGTCAGTGTTTATTATATCTGATGTTTCTGGATTCATATTCCTGCTGCATTAATGTGTGTGTTGCATTTTACTGCTGCAGATGTTTCAGGTTGAGCTCATTTTAACTGCTTTATATACTGTTGGGTAGTTTAACCTGCAGCAATGCATCATGGTCTATAAGATCATCATGTGTTTGTAGCGTCGCTGTCCTGTGAGAACCACGTATCTCTCTGTGACGATGCGTTTTCCAGCTGATCTGAGGGGGGGTTAAAGAGTTTATTCAGCTTCAGGAGGAGGAGAGTTTTCTCAGCACATAAAGGAAACTCTTCATCCTTCAGTTCATCACAAACAGTCAAAATCCCCACATCTGAAGATATGTGGTTTTCACCGGACAGGAAGAAAAACTGTCATCTGAACGCCTAGCTAAGTGCAGCACTTGAGTAAAAGTATTTACATTCCACCACTGGAGTAAGAAGACAAAAATTAATGCCGCAATCTTCATTTTCAACAAAGATGCAACATTTTTCAGACCATTAGAATAAACTTCTGATCTGAATGGGATCTAAACAGAGTAACAGAGAGACGTGCTGCCTTTAAATATTAAATATAATGCTTTGCTTTCAAGCTGCTGGGTCGGCAACCTGACCTCTGACCTGTAAAGGTGCAGAAGTGAAATGTAAGTCAGTAACTTTATTTATATAGCTCCTTCCGAGAACGGAGCGCCACAAAGTGCTTCACAAAAGAAATAATGCAACCGACATTAATACAGACTCAGGAAGAACAAAACACCATAAAATAGAAATAAATTAAAATAAGAGTAAATAGAAAAATGAGTCTAAACAGATGGGTCTTCAGCTGCTTTTTAAAGGTGTGTGGGACAGTGTGCACAGATCAAGTCCAAAGGGAGAGAGTTCCAAAGTAAACTTCCTAATAGAGAATTAAACATGAAATAAGCTTTAATTTTTTATTTAATCATGTTGTTTTTTTCCCCTTTGACAGTGAAAGCAAATTCTCTTTGCTTGATTGATTCATTCCTTTCATTGAAGTCAGAGTTAGAAGGTAGAAGTTAATCTGCTGGGCTGATAAGATCTCATGAGACACCCTTAAACTAATTAAAAACAAATGTTGCAAAATAAAGAGAAATATTTCAGCTTGTCAAGCGAAGATTCTTCACATAAACACTATTTTTGAATAACCTCAGGTGGTATAAAGAGGGAAACCCGATGCAAAATAAATGTGTCTGTCAATCTGTCTCAGACTCCGACAGCCGTGTCCATCCAGGAGCCAATGATGTGTGCCGGCTGTGGCGAGCAGGTGTGCGACCGCTTCTTCCTATTGGCTGCAGGCAGCGTGTGGCACAGCGTCTGCCTCCGCTGCAGCCAATGTCACTGCGAGCTGCAGACGCACCCTTCACTTTACTGGAGAGACGGAAACATCTACTGCCAGCAGGACTACTGCAGGTCAGAGAGATGATTCTCTAGGATGAAGTAGTTTGGTTCCCAAAATGTTCCTTTAACAGTGTCAAACATTTTGGTGCTCTTCAGGTTTTGTTCAAATGTAATTTTCGGAAGTTTGGGTTTGTCTGGGATTAAACCCGGGTCCTTCACAGCTTCTCCTGACTTGATTTCTCTTCCCGGTCAGGATGTTTGGAGGCGGTCAATGCGCTCGCTGCTTCCAGCCAATCCCAGCTTCCGCTTTGGTCATGAGGTCTGGTGAGCTGACCTTCCATCCTCACTGCTTCTCCTGCCAGGTAGCTCAGAGTTTAGTTTTATACGAAACATTTACAGAAACATTATAACACATTTTGCGCCCCGTTCTGTACAGTTCATCCTGTTGTTATTACAGCGGTGTGAAAAAGTGTTTGCCTCCTTCCTGATTTCTTTTTTTTTTTTTGCATGTTTGTCACACTTAAATGTTTCAGATCATCGTCAAAATTTAAATATTAGTCAAAGATAACACAAGTAAACACAAAATGCAGTTTTTAAATGAAGGTTGTTATTATTAAGGGAAAACAAAGTCCAAACCTGCACGGCCCTGTGTGAAAAAGTGATTGCCCCTGAACCTAATAACTGACTGAAAAGTTACTTTCTTTCTCATTTGTTCCTGAATTTCTTTGGATCTCGGCATGATGTCTAGCTTTTGAAGATCTTTTGGTCTACTTCACTTTGTCAGGCAGGGCAAACACTTTTTCACACCAAAAAAAAAAAAACTAAATACATTGGACTGGATTACTGTCTCTCCGTGAATAACAATCATTACAACTTTCTGACTTAAAGGACATAATGGGACATAATGTGCAACATCATGGACATTGAATTTACCATATACACTTACCTGTACTTGAAATTCAACATTGCACATACACATCTATATGTAATCACCAAGAAGCAACTTGAGATATGAGTGACCTTTTCTTATCCTTAATGCAGATATTTCTGTGATAATGAACATGTTTTGCAGGAGTGTGATGTGAAGTTAATACCAGGGAACCTGTACTGCATGCAGGGCCAGAACCTCTACTGTCAGTCCCATTACCACGACGACGGGAGTGCCTCGCTATCACACGATCTCCAGCCCCAACCAAATCTGAAAGAAGGTGATAGATGTGTGTGTGTGTGCGTGCGTTTTATTTGTATTTATAGAAAAATACACCATTTCCATCTCTGAGACACTGCAGAAGTATTTGTCCAGGTGAAATTCTGGTGACAGGTGTCATTTATCCTCCTGCTTGTCCTCAGAATTGACCGCAATAAAAGGGAGGGGTCGAAAGTTAAACAAATGTAACTGTATACAAATGAGGGCATAATTCACCAGGAAGCTTTGAAGTGATTTGTCAAAAACACTGACAAAGAAAAGGTGTTGCAGGTGTTGCAGTCTTTGCCACGGGGGTGGACAAATGTCTGTGGAGGAGAATATTAATATTAATATTGGAGTTTCTGGGATCCCTCTTTTGTATGTCCCTCAAAGATCGTAGATGCAAACAGAAAGGAAGTGTTGTGTGGCACAAACATAATGTAAATTGTTGGAGAAAATGTAGGTTGCTTTACATAGCAACAAGCGAGAAGTCTGTTGCTGTGTCAAGTGGGTCCGCACAGTCAGGCTGCATTAATTGCTTTTATGGCCACTGGGGGGTGGAAGAACTCCACGACAAGCTGAAAACACACCTCCTGACATATTATCACCTTATAAAGTTGTTTTGGTTAACGTGTTAGCAAACAGCTAGTCTCCAACTGTGTGTTTCTGCTGTTTAGAGCTGAGCAGGTAGTGTACAGTGAGTTCATCAGAGCTTGTTAGATGAAAACAGCTGCCTGCTACTGAACCTGACAGGAAATGTGCCGCAAAACCAAAACGAGGAGCTAAAAGAGGCTAAAAAAGTTGTTTGAAAGCATTGTGGTGTGTTCAGACATTTAGCTAGCTAACAAAACACTCCTGTATGTGTGTAAGAGACAGCTCAAACTCAGGTCTCGGGTGAAGGGGAGGAGTCTGTGAGCAGTCCGGAGCCACGATTGGATGGCGGGGTGACGGGTGGGCGGACCCGCAGGCGGACCAAGCGAATTAGGACATGTTTCCGCAGCGAGCAGCTCAGAGCGCTGGAGTCATATTTTGCTCAGAAGCACAACCCTGACGGTAAAGACTGGACCTGCCTCGCACATAAGACCGGCCTGCCCAAGAGAGTCCTGCAGGTACGAAATACAGGTGATATCGTAATGTTTGATCGGTCTGCACTGCAGTTAAAGTATTAAGACATATGTTCTTTTATTGTTTCGGCTTTGTACAGTAGAGCTGAAATAAGTCAACGGCAATGATGTTAAAGTTTCGGTCCAAGTCCAAAGTTTAGCTGCTTCTACAGCGAGTCAGTTCTAAGTTTCTACAGACGAGACACGAGCCAATAAGACAGTTTGGAGTTGTATCAAGCCTTACTGTTTGTACATTTGTTCGAGGCTAACGGTTTCCAACTGCTTCCACTCTTTGTGCTAAGCTAGGTAAACACATCCTGGAGCTATTGCTGTACCAGATCACAGATACTAAACAGATGCTCAATGTTGAGACTAGTGTTCTCCCTTTATATATGTTTTCTAGTTTACAGGAGAGATTACTATTCAGAATTAAAATCACATTTTGGATTTTAATCTACTGGCATTATTTGTGACATCACAACTAGTTTGGAGCCAATCAGGGTCCAGTATGCAACTAACACAAGGGGACTCCCTAAAAACTTGGCATTTCACCCAGATGGGCGAGGTTTTGCAGGACGTAGCAGTGCACGCTTCGGCGAGCTCCGTGACCGTCTCACGCATGTCAAGTATGAAGGTATCCAGAATATACTATTCATTTTTTCCTAAAATTTGTATATTTGGTCTCACACCTATGTACTTTGAAATTGATAGTCTGCCTTGTAAGCCCATTTGGGCATCTATTGATGCAAGATACTACATTAACATACAGACCCCCAATCTGAGGAGATTTTTGTTGTTGAACGTAATTTAGTCAATTTAAATGTCAATATATTTTACTACTATTTAGTTGTAACATTACATATGTTTGCTAGCTTATCCAAAAAGTGACGAGACAACCCAATGCGAGCCGATGAGAACGCGCATCAGGCACACAACACTGTGTGACGCAGGAAGTAAGGCACCGCCCCCGGCTGAAATACAAAGTTTTTAGGGAGTCCCCTAACACAAGTGCGATGTGGAAACCCGAAGCCTCCGGGTCACACACACTGAGAATGAACTTTTCAGTGAAGAGGGAGACATCTTGCGTCCAGCAGTTAAACATTTCAACATCAACAATAACGTGGGAGTAGGTGTAATTTTTGACTAGTTAATTAAACATTTAGGTGGAAGAAACATAACAGACACAAATTAATATTCCAGCATGTCTGAAAACCTGTCTGGAGATCTGTGGGGTTCAGTGTAAATTAAATGTTTTTGTGAAGGCAGCAGCAATTTTAAAAATGTCATTGATTACTTTTTTCTCAGTCCATTAAGTGATCAATTAATTTATCATTTCAGTACTTCCTATGAATCAGCACACAGTTATTGTTAGAGCTTCTTAATAAAATGCAGCAACTAGCGATTCAGCATGAAGCATTTTACTGTGGTGTAGACTTGCTTTATCAAGGTTCAAGGTTCAGCTTTATTGTCATTATATAATACAGGATTGCACAATGAAATGCGGTTGTAGCCCCCTCCACGCTACACGCACAGAAAAAGTATAAATAAATATTCAAATACTAAATAATAAAATAAAACTATAAAATAGAACAAAGCATATAAAAGTAGCACTAAGAGAACAAATTAAAAGGAAAACTAAAATATATTTAAAGGAAGATATAAAGTTACGTCTATACATACATATATAGTATGTATACACAAATACACACAAAATGTAATGTAAAATAATGACATGGTGTCTGAGATACATAAAATCTACACTGTGAGAAACCTGTAGCATTTACATACCTCATTTAATCTTAGTTAACAAATATCTTTATGTTCTTCTTTCACCTGTGAACACACACACACACACACACTCTCTCTCAGGTGTGGTTTCAAAATGCTCGGGCCAAACTGAGACGCTCCCTCACCACAGATGACTCTCAGGTCAACTCGCCCTCCGCTCCCCCGAGGGGCGCAACCGTGGCGACCGGCTCCCCGCCCGCGGCCTGCTCCCCACCCGACCAATCACAGCCCTTCTCCACCAGCACCATCGACCAGCTGCAGCTCTCTCTGCTCACCGCCCCGCTCAGCGACCCGCCGGTGAGTCTGGCCATCAACCAGTCACATCAGCTGCGAAACCCCACCTTCTTCCTGGACTACGACACCCAGAGTGCACCAGGGTGTGTCTCCTCTCTGGAGGCTTACGAGGACTTTGGAGAGGCAGGAGGAGGAGCAGAGGGAGAAGTTGATCCTGATAGTTCTTTCAGGCCACATTACTGCTAGTCGAGGGTCGTTACATTCATCCTTAACTTCAAGAAATATCTTTTCGCACATACAGAATAGTCATGTATATAATCCATAAGATTTCAGCTTTTAATGTGAAGCAACAGGAAATCAGTAGGAAATGTAACTTAATCCAGCTCTGATACATCTGTGGCGAACAGTGAGGCAGTAATCAGTGAGATCAAATTACAAACAGTAACACTGGATTACACGCTGCATCGTTTTCTGTCAATCACTCGTGTGTGAAGAAGGCAGTATGGCGGACTCCGCCACTAACAATGAAAACCACTGTATAGAGAGGTAATTACATAACATAAATCATTGAATGGCTATTGCAGAAGAAATTCATGAACACTATTCAAAAGAACATGAATAGTATCAGAAACAGTTTTTAAAATATTTATAATCTTAAGGATTATAACTTTGACAAAGTGTGTAACTTTCTTGCAGTGTGACTCAAAATGAATCAATCAAACTAGAGCTAAAAAACTAAGCATTTCAGCACTACAACCACTGACTGACTGTTATATCACTGTAAATACACTACTTTTGGGTTCCTTGACTTGTTCTAATCAATTGAAGTAGGGCTGGGCTATATAGTCAAAATCAATGCTACAATATCAGTAAGAATATTGTCAAATATCAATAACACAATATGGCAAATAAATACAAAATCAAATAGAAAATAATCTAATGGATGTACGCTGTGTTATGTAGCTTGATTACACCTTGTTTTTACTTGGCTCCAAACTACTTGTGATGGACCCTGATTGGCTCCAAACTACTTCTGATGGACCCTGATTGGTTCCAAACTAGTTGTGATGGACCCTGATTGGCTCCAAACTACTTCTGATGGACCCTGATTGGCTCCAAACTACTTGTGATGGACCCTGATTGGCTCCAAACTAGTTGTGATGGACCCTGATTGGCTCCAAACTACTTGTGATGGACCCTGATTGGCTCCAAACTACTTCTGATGGACCCTGATTGGCTCCAAACTACTTGTGATGGACCCTGATTGGCTCCAAACTAGTTGTGATGGACCCTGATTGGCTCCAAACTACTTCTGATGGACCCTGATTGGCTCCAAACTACTTGTGATGGACCCTGATTGGCTCCAAACTAGTTGTGATGGACCCTGATTGGCTCCAAACTACTTCTGATGGACCCTGATTGGCTCCAAACTACTTGTGATGGACCCTGATTGGCTCCAAACTATTTGTGATGGACCCTGATTGGCTCCAAACTGGTTGCGATGTCACAAATAATACCAGTACATCCAGGTGTTGAATTAAGTAAAGTTGATAAACGATTGCAATTGTTGAATTATTGCCCAGCCCTGATTTGAAGATGTCACTCAAACTGGGAACAAATGCGATGGACACCATTCATTTAAAAAAATGATTGATAGATTAATCAGTAGTAACACAAATCATTAGTAGCAGTACTAGTTGGCCCCTGTTTGGCCCCAGAAAATGACTCTACATCACATCACAATGTGGAAAATCTTAACTCAAGGTCAACTTACTAGCTTTTTTGGGAGCTTCCAACAACATCACGTGATCTAAGAACATACTTACTCATGCCTCATACAACCACCTGTTGTCATGTGACAGAAGCTCATGATGACAGCTATGGCCAACTATGATCAAGGTCACATGATGACCCTGACAGCGCAAACATTTCCATTTGCAGATGAAATCCGTGAGATGCGGGTAAAAGCTCAGGAAACAGCTTTGTATGCGGACCTTGAATGTTTTTTTTTTTGTTGTTTCCAAAGATCAAGAATAAACTTCTATGCACAATATTTTTCAAACTTTGTACAACTTGTTTTGTGGGTTTATATGTTTATTTTCCACCGACAACAAACACTTCGTACACGTTGAAACAGTCTTCAAACCGTGAGATTCTGATTCTTCTCTGCTTCCTGTATGATGAAGCTTTTTCTGTGTAACGCTTGCGAATAAACCATCAACTCTTTTCCCACAATTCCTTCCTCCAAGTTTCCTCTTTGTGCACCACAAGCAGCGGCTCATCCTCCCCGCACTGTCTCCCCAACCAGCCCGTTGAGTTTACATGTAGAGTTGAAACGATTAGCTGATTAATCGATAAGCTGATTAACAGAAAATTAATCGGCTGCTATTTTGATAATCACTTAATCTTTAAAGTAATTTTTTAAGCAAAATTGCCAAACATCCTGTACTTCCAGCATCTCACTTAAGAGGATTTTCTGCTTTTCTTTGTCTTTTGTGTTTGCAAACTTAATATTTTTGTTAATCTGACAATACAGGAAAACTGGAGACATCACCTTGGACATTTTTCACAGTTCTTATGACATTTTGGCATTTCTGCTTTTTATTACGATAGTGATAGCTGGAGAGAGACAGGAAAGGCAGGGGAGAGAGGGGATGACGAGCAGCAAAAGGCCCAGGCTGGTATCGAACCCGGGCCGCTGCGTGGTACGCGCTCTACCACAGGTGAGCTACCGGGGCGCGACCTTATGATATTTTGGCATTATGGCATTTTCTTGTAAACAAACAAAGTTTTCATTCAGCAAAATGCATCGTGTGTATCCTTGAGGTCTAACAAACGTTTCCCTTCTCATAAAACATTTGCAAAGCTGATTTTTACATCCATGTTTAGCAGTCTTCTTCTTCTCTGCCTTTGTTGGTGCAACGCTGCGTGTCTTGGTGCATTACCACCGCCATGCAGATAGTGAAACGTGTGAACCCAGCTGCAGGAAGGTGTGTATTTGATTGCATAAGAACAAACAAAACAGGGACCCAGTCATAAGAACATCGCTCCACAGCGCTACTAGTGGTCAAAAACTCCACAGGGTTCCTTTAAATCTATACAGTAATCAGCAGATTAACCTATAATGAAAATAATCATTAGTTGCAGTCATATTTACGTGCTCAAAATCAGATTACAGAGAGAAATCAGGAAACCAGACGTGATGTACAATAAGGTTATTTTGAAACTACGGTTTATATGTACCAGTAATCAGATTTCTTTCGTAGAACCAAGAAGTTGTTTACTCTCTTCTCGTGAGTTTGTCTGATCGTCTGACTCTTCGTGTTTCTCGACAATATTCACCTCATTTTAGTGATGTCACCCTAGCCACGTCTTCCCAGATCTCAGCTTTTAATTTGGTGGGTATGTTGTTATTACTGATAGAAATGATGGACGAAACTACCAAAATAAGACCCAAGTTGTAATAAACCAGAGTTTTAGGCCTGTTCCTCTCTATGTGTCCTGAACAAATGCAACCAGCATCAATCTTAAAATAGCCTGAAGGCAGAAATCGTTACAGAATCAACACTCAGACAAAACCTGCGGCTCTGCAGAGCCTTTGTCATAGAATCTGTGCCAAATTAAGTTAGAGAATAGCGTGATTTGGTTTGACGTTAGAATGACTGATTGTTTGTCAATTCCTCAAAACCAGACAGCTTGAATGACATTCTTGCAGGTGTGTCTGTGTTTTCCCAGTGAGACGACCTTCATGGTGAGCACATGACAAAAGAAACCACAAGCTGCCCTCGTCTTCCTCACCGTGCCCTCCCTCTCTCTCCCGGAGACTTTCTCTCCCCAGAAGCATCTTAATGAATTGGCTGCTTCCTCTTTGTGAATTGCCTCCCCAATCAAGCGGCGATAATTACGGTGACAGTCTGGGCCTCGTCGCTGAGGTTTCTCAGCGGAAAGAATGAAGGTTATGACAGTCGACACTGACTTTGTGTGCGTCAGAGGGGCGAGGGACCAATGGGTGACAGCAGCCTGTGACCCGATGGAGGCGGGGAGAGGATGGAGGGCGGGTAGTTTTTAAAAAGGTCAGAGGCGACGAACATTAGAGAAGATACAGCAAGTTAGACCGCGACACAAGGTAAGACGTGAATTTGGGACGCGACTAAACTGAATTTTCTTCTGTTTGTTTTTTCCCCTCTTCTTCTTCTTCGTTGATGCTAAAAGATGTAACTTATTTCTTATTTTGTACTTATGTATAAGTTTCTCAGTGATGCGATTGTGCAGGCGTCGACTCGCATCATCCACATGAGGAGCTACAAGTTTTAATTTGTTAAAAATTCTCATCATTTGTCTCATTTGACCTGATAAAGGTCTAGTAACAGACGGCTTTAGTTACATTGGACTTACTTGTGCAGAGCCTTCTCCTTCGCATATTTGATTTGTTCGGATTTTTTGCAACTCAGCATCGTGTCGTGAGTGCGATGATCCTCCCAAAGGCGAGACAATACCTGTCTCATCTCTTCTTTAATTTGTTGTTTTCTGATTTAACCATTCATTTGAGAATTTGCCTTGTTTGAACACAAACTAGTCATTTACCAACGTGGCAGGAAAAACTCAACCAGTCAAAATTTCCCAAAGTTTGGATGGTGATAATTCACTTTCTTGGTTATAAGTTTTGGAGTGTTTGAAAATAACGAATTTTCCTCTGGAAGGGTAAAAAAAAAAGTCAGTGTTATTTTTATTTATTCTCCAAATGTCTTTAATTCATTGTGATTGTAGCTGAGTCGATATAAGCACCTATTTTTCCTTGAGGGAATCTCTTTTGCAGGTTATCAGGCAAGTTATATTTATTCCCTCCACTGCAGAGATTTTATGATTTTGGACGTGTTTGTTTTTTTATGGGTTTTGTTAACATGATATCTCAAAAAATAGATTTCAATGAAATTTGGTGGTGGAAAGTTTGGCAATGGGGCAAGGGACAAGTGTTTATTAGTTATTATTGCTAGGTGCTGGTGTGGATCGTATGTCCTGAACCTGGAGGAGCAGATGCAAAACTCACTTAAACAGATATTTCCTCCGGTCTTTGCCAAATTTGGGACACATTTGAATAATTCTCCCTAAAAAAACATTAAAATCATTACCATTTTCCTGTAATTGATTGAGCCAATTTTTGTGGCTTATTTGAGGTTAACAGCCAGAACTCTTGGAGGTATCGTGCAATTTCAACCAAATTTAGATGATTCCTGCAGATAGCCTGATAAATTTAAATGTCCATAACTTGGTGATCATGAGTCCGCCCGACTTATAAAACTAAGTCTCGTCATACACAGCTAGGATTTCAATATTATTCAAAAATTGTGGCCGCCATCAGCCAATCAGCTTCTGTCACTTTGTGTATTTTGATCAGATTATGCAGCCTTGGTGGACGTATAAATAAAATACATACATATACTCACACAGGCCTGTTTCTCCCGTTTTTATGAATATAACATATGTAAGCAAACCATTTACACCATAGAAAAACTTTGATTTAGCTGTTTTGTACTGTTGTTATATGTTGTTATTGAATGTGATCACAATCTGTGTTTTTGGATTTTGAAAACTTATGATAGCTGCATCTGAAAACTTTACTTTCTTTCATTACTTCTGTGAATGTATTTAATTTTCTTACTGTAATAATTACATCATGTTTCTCTTACACCGACTTATGAACTAATATTAATTTAGATAAATTAATTTGCACAATGATAAAAGTGACATTTTATTTCTATCTTTCTATTTCCAGATGAGACTTTCTTTCCATCCCGGTGCCTCACAGCTCGCCCTCCTCTCCCTCGCCCTCCTCTGCTCCATCCCACGGACCGTCACATCATACCCCCACTTCCCCACCGCCTTCCTGCCCACAGTGGACGGACCCGAGCTGGAGTCTGGCCTGCTGCACCTCCAGGCTGCTCAGGAAGACCCGAGGGACGACTGTCTCGTCCAGCCCGACACCTGGGCCGAGTGGCCTCAAGACCCCCGGCCAGCCCTGCTTGAGCCCGGGGACGAGGAAGGCAGGTCCTGGGAAGAGGAGGTGCTGCCGAGGGCCCAGAGAGGGGACCTGGCGGCCTGGCCGCTGTCGCCCTTCCCCGGGGGTCACTCTCTGGAGAGCATGCACTACCAGGAGGGAGGAGAGGGGGAGGACGGAGGGAAGAGAAATGAAGCGCTGACCTCCATCGCTGGAGGACTCCAAGCTGTGAGCCGGGAGAAAGGAGGATTCGGTTTCCGCTTTGGGAGGAAAAGATGGACTGACAGGGGATGGAAGGATGAAGGGAGGGCGAGCACAGAGGAGAATAAGTGGAAGTGATGAGGGAGGGGTTTCAACGGGAAGCAAAAAGGAGTTTGAAAGTAGATAAAGAGGGCGAAGCTGTGAGGAGATGATTCAGAAAACAGGCTTCTTTCCATGTGAGGGGGGTGATACACTCAGCAATTTTCTAGGCAGCAAAGATGGCTTCCAGCAACAGGCAATAAACAGAGTATGCAGAGTATTTAAATGATTCATGGCAACCAAACGTTGCTGGAGAAGTTGCCCAGTGGATCACTGCCTTGAAAATAAGAAGCAGTACAAGGTTTAGGGCAGACTGCACTTAAGCTTGAGGAAATATTCGACATAACAGGACGAAGAAAATAAACAGATGTTATTTAACGCCCGTATCAACACGACAAAATCACCGTCATTTAAATTTGAAAGCGTAACAAAACTGAAGTGCATGAATGGTAGTATATGGATTCAACACTGCACAAAGTGCCACACTGGGATCTAAAATGTTCTGCCAGTGTTTCACCTTCTGTGTTTGCTTCTGTGAATCAGGGCGCAAAGAAAGCAGTGAGACACTTCTTTTTTTAGTGACTGGATGTACACAAAGACAGAAAGAGATCAAACGTTTAGGCTTCTCTGCAAAAGTGAATGTAAATGTTAAAGTATCCAAAACAGTGTAATAATATATGTACATAGATATATACTGGAAGCAGGCCTTTGTAAATGTGTTAATTTGTTGGCTTGAATATAAGCAATGAATAAAGAGCTGGGAGTTGCAGACTGTAACACAAAACTCTCAACACAGATTTTGGGGTCAGATGTTTGATTCTTTCAACAACCTGTCGAAGTGTCACCAGCAACACCAGTGGTGCAGGAAGTATTCACATCCTTTACTTCAGGAAAAGTACTGATACCACGCTGGGAAAAAATACTCTGTTACAAGTAAAAGTCCTGCATTGAAGATGAAAAGTATGTAGCCTAAGTATAATCAGGAAAATGTACTGGATGAAATGTAGCTCATATTATTATCACATATTACCAGTGGTGGAGGAAGTATGCAGCTCCTTTACTTCAGTAAAAGTACTAATACCACACAGTGAAAAAACTCTGTTACAAGTAAAAGTCCTGCATTAAAAATGTAACTTAAGTATAAGTAGGCCTATGTAGGTATAATCAGGAAAGCAGAAAAATGTCCCCTGTGACTTATACTATTATACATCATGTCATCAGATTATTATTCCTCATGCATTAATGTAAAGCAGGATGTTGCTGCTGCAGCTGGTTGAGCTGGAGCTCATGTTGAGCTGTTTCGTATCGAACTGCAGCCAACGATTATTTTCATTCTGGATTAATCTGCTGATTATTTTCTCCATTAATCGATTGATTGATTGGTTTGTAAAAACTCTGAAAACAGTGATTAATGCCGTCACGACGACCCAGAGCCCAAAGTGACGCCTTCACGATGTTGTTGTGTCCGACCGACAGTCCAAACCTCAACGTTATTAACAAAACATTCAAATCATTAAAAGCAAAAGCAGCAAATCTTCACATTTGTGAAGCTGGAAATGTTTTACATGAAAAATGACAAACGATTATCATCATTTCTGCTGTACTTGTATATATATACATTTCAACAACAAGGCAATTTAAAGTGCTTTACATAAAACATAAAAGGGGCAACAGAAAAAGAGTTAAATAGATAATAGAAACAAGATAAAAACAGGACCATAAAAGTTACAGTGCAGTGTAAGAAATGAATCATTATTTGATTTAATAAAAGTACTTGATTTAACAGAACTGAGTTGCAGCAGACCTGCAGTTTTCTGGGAGTTTGTTCCAGATATGTGGTGCATAAAAACTGAGCTGTATAAACTGTTGGGTAGTTTAATTCATTATCTATTTAACTCTTTTTAATTGTTTTTAAATGTCTTTTTCTGTTGCCCCATGTTGCTTTTATGTTTTATGTAAAGCACTTTGAATTGCCTTGTTGTTGAAATGTATATATATACACAACTACAGCAGAAATGATGATAATCGTTTGTCATTTTTCATGTAAAACATTTCCAGCTTCACAAATGTGAAGATTTGCTGCTTTTGCTTTTAATGATTTGAATGTTTTGTTAATAACGTTGAGGTTTGGACTGTCGGTCGGACACAACAACATCGTGAAGGCGTCACTTTGGGCTCTGGGTCGTCGTGACGGCCTTTCTCACTTCTTTTAGAGTTTTTACAAACCAAACAGTCAATCGATTAATGGAGAAAATAATCAGCAGATTAATCCAGAATGAAAATAATCGTCGGCTGCAGTCCGATACGAAACAGTTCAACATGAGCTCCAGCTCAACCAGCTGCAGCAGCAACATCCTGCTTTACATTAATGCACGAGGAATAATAATCTGATGACATGATGTATAATAGTATAAGTCACAGGGGACATTTTTCTGCTTTCCTGATTATACCTACATAGGCCTACTTATACTTAAGTAACATTTTTAATGCAGGACTTTTACTTGTAACAGAGTTTTTTCACTGTGTGGTATTAGTACTTTTACTGAAGTAAAGGAGCTGCATACTTCCTCCACCACTGGTAATATGTGATAATAATATGAGCTACATTTCATCCAGCAGGCCCTTTATTTCATAACACTTATCTCCTGTTGGGCTGTCTGACCAAAACCTTCTTTGTTGTAATCTGCCTAGCAACCTGTTCTGAATTATTTGATTGGGTGATTCGCGCAGAGTAAACCAGAACAGCAGGCCACTTCTGTCGTCCCGAGCAGCTTTTGTCCTTACCAGAAGTTTTCTCCTTTTAAAACCATGAATCGACCAACAACCTGGATGTTTTTGTTTCTTCCGTTAATGTGGCTGAATTTACAGCCAACTGTAAGCGGTAAGTTAACTGTCGTCAGTCACTTTTATAAAACGGAAGTTAAAAAAAAAAAAAAAAAACAACGTCTCTAACTGACAGCAGTTTGCAGTTAACGTTGCTTAGCTAACGGTTAACGGTTAACCAACGGTTTAGAGACGTTAATTTTTTTTTAAAAGTTAGCTAGCTAATTAACACATTCATAGACGCATTTTAGAAGAAAGACGATGTGTACCAAAACCTACTTGCCCTACCTAACAACCTGCCTGTTAGTGTCGCTTCTCTAGTCTGTGTTGGGCCTGTACCGTCGCCATATCCAGAAATGTGACCGTTTAAAACTATTTTTAGTTTTGGCTAGCGTTAACACTTCATTTCTCCAGCTTCATGATTTTTTCCAATTATATTATGTCAGCAATTTAGGGCGTATTAATATAATGTTAACGACCTGGTTATAACGATATATTATCATATATTTATAGCATTACATTACATAACGTTATAGCGTTAGCTATTGTCTTAATCCAATTCATATTTAATATTAAAATTATATCATGGTAACGTTAGGTAATATATGTGATTTATTCTTTGTCGGACATCTTTCCATTGCACTTAACAGATGTATGAAAAAATTATAATGCTATAACTATATGTAGCTAATATAACATTGGGTTTCTTATAAAATAATATGTAGTTATCATCAGAATCAGAAATACTTCCCCGTAGGAAAACTCTTTGTTAGGCTATGTTATTTGCTAGACGTCTTTTCAGTGCAGTGAAGTAAATTATTTCAAACGAATGATAACTTGCAGTCAGCTTGGCCTGTATTACAAACTTATTGCCTGTCCGATGGACGATGAACTTGATCCACTTGATCACAGCAAAACAACAAACAGCAACCAGGAAGCTGCAGTCGTGGTGCGTTCACCGATACGCGTCCTGCTATTTTATGTAAATATGTATTATACTTAGATTTATAGAAATACATATTTTGCAATAACAGTCCTTATGGTTAGTTTGGTGTGTCAGTTACGTGAGTGAAATGATCCCATGCAGCAAAAAGTACTTGAAAAGTTGGATGTGAATGGAATGCGACGTAACATTTGTAATTTACGAGCGGCCCTGAATGCAGCATGTCAACAGTCTACGGGAAGCAGGAAGCAGACAGCACAGTAACCGCGGAGTGACACCGAGAAACAACACGGTCCCACAGCGGGATAAAACTTGAGTTTTAGAGACGAGAAAGGAGTCCGGCTTGCGGTGGAAATGTCTCTAATCGCGGTTTTGGTCCTGCTGGGGACAGGACTGACGGTAAACAGCGGTAAGTTGAGAGTTTTCTGACACGTTAACGTGGCTCGTTAAAAGTGAAAGTAAAAGAGGCGAAGTTGTGACGTCTTTAAAATTCGGACTTTCGTTAGTTATTTTAGTTTAATTTGTTAAAAATGGGCGTTGAGTGTTTTCATATTTGGTAATGTTCACTTATTCTATATATGCCCCGTGCATCAAAACAAACAAGAAGAAATGGATTGACTGCTTCCAGATCCTTAGTAATTTAGGCGGTGTGTATAACATGTCGTCAGCGATACATGAACAGTATGACGCAAATTAAGCTATTTACTTATTTCTGTAATTAATTCTGGATTAATCGTTTTTACATGGTCTGAAATGTCAAAATGGTGAAAAATCATAATTTTCTAAAGCCCAGGGGGACGTCTATTTGGTTTTTAATCAGTTTGTTTTGTCTAGCAGTCCAAAAGCTAAATAACTAATATATTTAATTTGCCATACCATAGGAAAGAAAAGCCGGAGATCACCATAACTGAGCCCCTGAGAATGTTTGGTGTTTGGTGGTCCATTGTCAGTATAGTCGGTATATTGATTGATTAATCGGCTAATCGTTTCAGCTGTAAACAACATCGATATACAAATAAAGTGGAGAAAATTCAGGAAAGTACAGGTGAGGTTAAAAAAACAGGTTAGCCGGTGTCAGCAGGTCTATCATTGGCATCAGAGAGATAATAGACGTGATGATTCACTGTATATTCTCTTAAAGAAAAAATACTTTTAGGTTACATCAGTCAGGAGAAATAGTTTTTGCATGAAATATAAAAACATCCACATTTTTAAAAAATGGTGGGCACAATGAATCAAGCTTTTATGAAAAGGATTGCTGCTCAAGAGATCAGATTGATCTATCAGTTACCGGAGGAACTCATGGAAAAGCTATAGTCTTATTCTGAGACTTGAAAGAATTGTTGCACATACTGTAGTATCTCCTTATCAGAGACATAAAGACAGGTTGTACGAGTGTTTATTGCTCTTTTCACCGCCCTTTGACTGCTGTCACTGAGCTGGACGGACAACATTGTTGAAATATCTGTGACATGATAAGCACAGTCAGAACTGGCTTATAAACAAAGTTGGACTGTAAAAGTTTGATTTCCTTGTTCTTTCTTGTTTTCTTTCTAACTGGAGCTTGAAGCCAATGCGGTTATATAAGCATTTGAGAGTTTAAAAAATTCAATAGCCATATATTGGCCAATATTAATTTTATTTTTACATAAATACATAACTTATCTTTGGCATTTCTGTACTGCAATTTCTTGGTACTTAGTGTCAGACATATATACCAATATATCTGACTAAACGAGCTTTTCAAGAGTCTGTAAACACAGGAGGCATTACAGGAAGTCTGACGAGAAAAGATACGCTTTCGTTTTAAAATGTGCTCGACCACAAAGAAGTCCTGTGGCTGAACAGATCCTGTGTGACACTGACGGAGAACTGAAGCTGCCGTTGCACTGCTGATTAGAGCGGAAACAATTAATCAAATAGCTGATTAGTTGATTGACAGAAAATGAATAGACAACTATTTTGATAATTGATTAATTGCTTAAGTCAGTTTTTCGACATCCTTTGGTTCCTGCTGCTCAGTTATGAGGATTAGCTGTTTGTCTTATGTGGTAGTAAACCGAAAATCTTTGGGTTTGAGACTGCTGGTCAGATGAAACAAGCAATCTGTAGAGGTCACTTTGGGTTTTAGGAAATTATGAGGGGCATTTTTCACAACTTCTGATATTTTACAGACCAAAAGATTATTGATTTAATCAAGAAAATAATTGTCAGGTCAATCAAAGAAAGTATTTACCAGTTGCAGCCTATTGCTGGTGTGCTGACTTCACTCTGCAGTCTGTGTAGACACGGTGTTGGTTACATAACTGCTTTGCAACTCGCTCAAGCTTTGTTGGCTGAAACTTTAAGAAGACCTGTGTAAACTATAGTGCAATGCATTTGCCCAGTGTATTTTACACAATTACTAAAATTTGCTTATTTTGTAAAAACATAATCTGTACGGAATCGGCTCACAGCTATAGTTGTTGGTCTGTTCATTTCCAGACAGACTAGAAATGTAAAACACGTCTCTACCCTGCTACCAAAAAGCTACCAAATGCTGGATATAGGTGGTTATTTATTTATTGAACAAACTGTAACAAAAGTTACACTGAATAAAGGAAAATAATAACAATATGTATATCTCAAATGAAGCCCATACTGTGCCTCGTTGTCTCGCTACCTCAAACCCTCCCACCCTCTAGGCATCAGTTACTATCAACAAAGTTCAGATATAATGGAAAAAACCCATTTCAAAACATAATGATACAAAAAATTAAACAAGAATGAACTAAAACACAAAGTTGAAAAAATCCCTTCAGATACTGTCAGGGCGACTTTTAAGATCATGGAAGTATTGGATCGTAGGACCCAGAGTGGTGTAATACTTGTTGGTAGAGGTTCTTAGTGCTAGCTTTATTTTCCGGAGGTTTCCTAAACTTCATCAGGTCTAATTACTTTTAGTTTAATAAAATTCTTCACCTGGCCAATAATGACACAAATGTTAAGAGTATTTTTAACTTATCGTTCAGTGGTTGTTCATTGACTGAAATCCCAAAGGTAGGTGTCCAAGTGTTTTGACTCATGGTGTGCCTAAATATTGGGTGGATGTTCAAAGATGCTTTGCCCAGTAAATAGATAAGGACTCAACCCAAGACATTCAATTCAATTCACTTTAATTTATATAGCGCCAATTCATAACAGAAGTTCTCTCATTGCACTTTTCCTATAGAGCAGGTCCAGACCGGACTCTTTATAATATTATTTACAGAGACCCAACAAATCCCACCATGAGCAAGCACTTGGCGACAGCGGCAAGGAAAAACATCCTTGAAAAAAAACATGTTAGTCAAGTCTATTGGTGTTTATCTGCCTTGTCTAATAGATATTTGTCTGTCTTTCTACCTGTGTGACTCTCAGAGAAGCATTCCCTCACTTACATCTACACGGCCCTCTCCAAACCTGTCGGACTCCCCGGCATCCATGACTTCACAGCCATGGGTCTGCTGAACGACAGGATGATCGACTACTTTGACAGTGAGAACCAGAAGAAAGTTCCCAAACAGACCTGGATGAAAGAGCGACTGCCTGCAGATTACTGGGACAAAGGCACACAGTCCCGCCAGAGCAAGCAGCAGTGGTTCAAAGTCAACATCGAAATCCTGATGCAACGAATGAGACAGAACGACACCGGTAAGATCCATGAAACGTGAAGGACCGGGACCACTTTTTGATGAAGACCATGAAATCAACAACTATAATAACTCTCTATAGATAATCGTTCAACCTAAAATAAAGTGTTTTTGGTGTTAAGTTACTCTTTAATGTTTAACCAGAAAACCACAAATATTCAAATGTGACCCACCTCATCATCGTGTCTGGCTATGGATCCTTTTCCTTGTTGTTAGTCATGTATTTAACTGTCCTGGCATTATCTCTTGTTTCAGACGTCCATGTTCTTCAGTGGATGCACGGCTGTGAGGGCGTAACGCAGCCCGACGGCGAGATTAAGTTCCAACGCGGCATGGACATGTACAACTACGACGGAAACGACTTCCTGTCCTTCGACGACGCCCACGAAGTCTGGGTCGCCCCAACTCAAGAGGCCGAACAGACCAAGAGGAAGTGGGATGAAGTCCAGGTCCTAAAAGAATACACCAAAGGCTACCTGGAGAACGAGTGTATTAGTTGGTTGAGCAAGTTCGTGAAATATGAGCAAAACCAGCTACAAAAGGCCTGTATGTATGACAGAAAATAATTTCTATATTTTTATATTCATTATTACTAGAGATAATAGACTTAGCTTTAGTGTTGAAGGACTACTGTGCAGGTTGTCAAAATATGAAACTAACGATTGATATTTACACAAAAACTGTTAAAAATGTGTACTGTGCCTGTTTGATTTCGCAGTAGAAGTTGTAGCGATAGATTGTCTTTATTCTGAGTCATTCAGGTCATTATGAAGACATCAGTGGTACGAACAGTATCATATGTTTGGTGACATTGATCTGTAGCATACTGCAGATATGAACTCTCTTTACGGTTTCTCTTTCCAGCTGCTCCAGCGGTGTACCTGTATACAAAGAAGACCAGAGTTGAGGCAAACATCATTTTGACGTGCCTGGCCACAGGTTTCTACCCAAAAGACATCGTCCTGCAGATCAAAAGGAACGGCCGTGTTCTAACGAGAGAGGACGGATTGATCTCCTCGGGCGTTCGACCAAATGAAGACGAGACCTTCCAGAGGAGAGACAGCGTGGAGATTTTAAGGAGTGACGTGTCTACGTACACCTGTGAAGTGAATCACCCTGGATCCAGGTTGCATGTTGAGAAGGTCTGGGGTAAGAAACTTGTTCTTCTTCTTTGTTTATGGTAAGAAAGTCAAATTCAGGGAACACGACAACATTACTACAAGAAAGTTCGATGAGACAAAAAATGCTCACTATCAGACGATTATACAGGATGCAACCAAGGCAACAGTCAGAAGGTGTGGAGAGTGATGGCCAAACCTGTGAGTTCGATCCAAGCTGTAATAAATCAGAATTGTCCTTTACATAACCAGATGTGTTTCTTCATAGAACAAACTAAAATCGCAACATTAATCATTTTTTTTCTGTTATTTCATGGTGCGGTGCAGTGAGAGTCCCCTAAAAGCTGCATATTAATACGATTAGAAATTCCTTCTTCTCCGGGAGATTATTTCCGTCATTGAAGATGGGGCTGGATGAATTCATTTCTGTACCATAGCTATCAGTTACATGTGACGGCACAGAGCGCTTACTAAGCAAGGAGGAAGTATTTACAAGCAAGAATTGATTTTTGGAAATTTTGAACTTGCAGAAGGTAAGAATCCTTTTTGAGGCTCTAACATCCTCTTTTTCTGTTTCTCCCCAGCACAAATGACTAAATTCACGTTATTGTAATGTAATCAAATTGCAGCATTACTATCACTCAACGTCTACATTTTCATACATCAACACCATAGTAAATTGAATCTAACAAATAGAATTTATGTTAAAAGTGAACTGAATATAAAACGAATGTGAATGTCTTCTGTGTTTTAGATCATACACTTCCTGGCTCTGGAGGAACCATCATTGGTGCAGTGGTCGCGGTGGTCCTGGTTGTGCTCATAATCGGTGTGGTGCTGGCTGTCTTGTACAAAAAGGGCGTGATTGGTAGGTGACATATATGAACCGGCACCTTTTCTGGCAGAACAATAAAGTGCTGTGCTTAATGAACAAATCTGAGATCATATATCTGCCACAATATAAAACACATAATACTGTGATGGAGGATTTTATCCATATCACCCACCCCTAATACAAACGTGCTAAACATTAGCATGTTACCATGCTAACTGTAAGCATGTTTAATGCCATGTAAATGTCACGACATGTACTTCCACAAATGAACAAAGTCCATTCATCTGTAATCCAGAAGAAACAGAAGGGTTGCTTCTGTTTTCAATATGATCTATGATCCCTCAGTTATTCAAATGAGTATTATTTACTGAGCCTCCATAAGATAAGTCCCATAAGATTGTTTTTATTTATTTCGTTAGAACAAAATATTATGTGAAAAAGATACATACTGTACAGTATAGTGTGCACACAAGTTGTTAACATAACAAGATCATTTACGGTGCTTTCATATGGTAGAAAAGGTTTCAGTCGTTTCAAGACGTTTCAGAATCTTGATTCTGAAAACAGAGTCCAGATGACTACGATTGAAACCTTTTCTACGATGGAACACTCCTGGATGAATGAGGGACTACTCCGTCATGCTTTCATATGGTTTTTCTCTACCATGCAGCTTGCCCTCATCTCCGCAAAATTGAGAGAATAAAATTTGATACATTTTTGCCGAGTCTGTACTCTGCAAAAATGCTCCACTCTGTAACACCACTGTACAATTGTTCGAACATCAACAACAGAGTGACACATCTTCTCTAGTTTCAGGAATCACATTCTCCCAGTTAAACTTTAATTTATATCATTGTTGGTTTTGGTCTTTTTTATTGTGATTTATTGACAATAAGAAAAATACTGAATAACGCCAACCTTATCCTTTTAAGTTAGTCCTGCCCAGACTGTAACCTCTGTACAATGAACTTTACATGGACTGTTCCAGTTTGTTTGTTTTTATAAACAGCTGCACAAATTCAAGTTGTAGGTTCTCCCCAGGCTTTATTTCTCTGCTATGAATTCTATTAAAGTTAGAAATGTTATTACATTTTAAGTGTTTTTCTGCGAATGGTATTTATATTGTTATAACCCTGACTCAGAAGGAGGAAACCCAAAAGTCTGGTCAAACTAAATTTAAGTTTATAAATTTTGTCTAAACATAATTACAAAATGCAAAGAAATGGTCGCATTGTTACGTAAAAGTTATCCATTTCTGTTGGTAGTGGTTGTTTTAAAAAGATTTCTCATGCTGTCGATGTTCTGAAAACAGTCAGGAGATGATCGGCCTTAATGTTTCTTCTCTCTCCTCTGTGTGTGTGTGTGTGTGTGTGTGTGTGTGTGTGTGTGTAACACAGGCAACAAGACCAACAAGGGTAAGTGTTTTCCTCTAGAAAGATGTCACGAAGACGTGATGTTGCATTGAGCTATTAAATACATTTTCTTTTCTTCGCAGGGTCAGAAGAGTCTCTGAGCAGCGGTGACTCTGGCGGTAAGTGTCTTTTGTGGACTGATTGAAAGCCGCACAGAGCAGGTTTACGCTTCCGTAGCCCCAAGCGGTCCCCCGTCCCCCGGCGACTAACATAGCAAACCAGGCGGTTATGTGGCATGTGCTGTAACCGCAACGGGTTTTTGGGATACTCCACAAATGTTCTGAGCACAAATACACGTTCATTCACCTCTATTGTGTTGGAAGAAGCCTCAGAGACAGAAAACTCAAAACCTGGACAAATACAATAAAAATCTACACTGTATGTGAAAGAAAGAATAACGCATCACCACAAATGTATGGTTATCATAGAAAATACATGAAAAAGCCACAGCAGATAGGCCTCTGTTTGTATTATCTATTGTATACATAAAATAACTCTTCTGTTCATCCCTGCAGACACGGGCAGCCAAAACCCCACCCCCGCGTCCTCCATCACCGGGTCCTCCATCACCGGGTCCTCCATCACCGGGTCCTCCACCCCCGGGTCCACCGCCCCCGAGTCCCAAAGTCTCCTGAAGGGAAATGCAGCGGAACAAGCCTGAAGTCTCTGCAGATGATTTTCATCAGACTACATGAAGACTCACTGTGCTTACCAATACAACAAATACATTTACTCTGGGATGCAAATTAAAAGGGGAATTTGAAAATCGACAAACATATATAAGCTCAGAAATTTCTCCACTGCCTCTTAAAGGGTTCAATACAGTGAAGTACAGTGAAGCACCGATCGGACAGGGTGTTTACGGATGTAGCGACACCGCCAATCACAACTTTCACAAATCAGCGTGTTCCAGCCACGCTTAGCGGCTTTTTAAAACATCTGGCTGTCGACAGTCATAAGTAGGAAGTGCTGTTCTGAAAATGTGTCTCTGTCAACCCTGAAACGTAAATTCGACAATGAAACCCGTCAGTTTAACGCTGCCTGGACCGGCAAGTATGTGTTTATTTTACCGCCATCTCCAAACGCCTGCTAATTTTTATTACATTTATTTGCATTTGTTTAAAATTTGTCACTACCAAACACTTTTAACAGGTTTGAAATAGGCTGCTGAAAATGTCCGGCCCATCTACACGTCCTGGTTTTAAAATCTGGCCCAACTGAGTTTGTAATTGAACAGCCCTGATGCAGTCAGTCTCAAAGTTTTAACCATGGATTAAAAAGAAGTACTCTATATTTTGAGTGAGTGATAAGCAGGTATCATTTAAAGCAAGTGGTGTGACTTATAAAGTACTGCTTGTATTCATTTAATACCCTCTGTTGTAAATACAAGTTTTCTTTTTTTTGAGTTTATGAAAAAAGCATTTTAGAAGCTGTTGATGTGCAAGTTTATTGCAAGAATCTGATCTGATATTATAAAACATGCTCCTGTCACTGATCGTTTGTGCTGGGTGTATTGTTAGGGAATGACAGGCCTCTGATCACTTTTTAAATCCAAGATTAAATTAATACTGTTTGCAAAATAAAGATTATTTTTTTATTATTATTTACCAATTTCCTGGTAATTCGTTGCTGGTGGCTTTTCTAAATACAGTAAATCATGAAACATTGTCTGTCTTCAGCATATTAAATATTATTTTCTGGATTTTATATTTCTGGTTTGTTTGGCACTCACGTAGTTGACAAATATGAAAGTATTGTTATCCAGCTGTTTATTAGTTGCTGAAATGCGAGGATTTTTTTGTTGTTACCTGTGGTAAAAAAAAAAAAAGTGCACACCTGATGATGATAATAATTATAATGATAATTGTTTAATTATCTTTTTTGGAAAATACAATAAAATATGTCTGCTTAACAAGTATCAGTCTGTCGGTCTCTGCATTACGTTCATGTGGAATCAAAAGATCAATTTGCTCAACCGGAAGCCGGTAGAGACAGCTGTCAGATGTTTACAGCTTCTGTCTAAAAAGTTAGAATGAGTTCGAGTCATTAATATTTCATTGTGAATTCATGTGCCGACGATTTAGGAGAGACATTAAATTAATGTTGATATTTTTTTGTATTGTTTCTTTTGAAAGGGCAAAGCCAAGACGCGGCCACAGCTTTTTCCTCCTGTCACGTGTCGGCGTTTGAATCACGTGCACGTGTCAGATAAACATTGTACACCACTGTTGAACTCAAGCGGCGTTTAATAAACTGTACTGTAACACGGAAGAAGTCTTAATTGTGGCAGCAGTTAGCAGACACGCAGCGGCGGTAGGCTGGCGTTACGGCATGACGTCACTAGACGGCGACAGAAGAGCACGTT
This sequence comes from Siniperca chuatsi, assembly GCF_020085105.1. Taxonomy (NCBI): domain Eukaryota; kingdom Metazoa; phylum Chordata; class Actinopteri; order Centrarchiformes; family Sinipercidae; genus Siniperca; species Siniperca chuatsi. Next base: position 2,577,079 of record NC_058058.1, read on the forward strand.
TTTTTTTTTATTGTGCGCGTGTTTCACGTGGAATACATCCGTGGTTTTTCGGCTCTGCTTTAACACGGAGCACGGGACTATCCCCGTGCTCCCACTGTATGGGAACTTAGTCGGAAAACACACTGACTGGTAATAACGTGTTATTAACATTTTGTCTTAGCCAATCAGAAAATGACTAACGTGTAGTCCTATTAATGGAAACATAACAGCACGTGACACAAATGAAAAGTCAGGTGATCCCCGGAGTCATGGGACGACTGTGGCTCAGTGGTAGAGCTCCAATCGGAAGGTCGGCGGTTCGATCCCGGCTTCCCCCAGCCCGCATGTGGAAGTGTCCTTGGGCAAGACACCGAACCCCAAATTGCTCCCGATTGCTTCGGTGTGTGAATGATTAGTTTCTCTCAACTCCTGCCATCAGTGTATGAATGTGTGTTAATGTGATGATGTGATGTGTTGAAGCGCTTTGAGTGGTCCGAAAGACTACAAAGGCCCTGTATAGTAAAGTACAGTCCATTTACCTTTCCGAGAGCCGACTCTTCTGCCTCAGTTACTCTCTGATTTGATTTGTTGCAAGAAATAAATATGCAAGATTCTTCATCTGCAATACATAGAAATATTGATACTGATAGTCATATTGGTGGTTAAAAAGTGGGATGCGTCAAGAATAACTATCCTAACAAAAATAACACCCCGCTAATGAAATAGTGCGGTTAATAAATAATTACACAACTCTATACAGACACACACAGAAGCCCTGTTTTTCAATTTAATTTGATATAAAACAAAACATATTTATGATCTGTTCAAAAGGCTGAGCTGAGGTCAGGGATGTTTAATTAATAAAAGCCAAACCTGAAGCTTTAATGACATACATTAGAGCTGCAAACCACAACACATCACATGTGCACACAATGTGGAAGCAGCAGTCAGCAGCGGTGTGTTCACCAAACCAGCAAATGTTTGGTATTTCGTGGGATTAGTGACGTGTCAATCGGTTATTAAAATTCCCATTAAATGAATCATTTCAGCACTGACAACGTTGACGTTTATTCCACGTTACTGTAGCAGGCATCTGAATAAATGTAAGCCTAACTTCACGCAGCAGAAACAAAGTGTTTAATTGGCCTTTTTGAAACTTGGATGGCCTTTATTTGGAGCACCACCCAAATGCACCATCTACTGGACGTCACACAGCGAAGAGGCGCAGCACCTGCAGCAGCAGAGTGAGCATCAGTTCAGCTGCCCGAGGTTTAAAACCAGGAAGGTCAGCTTTGTGCTCAAAATGTGTCCGGTTGCAGTTTTCATCGTGCTCGGGACGGGGCTGATGGTGAACCAGAGACCCGTTAATGTGAGGCAGGAAAAAGCAAAATAAGAAATCATTTATGCTGTTTTAAAAAAATCAATTTCCACTCACCCCACAGGCCTGCTGCAACTAAGTGATAGCAGATGAAGTCGAGTCGAAATACAAGAAATTAGATGAATATTCTTCATGCAGAAAGTTCTTCGAGGACTTATCTTCACTGTGTATAACATGTCACACATTAAGGTCAAGGTTGCTTTTATTGACTCCCTAAAGAGAAAATTGTCTTAGATTAAAGAAAATTAAGCAAATGCAGGGGGTTGACCTTTCTTTAATTTTCTTCTCACGTTCAAGACGAACATCAACAACAAGAATGTAACAAATAAGTAAAGAAAAAGATCAGGAAAGTATGGAAGAGGAAACCAAAAAGTTGATCCCCAAGGGGAAACTCACAGGAACAGAAGTACTAAGCAAAAAAATATAATACACTATAATACAGGTCAGATTAATTAAGTACAAAGTGGATATACGTATAAAATTAAAATAAGTGTAAAGTAAAGTGGATTACCAGTTGATGATAAGTATGTACGGTATAATAATACAATGTAATAATATAAGTAATAAGTAATAGTGCATGCACTGTCAAGTTAAGTGTGGTCATGTACAAGCTGTGCTTTACGATCTTTTTGCAGCAGGACAGTCATTAACAATGTTTCATTATCAGATGATCTACCGATCACTGTTTCGGTAAATATGTGAAGCGCTTAAATCTGACCAACGGTGGAAAAACACAAAGTCATTCAAAATGAAACTGACAAAAGCAAGCGTTCCTCAAGGGTGAAGAAAGGAAGGAAGCAGTTGCCTCTAATCTTAAAATAGGCTAACTGTCTAGTTTGGGGGAAGTCAGAATGACAACACAGACATTGAGAGAATCTACATTTATTAATTTCATTTTTGTCCTCCTGATTAAGTAGCTATCCTGAGCTCAGGAGTAATATTGTCACTTACAGATGTAGTTCTCTTTCTGTTCACTCCAAATAAACCAGAAACACCAAACACATCTCTGCCCCTGAAACTTGTATAACTTGTAACTCCCTCTCCCCACAGGGGTTAATGAATTATCTGCCTTGTCTAATAGATATTTGTCTGTCTTTCTACCTGTGTGACTCTCAGAGAAGCATTCCCTCACTTACATCTACACGGCCCTCTCCAAACCTGTCGGACTCCCGGGCATCCATGACTTCACAGCCATGGGTCTGCTGAACGACAGGATGATCGACTACTTTGACAGTGAGAACCAGAAGAAAGTTCCCAAACAGACCTGGATGAAAGAGCGACTGCCTGCAGATTACTGGGACAAAGGCACACAGTCCCGCCAGAGCAAGCAGCAGTGGTTCAAAGTCAACATCGACATCCTGATGCATCGAATGAGACAGAACGACACCGGTAAGATCCATGAAACGTGAAGGACCGGGACCGCTTTTTGATGAAGACCATGAAATCAACAACTATGATAACTCTCTATAGATAATCCTAAAATAAAGTGTTTTTGGTGTTAAGTTACTCTTTAATGTTTAACCAGAAAACCACAAATATTCAAATGTGACCCACCTCATCATCGTGTCTGGCTATGGATCCTTTTCCTTGTTGTTAGTCATTTATTTAACTGTCCTGGCATTATCTCTTGTTTCAGACGTCCATGTTCTTCAGTGGATGCACGGCTGTGAGGGCGTCACGCAGCCCAACGGCGAGATTAAGTTCCAACGCGGCATGGACATGTACAGCTACGACGGAAACGACTTCCTGTCCTTCGACGCCGCCCACGAAGTCTGGGTCGCCCCAGTTCAAGAGGCCGTACAGACTAAGAGGAAGTGGGATGAAGTCCAGGTCCTAAAAGAATACACCAAAGGCTACCTGGAGAACGAGTGTATTAGTTGGTTGAGCAAGTTCGTGAAATATGAGCAAGAGCAGCTACAACAGGCCTGTATGTATGACAGAAAATCATTTCTATATTTTTATATTCATTATTACTAGAGATAATAGACTTAGCTTTAGTGTTGAAGGACTACTGTGCAGGTTGTTAAAATATGAAACCACTAAGCTGGTTTAAATTCTATCTATCAGATCGATCTCAGTTTGTACATGTTAACGGTGAGTCCTCCGTGCACGGCAAAGTTAGTCACGGAGTTCCACAAGGTTCTGTGCTTGGACCGATTCTATTCACCTTATATATGCTTCCTATAGGCAGTATTATTAAGAAGCACTCCATAAACTTTCATTGCTATGCAGATGATACCCAATTATATCTATCGATCAAGCTAGATGAAACTAACCAGTTAACTAAACTTCAGGCATGCCTTAAGGACATAAAGACCTGGATGACCGGCAACTTTCTGATGTTAAACTCTGACAAAACTGAAGTTATTGTACTTGGTCCCAAACACCTCCGAGACAAATTATCTAAAGATATGGTTACTCTAGATGGCATCGCCCTGGCCTCCAGCAACACCGTAAGGAACCTCGGAGTTATCTTTGATCAGGATTTGTCCTTTTTACCTACGTAACATTGCAAAAATTAGGCACATCCTGATGATGAAAATGATGCAGAAAAACTAGTCCATGCATTTGTTACTTCTAGGCTGGACGAATGCAATTCCTTATTATCAGGCTGCCCGAATAAGTCCCTTAAGACTCTCCATTTGATCCAGAATGCTGCGGCACGTGTACTGACAAAAACTAGGAAAAGAGATCATATCTCTCCAATATTAGCTCCTCTGCACCGGCTTCCTGTAAAATTTAGAATAGAATTTAAAATCCTTCTTTCACCTACAGAGCTCTTAATGGTCAGGTACGTTCATATCTTAACCCCACTAGAACACTGTGCTCCCAGGATGCAGGGTTACTTGTGGTTCCTAGAGTCACCAAAAGTAGAACGGGAGCCAGAGCTTTCAGTTATCAAGCTCCTCTCCTGTGGAACCAGGTCCCAGTTTGGGTTCAGGAGGCAGACACCATCTCCACATTTAAAGAGTAGGCTTAAGACTTTCCTCTTTGATGAAGCTTATAGTTAGGGCTGGCTTGGGTGAGTCCTGAACCATCCCTTAGTTATGCTGCTATAGGCCTCAACTGCCGGGAGACTTCCCATGATGCACCTCTCTCCTCCTCTCCCTCTCCATCTGAATGCATTTTTATCCCATTACTGCATGTTAGTAACTCGACACCTTCTCTCTCCCGTAGTTTTGTGCTGAGTCTGGATCTGTGGTTGTGGGCCAGCTCGACAACTACAGTTGTTGTTATTGGCTCTGTTACTGATGCTGACATGATTCTTCCTAAAGCTGTCATTCCTATTATTACAAATTTCTTAATATTAACGCTATAATTACTATTCTACTATATTAAAAAAATTATAAAGAGTACGGTCTTGACCTGCTCTATAGGAAAAGTGCAATGAGATAACTTCTGTTTTGAATTGGCGCTATAGAAATAAAATTGAATTGAATTGAAATTGAAACTAACAATTGATATTTACACAAAATCTGTTACATTTATTTTTTATTTAATAATTACTTGCAATTTCTTCTGTGAGCATTTCTTAAATTATAGTATTTGTCAAGAGACATTTTCAGCTCTAGATGTGGCAACGTTTCCATCAACCTTTTTCATAAAAAAAAAAACTGATATGGGTTCAATAGTATTTTATCAAATCCAAATTCTATAAATTCCCTGATCGAATCCACTTAGTTTCACCTTTCAACATTTGTAAGTAAAGTTAAAAAATAACAGAAACTCAAAGATTCATTTGAGATCTGTAATCACCTTTTTGGGCTGAGAAGGTAGAAACACTACAGTTTTAGTGGCAGCCTAATTGATGTAATTTGCCAACCTGGAACCAAATCCAAAATAGAACCGGCTCTGTGAACCCAACCCTCGCAAACGCCATATTCAGTAACAGCCATGATCTTTTTAATCCGGACAGAAAGTAGTTTGGAAAATGACCTGAAATTCTAAAACGAAGCATGTGTCAAAGCAGTGGTGTTTGATGTTGCTAGTTTTAGTATCGTGTGTTTTTGTGTCATACTGGTGTTATGATTAAAAATGTGTACTGTGCCTGTTTGATTTCGCAGTAGAAGTTGTAGCGATAGATTGTCTTTATTCTGAGTCATTCAGGTCATTATGAAGACATCAGTGGTACGAACAGTATCATATGTTTGGTGACATTGATCTGTAGCATACTGCAGATATGAACTCTCTTTACGGTTTCTCTTTCCAGCTGCTCCAGCGGTGTACCTGTATACAAAGAAGACCAGAGTTGAGGCAAACATCATTTTGACGTGCCTAGCCACAGGTTTCTACCCAAAAGACATCGTCCTGCAGATCAAAAGGAACGGCCGTGTTCTAACGAGAGAGGACGGATTGATCTCCTCGGGCGTTCGACCAAATGAAGACGAGACCTTCCAGAGGAGAGACAGCGTGGAGATTTTAAGGAGTGACGTGTCTACGTACACCTGTGAAGTGAATCACCCTGGATCCAGGTTGCATGTTGAGAAGGTCTGGGGTAAGAAACTTTATGTAACTGCAGTTTGTCTCTTTTATTTTTTTCTGGTTTGAATTAGAGCTCACCGTCACGTTAGTGGAGTTTCACACATCCACACCTGGGACGGCTTCTGATCACAAACTAGAACAATCTTTGGGTTTTTAAAGGTAGCCTGTGGAGTTTTTGACCATCAGCGGCAGTATGGGACAGGGGGACTGTGTTTTGTTGGAGCTTCAGTACATTTACATCATTTTGATCTCTTTGCTTTTGTTGTTGTTGTGTTTGTTATATTACTCATTTCTGTAATTTTGTGTCATTATTATCACTTCATGTCTCTATTTTACTAACTTACACCAACACTATAGTAGATTGAAAGTAACAAATAGAAGTGCTGCTGAAAGCGATTTGAATTTTAAAACTGAAGTTGACTGTTTTGTGTGTTTAGATCAGGAGCTTCCCAGCTCTGGAGCTGCAGGTGTTGTTCGGTTTATAGTGGTGATTGTTGGTGTGATCGTGGGAACGCTGCTAGTGGTCTTTGCAGGCATAATTGGTAGGTGCAATACACACTATTGTCTCACCAATGCAGACTGATACTGATGGAGTGGAATATTTCTTTTTTGACTTGTTTTGATTCCATGAAAAAATGTATGTCATCATTTATGAACCAAAAAAAAAAAAAAAAAAAACAGAACCTGCAACTTTCCTGGCAGAAGAGTAAACACTGTCAGGACTGCTTCCTGTTTGTGGCACGACTTCCCATTTCAGAATTCACCAAAGTAGAACTCAACGCACGAAACAAATCTGACTGAATCCACTAATCATAGTGATTCTACTGAAATGAATTAATCTTGCTGTGTTTGCCGTGATTTCTCCCCATGAAATGTCGACTTTTTAAATGCTGTTGTGATACCTTTAGCATTACACTTCCACAACGTTGTCGAACTCACAATGGACAGCTTAAAACAAAAGGATCAAAACTTGATGCAGCAGAACCAGAGATGTCATCTTTTTTATTTGCCTGGAGCCTCTAGCTCACTCTGGAGCCACTAAAGGTGTTGGAGAGTACTACAGCATATGTGAAAAAAGTTGTAGAAAGTTGTACCAAGACCTGGAAACAGACTTTGTTGTGTACAATCAGTTGCATTTAAAGGAGAACTCCGCCGATTTTACACGTGTGTTTCCAGGTGTTGGGGAGTACGACTGCATATGTGAATAAAGTAGTATAAAGCTGAATACCAGCCAAACATTTGGTGGTCACGTTGCATTGTGGGTAATGAAGGTGCCAGGTTTTGACAAGAAAGAAAATAAAAAAGACGATATCTCTGGTTCTGCTGCATCGATTTTGATCCTTTTTTTAACTGTCCATTATGAGTTTGACAGTGTTACGTGATACATCGGTGGAGAACTCTTTCAAAGGATAGTTAGTCCTGTCAGTGCTGTAAACTTTAAATAATAAACTTCAGACTAAGACAATTTCAAAGAAAAGTAACAAAAATTTGGAATAGAAATTAGTTTAATGTGTTAACTTTGTTTACATGAGCTGCTTCCAAAGGTAACTTCTTATTTTCTCTGCTGCTGAAAAATATTGCAGCTTTAAAAGATACCAAGTCGAGTCCTGAGTTAGTCCTGCCCATGTTGTAACCTTTGAATAATAACATTCAAGTAAAATTATGGTGAGACACAATAAATACTGTCTGAAACAGTTTTTCTGTCATTTTACAGAAATAAAGAGGGCACTGATACAGGCACAGTTCCTGAAGCTTAACAGAATCTCACCACAAGGTCCATTTAGTAGCTGAACTAACAATCATATAACATGATCTTCATCAACTGATAAGGACTATTACAATATATTTGGATGAATAAGTAGAACAGGAAAGCACAGATATATTACCTACATTCATACTGCGTCTACGTTCATACTCACCCAAATACATTTTCTGTTTTCTGCAGGGCCTAAAAATGGCAACTCTTGTAAGTATCTCTGTTGATCAATATAATTCTGCAGCAAGAACATCACTAACTGAATGTTTGAAGGAGTTAAAGAAATTAATAACCAAAATACTGTACATGTTAGCCATACAGAATGCATAAAAAACAAGAGCAGCAAGTGCTTCATCTTTATAGTATTTATACAAAAAATAACATTTCTGTTCCTCCCTGCTGCAGCTAATGATCCAGGTGACCACAACCCCAGCCCCGAAGACGCCGACGGTCTTGTGTACGAGAATGTGGAGGATGCAGTGTGAAGCTCCTGCAAGTAACATCATTTCCATCAGAGAACATGAAGCCTCGCTGTGGTGCCTAAAACCAAACTGACCAATAAAACGAATGTATTTATTACTGGGCAGAAATCAGAGAGGAAAGTTTGAAAATCAGGAGAGAAATGAAATGGACAAAGAATATTATGTATTTAAGTATTTAAATGAGCTTCAGCGGCTTCACGCTGCTGAAGCAGAGTTTTAGGCACGAAAGGCACGACACTCTCCTGTCACACTGACGGTGAACTCAAGAATAAGACGCGCTGCTTCATAATTTTTTGCCACACTAACGGCACGGCTCTATGGATGGCAATGTCTGTCAGTCCGCCACTTTGGTCCAGATTTAAATATCTCAACAACTAGTTAACGATAAGTTTTCACTTATCCGGTGAAAGTTCATCTGTATCTACAGGATGCATTGGCACAAAACGTTGTACACACATTCATGTTCCCCTCAGGATGAATTGTAATAACGTTCACTTTTCATCTAGCGCCATCATCAGGTCAAAACTTAAATGTTTCCAATACTTTGGTTTATGACCAAATATCTGCAGAACTAATGACATTCCCATCAGCCTCAGCTGTACTTTGTGTTTAGTGCTAATTTTAGTAAATGTTAGCATGCTAACACGCTAAACTAAGATGGTGAACATGGTATAAACACACATATAAATACACATTTAGGCTAACATTTAATAAGGGGTAGTGGGGAACAGGGCTTTAGCCTGGACTAAGAGGAAGTACGTTATGTGTTTTGGCCTTTTTTAATGATCAATAAGGTTATTTTGCAAATAAATCGACTTAATTGATACTATAAAATGAAACCAAGCCAAGATTACTGTAAATTATACTGTTTTACGTATTATTTTTCTTACTGGTAAACAGTGTTTGTACCTGCACCTGATGGACTATCGTACAGTTATTTTTTATATCATAATAATATGCATCTATGTGTTATGGAAATGTAGTATTTTTGTATGTTTCACTTTTCAGGTTCTTGAACCATATAGGTATTTACAGTACGTAGACAAATCTGAGTGTATTGCAATTCAGCTGCTGACTTTGAATTTATTTTTATTTTTTTAAGTAAGTACATTTATTCAGATTCAGAGATCAATGTAATTATTCAAAGAAGACTTGGATTGTCAGATTGTAGAGATATATTTACAGTTGCTGTCTAAAATGTTAAAAACTATTTAACACACAATCACTTTACTCAATCTCATGTCTGACAATCTACTGACTGTTTTGATGTTTTCTTGAGTACATTTTTACATTTACAATTATACAACATGTACTGGCATGAGCATAATTATCAGGGTTTGCTCATTTATTTGTGTTTGAATAAATCACATCACTGTTAAAATGTAACTGATGTGTAATTAAATCTAAACATGGCAGCAGTTAGGTTACAGTTAGAGACTCTCCTGCATCCTGACGTCCTGGATAACATGCTGACATTTGTAGGGGAGATGTCTGCATAGTTATTGTGTTTCTAGGTATCCTCTGCACTGAATTGTCTTTTATCTCATCAGCACAGTGTCGCGTTATAAAAGTGAGTTTCATTCACTGTAATGTGTCTTTCAGATAACTTTCTGTGGTACTAAAATACTCGCAGCTGCTTCTGACCTTTGACCTCCATGTATATTAGTATTAATTGTGTGTATCTCTAAAAAAGTACTGCTGCTGCTAATACAGCTACCACGGCTTTACCATTGTGACAGTTTACCCACATTGTGCCAATGCTTTAGAAACTCGTCCACACACGTGACTCTTATCAATCAAAATAACATTTTTCCTTTATTAAACTTAAGCTTCTTTACTTTAATGCAAGTTAAAAGTATTACCAATGATCCAAATGAAGACAAGAGTTGCCCCAACACCAAAAATCAGCGAGTTTTGAGACAGGGACTAACACGAGACAACAAATTAAAGTTAATGTTTTCTGATGCTGTTAAAGATTTGTTAACAGCAGTAGTATAAAAATAAATAAAAAGATGCTTTAATTTACTTTAAAATGTGTTCTAGCATGAAAGCTAATCCAGTAAGGTAACAAACAAACAAAAATAAAAAAGCATTTTATTTTTAGATGACCGGTAGCTTATATTTTGATAAATATATATTAAACATTAGAAATATACAGCATTGTATATTCATATACATGTATTATATATATATATATATATTTTTTAATTTATTTATATATATGTAGTATTTTGTTTGCTGGTCTTTTGTTTACACACGCACATTACGCCATGACGTCACTAGGCGGCGGCAGAACACGACGTTTTTGAATCCTCACAGCAGTTTGACGGTGCGCTGTCGGTATCTGTTTATCAAGTGTGTGTGTTTGGGTGTGTTCGTGTTTCAGCTCTGCCTCAACACACGGAGCAGCCGGCCGGTCAGTCTGAGAAAAAAACAACCGGTAGAGACTTGTTTATCTCCGGTTTATTCTGGTGTTTCTTATATTTTCGCTGTTAACGGTAAGCTAACAGTTTGCGTGTTAGCTTGTGTGTGTGTGTGTGTGTGTGTGCGGCGTTACCATGGTGACGCTCCGAGGTAGCGGCAGAGGGGAAGCGGGTCGGAGCAGCAGGCCGCCGCCGCAGCAGCAGAGGCCGGCCAGGAGCTCCGATCCCCCGCCGCGGGCTGCACCAGGGACCCGGAGCAGGAGCACCGTCACCGGGCATGTGAGTCTGTCTGTGGGGGTTTGGAACAGAGTTAGCTTTTCTAACGAGGCTTCACTGCATCATTTGAGTTGTAATACGTTTCAGTATTAACTGTCAGTTTGTCAGAACCAAATGATTAGTTAATTATTTGAGTTTACTTAAAAGTTTGCTTCATTTTTATCTGTTGCACTTATTTACCTATTGACATTAATTTTAGTTATCTGTATTTTAAATTCATTTTTAAGTGCACTGTCTAATTACTAACAAACAACAGGACTGCTAATAATATTACGATGACCAGCGTTTACACAAGATGTCACACAGGTGAAAACAGGAGTAAAAAACAAATAATACAGATTTAGATTAACAGGAATTAGGTAGCAACAAGTCTAAAAATACACTTATTTAAATGAGCGACTTGATACTGATATACTGAGCGACTTGGCTGATATATCGACTGATATTAGCTCATTGCAGATATATTGGTTTTTGACGTATATGCCAGTCGATAAATGACAAGAAATGCAAGTACAGAAATGCCAAAGACATGTTTTGAAACAGTGTCACCGATCTATAGTTTGTCCACCAGAGACAAATTTATTTTTCATCTGTAAAATGTCCTGTCCAGTACATGTCTTGGTCACATATTTAAGGGAACCTTATCAATATCTGCCAATATATCATTGTTGGATTTTCTTTAACTCTCAATTATCAATATTGGTATCTTCCTTAAAAAGCTCTGTACAGTACTCACTGTACAGCTCTGCAAATGGTTTGCTTTTTAATTATAAAGATGGAAACACGTTCAGCTATCAAGATCCACAGTTAAAGTAGCCGTTCAGTAGCCAATAGAAAGAAAGATACGCATATATAATCCACTCACTGTTTCAGCTTGTCTATGCACGACTTTGAAAGTAAAATAAACGTGTGCAGTGTTGTCTGTATTGATGTCATACTTTGACGGTGTGAATATGACACTGGCGTCTTGCTAGTTGCAGTTGACTAACTTCTGAAACGTTTGACATATCTTTCAGCAATTTAATGCCGAAGATGATGAACAGAATCACGTGGATTCAGAAACACACGAGGATGAAGATGAGACACCAGCGAGAGGCATCATCAGGTCAGACCAAAATGACCACACACGTGACTCTGATTATTCAAGTTAATTCATTATAATGAATCACTGCAGTTATTTACGGTATCAAAATAAATGTACCTAACATGCTTATATTTTAAGACGGCGTTGCAAATTCTAAACAGCGGTCTTGTTTTGTGTTTATAGGAAATCTGCAAGGCTTCAAAACGCTGCAGGTAAGGACATTCACAGTAACAGTAAGCGCCAAGACCTGGAATATCAGGGAGAGAGAAAGTCCTGGAAAAAATTGAAGTCTTCAAAAAAGTCATAAAAATATTAAGTTCAGGTTCATTTCATAGGAATTCAGCTGTCAGAGATGGAAAATAACAGTAAAGTACATTTACTCAAGTACTGGCTGTTGGATTGAGACGTCATACTTTAATATTTTAGTGGGAAATGTTATATATTTGCACAATGTACAGCCATCGTGAAGTGTCCACTAATTGTATGTTACTACGTGTGTTGCCTTATTGTATAATTTCTGTTCAACTACAGAAAAAGCAGATTAGCTGCAAAGATTTATTTAGTTTATTTAACAAAGGAGTATTTAATGTAAATGAATCTGTCACTTAAACATCCCAGGCCACAATATTTGGTTATCGACATTTTATCTGGTTTAATTTGAGAGTTTTACCATCTCATGATGGTGTAAAAGCTGGAACCCTTCAGATTTATTGGCGCCAAGAAATACATTGCATTTTGGTGCAACATATTGGGTATTGGTGACTTTCAAAAACACCTGTCAGTCAGCATGTATAACAACATGTATGAGTGTGTATGTGTACCCAGGTGGCAGGAGGAGCGGGCTGAGGAGAAGCACCAGGCCGACCAAACCGACCAGCAGATATCAGGCCTCCAACATGTTCGACGGCATCAGCACCAAGTTAGACAGCAGCTCAGCACTGCATCAAAACACTCTTTCAGAAGCAAAAACAAAAGTAGCCTGATGTTGTTTTCAGAGCTGAAATGATTAGTCAATTAATCAATTAGTCGATCAACTGAAAGATAATCGGCGACTATTTTGATAATCGATTAATCATTGCCAGACATTTCCTAGTTCCAGCTTCTCATTTGTGAGGATTAGCTTCTTTTCTCTGTGTTATTCGATAGTAAACAGAATACTTTGTATCAGCAAACTAAGCTGCAATCACAAACACTACAGCCATTAGTTTACTGTGGTATTCAGTGCTGATGATATATATAGGTATATATCTTACCTGATGGCTGGATACAGCAGTGCTCTTCAGCGTTTGTCTATGTGGCCGTGGTTGAACATAATCTTCAGATAAATGAACACTGAAAACGCGGATTTGTCTCACTTGTACCGGTGGAGCGTTGATGTCTAAATTCAGTGCAACTAGTCACAGTTGTCGAAGGCCAATATCCTACAATGGAACACGGTGAAATATATATGGTGACCTAGACACTTGTTTGTTAGCTTGTTTAACAGCGTGGAAAAACACAAGCACGCACCATCTTTCAAATATAACAGCACTTTCTTACCGGCGGCACAGCTGATATGCGAAGTCCTGCGGTTGAGAAAATGCAGTGCCAAAGGAAAGGGCTATCTGACAGCACGGTAAAGCGGTGAGAACTTTACTTTGATAGCATACGAGGACTTTTTTTTGGCGGTTAAAATACGTATTACTGTCGATCCCCATTCACAACAATACAGAGCTGAGCATCTGTGGCGGAGCAGCTGTCTGCTTCTCCAAACTGGCTGCACGCCGATCCCCATCTATATCTACGCTGTGATACTTTGTCGGCACTGATTTTAGTACCAGTCCTGGGGATTAACATGCACTGTAGCATTTATTTGTGTTATCAGTTACCTCCATCACAGTCTCTCCAAAAATTAGGGCAAATAAGTACTGGTATGGATGTGATGATAAAGTAGGTTTATTCGGAATAATGAACATTTCATTCTACACTGTTCTCTCTGCAGCACGGCCAGGTCGGTCATGAAGAGGATGGACAACATGAAGAAGAAGAGGCGGCTTAGTCACAACGAAGAAGGAGTAAGTAATGTAATGTACTCAGCATTTCCGTCCTGACAGTAAACACCTCATCTGGCCTCAAAGTTCGTTTGTATTTAACAAGGAGGCGACGGTCTGAGCTTCCTCAGATGTGGTTCGTACACAGCAATGTGGAGGTTTTACACTGCTCCTGTTTGTGGGTGGGAGACACACTGCCTTTACTGAATACTGTATTGATAAGTGGTTGAATGTGTCTCCGGATGCGTCCCGTTAAAGAGTCAGTTCATCCACATTACGAAGACATAATTTCTCAGTCCTTCTGATATCTCTGCTTCCACCCAAATACGATGAAGGTAAATGAAATTTTGTTTGTGGTGCTCACAACACATGTGTTTCCATGTGTTACTTTAAATGATCTACAAAACTGTCAACAGTTTTAATGGGGACTATTTCTTCAGTAGAAAATTGTCGACAGTGTGGATCGCCAGGTGAGATCAGTTAGATTTGGCACTTCATGTGCAGTGTTCAAGTTACCTTCCTGCACACATGATAGTGTTCGATCCTGCTGTTTGTTTTGGTCCAAACTATTTTTGGGAAGATTACATAGTTTTGTCACTCTGTCCAATTACAAGAGATAAACAAAAATCACATGACTCAGAAGTACTTTCGTTATTTGACAATTCTAGTAAATTGTCATCTAGCAGATATTTGAACGGTATAATTTTTACCTTTCTACCATTTTCACATCACTCGAAGAAACAAACCCCAGTGACACAAGAAATGCTCAGAGTTTAAATAGACTGTCACACAAATCTGACTACATGGACTGTAGTTCTCAAAACAAGAACTGACAGTTTACTGAAGTGATGCTGCTGCTGCTGTTTTGACCTTCTGTCCAGACTTTGTGTTTACATTTGGAAGCAGCTTCAAAACCACAGCTGAAACCATGTTCACACATCTGTCTCTCTCGGTGGGTGCTGCCTCTCTTATCAGGCCGATGTGAGGGCGGTGCACCCAGCTGCACCCTGCCTCCCTCCCTCTGCTCGCTGGTCGTGGGGAGTGGGCGACGTGGGCTAATCTCTATCAACTGCCACCATATTGGAAGGCAGCCAAAAGCCTGAGAAGCACCAGCCCTTGTTTTTGTCTTTGTATGTTTTTGTCACATGACGTTTAAGAGCTGACATAGTTTAGATCCGTTGCTCTTCACACTGGTTTGTTTCCAGTCAAAATGCGAACTTGTGTCTTCATCATTCTGATTTAATTGACTAAATGTGATCGCAGTGAGAGGATGTGTAAGATTGACGTTTATAATTAAACATCTCATTTTCTAAAAAGCTTCTTCCCAGTTTTGTCAACCGGGACTGTGGCAGGTCTATTCTGTCACAATTTTACATCATACTGGAAGCTAAAAGACGGAGATGAGGGCTGGTGAGAGATTAAGGAGGGAAATGTCAGTCAGGCTGTTGGTTCAAACCACTTTGGTTCAGTTGGATATGCGGAGTGCGTGGATTTTATAATAAATATAAATACTCTTTGTGTTGTGCCTATGTTACAGTAAACTTTGAGACCTAGTGTAATTTAGGGTACCAATAACAAGAAAAACAGTTCTTGTGGAAATGCTTCATTCTTCCGTAGTTTAACCCCATACTGTCTGGTGCTGAACCAGATGAGCCCACATGTTGCTTGTAGTACGCCGCTAACAGCCGTTGTCATTAAGCTTCGGTTTGCCTTAAAACTGAAATTTCGGAATAGTTCCAGACATTAGACTAGACCTGGAATAATCCTGCTACTTAAATCTCTGCTGGTGTTTCTTAATCCTCCAGGTATTTTCTTCTGTCCTGCGTGCACAAACAAAATAAGTAAGTGTGTTGTTACAGGCCAGAAAAATCAGGGTCGTTATACCTGCTTTATACAAAGAAAAACACACTATCAAGCCTAAAATATGCAGGATATAAATATTGATTCTGGAGCATATTTGGACATAGGCACAATGGCAAAATATTAAAAGTGTGATATGTTAAAGTCCCTGTGAAATTGGCCACTTGTGTATTTGGAATACACAACCAAGCAGGAAGTACCACTGGCCGGGATTGACCCCGGGATCTCTTTGTGGGTGGAAAATGTGTTATTGTTTTGTTTTTTGTCTTTGAATTTCTTACAGTGTTTTTGTGTTTGATGAAATTGCAGAAGATCTACTCTAAAGCCCAGAGGAGGAGAACACCGGTGCCGCAACAGAGAGAGCTCAGTGACAGCGAGGATGAAAAGGGTTTGTACGAACATTCAGGAGAATTTAAGAGGAGGAGAATGAACATGGATTGTGGGAGAAGAGAGGGAGATGTGAATCAACATCTCCCGTTGTTTTGTTTTTTCTTATATAAACTGTTATTTCCAGGTGCAGTCGATGACGAGAACAGCAGGCAGAAAGTGGCTGCAGATGACGACAGCAACTGCAGCACTAACCAGAACTTTGACGCCAAACTGAGCCGAGCCTCGTCGCTCTACCAGGGACCCGGCAACGGTCAGTACCGCACCACTGAACTAAAACCAGCGATCATCCAGAACACCTCACATAAGCTATTAGCTTTGATGAAAGGCAGCTCTAATCAGACATCTGAATTTGAGGTCCTTTTAATGGTGGAATTTGTTACCATTCAAAAGAAATCACATTTATATTTGATATTGATCCTCCCAACTTTGTTAAGAAGAATATTTCTGATGTGTGAAATTTATACAAGTCCAGGCACCTCCTTTAAATTTATAGTTCTGATGTTGTCGTTTCCTCTGGTGATGTTTAGAGTTCCCGAGAGGAACCTTCAGGATCAGCGCCTCAGGACCAAACACGACCCGCAGAGGAGCATTCAGGTCAGACTGCTGGCAGAACTTACAACTTTTTTCTTTTCTTTAAACAAAGAAAGACGTGGGAGCAAACCTGGAGCGAAAATGCATGAAGTTGGCCTGATGGAGGTGTTGTAATTAATTGTCAAAACTTCAGATTTTGGAAACCCGGTAACTGCCACATAACCAGTTCAGCATTGAGGAAGCTTTGACAGGATGACGTGATGACCTTTGTTTATTATTTTGTATTGTCTAATGGAACGTTCCAAGAAAAATGGCATTGCTTTATGACACAATCTTGACAATCCTTTCTAAAGATGTTCCAGGTTGAAGTTTAATCTGATTTAGTTTATTTGTTGCTTTGAAATTAAGAAAGTTAAGAGAGTTAAAACCCCAGCTGAAAGAGAAACGTTAATGTCTGAAATGAGTGAAACATTGATCTGGTGTCTCTCTTGCCTTAGTTGGGTTACTCACATGTGAATGTTGACCAAAATATTTATCGCTCAGGCAAGATGGAGCCTGTGAAAGAGGCCGTCGAGTTAACATTTTAATTCCACCAAAACTCCACAAACTCTACTTTCAGGAGTCCTTTACCTCTGTTTCCTCATTTCTTTTCCTTTCATCCTCCAGACCCACTAAGAGTGCGTGGTCGAAGCAATCTGATGAAGACAACGACTCTGATGATGAAGTGCAAAACGTTGAAAAAGTCCCTGGAAGGTCAGTAGGTCGATGATGCAGCTCTTCACTGAGGTACGACAACATGAACCTTCCCTACAGTTAATTGGACGAACGCACCACTCGCTGAGCTGTCATTGGTTTTTAGATTTTCAAACCGTCAAACTTGGCTCCTGTTCAGGAAAGGTCCATCAAACAAAATACCTGAACTAATTTGAGGAGAGAAATCGGCCATGCAGTCAAAGAAATCTTGTTTCTTTTTAGATCTTTAAGACAGTGTTTATAAAGTTCATATCTGGCCAGACTTTATTGATTCTCATTGGATGTTCTCCAGACTTAAACAAAAAGTTGGACATTTTTGGTTCTTCTTGCCAGCTGTCGCCCGCTCGGCCTGCGTACAGAAGATCTTCTGGGCACTCGCAGAGACAGGATTAACGCAGGAGCAGGTCTGGCAGACATTGATCCCATGACCATCGACCAATCGGTGAGTTTAGACATGTGCTGCTAATGGCACCATCCTCTCTCACTGCCTTTCTCCCTCCCCTCCTTTTTTTCGGCTCCTCGTTGCCTCTCATCTCCTGCCTCCCTCCTTCCCTCCTCAGGTGGGGTTTGACAGCATCGGAGGTCTGTCGGGTCACATCTCAGCTCTGAAGGAGATGGTTGTTTTCCCGCTTCTCTACCCCGAGGTGTTTGACAACTTCAAGATCCAGCCTCCCAGGTGACACACACACACACACACACACAGATGATTCAGATATTTACAGAGGTTACATACATTCTGTGCCCTGTGACACTCGTGGATAAAGAAAACACTGCCTGAGATTTATTTTTGGAAGACCTGCCAATCGTAACCCACTGACAGTTTTGGCTGTGAAAATGTACTGTAACTAATCTACATTCATATCCTAGCTCAATGATATTTGCACACACACACACACACACAGTGTATACATTATGTGTTCATTAGATTAGTATATGTTTGTTCCGTGGAGCATTAGTTAAGATGCGTAAAACTCATCATGTAAAACAAGAAGAAACCTTTTCGAAACAGTCTCTGCACTGCAATACAAATCTGATATTAAAATAGAGAGTTGCTGTCCTCAGTTGTGATTGGCCACACCTGGTTGTAAAATACCTGTTAAACACAAGCCTCAGTGATGTTGCTGTTCTCCAGTGCTATTGTTTTTGATATAAAAAAGATTTTCTAATAAATCAAAGTGTAAAAAAAAAACAAAAAAACCCACAAGCCTCAAAACATTAATTTTAGTATTAATGTGACAATACTATAATATGTGAACACACACCTGTGGTTGTGTGACAGTTTAACTGACAGTTAGCTTTTAGCTTGTGTTGCGTGGGAACACAGCTGAGCTACTTTAGACAGAATCACTTTAGATTTATGGAGATTATTAAACTTTGAGTTGTGATTTTTAAAAGTTTAGGATGCTCCCTGTAAAGGAAATCTGATTACTGCTGAGACAAAAAAAATGCATCAATGAAACTTTTAAATTTAGGAAGAATAATTAACAAAAACATTTTTCGTCTGTCTCTCTCTCCAGAGGTTGTCTGTTTTACGGACCTCCTGGGACGGGGAAAACGCTGGTTGCCCGGGCGCTGGCCAACGAGTGTAGCCACGGCAACAGGAAGGTGGCCTTCTTCATGAGGAAGGGAGCCGACTGCCTCAGCAAGTGGGTGGGCGAGTCGGAGAGGCAGCTGCGGCTGCTGTTTGAGCAGGTAACGTCACGTAAAGTTAAAAGTTAAAGATGACACCGTACCGTTATTGAAAAATACTTTAAAATACCGTTTAATTTGTTTTCTTCATCTGAGTTTTCTGTGAACTTGTCATTTAAAAGTGCTTTGGTTGTGTGTTGGTGCGTGTGCCGTCCTCAGGCGTATCAGATGCGTCCCTCCATCATCTTCTTTGACGAGATCGACGGTCTGGCTCCGGTCCGATCCAGCAGACAAGACCAGATCCACAGGTCAGAACAACCTAACTCAAGAAAACAAAACAAAACTGCAGCACATACATTTGCATGCAGAAAGACCTTTTTCAATTCTGTCAGTTTCTGCCTCTGTGTTTATGGTCGGCTTCAGGGAGATTTTAGTGGGTTCTGCCCTCTGGATCAGCTGTTCTGCAGCTGACCGTGGCAGCTTTCGGATCCCACCAGAGAACGATGAAAGCTGAAATGATAAAGGCAGAGTAGTTCAGTTTTTTTTTTTTTGTCTCATTGTGTCCATCCTGCAGCTCCATCGTTTCGACGCTCCTGGCTCTGATGGACGGGTTGGACAGTCGAGGTGAGGTTGTGGTGATCGGAGCGACAAACCGGCTGGACTCCATCGATCCAGCGCTGCGACGGCCCGGACGCTTCGACAGGGAGTTCCTGTTCGGCCTGCCTGACAGAGAGGTGACATCTTTTTTATATGCCTCTAAAATACATAAACCATTTAAACATTACATAATACATTCAGTTTCCCTTGTTATCATTTCAGTTTGTTTACGGATCTTTCCCAAATCCAGTGTACACAAACAAAATGTTTTAATTTGATGCTGCAAATTAAAGCCATATTAATTTTTCGAGGACATATGATCACTTATCTTCAGTAAGCTCATCACAATAATTACTTGAATCCTTTTTTAGCAGAATTTTGGCATTAAAATTATGATGGCACACTTACACTCCAAGTGTGTTTGGCTATGATAGATTCATTTATTCTGAGTAGTTCGGACAAACATGATTTTATTTGTTAATGATGTTGATGTTGTTTGTTATATATATATATATATATATATATATGTGTGTGTGTGTGTGTGTGTGTGTGTGTTTCAGTCTCGTAAAGAGATTCTGAAAATCCACACCAGGCAGTGGAAACCTCCTCCGTCTGAAGATTTCCTGGATGAACTGGCTGAGCGATGTGTCGGTAAGAAAGACTGCACAGGTGCTTCATCACACCAAATAAAGAGATTTGTTCTGACTAGTATCTAATACTGCAGATATAATGTTACTGGAAAAATGACTTTTCTAGATATGAGTTTGAAAAGAAGGACGTTCAGTATTAAAAAGCAGGCAGGTTATAAATCTGATATAAATTTTCTATATGCTTGACAGAACAGAAAAATGTCTCAGTGGCCTAAATAATAAATGATATAATAATACAAAGCTAGAGAGCAGTAACTGCATTAAATACTAACTGACTGAAAAATATTTTTAACACTTATTGTGTGTCCTTACAGAAGGATAGTTGTTCAAAAAATACATACAAAGCGCTGTAAGTTTTATTAGGAATAATTGTTAAAATCTGAACGGTAGCATTGACCTTTGACCTTTAAAACAGTGCAGGGTTCGTCAGTTGTATGTCTCTGCAGGAATTTGTATGAATTTAATGAATCTCCCTCTGCCTCTCTCAGGTTACTGCGGTGCTGACGTCAGGGCGGTGTGCACCGAGGCGGCGCTGTGTGCTCTGCGGCGCCGCTACCCACAGATCTACGGCACCTCCCAGAAGCTCCTGCTGGACGTCTCTTCCATCGCCGTCGGCAGCTGCGACTTTCTGGCTGCCATGAGGAAAATGTCGCCCGCCTCCCACCGCCTCGCTGCTTCGCCCGCCAAACCCCTGTCACCTGTGGTTCACCCGCTGCTGGGCGCCGCCCTGCGCGACATCCTGGAGACTCTGCAGAGGCTGTTCCCTCACGCTGAGCAGGGGATTAAGAGGAAGAGGGAGCCAGGTGAGTCAGAGCTGAAGGCTGAAGACCTGATGAAATGTTACATCGTGTTTAAACAACTCTTTTATCTGTTGTTTTCTGCATGTCAGATCTGACCTCTGGTATCCTTGACGACGGCCTGATGTGTGGAGGAGATGAGGGCTCCAGCACATCCAGCATCTCCACACGCTCCACCTCCAAGAGCAGAAACTTTCTGCACTTTGCCAGGTGAGTGTAATCAACACTTCATCGAGATCTGGACCAGCAGGTCAGGTTTAAGATGCCTTTACTTTACTACAAAAATGTGAAAAGAACATCTTTCCAGCCTGATGCCAACTCAGTTGCACCCTCCTTTAATTTCACTTACTGTATGTGTATTTAATAAGAAACTGTACAATAAATAAAGCAATAAACTGTATTTTACTTTTCTATATGGCTCAACAGCCTTGCACTCTTTGTACTAAATAATAATGTAATCCTATGCGAGACAAAATTACTTATATTACTTACAAGAATTCAGGGTAAAACGGTTTATTTCCTGCTTTGGCCTCTCCCTGACGACATTTTTCACACTGAATTTAAAATAGAAACTTTTAATCTGTGTTTTTACTACAGAGATTTAGAGCTCCTGTTGTTTCTCTCTTCAGCTGATGGTATTCTCACATCTTTGGTACTTTGAAGTCTTTTTTCATTTGCTTTCTCATAAATCCCTCTTTTTCACTCTCTCTCTCTCTCATCATTCTCCCCTCCATATTGTTCAGCTGCCTTCCCTTTTTCGCCTAATCTTGCTCAACTTCCCGTTATCACACGTGTCACTGCTCTCCTTCCTTCCTGCAGGAGTGCAGTCAAACACCCAACGTCCCACCGTCCCAGGATGCTCCTGGCAGGTCGTCCTGGTGCTGGTCAGACTTCCCACCTGGCTCCTGCGGTTCTGCACACTGTGGAGCGTTTCACTGTCCACAACCTGGACTCTGCAGTGCTGTTTGGAGTCAGCAGCACCTCCCCAGAGGAAGCGTGCGCCCAGGTGACCCCTCAGCAAACACCACACCGATTTAAACTTCAATTAATTCATTAATTCAAGTGTTAAGCAGCTGTAATCAGACTGGAGGCTTGTCGTTCCTGATAAAATGCAAGAACACAGTAGTGAGTAGAGGATTTCAGTTAGGACAAAAAATGACGAAACTCTGCAGGATTTAAAACAGTTTTTAAAAAAAAGTATTTCACCCAGAAGTAACAGTTTAAAATACACATGGTGAAGTGTGTCTTTTTGTGACTTCCTGTCTTACTTTTGTTAATTTAGTATCCAGTAGTGTGTTGAACAAGTTGTATATTCAAGTAGTGGAAAAACATTTCAATTTGAATAGTGAAGACCTGCACTCATTTCACGTATAAAATTAGGTTCCAGGCGTTGCCTTCTTGAACATCTCCCTAGATTCGATGGGATTGCAACAACACAGAGCTCAGCTGTCCTTTAGGGACATCTGGTGGTGATGACAGGCAACTGCAGAATATTTTAGATGACTGTTGTAATTAGTTTCATGCTTAAACAGTATGTTGTAATCTTTGAATTGCAGAAAACCAACAACACAAAACATAAAAATCTATTTTAGGGGAAGAAACAACATGAAAACGTTGTTCTTTGCCCCCTCAGGTGTTCTGCGAGGCCAAGCGGACGTCTCCCAGCATCCTGTACATCCCCCACATCCAGCAGTGGTGGGAGACTGCGGGGCCCGCGTTGAGGGCCTCCTTCCTCAGCCTGCTGGGCAGCATCCCCTCCTTCTCCCCCATCCTCCTCCTCGCCACCTGCAGCGTCCCCCATCAACAGCTGGACCCAGAGGTGAGCAGCTGGACTGAGCCCTCGGTCAGAAATAACACACAACGTGTTTGAAACCTTTCCTCTCACATTTATTGCATCAGATCGTAGTTTTTAGCAGTTTTTGTCCCCAGGAAGCCAAACTGTTCTGCTTTTTTAACCTAATTGAGGAAAAACAATAAATTGGGAATAATCTTTTTATTCTAACTTCTGTTTCTATCTTCAGATTCAGTTTCTGTTCCGGGAGGAGTACGGGGAGGTTTACACCATCAGTGTTCCCAGCTGGCAGGAGAGGACCGACTTCTTCCAGGACCTCATTCTGGACCAGGCGGCCAAGGCGCCGCCATCCAACAAAAAAACATGTATGTTGTTCAGATGCTTTTACCTGTTTGTTGAGCGCAAGTCCTGAGTGTTGGAGAATTAGACTTAAAATAAAATTAAATAGATTTAAAAATGGTCCATACTCATCTTAACTATAATGCCAGGGCCAGTGTGCGTTCATGTAAAGTGCCTCGAGTGAATAATGTAGCCAGAAGTTCCTTTTTTTACACTGGTGCCATGTTGTGGAGCAGCATTACACACCAAGTTCTTCAATATGAGAGTGGCTAACAGAAGTCGGGTTAGGACTTTTTATGGAACAGGGTAACAGATTAATAATGAAATTTGCAAAGACATGTTACTTAGCTGTTCTTGTTTTTTGATGTGGGGGTTATTTCTTCTTTCTTAAATTGAGATGTTTTGTGTTTCTTTGTGTTTTCTTTGTCATCTAACATCATGTTGAAAATAAGTGTTTTCACTTTATGTTATCCTTTGGATTTTCCTTCTCTTTCCTGTGTCCGATAATCCATAAATAAAATCATGAAGCAATTAAATAAACAATGATATTTTTGACCTCCTTCACCTCTCAGTGACTCAGGCCATGGAGATCCTTCCCCTGGCTCCCCTGCCTCCCCCCCGCCAGCTGCCGGAGCAGGAGCGCCTCCATCTGGAGGA
This sequence comes from Siniperca chuatsi, assembly GCF_020085105.1. NCBI lineage: Eukaryota > Metazoa > Chordata > Actinopteri > Centrarchiformes > Sinipercidae > Siniperca > Siniperca chuatsi. The sequence continues at coordinate 2,600,964 of NC_058058.1, forward strand.
GCAGGAGGAGGACGTGCTGCGGGAGCTCCGCCTCTTCCTGCGTAACGTCACAGAGCGTCTCACTCTGGACCGCCGCTTCAAGGCCTTCACCAAACCGGTCGACATAGAGGAAGTGAGTGGATTTTGTTCAGTAAACTTAATGAGTCTTTTAAGTGCTAAAAAAAAAAAAATGGAAGTCTGTATTTCCATGACAACCGAGCAAACTGGGGACATTGTTTTGTCAACTACTGTTTCAAAGGTCAAGAATGTATTTTTGATTTCAGATTTTAAGCTAACGTGGACGAAAAAGTCCTCAAAGTGCTTTAAACATCTACCAAAATAATTTTGTCTGGTCTCACGAAGCCAAACAAAATCTTACAAGCCCAGTTTTTTCTATGAGAGTTTAGTCTGGAAGACATCCACTGAAAACTGACTCGCCTCTGCAGCTGGAAACGGGGGCAATCACTGAACTACAGAGTGGTTCAGAAGACGTCACTCCCGAAATCTTTAAAACGATTAGACGATGTAGACGATGTGCAGCTGCAGCAGGGCCCACGGGCCCCAGTAGTTGGACCAAAGGAGTTTATTTATCTCCAAATGAATAAACTCATGTTTATCATTGTTACAGTTACATTTCCAGTCTGTGTGCGTGAATATAAAGTACAACAGGTGATTATTTTGTCAGGGGCTGGGGGTGTTTTCAGATTTGCCGCTGTGCCAAACTGATGTAATTTCTTTGTTGAGTGACTGAAGTCAGTGCTTGCTTCGGATGTATTTTTTCATGTGAAATATGAGAATTTTGATAGTCATGTGCCAAAAATAAGAAGACGTAATATTATAGTATTTTTAGTGCTGTTTGTGTTTTGTCAGCAATCTATTTGGTCCTCTGGTCCTGCGGAGAAATCTGTGTCTAAAATATTCCACGTTTTTATACTTTGTTAACTGTGCTTGCAACACAGCCTGACAATCTTTATGGCCCAATTAGGAATCAATATAATTTTAGCTACTAATCATCTTTAATTGAATTGAATTTACTACATTAACCCTGTGATTGTCTGGATTGTACCTTGATCCCAGTTATAGCCTCACATGCTGTGAAAGGCCGCAGGAAAACATCGTCTTTGAAACAGACAAAAAAGGTCAATCTGGCTTATTTACAGTATTACAGCAGTTTATCCAGGTTTAAATAAGTTTATATCCTTGTACATTAGAGATTGTGTTTTGACTGGCTGACCTATAAAATCCAAGTTGTCTGTCAGAGTTACCTGCGTGTGTGTGTGTGTGTGTGTTTGCATAATTTTGTACACGTCTCGAGGTGAGTAGGGCCCCTAAAAAACTCTGAAGCAAAAGTAGAGGCTAAATTGACTGTAATGCATACAGGAAATGATCAGTATACAATGTTTTAGTAGAACTGTGAGCAGAAACTGTGAACCATGTTCATGCAAAAAAATCTCCTAAACCTCCCCTCTCCATCTCCTCCAGGTCCCGGACTACACGATGGTGATCAGGAAGCCCATGGACCTCTCCACGCTGCTGACCAACATCGACGAGCACAAGTACGTCACCGTCAGAGAGTTCATGTCTGACGTAGACCTCATCTGGCAGAACGCCCTCGAGTACAACCCAGACAGCGACCCCATGGGTGAGACAACCACTAACACTGTCCCGCAGGCCCAGAGCAATTCACTGTGTATTCAAACAGACTAAATACAAGAACCAGGCATGTGAGATGGGTTTTAGCCAGAAATGACAGAAATGGCCGAGGCAAAAATTCAGTTTTCATTTGAAGCCTTATTCAAAATGACCAAATATCATTAGCTGGGATTTTTAATCCATAAGACTTCTGTTTGCCCTTCCACTGGAGGTTTATCTTACCTTTTATTTTCCATTTCTTCGCTGTCTCCGTGAATCAGACCGAGCAGGGGATTCCAGGCGAAAGCTCGGATGCTGCATCGATTTCAGTCGTTACGTGGACTTCAGTCATAAAGCAGACGAGTTCGAAAAGATTTAAAACAGCTGACAGTCTGACATTTTCATTGAGAACACTGTGTCTCTTTCGCACGTTTTATTTTGTTGAAAAGATCCTTCTTTGAGCCTCTCCGTCTGTGTCTGTGTTAGATGAGGGAAGTGGGTTTAACAGGTGAAATAAAACAGACGCAGATCTTTCACCTGGATTCACCTGCTCACAGTGGAAACAGGGTGAAAGACTGGAGGGAACTATGACCTCTGCATCGCGCACTCAGCTAGTATCTTAGAGGTGAATTGAACGATTGATTAGTCAATTAGTTGATCAACAGAAAATTTATCTGCAATGATTTTGATAAGTGATTTCATCATCATTTGAGTCAATTATCAAACAAAAATGTCAAACAAGTTGCTGCTTTTCTCTGTTTTTTATATAGCATTTAATCATATAATGATGGTGTAAATTTAATATATTTGGGTTTTGGACTGTTCAACAAGTCTGCTGCTCGACAAATCAAGACATTTGAAGACGTCACCTTGGACTCTGGGAATTTTAAACTATTTTGTGATGTTTTATAGACTAAACATTAATCAGTTAATCAAGATAATCATTTGATAGCTTAAAGTTTAATGAAAATAATCGTTCGTTGCATTACTGGAACTGCATTACTACAGTATATGAGAAACAAAAGTAAACTCAGAGTTTTAAAAATGTATTTCTTATTATAACACCATGTTTCTGCAGAACTGAAATAAGTTTCATAAACCTCACTATCGTATATACAAGGACTCTGTCTTTAATAGTATATAGGAAAAAATGTGACCTTAAAGTTTATATATTTTACTATTTATGTTTAACTCTTTGTGTGTGTGTGTGTGTGTGTGTGTGCGTCAGACCGTCACATCCGTCACCGTGCGTGCGCTCTGAAGGACACGGTGCGCGCCATCATCAGAGACGAGCTGGACGCAGACTTTGAGAGAGTCTGCGAGGAGATCCAAGAGTCGCGCATCAAGAGAGGTGAAACCTCCTGAAACTGATTCTCCTGTCTCCTCGTGTCCCGTCCGTTTGTTTGGTGTCTCGATTCAAATCTTACCTGCAGCAAGAAGTGATGGCGAAAGTGCAGCAGAGGTTCAACACTGACTCTGTTAAATCAAATCAGTCTCAACCACAGAAGCTAACTGAGAACCACAACAGTAAAACACAGGATTTGTGCCACAGATGTGTCTGAAATGTAGAAAAGAGCAGCCTATAAATTCTTAAAATATAAATGCTGAATATTTAGACCCCAATGAGCTGCTACTCATACCATCAAATCTCTTTACTCTAAGTTTTATTTACTTTTATTTTGCTTTCAGCTTCTTCCGGTGGGACTGAGGCCAACCCAGAGGAGGCTAGCGGTGTTTGCAGCTCGGCCTTCACCAGAAACAGCACCGGACCTCGAAGTACGTCCACCACGAAGGATGAAATGTATTTGTTTTCTTGAAAGGAATATGAAATAATTTGGCTTGTATTATTGACATCTACGGGTGAGAAACTACAACAACACTGGGACAACGTACTTCCTTTTGCACAGTCTCAACATAGTAGTAATGGTGCAGCAATGATTGTGTTATTGGAAATGATCAATAACCTTAACAAGAGGTCATGTCCTTGGGGACCTGAAGTGCAATATAATATTTAATTTAAAGTTTTTTTTAAAAAGGCAAATACCTTATTTTTTAGACTCAGTGCCAGTAACAAACACATAAATTAATATTTACAGAAAACAGCTCATAGCATTTCATTTGGCTGCTGTGTTAAAACAAAACATCTACTTCAAAATATCATACAACAAATGTTCATACAACAAAAGTGAAAGTGAGGGTGAAGTAAAGCTACATGGACAGGAAGCTGCAGACTCTTTATTTTACCATCAAAGCGTCAGAGTGAAAGAGCAGAGGAGGAGAGGAAGAGGCAGCTTCAGCAGCGCTGACAGAGGAGAGAAAGTAACGAGAGGGAGAGCGCAGATGAAATGGAAAAGTCAAGAGAAGAAGAGGAGGAGATCAAGTGCAGAGACGAGGAGATTTGATTGCACTCACCATCCTCTGACCTTCACTTTCTGCTCTTTCCAATGACCTTTCCTCTTCTCCTCCGCATCCCCATTTCTCTTTGCAGCTTGTAAGAAAAAGCGTTACAAACACTGGAGAAAAACCAAGTGGAGCACCGGTGTCATTAAGAAAACCAAGAAAAAGAAGTTGCCCATCCCTGCCTCGTCTTCCTCCGCGTCCAGCAGGGGCAACTCTGAGTCAAGCCCAGAGGAAAACAGAGCTGTGGATGATCCAAGCTCATCCACCGCGTCAGAGAGCAGCGATGGGGAGCAGAGCCACCTAACAGCCATGAACGGGTATCTTCACGACTTAAATGGCGTCCCAGATATCCAAAATGGAGTCTTTGTGAATGGGTACCATCATCCCGAGCCACTTATCCTCCAGCCAGCTGACAGCGCCCCCACAGGGAGGCAGAACCTCAGGGATCAGACCCGGACCTCAAAGACTCCCCTGAGCCTGCAGACGATGGTGAACGGGGTTTGTTTGAGCAAAATAGGTCTGTATATGTAAGAAAACGCCATTTGGTGGACGCCTCTATTACTGAGGGCACCTTTCCCGTGGCAGTGTGAGTGCCTTGCTCTACTAACTGGTCTTCATGGTACTGCGACAAAGCTACGCTGCTGCAGCTTCAAAGCACTGCAGATGAAAAGTGTATAAAACAGGGAGTGAACGTAAGGCCGCTGCTTCTGCTGCTGCTGCTGAACAAGCTTCAACAGGCCAAAGCTTCAGACTCGGAGGCTCTGCAGAACTCTGGGCATCGAGCCAAGCTGACACAAAGCTGAGCTGAGAACACAGCAGTTTCTCTGATATCTTATCAAAGCTGTACCCTCACAGAAATACACAGATGCTTCATTAGGAGAGTGGAGAGGTTTTTCTTTAGTCTACATATGATGTTTGCACTTCCAAATACACTACATGTCCCTTTTGGAAACAAACAATGACGTCAAATTAATGATTTAAGATCTCTTTAACCTGGCAAATTCAGCCAGTAAACAACAGAACCCGAAGTCGTCCAGTCAGTTGAAAAGTACCAGTAGTACATTCAATTACGTCCTCTTCTCCATGTCTCCCTCCTCAGAAAAGTCTAACAGGGGTGAGACGAGAGCCAAGAAGGCCGCCTTGGAGCAGATGCAGCTGTTCAACAGAGGCAGATCTGTGGAGATCCTCGACGAGGAAACACCACGGCTGGTAGTCGATCACAGCAAACTGAGGGTGAGTCCACCAGGACGTGTTGTTATTATGATGAGGGGAAGCGGCACTAGTAACAGTAGTAGTAGGAGGGGGGGGGTATTTTGTCCTAGCCAATAAGTAGTGACCTTCCTATCTGTCCCGTCAGTTGACACGCAATTTGACCGTGACCGTCAGTTGACGGTGGCAATTTTCTGACGCTTTTTTTTCTTGCTCTGGCAATGAAAGATGACATCATCTTAATCCCGCCTACTAATCTCTGATTGGCTGTGTGGTTTTCCAACTTGGGACACAGCTGACACTGAGCACAACACCAAATCTATTTGAATGGCTGGAAAAACTGGATTTGGGCCTGAAACCAGGCCGCCGTGGTGACCTGGTGGTAGCAGTAAGGGTTTAAATAGTATTTAGAGCTATCAATATTGCTGCCAGAAGAGTAATTTTGTGTGTTTTTTCAGGATCTCCTCAGCAGAGCTGTGGCTAAATCAGAAGGCGCAGAGGTGGAGCCGCTGGAGAAGCTTTACGCTCTGCTGGCTCAGTGCATCTACAGACACAGACACAGCTACAACAAGACGGAGCTCATTCGGGTACGACCATCACACCGACGCTGTCCCGAAACAGAGCATATGTTTCACACGAGGGTCGTAAAGACCTTGTTTCATTTCAGTCCTCCAAGCTCTTCCCAGAGTGCACTGGGGACGCAGCCTCAAACGTCGTGAAAAGGTGCTTCTTGACTTCTTTATATCAGCAAAGCTGTGTGATAGGCTGCTCTGCAACAGTTTACAGACGCCGCGAACCACAACATGACTGAGTCTCACTCTGAGCAGCTTAAACTGCTGCTTACACTGTTACAGTAGCTCATCGGCTAACTTGAATTTTGTTATTTAAGAGGCATCTATACTGCGTGATTGTGACCCTGACGAAGGCCGGACGGCTGAAAACGTTTTGTCTTCTGTAAATAAAGCGACTTGTTGTCATTGAGTGTGACCCTCTGCTGTAATCATTACATAGAGTCAGGAAACACTGGTTTGGGCACCACTCTTCTTTTTTAATTGTCAGGAGTGAACAGTTATGATGTCAAACCATCAGAGAACCTGATCGCGCATTGAAAATATTGACAAATGTTTCTCTGTGTATTCAGCAGCTGCAGGTTTCCAGGTTTGTGTTCAGTTTTAATTTCCCTTTTTTGTCTTTTTTTTTTTTCTTCTTCCAGGAAATGAAGAAAGAAATCGACAGCTTCTCTTGATCTCCCGTACCAGGTCTACTTTAATAAAACCTCAGTGCATTCAAACAGGAAGTTGTTTACTCCTCATTCTGTTAGCTAGAATATTTGTTAATGTGACCAATTATAACAGAGTAATCCTTACGACCATGCAGTATTATTTAATTTTAATTTATCATGACGTAAACTCAAATAAAAGTGCTATTGAGGCTTAATTATGATCATTGTTTGTGTGTTTTCTGTTCAGCAGCCAACTGAAGTACTTTCTCATTTTCAGCCCAGGCTGTTCGTAACTGATCTGGAAACAGTAGTTCAGACAGAACAAATTAAACACCTTAGATCGCTTTTAGTATAGAAAAATCAAAGCTGCGAGGTTAAGAACGTGCATGAAATTTGAAGCAGTTCACCACTGAATGTCTTTAATCTTCGCCTCTGATGACAGCTCAGGCCAAACAGCCAATAAACAAAAATGTAGAAAATATTTTCCTTCTTTTTGTCTTTTTGTCATGTGACTGTTTTTCCTTTGATATTTGTGCTTAATATTAATATGTGTTGAAAGTTTAGATTGTGTTTTGAAAATGTTTAGTTTTCATGTGAAATGGTGCAGTTTGCTTACAGTTAGTATGGTTTTGCGGCGTTAAATGGTAATTCATACTTATACTTCACTACATTACAGAGGAATCTTTTATTGTACTGCATGTATTTCATTGTACTTTACAAACAAAATATATGAGCATGAAAATATGTTTTTCCTAAATTAAATTATAATGCATGTATATTATAATATCACTGGCAGGGGGCATTCTGCTGTGTAAGGAGTACTTTTGATACTTTAATAATCATTTTCCGATGATACTAATGCACTTTTACTTAAGTAAGATTTTTATGCAGAACTTTTAAATGTAACAGAGTATTTTTTACATTGTGCTATTGCTAGTTTTAATTAAAGTAAAGGATCTGAATTCTACTTCCACCTCTGTAACTAATAAAGGAAGGCGTCAGTGTCTTCGGTACAGTGTGTTACTGTAACTTCTTGCATAACTACATCAGTACACGGTGAATTGGCCTACTTCACTGAGATAGTACAGAGTTGGCACGCTCCTGTCGTCTGTCTATGACGCAATGACGCACACGAACCTTCAAATACATCTGTCAAACTGACCTCAGTACACCGACGGTCGTTTCCGCTTTACAGGGTTACCTTCAAAATAAGTGAATTGTCGCACAAAAATCTAAACACTAAGCTGGTGTTTTGTTTAATTGAACAAAATGTACATAATACAACAATACAGCCAGTAAAGTACACAATTATAATGTACCATTAGACCAAAGGTTTATATTCCAATAAAATAAGAACATAATGGAAATAAAAAATAATGAAGCAAAACAAACAATGTAATACAATAATGCATGCATAAATATAGAATATACATACAAATAAAATAAATACATAATGTTTGCATACAGAAAGAGCAGGGTTAATATACTAAAATAATCACATTTTAAGATATTTTAAAATGTGTTGTTTTGTTTTCAATGAATATCATAGATTGTCTTTGAAATTTGAGGTCTAATAAAGACAAACCATAGGGTGTTGGTATGATTAAAGTCGTTTATATATTTTATACATGGCATTATTTTGTCATGGTTTCATTTCATTATTTTGTGTGAGAACAAACCATGTAAACGTCAGGAATTTTAGCTATTTCACATGAAATCATACAAACAGTAACATCATAGTCAACCATAATTCCTACAAGGGATTTATTTTTGGTATTTAATGAAATGTTATTGTAGTTTATGTCACTTTTAACTAATATAGCATTTTGTAAAGACATTCTTAATTTTGTTGTCCTCAGTAGTGAGTTGTTTGTGATGTGTTTTTATGTGTTATTATCATTGATATTATTATGTTTTTTCATCTACATAAACTGCTTTTTTGGTGAACACTTTAGTTAAAGCTTTTATTTTGAAATGTTCAATCCGGATATGTTTCTCGGCCGTTGCTTGCTTTTAGCGGCGGTACAAAAATGGCCAACGTCAGATGCGGTGAACTGTCGGTGCCTTTTTTATTAAACTGTCCTTTTTATTAACAAAGCAACAGAGTAAACAATGCGAGTCATAGCGGCGCTAGCTGAAACCGGAGCTAACGGGCGGTAATTAGCTTGTTCCCGGCCGTCAGAGTAGCTCTGTGTCCGGCTGAAGCAGATGGGATCCTCGGTGTATTTGGGTAAAAGGCGGAAGACTGCGTATCAACCAACAGACCGAACCAGAGATGCTATAAAGCTACAGCCGCTAGCCAGCTAACTATTTGTTGCAAGATGCTGGTAAACGGCAGCCGATTCACCAGGTAAACACACACCGAGCTGACAGCAGACTGTTATCGGTGTCTGCGCACGGTCACACACAGCCTCGTATCCGCTGCCACTTGTGGAGAATTGACCCGTTAAACACAACACAGCGCTCAGCTAGCTAACGTTAGCTAGGAGGATGTTGGTATGGCTGTTGTCGTTCCTCTTTCTCTGTTTATTTCTTAAGACAGTAAGCTAGCTGAGAAGTCACAGGACGTTATGACTGGAGTCTGGGCTGTGCAGCTTAACAGCGCTGTGTCTTTTCTCTGTGTGTGTGTGTGTGTGTGTGTGTGTGAGGACAGGAAGTGCATTTTCTGCTGCAGCCTCAGAGTTTGCTTGCAGGAGTTGAAATAAACAGCACGGGAGTGGGACAGTTTGTTCAGTATGAACACGGCTGCAGCCTGCAGGCATCAGTACTTTTACCCACGCTATTTTATCAGTTCATCTTTAAAAGGCCATTCCCCTGATTTTTGCCTGATTTGTCCCATTTACCACACTCACGTGCGATTTACACAACTCACAACAGTCTTTCCAAAGCATACAACAGATTTTATAGATTGTTAAAGATGGATAAGGTCCAGCCACAAAAGAAAAGTGGCCAGAGGAATGTTAATGTAAGATTAGATTATTAAGATAAAAATGGTATATAAGCATGAGCAGTATAAACCACATACACACATGTAGTACAAATATTGATTCTGCTTTGATTATGGCAATATATAACTTAGAGCCCGATCAATAAATTGTTAGGTAGATATTTGCTTGTCACAGTTATGTCAGCCGATATGTATTAAAGAATTGCATTGCAGACATGCCAAAGATATCATCTAGAAACCCACTCAGTACATAACTTTATCACAATTCTTTAAAAACTTGAACAAACTTAAGGGATTCCGATCAAAATGTTTTTCTTATTAAAAATTAATACTGGCCAATATAATTTCATCAGATTTTTTAACTCTGATGTTGATATTGGTATTGCCTCAAAAATCCAGTGTTGGCAAGGCTCTAACAAAAATGAGCAAATACAAAAATCACGATTCTTGATTAATTTAACTTTCCGCTCACGATTCCTTGCATTTGATAGCTTCGTGTAGTTTGTTGTCGTTATTTTGTGTCACCATTTTGTCTGTTTGCACCTGAACACACTGAATGAGCTGAAGGAGAAACCTCTGCAGAGTTTGACTGAACTGATTTAAACATTCCCACGTCTGAATGTGGCCTTAAACAGAACTTTACATATTAGTTTATTATTATTAACTCTGTTGCTTTTTTGTCTTAAGGATTTAAGGATAACACAGGAAACTTTTCGACAGACGACATCCTACTTTATGGAGCCACAACAGGACGACTTGAACTGAGACGGCTTTAATACTCGGCTTGAAACAGCGCTCTTCGGACCTCAGGATGGCGAGCAGGAGGAAATCCACCACACCGTGTATGGTTCCTCCACGAGGAACCGTTGACTCGGATCAGGAGATGGAGGACGTCACAGATACAGCTGAGACAGAGAACAGTAACGGCGTGGCGACCATCTCCTCAGAGGTTTCTGGTCTGTTGGAGGAGCGGGGCGAGGACGCAGATTTCAGACAGGTCTCAGACCACTATCTGGACTCGAACATGGCAGAGGGGGGCTACGAGTGCAAATACTGCAGCTTCCAGACGACAGAGCTCAACCTGTTCACCATGCATGTGGACACGCAGCATCCCGATGTTGTCATCAACACCTCCTACGTCTGCATGGAGTGTGACTACCACACCAAGAGGTATAGTACGTGGGGGCAGGGGAGGCTGTTTACTTCGGTTTTCTTTTGATGCCAAATACCAAAACTCTCAAGATGAAATCTGTCAATGTAAATCACTCTGGATTACAGCATCAGCCAGAAAGCGAATAAGTATATTTCCCAAAATGTCAAAGAATTAATTTAATTCCCAGCTTCTCAAATGAGAGGATTTAATGCTTTTCTATGCTGTTTCTGTTTTACATCATTGTAAATTAAATATCTTTGGTATCTGGCAGCTTTTGATGGGAATATTCAATATTTTTTGTATTTTACAGTTTAAACAATTCATTGATCAGTCAAAAGTAGAATATTAATAGTAAAATATTTGGCTGATTGGTTCAACTCTTGTCTGAATTCGCTAGAACCAACATGAAATTCTCTTCTAAAGAAAAAGATCCCATCAAATAATACTGAACCTAACTGGTTCTGAATATATTTGCACATACACTAGTTTGTGTATTTGTTGAAAAGAAAGTGAAAGTACCTCTAATCAATATTTTTTATATTGACGATGAATCGAAAGACTTGAAAGAGTTGCTCTCTCTCTGCACCATAGCTGTGGTTTAACAATAGTGACTTCACAAACTGTTTAAAGGTCCAGTGTGGAGGATTTAGTGGCATCTAGCCGTGAAATTGCAGATTGCAACCATTTGGAAACCGCTCGCCTCGCCCTCCCCTTCCAAGCATGAAGGAGAAACTACAGTGAAACGGCTCTACCTAGAGCCAGTGTTTAGTTTGTCCGATCTGGGCTACTGTAGAAACATGGCGGCCTCCGTGGAAGGGGACCCGCTCCCTCTGTAGATATAAACAGCTTATTCTAAGGTAACGAAAACACAACAATTCTTATTTTCAGGTGATTATACGCTGATAAATATTAAATTCCATTTCTGCCAATAGCTCCTCCTAAATGTTATTCACTGGAGCTTATACGGGACTTCTTCTCCCACCTAGTTGCCATAATTAATGAACTGAAATTCCTGGCGTATGTTTAAAAAATATGGTGGCTCTTTGACTGAACACAGAACACTTACTTAGTTGTTTCCAGGAACTTTCAACCGTATTGCAGAAACACAGCCTTCTTCAGCGAATGAACTTGCTCAGGTGACTTGAAACAAGAAATTAGTCTTTCATCTTTGTAGAATGACGGGTCGTAGCCAGATTAATTTTGAGCTTTTGGACCCTTCGTTCCATCATGGCTTATGATGTAATATGTGGCGAACCGTTTCTTTAAGAAAATTATTATTTAATCTATATTTGTTACTATACTATATTTTCAATGCTTATTTGTGATAAAAGAGGTATTGAGCAACAGTTCTCCCCCTCTAGTTATGACACTCTGCTGGCCCACAATGCTCGTCTCCACCCGGGCGAGGACAACTTCACACGGACGATGGTGAAGCGAAACAACGAGACCATCTTCCAGCAGACGGTCAACGACCTCACCTTCGATGGCAGCTTTGTCAAAGTGGAGGATGACGAGGCAGAAGAGACGTCCCGCAAAGGCATCGCCCTCAGCAAGACGCCCATCATGAGGATCAAGAGCAGGCCGGAACCCAAGAAGTTCACCGCCTCGCACAAAATGGCCGTCGACGACGTCATCAAAGTGGAAAGCGACGATGAGGATGACGAGAACAAGGAGCCGCCTACGCTCTCTCCCGCCCCGATGACCCCCGCCACAGTCGCCCCTCGCCTCATCCCCGTCTCCACGCCAATGCAAGTGCAGGCCGTCCCGCAGAGCATCCTGGTCAACAGTCCCAACGTGCTGCAGATTAAAGGCAGCTCGGGTGGCGGCGCCGTGCTGCCGCCTGGGACGCTGGCTCAGGTTCTGTCGGCCCTGCAGAACCAGCAGAACAGCACTCAGACGCAGACTCAGCTCCTCATCCCCATCAGCAGCATCCCCACCTACAACACGGCCATGGACAACAACGTCCTGCTGGTCACCGCCTACAACAGGTAACTGCACCTGGGGGGGGGCGGGGCCACGACATTTATTATCTTTCAGTAGAATTCTGTTCTGTCGATAATGGAATAACATGCCAAACATTTACTTGTTCCAGCTTTTCAAATGTGAGGATTTGATGCTTTTCTTTGTGACCACATCTTTTTTACAGTCCCTTTAGGCCAATATGTATAACTTCATAAAGACTCATCCATATCTGCACAAAGCTTGCAAAGTCTTGTTTATTGGTGTTTATAAGGGGGGTGAAATGGCCAAAATCTTCTATCACGGTATATGTAATTTTATATCACAATAATACAGTAATTGTTCTGTAAATTCAATTAAGAAATGGTTTAAAATAACCGTCTGTACTTCATCACATTTGATTATTTTCTTCTTTTATTTGGAACTTCCAAACAAACAAAAACAACTCCTCCTGCTCTGTATTTACAATTTCACTCTCCTCCTCCATGTTTTCTTGTCACTCTCCTCTTCTTCTGCGGCAAACCAGCTCAGAGGTGCATGACCGTTAGAGACACTACGGGATAGGTCCCGCGGTGGACACATTTCTAACGTTGCACGGTATATACCGTCATATCGCCCTGGTGTTTATGTATTGTATCTTGTTTTTATGAGTTTGAAGTTACTTCCAGGGGATGATATGATCTCCTGTAGACTGCAAAACAGACTCCTTGTGTCTCACTGGGTTTCTCTTTGTTAAATGAATGAATAGAAACGGAAACAAAGAACTAAACACCAAGACGGCAGCAATGTGTTTTCAGTAATACAGCCCTTGTTGTTTCCTTTCCTAATTTAACAGCTCTCTTTGCAGAAAACGAACAGTCAGACTCTGATTTTGTGTTGTAGGTTTCCGTATCCCTCGGTGTCGGAGATCATGGGCTTGTCTTCGCAGACAAAGTTCAGCGAGGAGCAGATTAAGGTCTGGTTTTCTGCTCAGAGGCTGAAACACGGAGTCAGCTGGACGCCGGAGGAGGTCGGTGCTTCACAAGATGCTTTCACACCACATCACATCCACACCCTGTTTTAGGCTGCAATTTACACTTTTGTACCTCATGTGGCACGCACGTGATGATTTTCTGATTACTGTGAATGATGGAAAGATGCGTGGAGTCACATTTATTTCCTCATGTGTGGCAAAAAATAAGACTCGTGCAGCCTGCAGGTGACTTTATTTGAAGTGTGATAGTTTCTGTGTCATTGAGATAGAGGAGAAAGCCTAAAAGATGACGTGATTTTTAGCATTTTTTTTATCTGCACATTTGTTTTTATATCAAGTCATCTTGGCATCAGATATAAAGTGTATTCTGAAATATATTTTATGGATCATCCAGTAAAAATAGGATGTGGCTCAGCCTGTAATATCAAAGACCTTCTAACCCCAGAAAGAGTCCAATTACAGCATGAATTTCTTATTTTGGCTTAATTTAAAAACAAGCAACGCTTTGGAATAATGTGCCTGAAGTTGGCAGACTCACAGTCGTTTATCAGATCACTTCATAAAAGTCATTTTTATAGACTTCCTGTAATGTAATGATCTCTTTGATTATGTGACCTTTTTTTTTTTAAAGTGGTGCCTTGCTTTCATTGCTTTTTATCTTATCTCTTCCCAGTTGTTTGGGATTAGTAATAATTTAGTGTCACATGATCCTCATCAGCAGCCAACATGTACAAGACGAGTAACTTAACTCTACTTTTTTGAGTTTGTAAATTATATGTACAATCACTTTATTACACAATCAATTGATCCTGGTTCCATTTTATAGTGTTCATAGCACCAGACGTTATTTTTCTTTTTCCAGAGAGCATCCAGTACTTCTCTCCAGTTATAGACCAGCCCAGCTTTTCATAACCTCTTGATTTATTTGTCTTTCACTCCAGTTAAGATGAAATTAATGTATTAGTGAACTTCAAGCTTAACAGTCTGCTCTTTGGTCCTTCCCTCGGCAGGTGGAGGAGGCGAGGAGGAAGAAGTTTAACGGCACGGTGCAGACCGTCCCTCAGACCATCACCGTCATCCCCGCCAACATCGCTGCAGCCACCAACGGCCTGCAGTCCATCTTCCAGACCTGCCAAATCGTCGGTCAGCCGGGCCTCGTCCTCACTCAGGTGGCCGGTAACAGCAGCACCATGCCGGTCGCCTCTCCCATTACCCTGACAGTCGCAGGTGTCCCCGGCAACCAGCCCAAAGCCGCCGAACCGTCAACGTCAGAATCAAAGACTGAGATGTCGGCCAGCACAGCGCTCAGTTTGGATGCATCGGCAACCAAACCGAAGAAGTCCAAGGAGCAGCTGGCGGAGCTGAAGGCGAGCTACGGCAGGAGGCAGTTCGCCACAGAGGGGGAGATATCGCGACTCATGCAGGTCACCAAACTCTCCAAACGAGCAATAAAGAAGTGGTTCAGCGACACGCGCTACAACCAGAGGAACTCGAAGGATCACCACGGTGTCCTGCTGAGCGAAACCTCGTCTAGCAGAGCGGCAACGCCAGGAGGAGGCAGAGGAGGAAGGCACAGCAGCGGCAGCCTTAACGACAGCAACAACAGCGACAACAACGCCACCATTGTCATCGACTCCAGTGACGACGCCAGCGATTCCTCCCCGACTTCTGCCAACGTCATGGGGTCGTTCGGTTCCTCCAGCGACCCGCGGGTCAAATTCCGCCATGCCTTCCCTGACTTCACGCCGCAGAAGTTCAAGGAAAAGACTCCGGAGCAGCTGTTCATCCTGGAGGCCAGCTTCCAGAAATCAGACACGCCCTCGGACGAGGAGCTGAGCCGGCTGCGTGCGGAGACGAAGTTGACGCGACGTGAGGTGGACGCTTGGTTCACTGAGAGGCGGAAAATGCCTTCAGGGGCACAGTCAAAGGACGATGACGTGGAGGGGGACGGCGAGAAGGGGAAACCAGCTGCTGTGCCTTCATCCTCGGCTCAGGAGAGGCAGACAACGCCACCCGTTGGCAGGAAGACCATGAAGAAGACGCCAGAGCAGCTCCACATCCTGAAGAAGGCCTTCGTCCGCACACAGTGGCCCACGCCCGAGGAGTACGACCAGATGGCGGAGGACAGCGGTCTGCCGAGGACGTACATCGTCAACTGGTTCGGAGACACACGCTACGCCTGCAAGAACAGCAACCTGAAGTGGTACTACCTCTACCAGAGTGGAAAGGTAAAAGTGTTTGTGTTAATTATTATACCATAAGACATTTTCTGTGTATGAACTCTTAATGTTTGTGATATTTTTAAAGAGCAGCAGTAGAACATTTGTTAGAAGAACAGTCACAGTGATAGTTGCACTTCTTTAGAGCACTTTGACTGTATTAATAAATAAATGTAATGGATTTAAGGTGGACGAGGCGCTGAACGGTGGAGCTAAGAGCCAGAAGAAGTCCAGGAAGCGTTTCCGTGGTTGGTCCAGGAGGACACGCCGGCCGTATCCCTGCAAACGCTCTCCACAGGGGGGCGCCACCGCCATCAAGGTCTGTGTGTGCGATATACACTCCCTTACCAGTTTATTAGGAGTTCACATGCTCATTTCATGGGATCTTTAAGTGTTACAAATGCTTTTCATAATACTTTACTACTTATTATAGAGACTCTAAATTAATCAAGCAACATAAAGTCATGATGATAGACTTGGGCACACAAATGAAATTACTATCGATATTCTGTAGTTCCAGGATGTGTTTAAGCCAGCGTCACACAAAAAGTGCCTTCCAACAACTGATGTCTTATTTACATTTTTTGTCTTATGTATTTAACGTGTGTAGAATAGAAGACAAAACATTGTAGCCATTAATGTCGGAGTTACAGTAATTTATGAACAGCAGACACTCGACATGATTAATCCATCAACTATTTTGATGATTGATTAATTGTTTCAGTCATTCCTCAAGCAGAAATTGTGAAAAAAAAAAGTCAAACATTATCTGGTTCCAACTTCTCCAGTGAGAAACTTTACTATGATTTATAAAACAAAGAAAAGCAGCTGAATGTCTAAGTTTTGGACTTTTGGTGGAACAAAACAAGACATTTGAAGATGTTACCTGGGACTCTGGGAAGTTTAATGTTTTCGCTATGTTTTTGACATTTCATAGAGTAAACGAATAATCAATTAAGAAAATAATGGTTAGTTGCATTGATTGACTTTGATCAAAATTCGGATGACGTGTTGTTGGGTAGCTTGCTAGCTAACAAGATACAACACGTACTGTAACAATATTTAATTTTTATTTAGGGCAGAGGCTAGTAGTGTTCCCCTGCTTCCAGTCATGGTAAATGTAATTTTTAATTGCAATATCATGATATAGAAAATCTCAAACTCAGTTGAGACACTTTTTACAAATCCAGTCACTAAAATATTTTATCACATTAATGCAAAAATCTTGTAAATATAATATTGCCATGAATTAGATCTGCTCTCTGATTATTGCCCACAATGGAGTAATACAACCAGAGTTATTACAGATACTTCTGTATATATGTTATGGCAAAATCTCCATTTTACTAAAACTGGAACAACAAATGAAACGTTGCAAATTTGGTGCTTTTATACAAAGTGAATCACCGTACACAGAAATTAATATCAATCGTCTCATCTAGATCCTGATAAGACAGCGTATTTCTCTAAATGTCAGAGTTTTCCTTATACTTTTTAACGTAAAGTATGTATTTACGTTATTGCTGAGGTTTTTAATGTCTCCCTCCTGCAGGTGAAGTCCGGTAAGGCGTTTCTGAAGGACTACTACCTCAAACACCGGGCCCTGAGTGAGAAAGATCTGGACGATCTGGTGGCCAAGTCCAGCATGAGCTACGAGCAGGTGAGGGACTGGTTCTCTGAGACCGCCAGGAGGGTGGAGGAGGGCAAGGAGCCCTTCAGTGATGAGGGGGAGGAAGAGGAGGACGAGGAAGAAGAAGAAGAGGAGGAGGAAGAGGCAGCAGAGCATGGAGACAGTGAAGGAGAGATGGAGGTGAAAGAACAAGGAGAGGAGGCCACTGACGACGACTGCAACGAGGAAGAAGAAGAGGAGGAGGAGAAGGAGGAGGAAGCCGAGGAGAAGGTGGAGGACGGCGAAACGATACAGGAGGAATCTGAAGGTGTCGGCCAATCACAGCCTCAGGCAGAGGAGCAGACATGAGCAGACAGGTGAGTGTCAGACTGGAGTGACTTTGATCTGCATGTCAGCTACACTGCGCAGGTTTGCATTTAGTTCATTTAGATTCACACAACTGTAAGTAAACAGAAGTTACATGTAAGAATAAGAAAATTTTATTTATATAGCACATTGATCTAACAGAAGGACGGTAAAACTTGTTCAAATAGCTCTTCATCTACAGAGACTGAAAACAAGTGCAGTTGAATTCCTGCAACAAATACAAAGAGGTTAAATTTCAGCTTTCCTCTTGCTATCCAACATTCACACAGTGGGCACTTTGACAAGTTAAAATTGGTAGATTAATTGATCAACAATTTTGATTAGCTGTCATTTTATTAAGCAAAAATAAACAAACAAACATTCTCTGTTTGCAATCGTAAACTGTTTGTCGACAAAACAAGATGTTTTAAGACATCGACTTGCACTCTAGGAAATTCCAAAAATAAAATTGATTATGAATGAGCATTAAACAGGAATAAATTTAAAATACAGCAGAACTGAATGTGAAGTTGACATCCGTTAAGAGGGTAAATATTTCTGAACAGTGTTTCAGATACGTAGCTACAGTCATTATCACCAGGTAATTTACTGAAGTATCACATAAGGCACATAATCTTGTGATCAAGTAGATATATCGGGCTAAGCAACGTAGTCCAGACGTCCTTCTCCACCAGCTCCTCCTAGGGGATCCTGAGGCGTGTTCTGGGGTCTCCTACCAGTTGGACTTGCCCAGAAAAACCTCCAAGGAGTTTCCTCTGTAAGGTGTCTGGGCTCCGACGGGGTGAGGAGCTCCGACATCTGGAGGGAATTCGGAGTCGAGCCGCTGCTCCTGCTCATCGAAAGGAGCCGGTTTAGGTGGTCCGGGCATCAGGATGCCTTCCTTTGGAGGTTTTCTGGGCACGTCCAACTGGTAGGAGGCCCAGAACACGCTGGAGAGATTAAGTAGATAGAATAAGTTACATTCTTTTAATGTGTACATAAAATGCAGTCTCATATTGTAGGTTTATTTGGTGCGTTTAATGCTGTTAACACTGTATATATCAGGTCAGCAGGGATTTCAGTAATGCATTATATCTGAATTAATTTGTTTTTCCTTTTCTTGTATTCCACAGCATTAATGTTGCTTCCCCCACTTTGGAGACAACATGGAGGACGATATGAGTCAGTGTTTCTCAGCTTGTGGGTCGGGACCCAAAGACGGCCGGACGGAGTCACAGCTCAGATGGATGACGTGTTACGACAGGTTTGTGCCTTGGAGATGAACTTTGGGTCCTGATGCAGCTGAGAAGCACTGAGGTGACGGAGCTGAATAAATGGACAAAGCGTCAGGATATAGTTTGTTTCTGCTGATGAACTGTGGGGACCAACCCAACGTGCAGGGCGACGCCTCTCACCAAACGTCAGCACGAGAGTAAGTTCTGGCTTTGCTCCTGTACAAATAACAAGGCTTTTATTCTGGCCTTTTGTCATATTTCTTACAATGAAAAAAAAAAAAATCCAAAACATTTCTAAGAGGTGAGGCCTCACATGGATTTCTCTTGAATATAAAATAACTTTTTTCAGAATATCAGACCTTTTTTCTCTCAAGGGAACGTCCTCTCCCCAAACCCAACACAGAAAACATTTTGCTGTTCTGAAAGAAAAAGGTTTTTAAAACCATACTTTTTTTGTGAATAGACAAATTAGTGCCATTCTGTTTTCTAAGTTTTTGTTTTAAAATTAAAAAAAAAAAAAAAAATCTGTGCTGGAATTAATTCCACGTCAACATTTTAACTTTTTGTATATATTTTTTTCAAGTGATTTGTTAAGTCTGAACGACAATATAATGGGGACTGAATCCATTATACTATTATGAGTTATTTTCTTTATGGTGATAATTTCCATGTCAGCAGGTGTTTGGGTCCATTCAGTTTCAATGACATCAGTTCAGTTTGTGAATTTAACACACAGATCACAAAAAGGGAAAATCCACCTTAAAACTCTTCATTAAACAATTGGTGCATATTTAGCGTTGTTAAAATGTCTAACCAGAGTTATTAATAACTACATAGTGGACTTAAGTTAACGACCATCCATTGTACACCACATTTATAGTTGCATTGTGGGATCATTGAACAGTTATTTACCATCATAAATGCACAGAAAACTTCCGAAACAGCCAAACTAATATTAGAGTTTTTGAGACTCTAAAATCCAATAATATATTAACATTTTTATTAAATATAATTCCTAAATTTGGAACTGAGACCAAAATATGTACAGAGGACATTTAACAGTGTAAAAATAAACGTATCAGTGCTCTCTGGTGGACAAACTCTGTAACGGTTTCTAATAAACTTCAGACATATATACTGATATAATCAATGATACTGTATCGGTCAGGCTTTAAGTTCGACAGCTGATGAATGATCAGCATAGTGTCGGGATTTAGTTTTTGACTTTGCCACTGGACACACTCGTGCCAGTTTATTAGGTACACCTAGGCGCGTTATAATGTTCAGTTTCTGTTGATTCAACTGTATGATCATTTTGGAGGATGTCGTTGGGCGTGATGGTGACTTCCAAACATGCCGATTTGGTCCGACAGAACTGGTTTACTAAAACAGTCCAGATCATGAAACTTGTTTCTATCCAGGTAGAGTTCGGCACACTTTACTTTCAATTATTACTGTTTCTCTCTGTTACACCATGACCGGCTTTCTACACACTCACCTCCTTTGACTGAAAGCAGCAAGTTCAAGGGTCTTCTGAGGCTTGTTGAAAGGCATTCTGGGAAATGTAGGAACTCTGGTGGAAATAGAATAGGCAGAGAGAGAGACAGGGTTCACCAAAATGATGGAAAATACAACAAAACACAAATCATGAACTAAAACCCTCAGCGAATGTTACAAAATAAAAGATGTGTTTTGAAGGTGGATTTTTCCTTTGACGTCCAGCTCCACATGAAGGCTCTGAGAAGACTTTTTAGAAGCCATTTTAGACTCGTTCCCAAATAGTTTTTTATTTGGGTGAGGGTCTTTTTAAACAACAAGCAGATTTATCAGAGTTGATCAGCTTGAAAGGGAGATGAACCCAAATACTGTTTGTGTCCTTGTCCAAAAGAAAACAAAAAAGGCATGTGTGCTCTTCTTCAGGAAACAGGCAACTTTACCTCAGTCAGTTAAGCTACAAACTCGGTAAGATTGTGACATTTACAATTTACAGTTTTCTTTTTTCTAGAGAATTAAATACTGTATGCATGAAAATACAAGTACACAATAATAATTATGTCTTTCAGATGGCGTTTTTTTTTTTTGTCCTCGCCACCAAAGTAAGTGAATATCTTTAAAAAGAAAAAAGAAGACATAGTTATTAGTGCATTTATTTGCTCAAATACGGGTGAACTAGTAAACAATATCTTTCAGGTTTTCCACAAGAATTACAGACGATATTTTAGGGACGAGAAACCACAAGCACTTGGCTCGGTTCCCACGGGAACATTTTAACTTTTCATATGTGGGGGTAAAAAAAGAAATAAGCTTTTATTTTGCTTTTCTCTGCTCTCTCTTCCTGTGTTTACTGAACCGTGTAGGACTCTGTTAGGATATGCAAACATTAAAGAACAATCAGCAGGTAGAGTGGTAGTGAATTGTCAAATCAGCTTCTCTTCGATTGGGTTTTTTTAAGTGATTTCATCAGCGACGTGGGATCCTTATATGAGCTCTGTAATTTTGCAAAGTTACGCCTTTCTGCCATTCTTTAAATTGCTTTAATAGCCAACAGTTTTTAGTAGTTAATTTATTTATTATTATTATTATTATTATTATTATATCTGGACTGTCATGGATATGTTTTTATGTCTGCAAGCAAAGAAATAAAAAGTGAAAAAACAGGTTTGATTCAGCTGCTGTTTTGTTTTATAGACTAATTTTAATCTTCGTGCTTTGACAAAGACATTTAAAAACTGAAGGTTACTCAATCACTGCACTTAGGTGCAATTTTGAGGTCTTTGTGCTGGAGTATTTACATTTTATGCTACTTTATGAAACAATTAGTCGATTAATCAATCAACAAAATCTGTTTTTGACTGTTGGTCCATGTTCAGATGTCACCGGGGCTCTGGGACATTATTATGGCTACTTTTCACTATTTTCTTACATTTTATAGACAAAATGATTGAATGGTCAAGGAAATAAGTGGCAGATTAATAAATATTTTAAATAGTAGCCACTGTGAAAATGTCTTGACATCTCTTGTTTTCAGTCTAAATGAAACAATAAACAATAAAACAAAGAAAAGCAGCAAATCCTCCCATTTAATAAGCTGGAACCGGAGAAAGTTGGGATGATGTTTGTGCTTGAAAAACGATCAAAACTTGTTGCTGATTAATTCTGTGTCATGTAACTGACTGATCAATTGACAAATCGTTTGAGCTCCAAACATTTTATTTTTTTAAGAGGGAAGTATTTTACTTTTTACTTGATTACATTTATTTGACAGTTAAATAAAACAAACTAATTTAGATAACTGGTAAATCATTAAAAATGTTAAACGCCAGTAATTTACTGTTTCCAGCACTTTTTATTGAATTGGGGCTGCAACTAACGATTCTTTTCTTAATTAAATCGATAACTTGTTTAGTCTATAAAATGTCAGAAAATAGTGAAAAATGTGAATCCCAGTTTCTCAGAGTCTGAGGTGACGTCTAAAACTGAAAGATACTCAGTTTACGATGATTTAAAACAAATGCAGGAAATATTCTTCAACAATTAATCGATTATCAAAATTGCTAATTAATAATGTTTTATTGTTGTAGCAAGCGATGCACCGATTGTGAAATTCTGGGCCGATACCGATGTTTATTCCCCCTTTTGTGCTGGGAAACAAAAATATTCATTATTAAAAAAAAATAACTGAACTGTCATTCCACCCTTCATCACACCATCTTTGAACGAGCATAAATTCAATCAATTTATGAAACAACCTTTAAGATAACCGTCTTTCACATGGAAAAGATGATTTTTTTGGAAAAATAACTGCTTCATAAGCATTTTTAGCTGCTTTACGACAAATATAAATAAGCCAGCGCAAAATTGATACGACAGATAAACATCAGCCACTGCCATCGGTGAACGTCATCCTTTGTGGTGACTATCGGTGCATCCCTAGTTGTAGCTCTGAATTGAATATCTGGACAAAACAAGTAAGACAGAGATGATATCACGTTAGGATTTGGGAACTTCTGGTCATTTTTTTTTTTACTATTTTCTGACATTTTGTAGACTAAATGATTGAATAGGAGACCCCCCCCACCCCCTTTTTTTAGCTTTTGCTTATAGAGCTGACATGCTTTTGTGTAAATTTAATTACCTGATAGAGACACCTGGTCTCCAAAACTCAGTCCAACCAGCGTTCAGCTTTGGTCAGGAGGAGGTCACAGGAAACACTTGGACAAATTCAGCTGGTCTAACTGTCTCTGTGCTGATCTGGAAACAGAAACAGGCTTGAGATGCTGCTCGGACTCTCTTATTTGACATAGTTTCATCTGAACTAAAAAGCCCGCAACATCAAGTTGCATTCAACAAGTGGCAAAAAATATCTGACTCTAATCTGATGAATGAATCTGTGCTACAGTGACAGTGAACCACACATGCTCGCCACCCGGTAATCACCCCAGTATTAAAAATAAATAAATAAAAAACTCCTGTCTCTGATGCTTAATGAAACCAGAGAGGAGAAATTAGATTTCTGCTCTTTAGAAGAAAGTGTAGATTACATTTTTGTCGTTCACATTCAACACCTCTGGTTGGTCGGAAACGAAAAGAAAATGTCTTCAAAATGTGATTTAAGATTAAACAGTTCAAAGTTACCAAAAAAAATTAAATAATTCCCATTGGTGATGAAGTCAAATTGCTTGTTTTACCTGACCAAAAGGTATTTAGTATACTATCATAAAACAGAGAAAAGCAGCAAGTCTTCACATCAAAGAAGCTGCAACATTGAAAAATAAAATAATAAATCAGTAAATCACGAGATGATTAATTTTCTGATCGACTAATCGCTTTAGCTAGAGATATCTGGCTCTAAGAACTGGAATTTAGTTTGTGCCGATTATCGCATTTAAACATTTCAACTGAAACACTCAAAGGTGGATTTCGATATAAAAATGTAGATTAAAAAAGCCCAAAAAGTACACAAGCTCTCTCACACGAGTACACGGATGATGTGTTATTCAGCGGTCGAATGTAACTAAGTACATTTACTTTTCTGCTGCTTTAATGCATCAATAGTATTAATACACTATACACTCAGTGGCCACTTTATTAGGCACACATGTACAGTCTAATGCAATCCAATACAGCAGATCTGTCATAAAGTCGACTTTAATGAAGCCTATAATGTTCAGTTTTAGTAGAGCTGTTAATTAAACTATGTTTTAGCATTGAGCTCATAGTTAGCGATGGTGTTGTACTGGACTGCATTATATTCAGAGCTGCTTCTAATATTCGCCCCCCCTCATGTACGCAAACGGAGGACAAAAAATTAGAAACGCCTCAATATTAAGTCATCCAGTCCAACGCCACCTTTTAACTCGACCCTCAGCGACAAACATTTACACATTTCTGACGATGTCAGCAAAAACTGAACATTGTAAACTTTGTAAAAAAGGTGGAATTTATCTGTTGTATTGAATTGCATTAGATCGTACAGGTGTACCTAATAAAGTGGCCACTGACTGTATAATGCGGAACGTAAATGATCGGCGTATAAACAGGTTCGATTCAGATGCTGGGTTTTTAGTTTTGTTTCTTAGAGTCATTTGAATCTTTATGCTTTTACAAAGACACATTAAAAACCGGGGTGGAAAGTCACTGAGTACATTTACTCCAGTATTGTACTTGAGTACAATGTTATTGGGTACTTGTACTTTACTTGAGTATTTTCATTTTATAGTACTTTTAACTTCTGCTGCTTTAATGCATCTAATAATAATAATGTGATATATAATACAACTGTCTGAAAGGTGATTATACTTCTGTACTTTAAGATTTTGAATGCAGGACTTTTACTTGTAACAGTATTTTTACTTTGTTGTATCGCTCTTATACTCACACACACACACACACACACTCCTACCGCTGGTCTAACCGTTTGCGCTCTGACCTTTGACCTCTATGCTGTGACTTGTGTGTAAATGGTGATTCTGCTCTCCTGCTGCATCACATCTGCTAAATATCTCACATGTACAACAGTTAAAAGATTTAAAAACACCTGTGTATCATTTAAAAAAAAAACATTTTTACAGAAATATTCACCTTCCTTTAAATCTCCGTCCTGTTTGAACATCTTTCATTTATTTCCCTGTAAACAGCTGCTTCGTTCCTTTTAGTGTCGATTCCCACACTGAGCCAAAATCATTAATTCAGCGCCAAGTGCGCCTGGTGACATGCTATAGAAACCAGCAGCAGCACCATAGAAACCAGTCTAACCAGTCCAGGGAACATACTGTTCTCCAGGTTCAAACCACAGCCTTTGCATGTCTCACTCCACCTTTTTACCGGTCGGTTTAACAGACTGAGCTTTACGTTTTGGGCTTTGTTTTCTTAAACTCCGTCCTGATTTGGGGTGAATTTGTCCGTGAGGTTGCCAGAGACATTTTCGGGAGCCATGTTGGGGCGTTTTGGCACGTCTGTGTGGTGAAATAAGGGGGTTTGTCTTCTTGTTGCTTCTTTTTCCAGCAGATGGCAGTGTGAGCTCAAACACCCGCCTCTCCTCCTCTACTGTAAATCATGTAAAGCTGGTTGGGGTTAGGTAATACACCATTTGTTCACAGATCTGGGCATTATCCAGCCTTCCTGGAAGTTCACTGGCTGGAAACCCGGTGCCACTCAGAGGTTTTTTTAAACCAAATTTCTCTCCTTTCTGTTGCCTCTGTTAGTGAATGAAACATCAGGGTAAAAAGGTTGATTCACGTCCTTCACAACACCCAGCTCTGCTCCATTTTGTGGCGTTGGGTCTCCCTCGAAAACACCAGTTACATGCCGCAAATGGTCTGGCAGGGGCCTCCGTGAAAACACAAGCAGACCGCCGGCCTCGCAGGAGATAAAAGTTGACTGTTTTTAGTATAAAATAAAGAGGGGAAAAAAAGACGGGAGGGGAAAGAGAGGCGGCAACTGAAGAGTTAACCTACACAAGACCCGTCTGAACCAGGGGTGGGACCTGCTCCCCTCCTAATCAGAGCAGAGAGAAAGGGATGAGGGAGGAGGGGGAGGACGAGGAAGAGAAAATTAGAGTCGACACGAGTGGTGTGACGGGACGAACAGAGGCCGTGTGAGGACAGCTGAGAACCCTTTCACTACTGACCTACTTCTACTAACACACGTGTGTGTGTGTGTGTGTGTGTGTGTGTGTGTGTCTATATGGCAGGCTGATGAGGACAAAATCTCGTGTTTAATGCTTCACACGCACTCAAAAACACACACACTCCATCTTGGCAGCACACTCTCAAAACAAGTGGTTCTATATTGAACCTTTTTAGGTTCTACTGTATATCTTGGTACATACGTATACTGTATGTAGTGGTGGAACAAGTATCACAATGTAGAAATACTCTGTTACAAGTAAAAGTCCTGCATTCAAAGTTTTATACAAAAGTATTATCAAAATATACTTTAAAGTACTGATTATTCAGAATGGCCCAATTCAGAATATATATATATATATATATATATATATATATATATATATATATATATATTCCTCTCTTCATTCTTTACATCAGTGGGAATGGTTCGTGTCCCGCCGCTGTGAGATGTAGTCCCTGCAGGCTGCTATATATAATTTGATTATAATTATTGATGCATTATGTTCATCCCTTTAATGTTGCAGCTGGTAAAAGGTGGAGCTCATTTTAATGACTTTATATTCCGCTGGGTAGCTTGTGAATTTACCCAATAAAGGGATCAATAAAGTCTCATCTTAACCTCTTATAATAATTCATACTTTATTTGTTGTTTGTTTGAATCTGCAAAGTAACTTAAGTTATCAAATAAATGTAGTGTAAGAAAATTGAAATACTCAAGTGAGGTACACGTACCTCAAAATTGTACTTAAGTACAGTACATGTACTTACTAAAATGTACTTAGTTACTTTCCACCACTGCATATTTAGGACCCCTAAACTGTTCTATACAGATCCATTTTACTGGGTTGGGTCTTAAGAACCTAAAGTACTAAAATGTTCTTTGACAGCAGATCACAGGATAAGTTTTTATCTGATTAAAAGGTCACGCTTTAGCATTTATAAGCACCACATAAACATTTAATACATTGTTTATAACACTATAATCTAGTTGTCAATAACTTGAACTTGTTGTGTAAAGCATCCATAAGTGAAAGCTGGTGTTTAAACAGACAATGAATGGCAATATAATACAGTTGTAATAATATAAAATGCAGTCCGTGGCCGTTTTATTAGGTACACCTGTACAATCTAGTGCAGTCCAATACAACAGCTCTGCCATATCGTCTATCTCTACTCAAACTTTTTGGTGACATTGTCAGAAATGTGTAAAGTGAATTATGTCTATTACTGAGGTCATAGTTATAGGTGCTGTTGTACTGGACGACATTATATTGAGGTGTTTCTAGTTTTTTTGTCCTCCCCGTTTACATACATGAGGGGGTCAGAATAATAGAAACACCTCTGAATATAATGCAGCCCAGTACAACACCATTATGACCTCAGTGCTGTTGTATTAGATTGCATTAGATTCTACAGGTGTACCTAATAAAAGTCGCCACTGTGTGTGTCTTCATAGGAGAAGGCAAGATAATTGTACATTAATAAACACTTACATGTCCTTATGTCTGCTTACAACTACACTATAATGTTATATAAACAATGTATTATATACTGCGTGAAGTGCGGTTTAATGCAGCATTTGCTCTACACAGAAGACCAAATATATTTGTTTACAGCGCAGCCAAACAAACTCACATTGTTTTAATGGAGACATCAGTCAATAATATTTCTCTAATTCGCATTTATCGCTAACCTCTGTGACAAACACATTGCGTTTCCTGTAGCTACTTCACAATAAAAGCCACCCCTTGTTTGACCAGTTGAAGTCTTTTAATGTGAAGCGGCAGTACAAAACGTTGTGTTAGCATTAGCAGTAACTTGAGTGAACAGTTAACAGTGAGATCAAATTACAAACAATAACACTGGATCACAAGCTGCATCGTTTCCCCCTCAGTCCATCGTGTGTGTGAGAAGGCAATCTGACTCCAGCGTGGGAATGGCGGACTCCGCCACTAGCAATAATAAACAATAAAAATGTATATAAAGAGGTAATTACAGAATGTAAATACATTTAATGTATATTGCTGAAATATGAATGTTTACATAAATATGACCGTGTAGTCCCTCATTCGTCCAGGAGTGTTCCGTCGTAGAAAAAGGTTTCAGTCGTGGTCATCTGGACACTGTTTTCAGAATCAAGACGTTTCGGCTCCCATCCGGAAGTCATTCTCAATTGTGAAAATGGTCTGAGAACTCAGAAATTTAAGCTACTCTGTGCTGCTTAAGCCCTCGGGGAGGAGTCTTCCTGAGTGTCTGCTGTTTACCCTGCCTAGTTTCACCTGAAACTGACCATTTTCACAATTGAGAATGACTTCCGGATGGGAGCCGAAACGTCTTGATTCTGAAAACAGTGTCCAGATGACTACGACTGAAACCTTTTCTACGAAAGTTTACAAAACTGGGGTATGATTTCATAAAATTTTAAATACACAGTATGTAATTTCTGCTGCTATGGGGTCTCACAATCAAAACAATAACAAAAGACAGACTTTGATGACGTCGTGAAGCAGCATGGGATTATGCGAGTTGTTGTCTTCACTGTTAAACAATCACCATTGCCGATGAAAATCTGATGCGATTCAGACAGAAATCATAATTTACGGACGAGGTAATGTATTAAGGTTTTACAGAGACCGCTTCGCGACAGAACACGCAGCCAATGGCAATGAAAAATCGTCACGAGTGAGCAATACAATCAACAGTAAACAGTAGAGTGGCTGGCTAGCTAGTTCACCGACTTCCTTCCTCACTGACGTATCATCTGGCGTTTCCTGTGTTTCCCAGAAGTCATAGCAACCAAAAGGGGTGAAGAGGATACGACGCCATTGACCAAATGAAACGCACCGTTACCTTGAATAAAAGTACAGATTTCTCTGCGTTTGAACATTGTTGGAAAAACTAATTTAACTACACAATTCAACAAAATAATTAATTTAGGTCTAGTCATATTTTACACATTTTAATGCGGAAATGTTATTATGCCTTTAAGGATTAAAACTTTATGAAAATTCATGACCATGATCAACAGCGAACAAAATCCACCTGTGAAGTTGTTACATGTTACATCTTGTTTGTTTTGTCTGTGCAAAAATTAAAGTGTTAAAACAACAAATCGCAGAGTGTTAGAGGTGCTGGTAGGATTTTGTTACCTTTGGACAGAGCCAGGCTAGCTATTTCCCCGTTTCCAGTCTTTATGCTAAGCTAAGCTGCTTCTGGCTGTAGCGTCTTTTCCTGAACTGATCTAAGAGCGTTATTGGATTCATGCTTGCATCTTCTGTTGAAATGCTCACGATAAAAGAATCATCATACTTTATTACAAGCTTTGTTTTGATACCTGTTACCAAACATGGTGATACCATAGTATTTAGATAAGGTCAAAAATGTGATGGATAGATGTGATTTGGGTACAAAGAGCAAGGTGTCAACTGTCAGGTGAGGTGTCAGTGCTCTGCAGACGGACCTGCACACAAACGTTTGTGCTATCGTAAGCTAAGTTTCTATTCAAATGTAGCTCAAGAAAATGCAAATGAACGCTCATTTCCATCCACTACTGTTGTGTGAATACAAGTTCATTGATTGATGGAGATAAACAGCTGGTGGAGCTAATTCTCCTGTTGGCGCCATTAAAGCATCGAGATGACGTCATTAAAAGAGCTCCAGTCGACGCTCAAATGATGGAAAACATGATGGAAATGTGACGTTTCTGTTAGTTTCATGCATTAATGTGAGGAAGGTTACAGCCTCCTCATCGCTCCACACAGATCTGACGTTTTCAGCTCTTCATGCACGTCATCGTTTATTCACTAAGTCTGTCTCCATCGCACTTTGCTGCGATATTTCAACTCTCGTATTTCTGCCGTTTTTTTACGCGCAAATTGAAAATGTGCTAAAATGTGTGAACGGAAACGCACATACAGCTATCAGTGCGTGCGTTTCGGTTAACAGCTGTCAAAATGTATCACCCTGTCTAAATACTATGGGAGAACAAATTTTGGCTTACCTATCGAAATAAAGTATAAAAACGTTTACAGTGTCAAATGTTCAAAAGTCAAATAAAAAAAAAAAAGTTTTATTTTTTGTACAAATCTAATAGTTTCCTTTTTTGTGGTCAAAGTTTTTTTGATTTGGGGGATTTGAACTCTCGGGTTCCTTACTGAACCTTTGTACTGAACCTTTGTATGAGAGGATTTTTTAAGAGAGCAGGCGTCCCGGCCTGCTTTTCTTCCCCCCCCCCCCTTTCAGCCGATTACGCAGCAAAGAGCGAGCGAGCATAGAGAGATATAGACTGAAAGAGGGAGGGAGGGAGGCCGATGCTGTCTGGTGCTGGTGTGGGTCATTCTGAGGACAACTCTCCTCTCTTCACCTCATCCCTCCCTCCCTTTCCACCCTCCTCTTCTTCCTATACCCTCCTTTCTCTTTCTCTCTTCCTATACTCCTCCACACACACACCCCCTCTTCCTCACCCCTACCCCCCCTCCTCCCATGCGTCTGAAGCTTGTGCCCGCGGTCCCTGCCTGCTCGCTGCGTCGGCCTACATATCCAAACGCCTGGATGACTGGCTGCACGCAAACACGACTGCAGCACCAACGCATAGCTTTTTCTATGCAGCTGTTCAGGCAGTTTATTCATGCATTCATTCATTTCTATTATGATGAACAAGAGAGAGATGGACCGAAACTGCAACTGTCACAGCAAAACTGTCCGGCTACACAGGGAACTTCTAAAGAAAATCTAAATTCAGTCAAAAAAAAAAAAAAAAAACCTACCATAAAGACACACGTTGCTCCCACAGGAATATTATAAAGGTTGCCAAAGAAAATTTAAGTACAAAGGTCTCTATGGTTTCATACACTCATGAGAATTTACTGTTTGTGGTTCTAAATGGCAACTTGACAGATGACTAGAAAACACAAAAACAATTTTTTTTTAAAAAAAACATAAAATTGGGTATTATTGAGTACCAGATATACATTTAGTTGCCATGAGTTTCAGCTTGGTGTACCTAATAAGCTGGAAACAGTGTAAAAATCGAATTAAAAGGAAACATATGATTTACATACAGACAGACATACAGACATACAGACATACATACATACATACATAGAGATGTAACGTTATAGTTTGGTATTTGTGTTTAACCAATCAGCAGCGAGTGACACAGCGGCAGTGATGGAGTGTAACTAAGTACATTTACTCAAGTACTGTACTTAAGTACAATTTTGAGATACTTGTACTTTATTAATTTATGCTACTTTATACTTCTACTCCGCTACAGTTAGGAAAAATGTATTGTACTTTCAGACATGTTGTTCATTAGACTTCCTTAGGATGAAGCTCTGCTGGGAGTTACATGAGGTCATCATGTACTTAATAAAGGGTGCAAAATGAGGTGCACATTTCCCCCAACAAAACTAACAGGAGAGCCCCTGAAGTCCCAGAAAAATGATTTTATCATCATGTTGCGCACGATAACGTCTGTGTTCAAATTATCTTTAACACTCAAAGGGGCCATTTTGCTGGTAAGACTTATGTATTTGCACACTGTGGTGGTGTTACTTTTACTTAAGTTGAAGATCTGAGTAATTCTTAGTAGCGGTTGCTACGAGCAGTTTATTTAAAGTACCCCTCCACTCAAAAATGTGTTTCTCTTATGTTTAGGTCACCTAAAATGTCAGACCTCGACTTTACTGACTTGTATCTGTGCAAAGTTTGTCACCACAGAGGTGTTTTCACTTTCCTCTACTGAAGGGGGGAAATGTCTGTACACTTTCCTAAAATCTGAGATTCAAACGCTAGATTTGGGACGTCACAAATTCGAAGGCCAATCGCCATGCGACCAGCAAAGAAACCTGAAACCTTCAGCGCAGAGCGGAATCGTCAGTACAGAGCGAGAGTTTGCACTGAGCTAGCGGTTAGTGCAGTTTTTGGATGTGAATCGGACCCTGGAGCTTCCTTCCACTATCTGCTAACGTTACAGTAATATCTGCTAAGATGTTATAGTGTGTTCACATTGTTATTACGTATGTGTCATAACCACTAACGCTGTGTCAGCCACTGCCAGTTACAGGCTAACAAACAAACAAAAGACGCTAACTACGCTTCTGATAAGTCTGCTAGTCGCACAACAGACTCCTCATCAATCATAGCAGAGCTTTTTACATACTTAGAAACGTGTCTGAGGCGAACTTTTGTTGTGTCGACTGAAGAAATGCTGATTTAAGAGTTATTTCTGTAAGTCGACTTAAAACTACCCAAACATCTCATCCACACTTCTGTGTTTTTGTGGCCATTTTTTCTGGCTCTGATGCAGGAAGATGATGTCTCTTTCTTAATCCTGCCTACAAAGCTCCGATTGGCTCTGTGGTTTTTCCAAACAGTAGTCAGTGAGCAGATCTCTAGCCAGACGGAAAGGACGGGAGGCAGTAAACATGATTAGGATTCGTCATCTGTGGAGCATGACTATCAACAGCAAATTTAATGAAAGTCTGACCAAAAGGTGTCAAAATATGTTGACAGACGGCATCTGTGCGCTGCAGCTTTCTGAACGTCAAAAATACAAACGATACATTTTAGAAATACGTTTTTGCAGGAATATTATCGTAGAGAAAGTACAGCTAAAACTCCTCGTGGAGTACCGCAGACAAACTAAATGTCTCTGCAGGATTACATTCGATTTTTAAATGGTTTTTAAACTCTGGCCTGTAGCTGACGTGTGTTGCAGTCACTGCCTGTGTAACTTCACTTCAGCAGCGATCGCTGTCTGTACTGCTGACCGTGACCCGTCGACCTCCCTGTGTAATGAAATCTCCCTCCGCTGCCGTCTGTAAATGTGATACATCAAGTCGTATTGCATGTCTGAGGTGAACACTGATGCATGAGGAACTTCTTCTATGTGGGATCTAATGTGCTTTATTATGTCAGATTTAACTCTTTATGAACCTTTTCCAAAACACTTCCTGATCGTTTGGTCAACCAAGGACTCCACTTGGCAGCTGTCCCTTAAAAAAAACAAAAAAAAAACCCTTTAATTTTAAGATATCAGTCTATTCTCCCCAAAAGGTGGATATGATTTCAGATAAAAAGAGAGATGTCATTATTCACGCTAACACGCTGGCTGGCAACCTGCTAACAGTCATCACACCTCTCATTATATCTATTCAGTTGGAAAAAAAGGGAGAAAACGGTGCAAACAAGAGCATTTCTCTCCTCCGTCGCTCCACAATACGACTCTCCAGCTTTCTATTAACTGTCAGAGTGCTCCAGCTCTCCTCCTCCCCCGTTTGCTGATAATCCCTCCAACATGAGAATAAATAATTCACCGCTGTCGGCTCACAGCCACGTCACTGCAGCTTTGTGTTTTCTCCTCCCTTGAAGTTTACATGCTTGATTTATGTGGTGACTGAGGGCCGCGACCTTTCGACTTTAACACTGAATGTCATTTCAGGAGGAGATGTATATATATTATATATATTCCTCTCTTCATTCTTTACATCAGTGGGAATGGTTCGTGTCCCGCCGCTGTGAGATGTAGTCCCTGCAGGCTGCTCTGTGAGTAGATGAAATGTCAGTCTGTGGTGCTTCCCCTCCTCTGTTCTATGATAATCCCTTTAACATGAGAACATTTGCCGTGTCAATCAATAACCCCCTCCCTAAATGAACTAATGGCCGCCTGTCTCAGATGCCTCAGCCCTGACAGATCGGTTGGCTGGACTGCCGCATCCTCACAAGACCCCCGACGGGCTGCGTTCACACGGACGAGCTTCCTGATCAAATCCCCGCACATATATAATGTTTAAACTTCGATCTGATCGCTTGTGTGGCAGCAGTAACAGCAGCAGCAGTCTGTGTCATGCACACACAAGACCACAACTTCTTACATGTAACGTTACAGTGCGAAACCAAGACATTTGTAGGGCGTCCTGGAAACCGAATGACACGTTACTCTGATCTTTTACTTCTTGGGTAAAAGTACCACAGTGTAAAAGTCCTGCATTCAAAATCTTAATAAAAGTACTAGCATCAAAATATATTTAGAGTAACAAAAAAAGTACTCATTATGCAGAATGGCCCGTTTTAGAATAATATGTATTATATCACTGGATTATAATTGTTTTATACTTATCTTTGCACATATTCTTTATACTGTGAACATTTGCATGTAGCTCTTTTCAGTTTAAAAACATTTTTCACATTTTGTGATTGTACATTTCTTTTATATTTATGATTCTTGACTTTTGACCAAGGGCAAATTCCTCGTGTGTGAAAACCTGCTTGGCAGTAAATTATTCTGATTGTAATCAATGACGCATTAATGTGTAAGCATCACTAATGTTGCAGCTGGTAATGATGGAGCTAATTGTGACTACTTTATATACTGTTGGGTATCTTAATCCATAATATTACATCATTATTAACACAAAATATAAAATCAACTAATAGATCATCTGAAAAGTAACTTGAAACTAATGTCAAATAAGTGCGGAGTAAAAAGTACAATACTGGCTTCCAACAGGTTACATAAAATGGAAACTCAAGTACAATATTGAGGTGCTTGTATTGTACTTCAGTACAGTACTTGAGTAAATGTACTTAGTTACATTCCACCACTGCAAACCATAACACTGTCAACGTTCTTTCCTAACACACAACTTTTATAATCATCCAACCAAAACAAGTCATTAGATGTGAAGCACAAAGTATTAATGCTGCAAATAACGATCATTTTCATTATCAGTTAATCTGCTGATTATTTTCTTGATTGATTTTTTGTCTATGAAATGTCAGATAATAGTGGAAAATGCACATTATATAGTCCAGCGTGGCGTCTTCAGCTTCAGCTTACAATCAAACTGTCAAGGAAAGCAGAAAACCTTCACACGACGAGCTGAAATCTGAAAAATTACTGCAACGATTGAACGGTTATCAAAGTAGTTGCCTTCAAATTTTCTGTCAGTCAGCAAGTTGATTCATCAGCTAATTTGCTTCAGCTCTAAAAAGAATGAACTAATCTTATAATGAGCAATAAAATATAAAATGGACTTCAGTCTCACCAACGAAAGCTTTTCTGTTCAGAGCATTAAAGCTTCCTGTTTCTGTAGCTGAGGGCATAAAATCTTAAAATTAATAATTATAAGGCAGCCTTTGCAAAGGATTTATAGGCTGTAATAGTTCTATCAATAGTTAATAAATCTAATGCTTTACAGTTAGTTAGCTTATAGTTAGCTTTATAGGCGTTGTGTTAAATCTGGATTTGAAGATAAAAGGCTAAGCTAGCTAAAACGAGGAAGCAAGGATTTTCCACAACCTGGCAACACAAACGTTCTTATAACTGATCTATAAAGCATCAATAAATGATTTATTAACCATCAATAAAGGAATTAATCACATCATATAAAACCCGTTAAAGGGTTACTCGTTGGATATTGTTATTTTAGGGAACGTGCGAGTGTCACAGATTTTGGTGCAAGATGACCCGTGTGTTAGAGCGAGCCGATGTTCAGACATGTTCACAAGTCTCTCTCTGTTGTTTGGAGCTTCTTATACCATCATCACCACTGATGGACAAAAGCGGTGGAAACGATGCAACAGCTGAAGAGCTCTTCACTGAATCCCCAAATACCAGAAGCACAAACTGAAACAGTCAGTCAAACACTCAGTCGGTAACTGAAGATGTCACTTTTCATACTTGGCCTCCTGACTCATTCTGGTTACAGTCAGAGTCTCACAAATACCAATCAAATTGGTTATTTCACTCTCTCTCTCTCTCCGTTGTTATCTCCCGTTGTCATGGCAACACAAGATAATTGAAGAGATAATTGAAGTTTTATTGGCTCATTTAACTACTTCTGTTTGTGTCTCGGCTGTATTTATAAATGGGATGTGCTTAATTGCAGTTCCATGTTAACTGCTGAATCTGCTGGATGTTTATCTTACCAACACAGATTAACATTTAGCTCCTCCCACTGACAATCGCTCGTGTAAGGCCTGTGTTTTGTCAAAATACGTCTATCACCACTACCATTGTATTAGTATATCCTGGAGCTATTTCGTTCATATGCACCTGCGTGTTTAAAAAACAGGATTCACTCTGTGCAGTTCTGTTCAGAGGAAGTTAAAAGATCTGGGAAAACCTTCAGCTGCAGTGTAAACAGAGCCACAGCTAAAGGTCAAAGTGAAGACTCCTCATATATGAAAAGCAGGGAAAGTCTGCTTCTAACCCACACAAGCCTGCAGAACTGATCTACGTATCTCCTCTAACGCAGTAGAAAGGACAGTAGGTGTGTTTGCGTGTGTGTGATGTGGTGGAAACCCGGCCTGCGTGACGGGTCTTCCCAGGATACCAGGCAGTCAGCTGAATGTACACACCGGCTCATGCAGTCCAACGCGCTCACGTTTGAGCGGGCAAACACACTCCCGACCGGCACGTGCGCTCTCGCCGAGGCTATATGACCCTCCTGGAAAAACAATACAACAAATAAATAAACTAACTCCTGAGCCAGTGAGTCACCTGGTCAGAAGAAACTTATATATATGTATATATATATACACACACACACACACACCGTCACTCCTGTTTGTCCACAGGCTCTAAAAACCATCCGCTCACCACCTCGGCCTTTCAGGTCAGTGCATCAGTAAACACACACTCTCCACCCACGCGAACACGTATGCGTGAATGCAGGCGGAGAGCCACACATGAGCGCACAAACATACTCTGATCCCCCGCTGAGAAAAAAAAAAAAACCCCCATCTCTGAACACGAGCGAGCGGCCGGCTGGGTGTCCTCAGGTGACCCCACATATGCTGCTTCTGCACCCGCTTTAAATAGAAATGTGTTGAGACTGACACCTTCGTCACCGGCTGCTTGATTCAAAGACAGAGTGAACAAACTATGTGCTCTGAGAAAACTTCAGGCAAGTTTGTTCGTGTTGCACCTTTCAACAGAAAGGCAGTTCAAAGGACAGAAAGGCATTTAGACAAGATGTAAAACAAACAATATAAAAAAGACATAGGATTGTAAAAAGAGTAAGATTAAAAAATAGGCTAAAATAGAACAAGACAAATCAAACAATAAAAATAACAGTGCAGTGCAAGATATGAATGAATAGTCCCAAGTAAACTAGTCTTTTAGTGCTGGAAGACACCTGGAACATCAGTGAACAAGCTGTCAGCAATGCATCAGGCAGGTTTGTCTTTAGGACCAAATGTTGGTTCATGAGTGACAGTATCAGGAATTACCTCATTTAAGTCAGATTTCTGTTGATTTCATACTGCATTTTGTTCATTCTTTACGTTCAAATTAATGAGAACTAATAAACAATCTGTTGGAATTAATTCAGGTGTCACCCAAATATAGTGTAACTAATATATACATATATTACATATTATAATATATTGCAGATTGATGCTCAGCTGGCTGAAGCTTAAAGGTGTGTTCAGACAGACTGTGAAGTGGATTTTAGATGCAGTGCGACTGCATACAAAGGAACTGGAAAGACGTGAGTGGGCGCGAATAGACAACTTTGTTGTAGGCGACGCAAACGGGAGGTGAAGACACATCTGTTCAACTCTTCACTCTTATCCTGCAGCTTTATGAATTCATAAACGCACATAATTAGAGGAAAAAGAGAATTGGCTTCTGTGAGATGTATTGTATTGGCCCTACATAACCCTACTGATACCAAGACAATGCAATTCTGAGTAGCTTACTATACCAATCAGGCTGCATCACACGCACGCTCTCTCTGATCTCTAACATGCTCACACTACAAGATTTGAAAATAATGGCACATCACACACTACAGGATATTATTAAGATTATCGTGCCAGAGGGAGCGATGCCCCACCTCACGTGATCTCACGTGATCTCGTGAGGAAGCAGAAAACAAAATGGAGACTGATGTGGCATATACGATGAAAAAGCAGAAGGCATGAGTCTGGATGAGAAAGTAGTTGGGGAGACGCGGTCAGCACGGGTCGTGTATTCTTCAGCGAGAACCGGAGGTGAGATTTTAACTCATTGGCTATTGCGGTCCCGCTCGGAGAGTACTGACGTAATCATCCAGATTTTAAATTCCTAAATATCAAACATTGTTGAAATTATCGGGGCGGCCCCGATGAGTCTGCGAGCACTTCAGGAGGTTTGAGACTGGATCTGTAAACCCCTGGGCCGAACATCTGTACTGACCACGGTCCCGGACCAGATTCCTCCCCTGACTGTCGGGAGGGGTGAATCGGGGATAGATCGGCCTAAAACTCGTGTAGCCTGAGCCCGGCTTTAGCCAAGTAGAACACAAAAACAAAGAACAGCAGAGGTCTGAATCTGGGCGTTACCTGGTCGGTTAGTTTTGGATAACTGCATGGTTCACTATGCAATATACCTGAAATAATTGATAATGAAAATAACTGTTTAATATAGCCTTTGTTGTAGTAAGCTGTAGATGTGACTGAACAGAAACGGCGACAAAGCGTGCTTCCTGTCTGTCATCTAAATTCATAAAGTGTAGAAGCTGTCGTCTCTGTTCACCGTCCACCGGATCGCTGTCTAATTCCTGCAGCCGAGGACGCTGCAAGCAGGACGACGACGATGACGACCTGTCACACACTCTGTATACACTAACACGCGTCCACGACCTGAATATAGGATGACACGTAAAGCCCTGAAACACACACAAGCAGTTTGTGTGTGTGTGTGTGTGTGTGTGTGTTCAGTCACACCTCTCATCTATTAGTATTCTTTTTGTTTCTCGTCTCGCTTCGTCTCTCCCTCTGCTCTGTTTTGTTCTCTCGCCATCCTCTGTCTACCCTCTCTTTTTCATCACCTGCTCTTTCACGCCCTCCACTCTTCCCTCCCTCCTTATAACCTGATCTCTCTCTCTCTCTCAGTCTGCCCTCATTCTCAAACCTTTCATTTCAGCTCAGCTCACTGGCTGTTTCTCTGGCACGACACAGATTTTCATACTTTACCAACACAGAAAAGTGATCAAATTAGTTTTCTTTGCTTCTAATTTCCCTGAAAACCGCTCACGTTTGTTTAAAAATCAATACATCATTGAAATAATTGAGTAAATGGGAGGAAATTGCTCACTTCGATCTAACAGTCATCGGTTACTTCCTCCTTAAAGAGTACAAACATCCGATTTTCACTCCTTCCACAGCACAAACTGAAATCTTTAGCTGTCTTTGCAGAACAGTCGTCTTCCTCTTTTAAAGCGATCCAACAGGTTACAAAGATCAGCTATGACTTCAAATTTTGTTGTATGTGCCGCTAACAGAAAACCAAGGGCTGTATTCCCATAAACTGCTTTACTCTGACTTTAATGTACTTGAAGTGTTTTCTGCAGCTGTATTATTTGGGGGAAAACCTGACTGTGACATCTGTGTTTCGAATTGAACGTGTTAATGATTTAAACGTGTTGAAACGCTACACAACACCTTTTCAGGTGAGACAACAATCTGCTAATTTTACAGCTAAAAAATGCTGCGCACTGACACTTTGGGAGTTTTCTGAGGAACTTGAAGTTAAATCAGACTTTTCCTGTCAAAGTGAGTGTTGGCTTGTGTGCCTGTTCATTGTGACTCAGTTGTCTTGTTCCCCTCTTATGGAATATTGCCAAAAGTATGTGGACACAAGTTATCTTGGTCTCTGGCTGTTTTTCAAGGCTAGGACAAGGCTCATTCGTTCAAATGAAGGGAAATCTTAATGTAACATATTTTTAAGCCACACTAGCTGTGTGGCTCTAGAAATGGCAGTGTTGGTCCACAACTTTGGTCCAGACTGAAGCATCTCAAAAACTATTAGCTGGATTGGCATGAAATTTTGTTCAGACTTTCACGTTCCCCAGAGGATGAACCCTAAAAATGACTGTGGGGACCCCGACTTTAACACCATCAGGTTGACATTTGTGGTTTTGAGTGAAATGTCTTTGGTTCAGACATTAATGTTTGGTGATCCTCTTAACTTTTCCTTGAGCGCCATCATCAGGTCAACATTTTAATTTGTCCAATACTTTGGTTTATGACCAAAAACCTGCAGAACTGATGACATTCCCATGAGCCTCAGCTGTACTTTGTGTTTAGTGCTAATGAGCAAATATTCGCATGCTAACATGCTAAACTAAGACGGTGAACATGGTAAACATTATATCTGCTAAACATCAGCATGTTAGCATCGTCATTGTGAGCATGTTAACATGCTGCTGTTAGCATTTATCTCAAAGCACCAATCTTTCTAAGTACAGCCTCACAGAGCTGCTAGCATGGCTGCAGACTGCTGGTCTTGTTTCTTGTGAAACACTAGATAGTTTCATCACCTGAGGCCTCCTGAATTAAACAATCTGAAGAGTTTGGTCTTTGGTTGAAGTGCTGACAACTTACAGTATGTCCACACTAAGGTAATAACCTGTGATGTAGACGTGACTTTATTTTCAGAGGGTCGTAAGGCAAAATGTTTGAGCACCACTGTTTCGACTGTGTCAACAGTTTCAATATAACAATGTTGCACAAAGCAGCTCCATAAAGAAATGGTTTTCCCAGTTTGGTGTGAAGAACTTGACTGGCCTGCGCAGAGCTCTGGCCTGATCACCCATCCATCACCTTTGGGATGAACTGCGAGCCCGACCTGATCACCCATCATCAGTGTTGGACCTCACTAGCCTCTGGTGTCTGAATGGGAGCAAATCCCTGCAGCTGGTTCAACATCTGGTGGAAAGACTGAAACTAGAAGAGTGGAGGCTGTTTGAGCATCACATTAATGAACATGGAGTCGCAGTCACATGTTGGTGTAATGTTCCAGAGTCCACATACTTTTGGCCATGATGTTCTTCCCTTTTTCCTAACTTTTTCTCTGTTTCTCCCGACAGGCACTCGTTTTCTCCAAATCCTCTCTTCTTTGTCTACCTCTCCATCCGCCCTCTTTCCTCAATTTTGATCCCGTCCCTCCCTTTCTTCCTTTTTCTCATTTTCTTTCTACTTTTTCCCCTCTTCGTCTCTGACGCGATCTCCCTCCCTTATTCTTCAGTTTTCTCCTCTGTGCCACATCTCTCTTCCTCCCTCCCTCCCTCCGTCTCTCGTTCGGCCTCTCCGTCTCTGTGAAAGGAGGTCCGTTACACAATTGTATCGAGGCTATTGAGGTCTTGGGTACACAAAGACTGTATTCAAACCTCTGTGCTATTTTTCAGGAACCGGGCTCAGTGCAGAATCGCACTTACCATCTGCTGTGTGTATGTGTGTGTGTGTATAGTGTGGCCTCTCTCACCTGAATACAGATCCCATACAAATCGTGAACTGAAATCCGACAGGGTCAAAACTTTTGAAACGTTGGGAAAGTAGAATTGTTAATAAAAAAGGTACACGGGCTGGGGAATTGGTGTGTAGTGCACCTTTAAGTGATGCACACACATTTCGACCCTGAATTTACATCTGTGAGTGCATTTTGTTCCTCGACGCCTCACCTTGATCTTACACAAATCTTGTTTCTAACCTCAGACCCCAAAAATAAAACATTTCCTCAAGCTGCTAGACCTCACAAATCGAGTAAAACCTCTTCTCTCTCTCTCACACACACACACACACACACACAGTGCCAGCCATGCGGGTCTATTTGGGTCAGAGCTGAAATGAAAGTGTTGTCGCAGGAACAGACAGTTACACCAACACAGACTCTCTCTCTCTCTCTCAGCGCTGCTCTCAGTGTGCATATATATATAGTGTGTGTGTATAGCTGATTGTGTATATATGTGTATTTGAGTGTGTATATAAGTGTGTGTTCATGCTCCTGTCAGCTCTGCTCCTCTTGTCGGGCCACGTTTGGACAAGTGCGTCAGCGTTTCCCTCCTTTCTTGCTGTCATGTTTATTCTCGGCTGTATACCTTTATGTTTTGGTGTCGTATTAACCTATATTAACACCATGAAGCGGCGTACAGAAACCGCCTGACTCCTCCTCATCAAAGACGCCGCAGCTGTTTGAGTCTGTCACATCTAACTAGACTAACGTGTTTTCCTTTACATTCCCCGCGCGCCGACGGGTCGCCGGAGCAAGATGCAAACTCCCCTGTGTAATGTCTCCGAGTTTGAGTTTGGAGAGTGATTCTCGCGGCGCAGCCTGCATTAGGAGGCAGATCTGCCTGCAGATGTGTGGCGGTGCAGTGATGTTATATGCTGTTCTTAGCGTTTTGTTTTAACCTCGGTAGGGCAGCAGATGGGTGCGGTTCGGCACGCCAAGACAAAACACACACACCCGTCTGCTGCTTAAAAGGGGCAATACGTCAGATTTTACTGATGTGTATAAAAATGCATTCTTTTGATCAGTGACAACTTTGAAAATAAAATTTCAGCCCAAATTCTGTTCTGGAAAAACAGACACTCCACACACACACACACACACACTGAAGTGTCGACACCATTTTTAACTGTTTAGAGACTGAACACAGATCTACAAGTGAGCAACGGACATCACAACACATCTGAGCTTCAAAGCCTAAAATGTATACTTCCGTCAG
Source organism: Siniperca chuatsi (assembly GCF_020085105.1). Lineage (NCBI taxonomy): Eukaryota > Metazoa > Chordata > Actinopteri > Centrarchiformes > Sinipercidae > Siniperca > Siniperca chuatsi. The sequence goes on from NC_058058.1 coordinate 2,643,496, forward strand.
TGATGCTGTATGTGTCCTGCAGTCAGTGTTAACTTTGGCCCTTTTTTAGCTTCAACTGAGGCGAAGACACGTTGAAAATCAATTGCCCCCCCCGAACAAACAGAAATAAGAAGAAAAGGAGTGTCGTCTGGAGAAAAATGAAGAACTGGAGTAAGATCAGTCAGAGCATGTATGTTGCTAGCTAGCTACAGCTAGCGTCTGCTAAGTGTAAAAACAGACACATTCTCACAAAAAAAACAGCGGTGAAAGTAATTACGTACATTTACTCAAGTAGCCTGCTTAAGTACAATTTTGAGGTACTTGTACCTTACATGAGTATTTCCATTTTATGCTACTTTCTACATCTACTCCACCACATGTCAGAGGGAAATATTGTATTTTGTACTCCACTACATTTATTTGACATCTTCAGTTACTAAATACTTTGCAGATTCAGATTATTGATATAAAATATAAGTCAGCTGTTACTGATACTGATGTATTATGGATTAAGTCCCCAGCAGTATATAAAGTAGTTAAAATTAGCTCCACCTTTTCCTTATGTCTAGTTTTAGTCAACAAAAACTATATTATTCAAAATATTTCATTCTGAGATTCATGTGACAACTTCACGGCTCGAGTCAGGAGCAAGGCTGCATTACGAACCAGACAAAAAAAAAGGCCCCCAGCCCAACAGGGGCCCCCGAAATCCCCAAACCCCCAACTAAAAACGGGTTGACAATTAAAAAGAACGGCAATTAAAAAGGAAACATTTTGCTCTAGACTCTACGTACTTCCATCCAGGTGTTAATGGTTTTCCCTCTTGACACTGACTGCAAGTCGGCAATTTGGAATCCTCGCACCAAAACTTGTTTCATCCAAAACGAGACCCAAATAATCTGAAGGACACACTTCAGCTCTGAACAAAGTACTGAAAACAACGTGAACAAAGGTGCAGGTGCATTCACACAAACAGCCTCCAAAAAAACTTTCCTAACAGAGTTAAAAATAAATAAATAAATAAATAAATATGGAAAAGTCTGCAATCCAATACAACAGTCCTGCAATAAGTCAAAGTAACCTTGTAGTATTTTACCTTAATAAAGGCTCCTTGGATTATTATAACGCTGTGTGGTCGGGGTCTTTTCAGGGTCAGGGGTCTTTGTAGCATCTTTGTGTGTCATGTGTTAACATCCATTTAGCTTATTGCTTCGTATTTTCTTCTTCTTTGATTTTGTCTATTTGTTCTATCTATCACAGCATGGCTCACTGTCTTTATGAAGTATAATTGACAAAAACTACCTACATTTGTAAACAAATACATTTTTTTTTTTTTTTTAAATGGAGGCTGCAGTTTGTTGCACCACATTATATTACGAGGTGTTTAAATGAGTTTGTTCATACCTATTGCAGTCTAATACAGCAACATCACAAATTACAGCCTTGAAATGCAACATAGAATTGACTCAAGTAGAACTGAAACAATTAAAAAACAGAAAAATAATCTGCAGCTATTTAGATAATTAAACGTTTACTTCATTTTTCAAGCAAAAATGCCAAACAGTCCCGCTTCTAAATTGTAAAGATTTTCTGCTTTTTTGTGTCTTATGCACCTTTCTTTATATTTGTACTCTTCTGTACTTTGCTAGTGCTGCACGGCGGTTTCCCTCAGGATGAGTAAGTTCTATATCTTCTTTTCTTATCTGATAATACACTTAATATTTTGGACTTTTGATGACGTCACCTTGTGCATTCGAGAACTGTGATTTTAGAGACCAATCAGTGAATCAAGAATGTAATCGTCAGATTAAACTGATAATGAAAATAATTGTTAGTTGCAGCCCTGGAGTCAACACTAAAATTAATCGTCTCAACAATAACTGGCTGTTATATATGTTATATGTTATACAACATTACATTGTGGACGTGTTTCTATTTTTCTGGTTACTCAGTGTGTGATTGGCATTCGCTATTAAACCCCCCCCCCCAAAAAAAAGCAAAAGCAAAGCAAATGACAAAAACTGTATTATAATGATTTTACAGGACATAAGTTGTGCCACTGATCTCCAACAGAGGCAGACTGAAGTCTTCTTTTCAAGCAACATAAAACAAACTATAGAGAAGAAGTGTATTTTCAAAGAGTATTTGATCAGAGCAGAAGACATTTAACCAAATCCCCAAATATAGAGAAGTGACTGCTGCAGTATGGGACAGATAATCCTGTAAAACCTCTAAAATCAGCAAGTTCAGCACACGGCAGAGTAAGAGTGTGTGTGTGTGTGTGTGTGCGTGTGTGTGTAAATGTTTTCTTTTTTTGGTGTTTCTGACACCCTCTGCAGCGCCGCAGCCTGTCAGATGTCTCGTCTTCAGATACTCTGACAGATTGGGATGTTAAGACTGTGATTTCAGCCCGGTTACATCAACCCCCCCCCCTCGTCGTCCTCCTTCTTCAACGCCCCCACCCACCCTGCACCAGCCGAAAAATCACCCATTTAAGATGTTGTCAAAGGAAATTATAGCATGTCCTTGAAGCGCTCAGGATATCGCCCCCTCCTACCCGCCCCCCCGGCTCACCTGGGGAGGAGCCGAGGGAGCTACAGGAAGAGGTCAGATGATGTTTCTCAGTTCACTTTACTGTACTTTCAAATCAATCCACATTTGTCTCAAGAACAGAACTGACAAAAACGTGTCTGTCTATTCCTGGAAACCGGCTATAAAAGCTGTGTGATGCCGTTTTAAATGACTGACGCAGCAGGTTCGAGGTCAGGCCGATTCCTCAGTGCTGATTCGGACCTTTTCTCTCACACTGGGTCACAATTTGTCGTCAATTTGATGGGAGGCGAGAAATGCAGGGTTTTTTCCTACTCTGACAAGAATACAACTGTATTGTTTAATCACTCCTTACTTCCTTTTATTCCTTTAGATTTTTTGGGATTGGATTTATTTGGTGTGAAAATGAATAGATTGGCTGCCTCAGTCAGACTGAAATAAGTTAGCAAACAATATCAGAACTAACCAGCAGGACTGTAGCCAAGATTTTAGGAACGCTGAGGTCATAAATCCAAGCAGCTCCCAACCCTCTAAACATATGTGCGCATTATGTCTGCGTGTTCAGATTCGACTGACTTGTGACTCAGAGGAGTGCGATTTTTTACGCAAAGTGTGGCAAATCAGGCGCTCAGGGTTTGAAAAGCACCTTAATCTCCATGAGCTGAGAGTCACAGCTGCTGCTGCAGCTCCAACTGCTGACCGCCTTGATAAGCGGCCAAATCAGCAACTAACTTCCTGTTTAACACCTGCATGGGCTTGATGTATTTTTTTTTTTATATCTTAGTTTTGATTTTGAATTCATTTATTTCATTAATCTTTTATTGTCCCATAAGAAAAAAAATGTTGAAACATAAAAAGTGTGTGAGCTACATCCGGCTCACGAATGTGATGAGGCGGCGAGAGAAACACACTGCTCTTCAGTGTTGATCATATTTTTTTTACAGAGTGAGGTCACCACCACAAACACCGGCTCTTTTCCAATCGTTGTGAATTCATTTATTTCCTGTAAGAAAACAACGTTACCTCAAGGTCCATTGTAGCTTTTTCACCTCGTCCGTGGATGGAGTTTGCAGAGTTGTCATGGAGTAATTGTCTCGTTCTGCACAGTGATTCCATCTGCTGATAAAAACAGTGAAATGTGGTTGAAAGCTCTGGAAAAAAGCTAGTAAATGGATCTTGAGTTAAGATTTTTACCACTGTTTCAAGAATTAACTTTCAGGCTCAAATTATTTGCTGTTTGGACCCGAAGATGATCAGCAACCACTGCAGTGGAAGCTAATAAATATAATATTAAAGTACAAAAACCTAAATCCACATAAGCAGACATTTTATGTTTTTTTTTTGTCCCGTTTGTTTGATAAATATCAGAATATCTAAAAGTTTTAAAAAGATTTCCGTAACATTTGGAGAAGAGTCACGTCATAGGCCAAGGAATAGGTACGTTAAAAAAAAAAAAAAAAAAAGAAGTTTCTCTCCTGTTTCAGTTGCGCCGCCATGTGGCCATAAATAAAATACATTACATTTTGAACTGTGAGGCGTAAAACCAAAATTAATTTTCCTTAGATTTATCTTGAACCAAGAAATCTATCAGTAGAGGTCCGGCCCACTTCCACCTAAAGGGATTTTCCACCATTTTTAATTGTAAACGTGTACATAAAATGTCTAAGTAATGCTGCCAAACTGAATGGAATCGCTCTTATAAAGAAGGTGGCGCTGCAGCAACACGTTACCTTTAAACGGTCATAACTCTTGAAATGTTGCACAGTTTTTCCTCATATAAAGCCCTTTTATTTCCATAAATCTAAAATTTGTGGGGGAAAAAAAATCATTGGACAGTGTGTATGTTTTAATGCAGATTAGTCTCCAAATGCAAATTAAAAATGAAAATAAATTCTGAAAACGACTGCGTTCTCCGGTGTTGATGCACTGAGCACCGACATGAAGAAGCAGCTGATGAAAGCAACACAGAAGCGGAGAATGTTTGGATGTTCGTCTTCTTGCACTCTGCGTGGTGATACGCATGTTTAAAACAATAAACGGAGAAAGCTTCAGAGAGGAAAACAGACACCTGGGACACATCAAGAAATGAAAACCCCACCCATGTAAGATGTTCTACTTTATTAGTCTTACCACAGAAGAAGAGGGGCAGCCGCACAGCTTCTGAACGCTCAGCAGGATAAACGGTCGGTTGCACCATCAGCAGCGCTCCTCACGAGCTTGATCCCTGACAGGGGACAAAATGTTATTACTGTGGTGGGTTATTTAATGCGCGGGGTAAATACACCAGCACAGCTAATAGAAAACACACACACATTAGAGGAGATTCATTAAACGCAGGTTACTATGAGCTCCTAAACACAGCTGTGATACTAAAGAGACTAAATTAAAGATCAAATTGTCAGTTTTGTGAGTTAAAGCTTTACTTTCTGATATTCTTTATCGACGACGGACTGTTTGATTGTGATTTCAAACAAACATATATTCTCAATCACAGCTTTTTTTTTAAAGGTGACAGCTGATCAAAATACTGAAACACAACACAATCTGTTACACACTGAAGGATTTAAACTGAAACAAGCTCACACTCAGGAATCATAAAACATCTTCACTAACAGGTTCAGCGATCGATATGCAGCAGACTAACCCTGGGTCTTCATCACAGCTTTGATCCATGTTGACATGTCCAGACAATGATCTGATCAATACTGCATTACAGCTGAATCAGGTGAGCTGCTGGTGGAGTTTAACAAAAACATGAAAATGCTGCAGACACTCGAAAAAGAAAGAAAACTACAGATTTTGGTAAAAAAAAAAAAAAAATGTGATTGTCTATTTCGTTCTTGTTAAAGTACTGACCTTGACTGGCAGTCAGACAGTTTCTACTCAAATAACATGCACTTCCCTGGCACATCACATCCATTTGACACCAGGTGGGTGCAGGTGAAGGACAAAAACGATGTCAAAAGAGAGGTAGTCTGCACACTGGTTGTTGTAAATTTCCACTTTTTGTCAGGTTTTGTTTGATGAATAGCTTGATGTGTTGCCTCTAACTATTGGAAACTTGTAATGTGACTACATCTCTTTCTGCATCCACCCATCCATCTCCCTCCGCTTACCACGGTCCAGATCATAATGGCAGCAGGCCAAGAAGTCCTTCTTCTTCTCAGCATCAGCTCCTCCCGATGGATCCTGAGGGGTTCCCAGGCCGGATGCATGCATGCATGGTGCGCGCACACACACACACACATACACACACAGGTTCTTGATCTGCTGAGGAAACAAACATTTCAGAGATGTTAATGAAGTCTGGGGAGACAATCTTCACAACGATTTAGCCAAAAGCAGCAGCGTGTCAACATAATGCAAGGGGCCGCATTGGGATTGTGTTGTCTGTGGTTGTTTCAGGTACCAGTGAGACCATGAACCACCATCCAGAAAGGTGGAGGTTACACCACAGTCTGTGACCCAACATATTCTGGGAATTTCAGCTGTATTGCCACTGTAAAAAGGTTTTTAAAATCATACTTCATCACACACTTTATTTTGATAGCACCTGCTAACAAAAAATGGTTGCCTCCGTAGTATTTTTAGGGTCACAAATTAGTGCCATTGTTATGTTTTTTGAAAACAATCAAAAATGTGAATTTTGGAGTAAAGGAGAATAAATTATATTTTTTAGACATACAGAAGACGTTGTGTTCTAGCTTTCCCGTCTTTGTTCCAGCTGTTTGTTTTACAGCGTCCTCAGAGTTTGAGGCTGTAAATGGGACTCAAACCGACAGCCTTCGTCTTATCAGCTGATTGAGCTGCAAGTGTTTTAACACGTCTGCGGCGGTTTTTTAGTCTTTACGCTGTTGTTGGCTTTCAAACAGCCTTTTAGAAGTAGAGATGTGGCTTGATCTCATCACCTCTAAACCTATCTGCTTTGCTGATTGAGAGGCATTCAGTCTTCATGTGCGAGAGCTTTTTCAGGTTTTCCCTTTCCATGCCGTCTCTCGATTGTCAAAAGCGGTGTGTCAAATCCAAAAACGTCACAACTCAGTGCAGCAGCATTCTGCACTGAGCTAATGCTTTGCACAGCCTCAACATTCTTCTCTTAAAGCTTTTCAATGTTTCCACTACATGTAAGCTTTGAAAACACACTTACATCAGGAATTTGAAAAGAAACTTGAACCTGTGACCTCGAGTTCAGCCACTGAGTAATTATTCTCAGACATTTTCTCTCTTTTGGATGCTGGCACTTAAAATACAACCACACATTTACCATCAGCATATAAAGGATCAGATTCAAGCTCTTCAAAAAGCTTTTTCTTTTACGCCGGTGAACTGGAGGATGCTTCAGCTCGACGGAGATTATTTTGAAGCATCGGTTGGTGCTCAACTGCAAAACAAAACCTTCTCACCTGGAGGGGCGCAGAAACACGATGTCTGAGTTTTTGACAAGGTGCTGATCTGCTTCAGCTACGAGGCCCGATTGTGTCCCATTGCTTTAGATTAATCAAACATTGCAGCTTACAGCAGCGAGACGGCAAACAGACACACAGATGATAGAAAACACATTAAAATATCAGTGTGGATAAAGTGTCAAACACCATAAGATGAGGAGACACAATCAAAACTGCCGCCTCTAAATCAAATATATAAAAACAGGGGTTTCTTCCGTTCACAGTTTGAGAATGTCTAACTTGTATCAGTCTTGTTTTAGTATGCCGATGGTGATTTTGTAATATATAATCAACCGTAGGCCAGCAGTCTGTAAATAAAGATTATTCATTGCATCTGAATACACAATGACAATATCACAGTGACTTGACACTTGGGCTACAAAATATGCTGTCACGTGTATCAGGCACTGAATGACAGGAAAATTATTCCAAAATTTGTAATTCATGAGTTCATATTATACTTTTCAAAACCTTTCAGTTGAGAAAGTTTAAACGTTTTTTAAAAAGCATTGTGTCTTTAGTTAAAAGGTCCAGTGTGTAGGATCACGCAGTAGTGTGTCAGTTCACCTAAATCACAAAAAAATGGTAAATGGTAAAAGCCTTTCTAGTCTTCCGACTACTCAAAGCGCTTCCCACTGCATTCACCCCAATCACACACATTCATACACTGATGGCAGGTGCCAGCTGCTCATCAGTTCAAAGAAACTAACTCCGTCTCACACACCGAAGGTACAGCCCTAAGGAGCAATTTGGGGTTCAGTGTCTTGCAAGGACAATTCGAGCTGGGGGAAGCAGGGATCGAACCGCCGACCGTCCGATTGGTGGACGACCCGCTCCATCACTAAGCCACAGCCACACGTGCACATTTCCCACTTAGCTAAAGCCTTACCTAAATCCAGCCTTGCAGAAAGTTTATTTACTTTTTTTTGCCTGTTTTATTTCCCTTTTGAGATATCCGTGAGATGTCTGGCTCCTCCCCGGAACAATGGAGGTGAATAAAATAAAGTTTGAAGCTCAAAGCTTTGAGCATCCACTGTATTGAGGTGGCAGGAGAAGTTTCTAAAAACCTTGATACATTAAACTAAATTACAATACCATGAGAGTGAAAGGTCCAGATCCACGTTATTGATCGGAGATACAAGAACATCTCTACACCAGATTTATGAAACAGTGGCGCCATATTGGAACGAGTCGGGTGGATTGATAAACGTCATGTGTGTTGTTTACATGCGACATTCCCTAATTTATTCATTGAGTAGCCTTTTTTTGCACAACACCATTGAAAATAATTACAAAAGGCTTTAGCATTAATTCGTTCAACAATGCCAGTTGATCGAATTGATCACTATCATCAAAAACCGCAACATAAATCATAACCCAACAGACACTGGATTTTTTTAAAGAGACGCTGATATCGAAATTTATTTATCGATTTTCATCTGATAACGATATTTCAGCTGACAAATTAAAAACGCACAATCGTTTTACGGCTCCATAAAATGTGTCTTTTTTTTTAACTTTGTGACCCAGATACACACTGAGCACAACATGTTACAGTGTAAACAACTCATCAGCGCTCTCTAGTGGACAAACTCTGGTGACGCTGTTTCTAAAATACCTCAAACTTAGGTTGGCATTTCTGTCCTGCAACTTCTTGTTACTTATTGGCCGACATACACAGCGATATATCTGCAATAAGCTCATATCGGCTATTATATCTGATTCTTCAGTCTAGCTCTAATGTTAATGCTTAAGGAAACGCACATTTTGTTCTTAACGTGGGTTAAAAGGTCATTAATTCAGGGGCCTGGAGCCAGGACGCCAGAAGAGCGATTAGTAACATCAACTTTCTAATAAAGTTTCCAGGAACAGCGGAAATACAGCTGTGAGAACATTCATGTTTCCCAAATTGATCTTCGTCATCAAAGATGAAAATGATAGACTCTCTCAGGTTCTGGTGAATGAGAGCTAATACAACAATCTCAGGCTTACGGGGATAAAACTCCACACCTGGAAACCAGCAGCGCAACAAGAGGAAATATAGGGCACCGTCCAAAAATACAACAGGACTAATGTCTCGCCAAAACTACTTTATCAAAAAACACTCGCCTGATGCTTTTCTCCCTCCTGACGTCTAATTTCACTGACCGAGTTGTTCTTCGAAGGTTTCGGCTGAAAAGAGCTCTGTAGAGTCTGCTGTGTTACACCATCCGCTCCCACTGTATGTGAAGCCATTCTGTCCTCAGACAGGATCGATCCCAGTGTCGGGCATGTTATTAGGAAAATACACAACATTACAGGTTCATTATTAAACTGGTGAGTCGATGAGAAAAGTAAGTTATTAAATTACTCGTTTTTTCACCCTGGAGAGTGTGTTACTTGTGTTCACTGGGAATTACTATTTTAGAAGTAAGAGTTTATGAGGTGAAGAAGAAATCAATGTTCCACCTCCTGTTTACACCTTTACCTTCACTCGCTCATGTGCACTCTGACATTTACAAACATGACCAGAAGGCAGCATTCAAACAGAGAAATCTTTCCATCGATACTATCAACAAGAGCTCAAAGAGACTAAAAAAAAAACACATCTATTGGATCAGTATCTGCAGCGTTATTACTGTGGAAGCCTCATGTGATGTCAGTAACAACTCCGGTCAGTGCAAACTGCCAAACTCAATGCTTTTTCTGAATTTTGCACCAAAGTTACTGATAACTAGAGAGCACTCACGCCTCCACCAAGGTGTTTTTCAATGAGTTTAACTCATGACTGCAGAGTTTTAACCAGTTAAATCTATCAGGATGCCACGTAAGTGAAATGACATTGCAGGATCACAGAAATTATATCCACCTGTCATCTAAACTATACCAATTACAGAAACTTGTTATGGAATATAGGAAAAGAAAATATAGAAATAAACTATGAACCTGGTTTGGTGAAGATTGGACAACTTTTGTAGGTGGTGTGTTGAGAGAGATTGTTAGCAAAATATTTTTATTAAAATGAAACTTATTTTCCCTTTTATGTCTTATGGCTCAGGTTTTATGAGACAAATAAGTAAATCAAATGTCTGCATGATGGCACTATTGACAACAAAACCTAATCAGTTCTTCCCTGGCCAATGAATGGTTAATGGATGCATTTATATGGTGCTTTGATCTAAAGTGCTTTACAATTTGCCGCTCATTCAAACACACTGACGGTGGGGATCGAACCGACAACCATGTGATTAGTTGACGACCCGCTCTACCTCCTGAGTCTCTGTTGCCAGGTACCCAGTGACCACAATGAGCTACTTCTCCTTTCCATCAAATTTTACTAAAATCTGTTACGCAGTTTTTGAGACACAAAACAAACACGAGAGCGTCGTCACCAGAAAAACATCAGATTTAAGTCATTTGTTCAAACACTTAAAACAACTTATTTTTTATAATTTATCTGATATTGACCTCCAGTGGTCGTGTGAATTGTGTTAGAGAGATAGACCAATCGGTTCGTTTACAAGCTTCACTTAAACAGTGGGCGCGCTAGGGGGTTAACATTTAAAAAGCTTTAGAAACAGTTTTGACTGAAATCAGGTGTTTAAATTTACAGCAGACTGCAGTGGTTGGTGATTTGGGTTATTTTTTCCTTTTGTGGATCTTTTTTTGGAGCAGGCAGATGACTCAACATCAAAACGTTCACTGCCCAAAGCTGCAGTTAGTTCCAGTTTAACTGACCCAGAGGACATTTAGGGTCAGAGTTTGTGGTTTAGACAAAAGAACATAAAATATGTATTTGTATCTCGGGTGTGTGTGTGTTTTATGTGTGTTACGCGTGACCTCTTTGCTGTCGTCACGACTCTTCAGATTTCCCCAGAGGCCTCGTGGATCTGAAGACCATCTTTGTTTCAGAAGTTTCTGGAATTAAAGCTCTGCCACGTCACACTGTAAATAAAATCAACACAGCTTGTTGCACTGCAAAAAAACTAAATTCAGATGTTATTTACTGCTGTGTTTAATGTAAGTGAGAAGCAGAAGCGATCATTCACTGTTTTTAAAAATTCAACTCTGCTTGTTCCAGATTCCTTTAAATTACGTGCAGACATCTTGTGATCAGCAGCTCACACTTGATTTAAAATACAGCCACTTCAAACTTCAAAAATTAATTCCTGAAACGATTTTTGATGCAATTAAAAAAGGGAAATGAGTGTTTGAATTATTTGTTTTATCTAAAAACATTTAAACGATGACGCAAAACATTGCTGCAACAAAAGGAGGCAACACAGAGACAAAACAAATTCTGGTGATGGTTATGGATATTGCTCCGCTCACAGAAAGTGACAAAACAACTGTCTGTTAATTATTCCATACATTTTTATTAGTTTTAATATTTTAATCCTCATGTTCACCAGTTATCTAAACCACTTTTTGTGTGATTATAGCACCTTTCAAATTATTTTGATAATGAGTTTTTGTTAATAGAAAAATGAGACAAATGTTCAGGGTGACTTTGTAACATCTGTCCAGGGACTACAGATGAAAAATAGCCTCTTGGCCAACATGAGAGTGGCGTCGATCTTCTCACCCAACTCTCAGCAACAAAGTGAATAATTTCCCAAAAGACAGTGGCATCATTGGAGGAAGAACTACAGGCTACTTCAGCTTGGACTTCTAGTTTCTGCCTGCGGTGGGAAGTTTTTGGTTTAGAAGTGGTTATTGTGGTGATATTCACAGTAGTGCAGCTAGACTCTGTTAGCTTTGTTGTTATTAGAAAGCCCACTGGGTGAGTGTGGGCATTAGTAGGTTATGCACAACGCACCCTGGTACATGTAGGCATTGCCAGCAGGGCTCCTCTCTGAGTACAACTCCGCTGTCTCTGTCAATATAGCTCACTGAGGAATTTATTGCTTCAATTGACTACATTTACCATCAACACTGACTGGACATCCACATAAAAAATGTCTAATTTTACCTTTAAAATGGGATAAAACAATCATATACAGTGGTGTGAAAAAGTGTTTGCCCCCTTCCTGATTTCTTATTTTTATTGCATGTTTGTCACACTTAAATGTTTCAGATCAAACTAATTTAAATATTAGTCAAAGTAAACACAAAATGCAGTTTTTAAATGAAGGTTGTTATCATTAAGGGAAAACAAAATCCAAACATACATGGCCCTGTGTGAAAACGTGATTGCCCCTCCTATTAAAACATAACTTAACTGTGGTTTATCACACCCGAGTTAAATTTCTCTAGCCACACCCAGGCCTGATTATTGCCACACCTGTTCTCAAGTCAAGAAATCACTTAAATAGGACCTGCCTGACAAAGTGAAGTAGATCTAAAGATCTTCAAAATCTAGACGTCATGCCAAGATCCAAAGAAATTCAGGAACAAATGAGAAAGAAAGTAATTGAGATCTATCAGTCTGGAAAAGGTTATAAAGCCATTTCTAAAGCTTTGGGACTCCAGCGAACCACAATGAGAACCATTATCCACAAATGGTGAAAACATTGAACAGTGGTGAATCTTCCCAGGAGTGGCCGGCCAACCAAAATTACCCCAAGAGCACAGCGCCGACTCATCCAAGAGGTCACAAAAGACCCCACAACAACATCCAAAGAACTGCAGGCCTCACTTGCCTCAGTTAAGGTCAGTGTTCATGACTCCACCATAAGAAAGAGACTGGGCAAAAATGGCCTGCATGGCAGAGTTCCAAGACAAAAACCACTTCTGAGCAAAAACAACATTAAGGCTCATCTCATTTTTGCCAGAAAACATCGTGATGATCCCCAAGACTTTTGGGAAAATACTCTGTGGACTGACGAGACAAAAGTTGAACTTTTTGGAAGGTGTGTGTCCCATTACATCTGGCGTAAAAGTAACACCGCATTTCAGAAAAAGAACATCATACCAACGGTAAAATATGGTGGTGGTAGTGTGATGGTCTGGGGCTGTTTTGCTGCTTCAGGACCTGAAAGACTTGCTGTGATAAATGGAGCCATGAATTCTGCTGTCTACCAAAAACTCCTGAAGGAGAATGTCCGGCCATCTGTTCGTGACCTCAAGCTGAAGCGAACTTGGGTTCTGCAGCAGGACAATGATCCAAAACACACCAGTAAGTCCACCTCTGAATGGCTGAAGAAGAACAAAATGAAGACTTTGGAGTGGCCTAGTCAAAGTCCTGACCAGAATCCTGTTGAGATGCTGTGGCATGACCTTAAAAAGGCAGTTCATGCTCGAAAACCCTGAATTACAACAATTCTGCATAGATGAGTGGGCCAAAATTCCTCCACAGCGCTGTAAAAGACTCATTTCAAGTTATTGCAAACGCTTGATTGCAGTTGTTGCTGTTAAGGGTGGAGCAACCAGTTATTAGGTTTAGGGGGCAATCACCTTTTCACACAGGGCCATGTAGGTTTGGATTTTGTTTTCCCTTAATAACAACCTTCATTTAAAAACTGCATTTTGTGTTTACTTGTGTTATCTTTGACAAATATTTCAATTTGTTTGATGATGATCTGAAACATTTAAGTGTGACAAACATGCAAAAAAAATAAGAAATCAGGAAGGGGGCAAACACTTTTTCACACCACTGTAATTCTTCCAGACTTTCCAAATGTCATTGCATGTTGCCGTTTCTATCTGTTTTACACACACACACACACACTCAAAACTGACTCACTCTCAAAACAACCAATCAGAGCATGATGGTATTGAACACAGACGATAAGAGCATTCGTCATTCAATCGTCAGGTTTAAAGCTTCAGAACAAGATCATAAAATCCTGATTTTATCCTTCCAAATGTTATTGAGGCAAATGGATCAGATTCTGATAATACAAAAAGTCATTTGGGGAGGGAAAAAAAACGGGACAGTCGCATACCTTCCCTTGATAAGGAAAACTTTTTCAGCCGTCTTAAAATTAGAGAATTCTCCAAAAATGCTGCATTTACACAATCCTGCATTTCCCATAATGCAACTCAATAGTGTCTTCCATTAGAGCCTCTTGGCCTGGTAAACGCTGAGATCTTTGAAACTCCACACCTCCAGTTTGTAACACAAGCTTTCTGTTATTAATTTGTTGTCTCAACCCTAAGATGAGATAACGTTTCACAGGTAGTTTTCACAGGTTAAACAGTATTCAAAATGTGTACAATCAACCCCTTTAAATATAACTAATAGGAATCAAAACTATGAAAAGAGGAAGTTATAAAAGAAAAAAGGAAACATTCCCTGAACTTTCCTTTAATACTAAAATCTGCTCTTCCTGAATTGCAGCCAGTTTATGCTCCAGAGGAAACTCAGCACACAAATGGTTGTATTTTTTCTGTTAAATTTGTTTACTTGTCATCACAATAAAGTTACTACGTGACCTCGAAACAACCAGCTTTTATCCTGATGTCCAAATGTAACCATTTGATAATGAAGAGAAAACAGTTAATTTATGATTCTTGTCACAACAAACACAACAAGCTGTCAGGCCCGTTTTTCTCCTCAACAATGAAAAGTTAGGACTGTATTTTTATCAGTGCAGAGCGCGCGTGGCTTCACATTTATCATCAGATAATCTCCGGCTGTGGATTTTAATACGTCTCAGTGTTGGTTTGCATCTGACAACCTGCCTGCAGGCCTGTAAACACTGGAGTCATGAAAGCAGTGAGACAACGACTCGTTTGTCAATTTGACTCGTCAAATAAGGACAAGGCATCCTCTAGCTGCCTCTGACATTTCAGCTCCTCCTGTGGCGTCGTATCTGGGTCGATGGAGGTCGAATATGATTTCAGATGCCTAGTGAAGATAAAGAGGCCATGTTTTGTATCCGGCTGCAACCAGACGCTTCACACTGACCCAGTTGTCACTGGATACGACTCTTCTAAGTCTTCGTTTGAGGAAGAAAAACAAAAACCTTCCAGAACAAACTCCTTTCTTCAACTCCCTTCTTCTGAAAAAAACCTAATGAATGACCTCAGAGTAAAAGTAAAATCCTCTCTCCTTCCTCCTGTGCTTGATTTGACATTTTTCTCTCTCTGTCTCTTTTCTCCCTTTTATTTCCTTCTTTCAGGTGTCAATGTAGAGAGGTTACAACATCGTCAGTGCTCTCTGTGCTGCTGGTCGGTTGGAAAGTTGCTCATTAGAAAAGTTTTATTCTGATGTTCACACACAGCATATCAATCTCTACAAGAGTGACAGTGTGACAAGTACTCAGATCTTTTATTTAAGTAAAAGTAGTAATACCACAGAGTAGAAATACTCTGTTACAAGTAAAAGTCTTAAAATTTTGAAAAAGTACAAAAGTATTCGCATCAAAATATACTTAAAAAGTACCAAAAGTAACAAGTACTGATTATGCAGAATGGTCCATTTCAGAATCAAATACAGTGCGTCCGGAAAGTATTCACAGCGCTTCACTTTTTCCACATTTTGTTATGTTACAGCCTTATTCCAAAATGGATTAAGTTCATTATTTTCCTCAAAATTCTACAAACAATACCACAGAATGACAACGTGAAAGAAGTTTGTTTGAAATCACATGTACATGAGTATTCACAGCCTTTGCTCAATACTTTGTTGAAGCACCTTTGTCACCAATTACAGCCTCAAGGCTTTTGGAGTATGATGCTACAAGCTTGGCACACCTATTTTTGGGCAGTTTCTCCCATTCTTCTTCGCAGGACCTCTCAAGCTCCAGCAGGTTGGATGGGGAGCGTCGGTGCACAGCCATTTTCAGATCTCTCCAGAGATGTTCAGTCGGGTTCAAGTCTGGGCTCTGGCTGGGCCACTCGAGGACATTCACAGAGTTGTCCCGTAGCCACTCCTTTGTTATCTTGGCTGTGAGCTTGTCCTGTTGGAAGATGAACCTTCGCCCCAGTCTGAGGTCCAGAGTGCTCTGGAGCAGGTTTTCATCAAGGATGTCTCTGTACATTGCTGCATTCATCTTTCCCTCGATCCTGACTACTCTCCCAGTTCCTGCCGCTGAAAAACATCCCCACAGCATGATGCTGCCACCACCATGCTTCACTGTAGGGATGGTGTTGGCCAGGTGATGAGCGGTGCCTGGTTTCCTCCAGACATGACGCTTGCCATTCAGGCCAAAGAGTTCAATCTTTGTTTCATCAGACCAGAGAATTTTGTTTCTCATGGTCTGAGAGTCCTTCAGGTGCCTTTTGGCAAACTCCAGGCGGGCTGTCATGTGCCTTTTACTGAGGAGGGGCCTCCGTCTGGCACTCCACCATACAGGCCTGATTGGTGGAGTGCTCTCCTCTCTCCACAGAGAAACGCTGGAGCTCTGTCAGAGTGACCATCGGGTTCTTGGTCTCCTCCCTGACTAAGGCCCTTCTCCCCCGATCGCTCAGTTTGGCCGGGCGGCCAGCTCTAGGAAGAGTCCTGGTGGTTTCAAACTTCTTCCATTTACGGATGATGGAGGCCACTGTGCTCATTGGGACCTTCAATGCTGCAGAAAGTTTTCTGTTCTGTGCCTCGATACAGTCCTGTCTCAGAGGTCTACAGACAAGTCCTTGGACTTCATGGCTTGGTTTGTGCTCTGACATGCACTGCTAACTGTGGGACCTTATATAGACAGGTGTGTGCCTTTCCAAATCATGTCCAAATCAACAGAATTTACCACAGGTGGACTCCGATCAAGTTGTAGAAACATCTCAAGCATGATCAGTGGAAACAGGATGCACCTGAGCTCAATTTGGAGTGCCATGTCGTTTTTTATTTTCAATAAATTTGCAAAGATTTCAAACAATCTTCTTTCACGTTGCCATTATGGGGTATTGTTTGTAGGATTTTGAGAAAAATAATGAATTTAATCCATTTTGGAATAAGGCTGTATCATAACAAAATGTGGAAAAAGTGAAGCGCTGTGAATACTTTCCGGACGCACTGTATATTGTATTATTGTATTATAATTATTCATGCATGAATGTGTTCATCACTTTAATGTTGCAGCTGGTAAAGGTGGAGCTCATTTTCATTACTTTATTTTAATTACTATATTCTGCTGGATAATTTCCTCCCAGGATCGATGAAGTCATATCTTACATAATCAACAAATACATAATCTTTTATTTGTTGATTATATTTTGTATTAATCTGAAAAGTAACTAAAGTTAAATGTAGTGGAGTAAAGAGTAGAATATTTCTTTCTGAATTGACTGCATTCAACATAATTTTCAAAAAGAAATTATTTTGTGAGTTTAGTAAGTTAGAAGTTATTTAGTACATTTGATGTGTTTAGTCAGGGGTCATTTAACGGACTTTGGACGAATGGGTCTTTTCACCCTCTGGGCATGTACAGTTCTGGGACTGTTTTTTGGCATTAATTTGACAGTGTCAGTGAAAACAAGAAGGAAATGTGTGGAGCGAGAGAGGGTATGAAATGCCACAAAGACGCCCCGATGTGTCTTGGACCAATAGGCCACAAGTGTGACCTTTATTTCATTCTCTAGTCATTCTTTTCCACGACTTACTGGACATTATCTGAGTTTCCTCAGTGCAGTAAACTCAACTCCTGTCTTTTAGGGACAGAAAAAAAGGGTCCCTGGTTCTGCACCATCAGCTGATTTAAAGTTATTACTAACACGAGTCAACAGAAAGAAAAATCACGTGGTAGTGGTGTTGACAGGCTGCTTTCTGACTCCAGCTCTTCAGCTTGTTTAGTGTTTGGTGAACAAACTCAAATCTTTTGCCAAACTCTTCAGATCCGGTTCTACCTGTCTGCTGTGGCTCTCTGACAGCCTGAAGTGTACTCTGAGCATATTTTAATACCACACACACTCAAACTGTTACATGAGTCAACTATCGGCACCCAATGCCCTGAAGCTGCACCAGACAGGAGTCTTTGTTAGCTGGGTGTGTATTTTTAATCTCTCTGCCAACAGGAAGTGATTAACCAGTACTTGAACCCAAACTGTCAGAAAGCTGAACTCACCAACATCAGATCCTGTTTTGTGGCAGCACAAAACCAGCTGGGTTGGTGCAGTTTAGGGATCTTCATACAGGATTTCTTTGTACCGAAGCAAAAATATTTCACCTCTCGCTGCCGTTTTGGAGCCACAAACGTACAAACTTGCCTTCTGCACCTGCAAGGAAAGAAAAATAATCTATTTAGACCAAATAATCCTGTAAATACTGAATTAAAATACCAGAAACATTTCTTCATGCTGACACGTTAAGGTCAGTTTGCTTCCTGTTCATCACACAACCTCAGTATGGATTATTTCATCGCTAATTAGAACAAACTTTCAAGTTTTCATTTTATGTCCTTAATTGTTTTTACTTATTAGTTTTGACCATATTTAATTCTGGTCCAGTGTAATATCTTTTATTTACTTATAACTTCGTCCATTTGCTTGTATTATTGTTCATTTATACTTTGGTTTTTCATTTAATCTGTGAAGTTCTTGGTTTTTAGCCACACTGGACCGGCATGGAAATGTCAGCACTTTGGTCCAGACTGAAGACATTCATGTTCCCAGAGGATAAATCCTACTGACTGTGGTGATCCTCTGACTTTTCATTTAGCGCCACCAGCAGGACAAACATTTAATTTGTCCAATACTTATACTGGACAATACATGACATTCCCATCAGCCTCAGCTGTACTCTGTTTACTGTAATTAGCCAATATTAGCATGCCAATATGCTAAACTAAGATGGTGAACATGGTAAACATTAAGCCTGCATTACTTAAAAATAAGGACACCTATATGCCAAGATAGACCTCAAAATAATTAAATAGATAAATGAGAAGCCAGACATTAAAGTTAATGAATACAAAAAGAAACCTCAAGGGAAAAAAAGATGAACTAGAGAAGTTACTCGTGAGGCTGTAGCTCCTCTGTACTGTATTAACTCCAACAGGCTGGGCAACTAGTTACCTCTGTGGTTTCGTTGCAATAAAGCTGAATTAAGCATCATGTTACTTCTTCCTTGTACAAGTCCAGATAGTTGATATTTAGTTGCACTGATGAAACACAGTGTTGTATTTACTTCCTGATGTAAAAACCAAACAGATGAAGTTTGACATGAGAGCTGAAGACGTCTGAGTCCTCAGTGGGACAGAAACTGCGGTGAACTGACATCCATCCTGACAGAAACTTTCATCCAACTTCACATGCTGAACACTTCCAGGTCCCGTTGTCTCCTTCCTGTGTTTCACTTTTAATTTAGTTTTGGTTTGATTTAATTAAGTTTAGAGGAGGAACAATAAAATACTGGGTCAAAGGTACTTCATAAAAACGTGCTGACGGAGCTGAAGAGCCTCATGGGGACGACTGAGCGTCTGACTCCTGATGTGAAAAACAGGAAAATAAAGTCTGAATGTACTTGTGTCACTTTGTTTGTACGATTACAGTTATTTTGAGACGCTGCAGCCCTGTTCTCCTCTGTTCTGACAACAGTATTAAATGATGAGTTTATAAAAAGCTGTGTTTAATGACAGTGTACGTCTGAGGACTGAACAAGTCTTTGTTTTCTTCTCTCCTGCTGCTGCTTTTACAGGTAGAAGGAAGAAAAAGTCACCTGATTGATTTCTCTCTGCAGCGCTTCATTTTTCTGTTTCCTTTACAAGGTTTCCAAAGCGATTTATTGTTTTATTATCTCATCCTGCGTTAATTAACTAAAATAGGACATTTTAAAGTAAACCTACCAGCACCACTTTAAAATTTTGGATTTGTTCCAAAGGCAAAATACCTGGATTTGTTAAGATCAGAGTCTAATCTCTTATTAAATTTCTTATTAGGAATTGGAAGACATGCCCCTTAAAGTGCACAGAAAATGCAAATTTGAACATTTGGGCAAACTCCATCTGCCAAAGAAGATCATGTGATAAAATCAAAAGCTCCAGAACAAATACTTAATATCAGCGACAGTTTCCAAGGTCAAGAGCGAACTTTCAATGATAAGAAATGTGTACATATAATAAAATCTGCTTCAGAAGGTATTTAAATAAACGTAACATAATGTCTCAATATTTACTTTTTCTATTTTATCTTTTTTCCCCTAATTGAGAGTTAGTGCTTAATTTATTTAAGGAATAATACAAGTACTATGTTCCCACACAAGAGATTATCCACTTGAAAAAGGTGTAAATGCACCAAAGATTCAAACAGACTTCAGTCTGATCTGAGACCAGTTCTAGCCGGATGTTAAACAACTACAACAACATTTGAACAACTCAAGCGGCGTATACAGCTACCTCGACCACATGTCCCATACAGACAAGCAGGTACAGGGAGAACTGGTGAATGTCATTCAGGCTTACATTAAATCATATTGTGAACATCACTGTCCATGCTGGCAATTATTTGTCAACTAGGAAAGCTACCATGGCTTTTGCCCTGTAGGCCGACGTTGCTGTTTGTTTTGTCAGCTGACAGTAAGGTGGTTGCTGCCGCTGGCTGTTCAAGACAAACGTGACAAACCAAAACACACAAAGACTAAAACTCTGCAACGCAGTCATCTACATATTACCTTTAAGCTGGAAGAAGGACAACAGACAGAGAAAGTTCAGGTGAATCCAGAGCTGTCTGCTCACAGTGACACAGGTCAGATCAGTGAGGTGCTCCACACCTGCTGCTAATCAGCCAGTCAGCGGCAGATACAAGACAGGTGCTTTCTACCAGCAGTTCCCAAGAGAAATCTGAAAAAAAACAAAACACTTTTGTTTACACAAAACTACAGTGGACTTTTCTCTCATCATTGCTTTTCTTCTGTGGAATATCTTTGGATATCTTTAGCTTAAACAATCTAAGAAAGTTATAAAGGAATTTCATGCTTTGGTTGAGCTGCTCACAACTTATGGACATAAAGGTCACCTGAGACAAGAGGTTGCAGGTTGACTTCATAAAGGGTGGAAATCTTATTTGATCCATCAGTTAGTGTAGTATTTTTAGGTGTTTTGATGTGGATATTTATGTATTTATCTGTTAAATATGCACTATTATACCTTTCTCTAATTTTTTTTGTTTAATTTAAGGTCATATGTTTTGTGTTTGTCTTTTTATTTGACCATGTTGGAAAGTCATCTTGTTCACATGCATCCGGCCTTTTTAGTAAAAAATATTTTTGCACTTTAGGTTTTGCAATTTTTGGGGAAATTCCCTTTTTTTTCTGCTAATCCTGGAGGAAGCCATTCACAGATGCTGTCACATCGACATCACTATACTGATAGATCAGATGTGTGTTAAATACAGTGTAAAAGCCAGCGGTTGAAGAAGTATTCAGATATTTTACTTAAATAAAAGTAGCAATACCACAGTGTAGTAATAAAGTCCTTAATTCAAAATTTAAGTAAAAGTACAGTTCAGAACAAATATTATCTACATTATAGAATTATATACATCTAAATATACTTAAAGTACCAAAAGTAAAAGTACTCATTATGCAGGGTGGCCCATGTCAGAATAATATATATGTCACTGGATTATAAATATTGATGCATCAGTGTGTTCATCACTTCAGTGTTGCAGCTGGTAGAGGTGGAGTCAGAGTTTTTGGTGTGTTATGCTAGTAGCGGCTAATGTAACCCGGAGCCTCTAGCCTGCAGCGGGGATGAGGAGCTACAGAGGTCTGGGAAGCTCTCTTCTGTCGACAACAGATTGTTTTCATCTTCAAACTTGTAGTCTTCAGCCCCAACCGACGCTGACTCAAGTGACATCACTTGAGGACGTTTATCAGACTTCACACAGCTCCCTCTGGAGACACAACAGGCTTTATACAACTGTATTCACATATGCACTCGTACTCCCAAACACCTGGAAACACACACTGAGTTGTAAAATCTGTGGCGTTCCCCTTTAAGCACCCTGCTACAGTGTAAATGTGACCTTAAAAGGAGTTTTATGTAGGTAGAAAACAATTCAAAATAACCAGAGACATGTCTTGTTATCAAGTGTAAATATACACACACACTTAGACAAAGGGAGATCCGAGGTAACACTGACCAGGAACTGGTTGGGGTCCAGTGTCTTGCTGGAGGGCACTAAAGCAGGAAAGATGGTTGTTAATACGGGAATGTGGTTCTTTCTGTCTGTCTCTTTGTCTCTGAGCTTGTTATCACTTTCTGCTGGATGACCTTGATGGAGAGAGAGAGGGAGTGTAAGTTGGTTTGCAGTGACTGTATGTGTGTGTGACTGATGGGGGCGTGAACAGGACAGTATGTGTGTGTGTGTGTGTGTGTGTGAGTGTGTCTTTTCTGGCAGGGTGTCCAGTTTCTGCTCCACCTCGACTATTATATGTGCACGCACACACACACACACACACACGCATGTTGCCATTTTTTATCTGCTTTACAAACACACACACACACACACACACTCAAAACTGACGATCTCCTCCACTCTCTCTCTCTTTAACACACAGTTGCAGTGTAACAGCCAATAGTAAGACAGCTCACGGCTCTAAACAACCAATCAGAGCATGAAGGTGTTGAACACAGACGATAAGATAAATCGTCATTCTGCCGGTTCAAAGCTTCAGAACAGGATCATAAAATCCAGATTTCATCTCGAGGCAAAAATAAACTCCTCTCATTAGTGTTCAGAATCAAAGTGAAACTCCTGAGTGCCTGGTCACACCTGTCCTCACAAAACAGGTGGAGCTGGAAGTTTGGCGATGTAGTGAGAACTTGCAGGTTGTTTCATTTGCGGCAACATGGACACAAAAAGAAAAGCTTTGTTGATATTGCTCTTCATATTGTTGAGCAGGTTATGTAAAATTGGCAGCGATGGAATGTAACTAAGTGCATTTACTCAGCTACTGTACTTAAGTACAAATTTGAGGTACTTGTACTTTACTTGAGTCTTTTCTTTTCATGTCACTTTCTACTTCTACTCCACCACATCTCAGAGGGAAATATTGTACTTTTTACTTCACTACATTTATCTGACGGCTTTAGTTACTAATTACTTACCCAACAGTTTAAACAGTTTAAAGTTCAGCCGAAACGATTAGTTGAGAGAAAATAAACTGGAAATTATTTTGATAATTGTTTAAGTCATTTTTCATGTAAAACATTTCCTGGTTCTAGCTTCACAAATGTGAAGATTTGCTGCTTTTGCTTTTAATGATTTGAATGTTTTGTTAATAACGTTGAGGTTTGGACTGTCGGTCGGACACAGCAACATCGTGAAGGCGTCACTTTGGGCTCTGGGTCGTCGTGACGGCATTAATCACTGTTTTCAGAGTTTTTACAAACCAATTAGTCAATCGATTAATGGAGAAAAGAATCAGCAGATTAATCCAGAATGAAAATAATCGTTGGCTGCAGTCCGATACGAAACAGTTCAACATGAGCTCCAGCTCAACCAGCTGCAGCAGCAACATCCTGCTTTACATTAATGCATGAGGAATAATAATCTGATGACATGATGTATAATAGTATAATGTATAATATATAAGTCACAGGGGACATTTTACTGCTTTGAGTAAAAATGGTTTGGTTCAGAATCTGTTTGGAAAAATCTTAAAAATGGATTATCATCAAGCTAAAATGAGGCTGATTCTCTTTGTCCCTGAAAAGTGGAGATTTTGGAGATCCAAGGTTTTTACCTTTACAACAAACACGCACGAAGGCAGTGTGTGTGTGTGTGTGATACTGTGTTCAGTGAGATACAACTCACACCAGAGACACACACACACACACACACACACACACACACACACACACACACACACAGACAACTTGGAAGTCCAGTATCAGGTTTTAGAGTCAAGATTCGGGTCTGCCACCCACTCGACCCGGGGGTGGGAAGGAAAGAGAGATATTCACATCTCAAACGCCCCCCCTCCAGGACGTCCCGGCATCTGCCAAGAGGCTGCGAATGAGTGTGAGCGTGTGTGTGTGAAAGAGAGAGAGAGAAAGAAAGTGAGAGGAGTCGAGTAAGTGAGTAACAGTGTGTTCATGTGAGATTGAGAAAAATGGAAGCGTTAGTGTGTGTGTGTAGGCAAAGAAGAAGAATGTGAAAATGAGAAATGTGTGAATATGTGTGTGAAAGTGGGACTGTGTGCAGAGTGTATGTGTGTGTGTGTGAAAAGAGAAAAAAACTGTGAGGATGAAAAAAGATTAAGTTAATGTGCATGTGTGTGTTTGTATGCGTGACAGTGTGTGTGTGCGTGTGTGTGTATGTGTGTGTGTGTGTCCTCTCTGCCCTCTTCCAGCTGTTGTTTCTTCTTTTTCTGTCAGCGGAGGAAGAACAAAACTCTCCTGCAGCAAAAAAAATAATGATAATAATCCCAAATGTGTCATCAAAAACATAAATTTATCTCATTTAAGAAAAAAAAACCTTCACAATTCTTCCCCAACGCACCCACACTGTCAACTGGAAACCAAAAAACATTGTCTGGAGCCAGATGGTGTGCAACGTTAGGAGACAATAAAAAAAATTGCAATACTGAAAATGATTTAGTTCATTCAAAAAAAGAGAAAATGTCCTAAATTGTCTTTCCACTTTTCCTCATTTATTTATGGATAAGTCATATTTCACTGTATGTTAAAAAACAAAAAATCAAAACAGATTGCAGCACCAGAAAATAAATCAAAACATCCATTCTTGTCCGTACATAAATTGTCATTTGTATACTTCAGATGAAGCCATGAACTCGAGAAAAGTTTGCCTCTAAATAACGAGTGTAAAATAAGTTTTGGCAACCGCAGCACTTCCTCTGCTTCTGTATAAAGTGTTAACTCTTTGTGTGATTTATGAACTCCACAGTTTAGTGATTGTTCACACTGACATCCATGTTCACGAAATAAATCCACAAAGTAAATGCATGAAAATCATCTGTGTATTTTATTGTGTTCTCATGTGATCAGACTGGCAAAATGTACTCAAATGAGGCAACAAGCAGATAGAACAGGAAATAGCATGAGGAGGGTTTTAGACATCTACTCTAATTCTAGCTATTTGTTTTAGATGATAAAATGCTGATTTAGCTTTTCCTTGATGTGGCTGCTAAAGCTCAGATCTGATCTTTAAAACACCAAGATACCTCTGGAATCAAACTGAGCAGCAACTTTCATTCTTTCTTCCTTGTTGCCAAATACAACAATTTGTCTTTATTTAAGTGAAGGACATTTAATTGCATCCAGCTATTTACTTGCTCTAAGCAGTGATAGAGTGAGTCTAAGGGACCATAGTCACTCGGTGAACGAGCTATGTAAATCTGAGTATCGTCTGCGTAGCTGTGATAAGCAACGTTATTATTGTTATGTATGATTTAACCTAGAGGGAGCATGAACAGGTTGAATAATGGCAGCCCAAGAATTTAAACCTTTGGGACTCCACATGTCATGGTGATCCAATCAGATTTTTAATCACCAATGGCAACGACATAGCCTCTGCCTTCGAGATATGATCTGAACCAGATAATCTCACCCACTTTTCCCATCTGTCAAGAAGTATTTTATGGTCCACAGTATCAAAGGCTGCACTAAGATCAAGCTGTACCAAAATCAATGTTTTAACTAAATCAGTATTCAGATGAATGCCATTTAACATCTTTATCTGTGCAGATTCAGTGCTGTGATGTGCTCTGAAACCAGACTGAAATCTGTGCAAAAGGCCATTTACATTTAAAAAGTTACTGAGTTGAATCAAAACAGCTTTCTCAATAATTTTCCCAATAAAGGGAAAATTAGAGATGGGTCTGTAATTATTCAATATTGAAGGCACGAGAATTGTTGATATTCCTGATGATGATGATGATGTTAGAGAATAAGGCTCGTCTAGCCCTATTTATTTCAGAATTGTAAATACAAAGCCTCTCTTTAAAGATGTTGTAGTGAATCTTTGGGAAAATCAATGTGAATGTTAAAATCACCAGTTCTGACCAGACAGTCAAAATCTGTTGAGATAACAGAAAGCAGTTCAGTGAAGTTGTCAACAAAATATGTGGAGGACTTTGGAGGTCTGGAAATCGTTAACTTTTTGTTTTTACCTTTTATTTATTCCGGGGGCAGTTTCACTGAGATGCTCTCTTTTACAGGAAAGCCCTGATCACATTCACATAGTTACACATCCACTCCTGGAATCTGTCCAGTATAACCACAGTCTGATTTGCTGGCCACTGAGCAGCTCCACGGGAGCAGCTGGGGTTAAGGGCCTTGCTCAAGGGCACCACAGTGGTAGTAAAATCATCGCATGATAACTGCTTGCACTGAAATTAGTCTATATATATAGCAGCAACACCACCGTTCTTGTGAGCTCAAGAAACATTCATGAAATTAAAGTTTGGAGGGGCTGACTCAATGAGAACTGGTGCACTGCTACTATTATTTAGCTAGGTTACAGTTAAAAGTAGAAAATCAAGATTCAAGGAGCTGATCATGTTCAGTATATCAGTAAAATGTCTTGTTTCAGTATTTGTCATTTCAGTACTTCTCGTAAATCTTGTTTCAGGACTTCTGATAGCAGTTTTACAATGTCACTGGTCCCTATGATGTTTTTCACAGTTGGGTCTGCAGCCAAAATATGTGGAATTCTTTGTCATGTCAAAGACCATATCTTTGGGAAAGCAGTAGATTTTAGTGTTCTTAATTTTAGTGTTCTTCTTGCTCATGCCTTTTACATCTTTTACAGAAAAATCACCCACAATTACTTTGAAGCCCACTCAAGGCTCAAAGACTCTCAGTCCTTAAGATGAGAGGTTATCCAGGTCATCTGACGGAGATCCTGCGTCCTGCAACAGTGGTGCAAAGCTGAATGGCAGACCAGGGCGGTGGTTCCCATTTTTTTAAAAAGGGAGGTGTGCTCCAATTATTAGGGTACCACACACCTCAGCCTCCCTCGGAAAGCTTAATCCACGGTGCGACCAATTGTCGAACCTCAGAGCCAGGAGGAGCAATGCGGATTCCGTTCTGGAGACCTGATACTCCATCTGTAAACCTGATTATTCAATCAGTTATATTATGGCTCCTACACTCTCAATTTACCAGTCGGTCTACGTTCCAACTCTCACTAATGGTAATGAGCTTTGGGTAGTGACTGAAATGATGAGATCGCAAATACTAGCACGTCAAACTGGCAGGAGGCCCCGGTGTAGACCCAGAACACGCTGGAGAGATTATATATCTCATTTGGCTTGGGACCACTTTAGGATCCCAGGAGTAGTTGGAAAACGTTGCTGGGGAGAGGGACATCTGGATAAACGGTAGAAAATGGATGGATGTTTCAATGCTTTTGGGTAAACAATCCTTTTAAAGCTAAACATTTGGTGCATTTAACTAAACAGAGGAAGTTTCTGTATTGCAAAATTACACAAAATGATGTAAAAGTTTCTGCATAAGAATAAGAAGCCTGTTACTAGCACAAACTATTCATTATATAGTGTCATTTGTGTTTTGACATATTTCATTTAGTGACATAGATTTTTATTTATGCCAAGTCATATGTTCTGTGGAGGCTTTCTTAAAGATCTTACGATGTTGTGGAGATGCAGAAAATAAACAGCAAATGTATTTAGGCTAGTTCATAATACTTCTGTGAAATTTAAAGAAAGGGGGAAATGGCTGTGCTATGTACAATTTCAACATAAAAGGACTGCTGTGAATGATAACTAGAGATGGGAGGGCACAGGTGGTAGGGTTTAGCAGTGGGAGTCAGTAGTCAATCACCTCTTAACAACTCTACTTTTGATCTATATTTCCCATTTATTTTTCTGCAGCTGTTCATTTACTGTGTCCATAAATCAGTGTCACTATCATGTATCCCTCTGACTCTCCATTCATTCATGTACAACTGCTGTGCATTATGCAACATGTGGGTGTGTTTTCCTGTGGAATTTTAGTAATAATGTTAATATTGTAAAACCCAAAATGTCATCATCTGTCTTTAATGATTGATCAAATTGTCAACATGCATCCAGGTTACAGTCCAAGTCCAGGCAGCCCCTTATATTCATAGCAATTACTGGATCTGTACATGGGGCTTCAATGCTCTGGATGTTTCCAATGTGATCAACTTCTTATTTTCAATTGTGAGTTAATTTTAATAGCTATAGCAGACTTGTTGGCTTCAGAAGGTAAGAGAGCTAGACAACACTCTTTAAATGAAGAGTAACTATAATTAATTTTTTTCATTTTTACAGTACCTTGACAGCATTTGACCTTCTTTGAAGATACAATATGATCTTCATTTCTGCTAAAAAACTTCATCTTGTTTTTTATTTGTCAATAGGTAAGTTTATTTTTTTTCAATTTGATTTCTTAAATCAAAACATATGAATGCAGTATAGGCAATAGTTTGTTCAGTTTGGATTATTTTATTATTGAAAGTGCTTTTTCAAATGTTCTCACTATGATACATTTGAGAAAGTTGGACAATTATGGGTTTTGTAAATTGGGACCTTCATGAAAATAAAATGACACATCTCAAGGGGCTTATCCTGATTCATAATAAATTTGACAAATTACAGCAATGATTGCTAAATATGTATTTATTGGACAATATTGTTTTAAATATTCATGACAAATCTCTGGGTTGTCAGGCTTAATGAGGACATTTTTCTAGTATCTAGTATATGTTTCTGTTGTAGGTCTACTGAGTCTATCACTGCTAACAGGTCAGTATGTTCTATTTATGTTGCCCCCTCATATTATTTCGATATTTAAATTTCTACACCCAGATCTAATGACAGAGCACTTTTTGCAGTTCATGGTGACACAACCTACAGCTGTTGTGCTTGAATTTTTCATTTCCAGAATGTGAGAAAATTAAGCTGGTCGGGCCTTCACGATGCTCTGGTAGGGTGGAGATCTACCACAGAGACAGCTGGGGGACGGTTTGTGATGATCACTGGAGCACTGCCAATGCTGACGTTGTGTGTCGAGAGTTAAACTGTGGGGCAGTTCTTGAGGCCAAAAAAGAGGCCTTTTTCGGAGAGGGACAGGGTGAGATCTGGTTGGATGATGTGCAATGTACTGGTCATGAGTCTTCCATTCTCAAGTGCACACACAGTCCACTTGGGGAAAATAACTGTGGCCATGGTGAAGATGCTGGGGTTGTCTGTTCAGGTAAGAGTGAGTTCAATCACTTATCTCAGTTATGTTTGCTTTGCTTTACCCACTTGTGTTTTAATCAAAATTGAATTACCAGTAGGATACAACTAAATTAGACACTTAATCAAATTGCACACTTTGTACCTTTATTAAAGGAATAGTAGTAAATTTTGGGAAATATGCTTATTTGCTTTTTCGCGGAGAGTAGAAAAGATTGACACTCTGATTGTCTGTTAAATGTAAGGCTGCAGCTGCTTAGCTTAGCTTAGCACGAAGACTGGAAACGGGGGGAAATTTAAAAAGGTAAATTGTCCTTTTTACACATAAAATCAAGCATCATAAATGTCTGCATTGCAAGTACCTTCCTCAATTTATCAAAACCAGAAATGTGAAACTGTCAAGAGAAATTTGGAAATACAGCTGTGATCGTATTATTGCATCTTGTGTTCAAAACCTAGAGATTGTATTGTTAGTTAACAATCTGTTGTCTTCTTTAAGATGATTGCTACCTGTGGTGGGAATGCAGTTGCAGCACAAGCACAATAGCAAAGTCAGCACATGACATGCTGCTGCAAATGTAAAGTGCAAAGTCCAGAAGGTAGATGAGTGATAAACCAAAACTTCCCAGTCACCAGCTGACCTAATATTGATCATGTCTGAATGTTTGGTAAAAAGTCACAGTGCACATGCTTCCGCCTCATGTCACCTTTGTTCTACATCTTAGTTCAAAACAAAGCAACATGAGTGTTTATGCTTTGCTATGATAGAAGTGTTGAGTGTAGAGTGGTATTTCAAAAAATTAAAGGGGTGATCCGGCGATTTAGTATTGCACTTCCATAAAGTTGGGGGACAGATTAAAAAAGGAATGGTCAAAATCAAAGTAGCATCGGCTGAGATATCCTGACTTTTAGTCCGTGGTTTGGGTCAAGCTTTAAAAACCCTGGATACTACATTTCCCATTTTGCAACTCAGTAGTGTTTTTCATTAGACCCCCCTGATTACATCATCAGGGTTAGTTTTTTAGACTTTGGAAAGCTCCATTCAGGGCCACAGAAAACATTATAAAGTTGTTTTCACAAGCTGAGTGGTACACCTCATGACGAGTAAACTGAACTTGATATGTAAAACTGGTGGAGTGCCATTTAAAAATATATTTCTGACACAATTCTCACATTTCTTCAGCATTCCTTTATAGTGATTCTTAACTCTTTTATGAATTGATTAAAAAGTAAGTCTTCTTTCTTATTACATGAGCACAGGCATCAGATTGATAAATCTACCTGTGATGAGCTAATCTTCCTCAGAGTGCTCGCTGCAGAGTGAAGTGAGAGGAGGAAGTGCCAGAGGGAGTCCACTTCTTTCTCCTCATGTTCAACACCCACTGATTCAGCCTGGTTTCCTCACCTAAAGAAAATTGTACTGCACACAAAAAAATCGTTTTGTATTATGTCTTTACATT
The DNA here is from genome assembly GCF_020085105.1 of Siniperca chuatsi. Classification (NCBI taxonomy): domain Eukaryota; kingdom Metazoa; phylum Chordata; class Actinopteri; order Centrarchiformes; family Sinipercidae; genus Siniperca; species Siniperca chuatsi. Next base: position 2,673,915 of record NC_058058.1, read on the forward strand.
CTAGTGTGTTGTAGATAATCATTTCAACCAACAAAGCACCACATCTTGCAGGTGAACTGCAATGAAAATAGGAATTATGACAAATATTTCTAGCATAACTTCTACACCGTCTAGCATAACTTCTGTTCATATGAAAGCCTTGGGATTTTCTGTTATGGTAGCTAGTTATTACTTCAGTCTATGTTTTGCTGAGAAATTCACAGTATTTTTAAGTGTAAACTTGATCAGCACACATAAAGAAATGAATATTTGGCAACTTATCCAATTACATCAATGCTGCATATTAAGATCAATATAACAGGAAACATCAACAAGCTTGATAACTACTATCTGTCTACCAGACAGAGAGTACCCATCGCTGTTGTTGCTAGCTTTGTGAGCAACCAGCAGTAAACTTAGCTAACTGGCTAAGTTACCTACTGTAATAAACTAATGTTTAACTGACTTCATAATACAATTTACTAATCAAGAAGAACAGTGTAGGCGTGGTCGAAGCATGGCAGTGTCAGCTGTTACCCAATCACTGAAAGAGGAAGTGACGTTCGAACTGAAGACCCGCCTTGATGAGAGGACTGACAGATTTCATTTCCATTTGAATTTTGACACCAAAAAAGCGTGTAGACAAGTAATTGTAAATGCAATAGACTGGGGGCGCTGTTTTGCTGGCACATAGAGTTGCCAATGCCAAAATGAATGGCAAAAACACGGCAATACGACATGCAATTGATTGAGCTTTCATTTTAATTTTTAATCAAAATTATTCAAACTGAATTGAGGACTGCATTGCCACTTTGCATATTGAACTGCCAATTGCAAAATGCATTTCCATTTGATTAAAGAGGCCAAAAAAACTTCCATAATATTCGCTCTCATTCTGAGAGTTAGATGAGAAAATTGACACCACTCTGGTGTCTGTACGATAAATATATAGGCACCGCCAACAGCCGGTTAGCTTAACTCTGCACTTTTTTTGTACGGATTAAGCAAACAAGATATAACATGGAGATTTTTGTTACAGACTATCTGTCCAGTCTTTATGCTAAGCTAACTTCAGGTGCCTCTGGTTCTAGATTCTTAATTAGCGTACAAACTGAATCTATATTTTTCGTTGAGCAGTAACTTCCATACTAGTACAGCACATAACAGCCCGTAAAATGGCGAATGGTTATTTTTACACATGCCTACTGAGATTGTGTTAATCTGTGAGATTTAGAGTTGCTTGTAGGCAGATTTTTTTAACGTTGGACAGAGGTTGGTTAGCTGTTCCCCCATTTCCAGTTTTTTATGCTAAGCTAACGTCTGCTGGCTACAGCCTTTAATTTAGCAGACAGACAGACATGAGAGTTGTCTCAATCTTCTCATCTAACTCTCCGCCAGAAAGCAAAAATGTATTTCCCAAAATCTATTTCTTTAACATACAGTTTTCCCATTTTCTTAATATAGCTTTAAGGTTGTAAAAATTATCTTATTCCACACTGTCTTACAATAATATATTTTCTGAATGTGCTTGCTCCAAATCTTTTTTCAAACTATATATTTATAATGGGTGAAAAATGTTAAATGGCTGCAATATTCCATTAAATGTATTTATTTGGACTGTCCAATATTCAACAAAACTTTACAGTTAAGGCCAAGTTAATAGGGTTAGGATGAGTTAGTGGTAGCGATGCTTCGTGGCTAGCATATGTGCTAACAGCATGTAGTTATGATAGGTTAATTTTTCGTATGAGCTGTATAATACCAGCGGGCCAGCTCTAGTAGTCATTTAGCATTGTCATTTAGCACCAGAGTTTGACACCTATGCATTACACGGATGCAAGTTATGGATGATTGTCTGACTGCACCTAAGTTGCCAGATCATCTATAAAGCACATCCAACCACATTTCCGCAACCTGGCAATCCACACCCCGATCCAAGGGGCATGTGCGCACCTGTTGGCTGCGAGCCAGCTAAGTTAACAATAGCTATTTTTGTCAGGGCACGACAGCATCCCCCCCACTATCCCACCGCCATCTGATAACTCACACTAATATTTCATGATTTGACGTTACTTTGTGAGTACTTTTAACATGACCGGACCTGTCCTCAGGTAATCCATTGATAAGGCTTGTCAATGGCACTGACCGATGTTCTGGTAGAGTGGAGGTTCTGCATGACGGCCAGTGGGGAACAGTTTGTGATGATGACTGGGACATCAGAGATGCTCAGGTGGTGTGCAGAGCCATGGACTGTGGGCCAGCTCTGACAGTCAAATCTGGTGCCGTCTTTGGTCAAGGCCAAGGAGACATCTGGCTGGATGATGTCAACTGCATCGGTAATGAAACGTCCCTTTTGCACTGCCAACATCCCACCCTCGGAGAAAATAACTGTGGACATGGTGAAGATGCCGGCGTGGTGTGCTCAGGTATCATCTCAGTTATTACTCTGTTGTGTTGTTCATTCCTCTTTATTAGAAAGTTATTTACTTTATTTTACAGTGTTTTTATGCTTACATTTATCTGTCGCAACTAATGTCTCCAATTAATATTTTTCTGATTATTGTCAAGAATTAAAAGTGTTATATCACAATTATTTCCACTACAGTATATCAATCAGAATATAATATCATACAATTTGAATTAACCAGATATTTCTTTCAAATGTGTTCAAACACCAACTTGCTTGCTGATTGGCTTTCCTTTGCTTTCCAAATATTTAAATTGTTTAAGAATCAAGAATGACCTTTTCAAACTCAAACCTTTTCTTTGCGCTCAGTGTGCCATTCAGTGTCCTCATTCAGCTCATGACTAAATTCATCATCACTCAATCTATCATGTGAAAGAAAAGAAAGAAAAAATTAGATTGTCTCACTCTGCCTTGTTTTGACCTGGCTCTTATGCCACAACAAACTATAGACATACCATAATACATTTTTAATGCAATTTTAACAAAAAAGTATTTTATTAAACCAAACTGAACCAAATTAAGTCAATTAAAGGGCCAATTAAGGATTATCAAGATGTGAAGTGTGGATATCAGTATAGTCAGTGGTCTAAGTGTGCATGAGTGATGGGTGTGGGGGTGTTGTAAGGTGCAAAACAAGGTATAAGAATAAGACAGCATAATAAACCAAACAAACGGGTGCCTGAAGAGAGGAAGATAAGTAGAGAGTAAGGGAGAAAGGGAGAAAGAAGCGAGAGCTGCAGCAGACAGAGAGACCAGCAGCTGTGCTGCAGCCAGGCTTAAATAGACTGGGAACACTGGGCCCAGGTATTCCCATTCAGCACTGATGATCCCCTGTCACCCATCAGATATTTGAAAAACAAGCAGATAACAAACAGATTGGAAGGGAAGGGCAGGGGTTGTCACAGCTTATTGACGCCATATTAAAGCTATGCTTGACTAAATTAATAGAACTGAAGCAGGTAAATTGTCTTGCAATTAGTGTTCATTATATTTGCACAATTCTGCAATTCTGTTGAAATTTTATCAACACGTCACAGGTTCTTGTGTCCTTATTGGTAAAGGTGTTGTGTTCCTGATATGAACTGTGTGCAATGTAGGGAACAATAAAGTACTTCACTTTTTCTTTGACTTTCATTTATCTGCCATATCTTTGACTACATTAAATAACTTTGAAATGTCTGATACCATATGATCATTTTAGTTTACTTGACTTCACAGAAAGTTTGGAAGTTCGGTTGGCTGATGGTAAGGATGAGTGCTCTGGCAGAGTAGAGGTCCGTCATGGCGAGGTGTGGCAAACGGTGTGTGACACAGACTGGACCCTGAGTAAAGCTGAGGTGGTGTGTGAGCAGCTGGAATGCGGACATGCAGTGAACGCTTATGGCGGTGCCCATTTTGGCCAAGGCAGTGGATTAGTAGTGGAGGCTAGCGATTCATGTTTTGACAATGTGACATCTCTTCAGCAATGCTTGCTCAAAGGTTTCAGAAGAGCAACATGTGGGCATGAACATGATGCTGGTGCTCTCTGTGCAGGTAAAGATTTTTAAATGTGTTGGACAAATAATATAACATCATCAGCGTTTGTTTCACAAATGTATTCTGTTTACACACACCAAGTAAAAACAGTGGCATGGGAAATTATTATATTTACTTATTCAATCAAGTGCAAAATGCTTAAAGGAGTAGTTCAACATTTTAGAAAATACACTAATTTGCTTTGTTAAGTGTTAGATGAGAAGATTGATACCATTCTCACTTCTGTAAGGTACATAAGCAGGTGCAGCGAGGCGCTGGTTGGCTTAGCTTAGCATAAAGACTAAAAATAGTGAAACAGCTACCCTAAATTAATCATAAATCAGATATAAAGTGCTAATTAGTGAGCTTTAGAGTTGCTGGTAGGCAGGTTTTGTTAATTTCAAACAGAGCCAGGCTAGCTTTTCCCCCGTTTCCAGTCTTAATGCTAAGCTAAGCTAACTGGCAGCTGGCTCTAGTTGCATTTATTGTACAGACATGAAAGAGGTATCGATCATTAAATCTAGCAAGAAAACAAATTAGAGTATTTCCCAAAATGTCAAACTGTTGCTTTAATGTTTCATTTGCTTGACAAAAGTGACATCTAGAACAAATGAGTCATATTACACGTCATTAATTTTCTACAAGTCAACCATTTTCCCCTTTTTGCTGTTGAAATTAGATTCTGATATGATGGTGGGAAAAGCAATACTTTTAAAATACAATGAGAAATGTATTTACATTGTGATTTCAACAGAAAAACTACGAGTATTATTACAGATAAGTAGGTTTAAATCCAAATAAACTTTTAGGACTCACTTAATTTCTGTTGTCATATGCAGCACCGCTCCGGTTGGTCGATGGCTTAGGTGAATGCTCTGGTAGAGTGGAGATCCTATATAAAGGCCAGTGGGGAACTGTGTGTGATGATGAATGGGAAATGAGCAATGCCGAGGTGGTATGTAGACAGGTCGGCTGCGGTCAGGCAGTTTCTGCTCCCACAAGTGCCCACTTTGGAAGAGGCACTGGTCCAATATGGCTGGATAATGTAAAGTGTACAGGCCAAGAGTCTGCTCTCACACACTGTACGCATCCCACCCTCGGAGAAAATAACTGTGGACATGGTGAAGATGCCGGCGTGGTGTGCTCAGGTATCATCTCAGTTATTACTCTGTTGTGTTGTTAATTCCGCTTTATTAGAAAATTATTTACTTTATTTCATAGTGTTTTTATGCTTACATATATCTGTCACCACTAATTCCTCCAATGAATATTTTTCTGTCAAGAATTAAAAGTGATATATCACAGGTATTTCCACTACAGCATATCAATCAGAATATCGCATGAAATTTTAATTAACAAGATATTTCTTTCAAACGTGTCCAAACACCAACTAACTAATTGCTGATTCTCTTTCCTTTGCTTTCCAGCTACCATTAGACTAATGAATGGGACTGACCAGTGCTCAGGCAGGGTGGAGGTCCACCATGGTGGCCGATGGTCACCAGCATATAATGTTGACTGGGGAATGAATGAAGCTGTAGTGGTGTGCAGAGAGATGAATTGTGGAGATCCTGTCAAGGTGTCAGGATCATTTGGTCAAGGCGGAGCACTGAGAGGATATAAGATCACCTGTAGCGGTGGAGAGCGCTCTCTCACACAGTGCACACTGACAGAATATGTCAGGAACAGCCACGATCATATTGAAGAGGCATCTGTCGAATGTTCAGGTAAGACAAAGCTGAACTGAAATTTGAATTCCCCTCACTTATTGCATAATGAGATATAAACTACAATGATACTCCAGCTATTTTGCATATTTTTCCATTTTTCAAAAGAAGAGTAAACCATTTTTGGACATACATGTGGAAACAGCAACTAACAAGCTTCAGGCCTGCTATGTAGCCTAGGAACTGAGATACAAGATCCTCCCCCTTTCAACAAGCCCACTTGGTGCTGATTATGTACCGTTAAGACATTCGTACCTTTACAACATTCGTCATCATGCTGTTCAGTTTGTACATCACTTGGAAAGTGGAAGCTAGGCCAGTTAAGCTAGCTTGCTAATGTTGGCATTGATTCCCACTTGGTGTTACTTTTCATTCATGTTATTTTAACGTCTACTGGCTCAGGTTCCGAAAGGAGGGGGGCCTAGCAAGCATTAACTGTCTCGCTTTTATGGGTCAAAATATGGTGACAATATGACAAATGACCATACTGTCAAAGGTCAAAACAATGAGTAGTCCAGTAACTTCATTACTCCGTACATTACCTCGTGATAAAAATCATGAAACAGAGTAACTAACAGTCACAGAATAACGTAAGGAGTGCTCAAACCACAGATGGAACTAAGCAATGACTAATAATGTTGACCCCCCCAGCTGGTTAACTGCCCGTGTTGCAGTTGGAATTGAAGCGATATTTACAAACTATATTTTATGCCTGCTCACACAGTTATTGCACCAATCAAATTACAGTACACACATTGTCAGTCGGTACCAAACGTAAATGCCTCAGGAGAACACTATCTTTGCTAAAATACTAATATGCTGCGAGAGTACATTTGACAGTCCATAGAAACCCCAATATTTCATGATTTGACGTTACTTTGTGAGTACTTTTAACATGACCGGACCTGTCCTCAGGTAATCCATTGATAAGGCTTGTCAATGGCACTGACCGATGTTCTGGTAGAGTGGAGGTTCTGCATGACGGCCAGTGGGGAACAGTTTGTGATGATGACTGGGACATCAGAGATGCTCAGGTGGTGTGCAGAGCCATGGACTGTGGGCCAGCTCTGACAGTCAAATCTGGTGCCGTCTTTGGTCAAGGCCAAGGAGACATCTGGCTGGATGATGTCAACTGCATCGGTAATGAAACGTCCCTTTTGCACTGCCAACATCCCACCCTCGGAGAAAATAACTGTGGACATGATAAAGATGCCGGCGTGGTGTGCTCAGGTATCAACTCAGTTATTACTCTGTTGTTTTGTTCATTCCGCATTATTAGAAAGTTATTTACTTTATTTTACAGTGTTTTTATGCTTACATTTATCTGTCGCCACTAATTCCTCCAATGAATATTTTTCTGTCAAGAATTAAACTGTTATATCACAGTTATTTCCACTACAGTATATCAATCAGAATATCGCATACAATTTGAATTAACCAGATATTTCTTTCAAAGGTGTCCAAAAACCAACTAACTAATTGCTGATTCTCTTTCCTTTGTTTTCCAGCTACCATTAGACTAATGAATGGGGCTGACCAGTGCTCAGGCAGGGTGGAGGTCCACCATGGTGGCCGATGGTCACCAGCATATAATGTTGACTGGGGAATGAATGAAGCTGTAGTGGTGTGCAGAGAGATGAATTGTGGAGATCCTGTCAAGGTGTCAGGATCATTTGGTCAAAGCGGAGCACTGAGAGGATATAAGATCACCTGTAGCGGTGGAGAGCGCTCTCTCACACAGTGCACACTGACAGAATATGTCAGGACCAGCCACGATCATATTGAAGAGGCATCTGTCGAATGTTCAGGTAAGACAAAGCTGAACTGAAATTTGAATTCCCCTCACTTAATGCATAATGAGATATGATCTCAACAGCAACATAATGCACCAATTGAACAGTTTCCACAAGTACACCTAAATATGAAATTAAATTAATGTTAGATACCCTCCAGACAGCCAATGGATATTAAGTTGTTACTGTGATGTAGAGACAGTGCACAGTTAGAACGTTACGTATGAAAGATAAATTAGTTACAAATGAATAACTTACCACTCTGAAAAGTCTTGCTCTAGTCTCGGTTGTGAAGCTGGTTAGGGTTGTTGCAACATGTACGGCTGAACCGAAGCCATAGTTAGCAAAAATATGATGTTTTTTGAAAATGTTTTTTTTTTTTTGGTTTAACCACAAAATAAAATTATGAACGTGAACATGAGCATAAAATGACCACTTTAACGCCTACTGACTCAGGCTCTGAAAGGAGGGGGGCCTAGCAAGCGTTAACTGTCTCTCTTTTATGGGTCCAGATATGGTGATAATATAACCTCATTACTCTTTACGTTACCTCGTAATTCAAATCATGACACGGAGTAACTAATGTACTCATGGAATAACGAGTGCTAAAATCATAGATGGGACTAAGTAATGACTAACAATGTTGCCCCCCCAGCTAGTTAACTGCCTGTGTTTCAGTTGGAATTGAAATGATATTACAAACTATATTTTATGCTTGCTCACTCAGTTATTGCACCAATCAAATTACAGTACACACATTGTACCAAACATTTCTGCCTCCAGAGAATGTAAGGGGCGCTCTCACGGCAGAAAAAAAACAAAAAATACTTATTACGATTTTGACCCAAAAAGTATACAAATAAAAACAAACACTCAAGTTGGACTGAGTGTACTGTACATTCATACAACAGCTGTCATTTCCAGGCAATGTGAAGTTGGCCGATGGGCGCAGTCGATGTGTTGGAAGAGTGGAGTTCTATGACCAAGGCCAGTGGCGGACTGTGTGTGGTGAATCCTGGGATGTGAAGGATGCAGCGGTGGTGTGCAGACAGCTGGACTGCGGGAGGGCTCATAAGATTACCACCATGGCCGAGTATGGTCATGGCACAGGACGGACCTGGATTGATCAAATTGAATGCAATGGACTGGAGTCAACACTGACTCAGTGTCCACAAAAAACATTTATAGACAAAACTTGCAACACTAACTCAGTTGCTGGTGTTGTCTGCACAGGTAAGAAAAAGCACATACAGAAATGACAAAAGATAATAGTCTTGTTTGTTGTTCTTCAGTTGTATCGCTCCTATTTATTGCATTATCTTAGGTCTATTCTAAGCTTTTCTTTGACTTTCATTATCTGCCATATCTTTGACTACATTAAAATTACTTTGAAATGTCTGATACCATATGATCATTTTAGTTTACTTGACTTCACAGAAAGTTTGGAAGTTCGGTTGGCTGATGGTAAGGATGAGTGCTCTGGCAGAGTAGAGGTCCGTCATGGCGAGGTGTGGCAAACGGTGTGTGACACAGACTGGACCCTGAGTAAAGCTGAGGTGGTGTGTGAGCAGCTGGAATGCGGACATGCAGTGAACGCTTATGGCGGTGCCCATTTTGGCCAAGGCAGTGGATTAGTAGTGGAGGCTAGCGATTCATGTTTTGACAATGTGGCATCTCTTCAACAATGCTCACTCAAAGGTTTCAGAAGAGCAACGTGTGGGCATGAACATGATGCTGGTGCTCTCTGTGCAGGTAAAGATTTTTAAATGATGTGTTCAAAATTGTCACATGTAGTTGGACAAATAATATAACATCATCAGCATTTGTTTCAGAATTGTATTCTGTTTACACACACCAAGTAAAAACAGTGGCATGGGAAATTATTAGAATTACTTATTCAATCAAGTGCAAAATGCTTAAAGGAGTAGTTCAACATTTTAGAAAATACACTAATTTGCTTTGTTAAGCGTTAGATGAGAAGATTGATACCACTCTCACTTCTCTACGGTACATAAGCAGGTGCAGCCAGGCGCTGGTTGGCTTAGCTTAGCATAAAGACTAAAAATGGTGAAACAGCTACCCTAAATTAATCATAAATCAGATATAAAGTGCTAATTAGTGAGCTTTAGAGTTGCTGGTAGGCAGGTTTTGTTAATTTCAGACAGAGCCAGGCTAGCTTTCCCCCCGTTTCCAGTCTTTATGCTAAGCTAAGCTAACTGACAGCTGGCTCTTCTTCTTTTCCTTTCGGCTGTTCCCTTTCAGGGGTCGCCACAGCGAATCATGTGCCTCCATCTAACCCTGTCCTCTGCATCCTCTTCACTCACACCAATTAACTTCATGTCCTCTCTCACTACATCCATAAATCTCCTCTTTGGTCTTCCTCTAGACCTCCTGCCTGGCAGCTCCAACCTCAGCATCCTTCTACTAATATATTCACAGTCTCTCCTCTGAACATGTCCAAACCACCTCGATCTGGCCTCTCTGACTTTATCTCCGAAACATCTAACATGAGCTGTCCCTCTGATGTACTCATTCCTGATCCTGTCCATCCTCGTCACTCCCAAAGAGAACCTCAACATCTTAAGCTCTGCTACCTCCAGCTCTGCCTCTTGTCTTTTCTTCAGTGCCACTGTCTCTAAGCTGTACAACATCGCTGGTCTCACCACCGTCTTGAACACCTTTCCTTTCATTCTTGCTGATACTCTTATCACACAACACACCTGACACTTTTCTCCACCCGTCTCTTTTCCACAGTCTCCATTGCTCTGAACAGTTGACCATAAGTACTTAAAGTCCTGCACCTTCTTCACCTCTGCTCCCTGTAACCTCACCGTCCCACCTGGGTCCCTCTCATTGACACACATGTATTCTGTCTAACTGTGGCTAAGCTTCATTCCTCTGTTTTTCAGAGCAGACTTCCATCTCTCTAGATTTTCCTCCACCTGCTCCCTGCTCTCACTACAAATCACAATGTCATCCGCAAACATCATAGTCCATGGAGATTCCTGTCTAACCTCATCTGTCAGCCTGTCCATCACCAGAGCAAACAAGAAGGGGCTCAGAGCCTATCCTTGATGCAAACCCACCTCCACCTTGAACTCCTCTCTCACACCTACAGCACACCTCACCACGGTCTTACAGCTCTCATACATGTCCTGCACCACTCTAACATACTTCTCTGCCACTCCAGACTTCCTCATACAATACCACAGTTCCTCTCTCGGCACCCTGTCATACGCTTTCTCTAAATCTACGAAGACACAATGCAACTCCCTATGACCTTCTCTGTACTTCTCCATCAGCATCCTCAAAGCAAATACTGCATCTGTTGTACTCTTTCTAGGCATGAAACCATATTGCTGCTCACAAATGCTCACCTCTGCCCTTAGCCTAGCTTCCACTACTCTTTCCCACAACTTCATTGTATGGCTCGTCAGCTTTATTCCTCTGTAGTTGCCACAGCCCTGCACATCTCCCTTGTTCTTAAAAATTGGCACCAGTAAACTTCTCCTCCATTCCTCGGGCATCCTCTCACTCTCCAAGATCTTGTTAAACAAACTAGTCAGAAACTCTACTGCCACCACCTAGACACTTCCATACCTCCACAGGTATGTCATCAGGACCAACTGCCTTTCCACTCTTCATCCTCTTCAACATCCTCCTCACTTCACTCTTGCTAATCTTTGCTACTTCCTGCTCCACACCAGTCACTTCTTCTATTCTTCGTTCCCTTTCATTTTCCTCATTCATCAACTCTTCAAAGTACTCCTTCCATCTTCCCATCACACTCCTGGCACCTGTCAATACATTTCCATCCTTATCTTTAATCACCCTAACCTGCTGCACATCCTTCCCATCTCTATCTCTTTGTCTGGCCAACCTGTACAAATCCACCTCTCCCTCTTTAGTGTCCAACCTAGCATACAAGTCCTCATATGCTCTTTGTTTGGCCTTTGCCACCTCTACCTTCACCTTACACTGCATCTCCCTGTACTCCTGTCTACTCTCTTCAGTCCTCTCAGTGTCCCACTTTTTCTTAGCTAACCTCTTTCTCTGTATACACTCCTGCACTTCCTCGTTCCACCACCAAGTCTCCTTGTCCGCTTTCCTCTTTCCAGATGACACACCGAGTACCCTCCTACCTGTCTCCCGGATCACATTAGCTGTAGTGGTCCAGTCATCTGGGAGCACTTCCTGACCACCCAGAGTCTGTCTCAGCTCCTCCCTGAAAACTACACGACATTCTTCCTTTTTCAACTTCCACCACTTCGTCCTCTGCTCTGCCTTTGTCCTCTTCATTTTCCTCACCACCAGAGTCATTTTACACACTACCATCCTGTGTTGTCTGGCTACACTCTCCCCTACCACTACTTTACAGTCACTGGTCTCTTTCAGATTACAACGTCTACACAAGATGTAGTCCACCTGAGTGCTTCTACCTCCGCTCTTATATGTCACCCTATGTTCCTGCCTCTTCTGGAAGAAAGTGTTCACTACAGCCATTTCCATCCTCTTTGCAAAGTCTACCACCATCTGTCCTTCTGCGTTCCTGTCCTGAAAACCAAACCTGCCCATCACATTCTCATCACCTCTGTTCCCTTCACCTACATGCCCATTGAAATCTGCACCAATCACCACTCTCTCACCTCTGGGGATGCTCTGCATCACTTCATCTAACTCACTCCAGAATTTCTCCTTCTCTTCTAACTCACATCCTACCTGTGGGGCATAACCACTGACAACATTGAACATCACCCCTTCAATTTCCAGCTTCAGACTCATCAACCTGTCTGATACTCTTTTCACCTCTAGAACATTCCTCACAAACTCCTCTTTCAGGATAACTCCTACTCCGTTTCTCTTCCTATCTGACCCATGGTAGAACAACTTGAACCCTGCTCCTAAGCTTCTAGCCTTGCTACCTTTCCACCTGGTCTCCTGGACACACAGTATGTCCACCTTCCTTCTCTGCATCATGTCAATCAACTCTCTAGCCTTTCCTGTCATAGTCCCAACATTCAAAGTCCCTACTGTCAGTCCTACATTCTTAGCTTTCCTCTTCTCTCTCTGCCTACGAACACACCTTCCTCCTCTCCTTCTTCGTCTTTGACCAACAGTAATCCAATTTCCACCGGTACCCTGTAGGTCAACAGCACCGGTGGGAGTTGTTGTTAACCCGGGCCCCGACCAATCCGGTATGGAAGTCATTTTCATGATTCGCCTTTTTAATTTGGCATGTGTTTTATGTAGGATGCCCTTCCTGACACAACCCTCTGCATTTATTCAGACTTGGGACTGGCACAAGAAGACACTGGCTTGTGCCCCCTTGCGGTTGCATTAACTGGCGGCTGGCTCTAGTTGCATTTATTGTACAGACGTGAAAGAGGTATTGTGTTGTAAGGAGAGGTGCTAAATAGAGAAGTATGTGGACCCAAAAGCAGATGACAAGGAAGCGGTCTTGCCGGATGACTACCGTGTTTATTGTTGGGTGGAATGCAGGCAAGAACAGGCAGAGGTGAGCAGACAGGTAATGAGCAGACAAAATCCAAAATCCAAAAATCCAAACAAGGTCCACCGGAGAACAAAGAATCCAAGATAAACTCACAAACAAAGGCTCGGCAAGGAACAACACCATGTGTACAACAATGATCCGACACAGAACAAAGAAAAGACCCAGACTAAATACCCAAGGGGAGGTGAGACAACGAGACACAGGTGCAAACAATCAAGGGAGGACCAACAATCAAAACTGGAGGGAAAACACAGACAGGAAGTAAAAACACAAGACACACAAGGGAAGGAGACTACTACAAAATAAAACAGGAAGTGACAACACCAAAACTGCAACATATTGATCTTTAAATCTAACGCTCAGCAAGAAAACAAATTAGAGTATTTCCCAAAATGTCAAACTGTTGCTTTAATGTTTCATTTGCATGACAAAAGTGACATCTAGAACAAACGAGTCATATTACACATCATTAATTTTCTACAAGTCAACCATTTTCCCCTTTTTGCTGTTGAAATTAGATTCTGATATGATGGTGGGAAAAGCAGTACTTTTAAAATACAATGAGAAATGTATTTACATTGTGATTTCAAAAGAAAAACTACGAGTATTATTACAGATAAGTAGGTTTAAAACCAAATAAACTTTTAGGACTCATTTAATTTCTGTTGTCATATGCAGCACCGCTCCGGTTGGTCGGTGGCTTAGGTGAATGCTCTGGTAGAGTGGAGATCCTATATAAAGGCCAGTGGGGAACTGTGTGTGATGATGAATGGGAAATAAGCAATGCCGAGGTGGTATGTAGACAGGTCGGCTGCGGTCAGGCAGTTTCTGCTCTCACAAGTGCCCACTTTGGAAGAGGCACTGGTCCAATATGGCTGGATAATGTAAAGTGTACGGGCCAAGAGTCTGCTCTCACACACTGTACGCATCCCACCCTCGGAGAAAATAACTGTGGACATGGTGAAGATGCCGGCGTGGTGTGCTCAGGTATCATCTCAGTTATTACTCTGTTGTGTTGTTAATTCCGCTTTATTAAAAAATTATTTACTTTATTTCATAGTGTTTTTATGCTTACATTTATCTGTCACCACTAATTCCTCCAATGAATATTTTTCTGTCAAGAATTAAAAGTGATATATCACAGTTATTTCCACTACAGCATATCAATCAGAATATCGCATGAAATTTTAATTAACAAGATATTTCTTTCAAACGTGTCCAAACACCAACTAACTAATTGCTGATTCTCTTTGCTTTCCAGCTACCATTAGACTAATGAATGGGACTGACCAGTGCTCAGGCAGGGTGGAGGTCCACCATGGTGGCCGATGGTCACCAGCATATAATGTTGACTGGGGAATGAATGAAGCTATAGTGGTGTGCAGAGAGATGAATTGTGGAGATCCTGTCAAGGTGTCAGGATCATTTGGTCAAGGCGGAGCACTGAGAGGATATAAGATCACCTGTAGCGGTGGAGAGCGCTCTCTCACACAGTGCACACTGACAGAATATGTCAGGACCAGCCATCATATTGAAGAGGCATCTGTCGAATGTTCAGGTAAGACAAAGCTGAACTGAAATTTGAATTCCCCTCACTTATTGCTTAATGAGATATAAACTACAATGATACTCCAGCTATTTTGCATATTTTTCCATTTTTCAAAAGAAGAGTAAACCATTTTTGGACATACATGTGGAAACAGCAACTAACAAGCTTCAGGCCTGCTATGTAGCCTAGGAACTGAGATACAAGATCCTCCCCCTTTCAACAAGCCCACTTGGTGCTGATTATGTACCGTATTTGTACCTTTACAACATTCGTCATCATGCTGTTCAGTTTGTACGTCACTTGGAAAGTGGAAGCCAGGCCAGTTAAGCTAGCTTGCTAACGTTGGCATTGATTCCCACTTGGTGTTACTTTTCATTCATGTTATTTTAACGTCTACTGGCTCAGGTTCCGAAAGGAGGGGGGTCTAGCAAGAGTTAACTGTCTCGCTTTTATGGGTCAAAATATGGTGACAATATGACAAATGACCATACTGTCAAAGGTCAAAACAATGAGTAGTCCAGTAACTTCATTACTCCGTACGTTACCTTGTGATAAAAATCATGAAACAGAGTAACTAACAGTCACAGAATAACGTAAGGAGTGCTCAAACCACAGATGGAACTAAGCAATGACTAAAAATGTTGACCCCCCCAGCTGGTTAACTGCCCGTGGTGAAGATGGAATTGGAGCGATATTTACAAACTATATTTTATGCCTGCTCACACAGTTATTGCACCAATCAAATTACAGTACACACATTGTCAGTCGGTACCAAACGTAAATGCCTCAGGAGAACACTATTTTTGCTAAAATACTAATATGCTGCTTTTGGACAGAGCTCACAATTAAACGGAGTACATTTGACAGTCCATAGAAACCCCAATATTTCATGATTTGACGTTACTTTGTGAGTACTTTTAACATGACCGGACCTGTCCTCAGGTAATCCATTGATAAGGTTTGTCAATGGCACTGACCGATGTTCTGGTAGAGTGGAGGTTCTGCATGACGGCCAGTGGGGAACAGTTTGTGATGATGACTGGGACATCAGAGATGCTCAGGTGGTGTGCAGAGCCATGGACTGTGGGCCAGCTCTGACAGTCAAATCTGGTGCCGTCTTTGGTCAAGGCCAAGGAGACATCTGGCTGGATGATGTCAACTGCATCGGTAATGAAACGTCCCTTTTGCACTGCCGACATCGCGCCCTCGGAGAAAATAACTGTGGACATGGTGAAGATGCCGGCGTGGTGTGCTCAGGTATCATCTCGATTATTACTCTGTTGTTTTGTTCATTCCTCTTTATTAGAAAGTTATTTACTTTATTTTACAGTGTTTTTATGCTTACATTTATCTGTCGCCCCTAATTCCTCCAATGAATATTTTTCTGTCAAGAATTAAACTGTTATATCACAGTTATTTCCACTACAGCATATCAATCAGAATATCGCATACAATTTGAATTAACCAGATATTTCTTTCAAACATGTCCAAAAACCAACTAATTGCTGATTCTCTTTCCTTTGCTTTCCAGCTACCATTAGACTAATGAATGGGGCTGACCAGTGCTCAGGCAGGGTGGAGGTCCACCATGGTGGCCGATGGTCACCAGCATATAATGTTGACTGGGGAATGAATGAAGCTATAGTGGTGTGCAGAGAGATGAATTGTGGAGATCCTGTCAAGGTGTCAGGATCATTTGGTCAAAGCGGAGCACTGAGAGGATATAAGATCACCTGTAGCGGTGGAGAGCGCTCTCTCACACAGTGCACACTGACAGAATATGTCAGGACCAGCCACGATCATACTGAAGAGGCATCTGTCGAATGTTCAGGTAAGACAAAGATGAACTGAAATTTGAATTCCCCTCACTTAATGCATAATGAGATATGAACTCAACAGCAACATAATGCACCAATTGAACAGTTTCCACAAGTACACCTAAATATGAAATTAAATTAATGTTAGATACCCTCCAGGCAGCCAATGGATATTAAGTTGTTACTGTGATGTAGAGACAGTGCGCAGTTAGAACGTTACATATGAAAGATAAATTAGTTACAAATGAATAACTTACCACTCTGAAAAGTCTTGCTCTAGTCTCGGTTGTGAAGCTGGTTAGGGTTGTTGCAACATGTACGGCTGAACCGAAGCCATAGTTACCGGCTGAAGCGGATTTGTTTTGGATCACACTGCCTTTGTGATTGGCTAGCAGTCCTCACCTTGGTACTGCGCATGTGCAACTCCCAACAAAGATCAAATAGAAGTGGGACATCTCACTTGGTAGCTAAAATAGAGCGTTCAAGACACAGGGTGAAAAGAGGTGCTGCAGCAATGTGCAGTATGAGCAAAAATATGATGTTTTTTGAAAAGGTTTTTTTTTTTTTGGTTTAACCACAAAATAAAATTATGAACGTGAACATGAGCATAAAATGACCACTTTAACGCCTACTGACTCAGGCTCTGAAAGGAGGGGGGCCTAGCAAGCGTTAACTGTCTCTCTTTTATGGGTCCAGATATGGTGATAATATAACCTCATTACTCTTTACGTTACCTCGTGATTCAAATCATGACACGGAGTAACTAATGTACTCATGGAATAACGAGTGCTAAAATCATAGATGGGACTAAGTAATGACTAACAATGTTGCCCCTCCAGCTAGTTAACTGCCTGTGTTTCAGTTGGAATTGAAATGATATTACAAACTATATTTTATGCTTGCTCACTCAGTTATTGCACCAATCAAATTACAGTACACACATTGTACCAAACATTTCTGCCTCCAGAGAATGTAAGGGGCGCTCTCACGGCAGAAAAAAAACAAAAAATACTTATTACGATTTTGACCCAAAAAGTATACAAATAAAAACAAACACTCAAGTTGGACTGAGTGTACTGTACATTCATACAACAGCTGTCATTTCCAGGCAATGTGAAGTTGGCCGATGGGCGCAGTCGATGTGTTGGAAGAGTGGAGTTCTATGACCAAGGCCAGTGGCGGACTGTGTGTGGTGAATCCTGGGATGTGAAGGATGCAGCGGTGGTGTGCAGACAGCTGGACTGCGGGAGGGCTCATAAGATTACCACCATGGCCGAGTATGGTCATGGCACAGGACGGACCTGGATTGATCAAATTGAATGCAATGGACTGGAGTCAACACTGACTCAGTGTCCACAAAAAACATTTATAGACAAAACTTGCAACACTAACTCAGTTGCTGATATAGTCTGCACAGGTAAGAAAAAGGACATACAGAAATGACAAAAGATAATAGTCTTGTTTGTTGTTCTTCAGTTGTATCGCTCCTATTTATTGCATTATCTTAGGTCTATTCTAAGCTTTTTTGACACCTTTCATTTCATGGACACATAGCTTGACAAGAAAACTCAAAAGGTCCACATACTTGGTGTATGGTGCGCAACTAGCTCAGTTGTCATGTGGATAGTTGTTATCACATGACCGTAGTATGGAATTTCAATCAAGTGATAACAGGTGGTTGTATATGTTGGGGGTCGTTACTCCTGCAGTTGTTTAAGAATCAAGAATGACCTTTCAAACTCAACACATAGTTTTTTCTTTGCTCTCAGTGTGACATTCAGTGTCCTCATTCAGCCCATGACTAAATTCATAATTGATCATATGAAAGAAAAGAAATATAAAATCTAGATTTTCTCACTCTGCCTGTTAACGCCATATTAAAGCTATGCTTGAATAAATTAATAGAACTGAAGCAGGTAAATTGTCTTGCAATTAGTGTTCATTATATTTACACAATTCTGCAATTCTGTTGAAATTTTATCAACACGTCACAGGTTCTTGTGTCCTTATTGGTAAAGGTGTTGTGTTCCAAATATGAACTGTGTGCAATGTAAGGAACAATAAAGTACTTCACTTTTCTTTGACTTTCATTTATCTGCCATATCTTTGACTACAATAAATAACTTTGAAATGTCTGATACCATATGATCATTTTAATTTACTTGACTTCACAGAAAGTTTGGAAGTTCGGTTGGCTGATGGTAAGGATGAGTGCTCTGGCAGAGTAGAGGTCCGTCATGGCGAGGTGTGGCAAACGGTGTGTGACACAGACTGGACCCTGAGTAAAGCTGAGGTGGTGTGTGAGCAGCTGGAATGCGGACATGCAGTGAACGCTTATGGCGGTGCCCATTTTGGCCAAGGCAGTGGATTAGTAGTGGAGGCTAGCGATTCATGTTTTGACAATGTGGCATCTCTTCAACAATGCTCACTCAAAGGTTTCAGAAGAGCAACGTGTGGGCATGAACATGATGCTGGTGCTCTCTGTGCAGGTAAAGATTTTTAAATGATGTGTTCAAAATTGTCACATGTAGTTGGACAAATAATATAACATCATCAGCGTTTGTTTCAGAATTGTATTCTGTTTACACACACCAAGAAAAAAAAACAGTGGCGTGGGAAATTATTATATTTACTTATTCAATCAAGTGCAAAATGCTTAAAGGAGTAGTTCAACATCAACAGAAAAACTACGAGTATTATTACAGATAAGTAGGTTTAAATCCAAATAAACTTTTAGGACTCATTTAATTTCTGTTGTCATATGCAGCACCGCTCCGGTTGGTCGGTGGCTTAGGTGAATGCTCTGGTAGAGTGGAGATCCTATATAAAGGCCAGTGGGGAACTGTGTGTGATGATGAATGGGAAATGAGCAATGCCGAGGTGGTATGTAGACAGGTCGGCTGCGGTCAGGCAGTTTCTGCTCCCACAAGTGCCCGCTTCGGAAGAGGCACTGGTCCAATATGGCTGGATAATGTAAAGTGTACAGGCCAAGAGTCTGCTCTCACACACTGTACGCATCCCACCCTCGGAGAAAATAACTGTGGACATGGTGAAGATGCCGGCGTGGTGTGCTCAGGTATCATCTCAGTTATTACTCTGTTGTGTTGTTCATTCCTTTTTATTAGAAAGTTATTTACTTTATTTCACAGTGTTTTTATGCTTACATTTATCTGTCGCCCCTAATTCCTCCAATGAATATTTTTCTGTCAAGAATTAAACTGTTATATCACAGTTATTTCCACTACAGCATATCAATCAGAATATCGCATACAATTTGAATTAACCAGATATTTCTTTCAAACGTGTCCAAAAACCAACTAATTGCTGATTCTCTTTCCTTTGCTTTCCAGCTACCATTAGACTAATGAATGGGACTGACCAGTGCTCAGGCAGGGTGGAGGTCCACCATGGTGGCCGATGGTCACCAGCATATAATGTTGACTGGGGAATGAATGAAGCTGTAGTGGTGTGCAGAGAGATGAATTGTGGAGATCCTGTCAAGGTGTCAGGATCATTTGGTCAAAGCGGAGCACTGAGAGGATATAAGATCACCTGTAGCGGTGGAGAGCGCTCTCTCACACAGTGCACACTGACAGAATATGTCAGGAACAGCCACGATCATATTGAAGAGGCATCTGTCGAATGTTCAGGTAAGACAAAGCTGAAGTGAAATTTGAATTCTTCTCACTTATTGCATAATGAGATATAAACTACAATGATACTCCAGCTATTTTGCATATTTTTCCATTTTTCAAAAGAAGAGTAAACCATTTTTGGACATACATGTGGAAACAGCAACTAACAAGCTTCAGGCCTGCTATGTAGCCTAGGAACTGAGATACAAGATCCTCCCCCTTTCAACAAGCCCACTTGGTGCTGATTATGTACCGTTAAGACATTCGTACCTTTACAACATTCGTCATCATGCTGTTCAGTTTGTACATCACTTGGAAAGTGGAAGCTAGGCCAGTTAAGCTAGCTTGCTAATGTTGGCATTGATTCCCACTTGGTGTTACTTTTCATTCATGTTATTTTAACGTCTACTGGCTCAGGTTCCGAAAGGAGGGGGGCCTAGCAAGCATTAACTGTCTCGCTTTTATGGGTCAAAATATGGTGACAATATGACAAATGACCATACTGTCAAAGGTCAAAACAATGAGTAGTCCAGTAACTTCATTACTCCGTACGTTACCTCGTGATAAAAATCATGAAACAGAGTAACTAACAGTCACAGAATAACGTAAGGAGTGCTCAAACCACAGATGGAACTAAGCAATGACTAATAATGTTGACCCCCCCCAGCTGGTTAACTGCCCGTGTTGCAGTTGGAATTGAAGCGATATTTACAAACTATATTTTATGCCTGCTCACACAGTTATTGCACCAATCAAATTACAGTACACACATTGTCAGTCGGTACCAAACATAAATGCCTCAGGAGAACACTATTTTTGCTAAAATACTAATACGCTGCTTTTGGACAGAGCTCACAATTAAACGGAGTACATTTGACAGTCCATAGAAACTCCAATATTTCATGATTTGACGTTACTTTGTGAGTACTTTTAACATGACCGGACCTGTCCTCAGGTAATCCATTGATAAGGTTTGTCAATGGCACTGACCGATGTTCTGGTAGAGTGGAGGTTCTGCATGACGGCCAGTGGGGAACAGTTTGTGATGATGACTGGGACATCAGAGATGCTCAGGTGGTGTGCAGAGCCATGGACTGTGGGCCAGCTCTGACAGTCAAATCTGGTGCCGTCTTTGGTCAAGGCCAAGGAGACATCTGGCTGGATGATGTCAACTGCATCGGTAATGAAACGTCCCTTTTGCACTGCCGACATCGCCCTCGGAGAAAATAACTGTGGACATGGTGAAGATGCCGGCGTGGTGTGCTCAGGTATCATCTCGATTATTACTCTGTTGTTTTGTTCATTCCTCTTTATTAGAAAGTTATTTACTTTATTTTACAGTGTTTTTATGCTTACATTTATCTGTCGCCCCTAATTCCTCCAATGAATATTTTTCTGTCAAGAATTAAACTGTTATATCACAGTTATTTCCACTACAGCATATCAATCAGAATATCGCATACAATTTGAATTAACCAGATATTTCTTTCAAACATGTCCAAAAACCAACTAATTGCTGATTCTCTTTCCTTTGCTTTCCAGCTACCATTAGACTAATGAATGGGGCTGACCAGTGCTCAGGCAGGGTGGAGGTCCACCATGGTGGCCGATGGTCACCAGCATATAATGTTGACTGGGGAATGAATGAAGCTATAGTGGTGTGCAGAGAGATGAATTGTGGAGATCCTGTCAAGGTGTCAGGATCATTTGGTCAAGGCGGAGCACTGAGAGGATATAAGATCACCTGTAGCGGTGGAGAGCGCTCTCTCACACAGTGCACACTGACAGAATATGTCAGGACCAGCCACGATCATACTGAAGAGGCATCTGTCGAATGTTCAGGTAAGACTAAGTTAAATTGATATTTGAATTACCCCAACTTATTGTGTAATGAGAAACAACCTATGATTACGCAGTTATTTTGCATATCTTTCCACTTTTCAAAAAAAGATTAAACTATTTTTGGACATATGTGTGGAAATAGCATCTAACAAGCTTCAGGCCTGTTAAATACACAAAACTTGCAACACTATCTCAGTTGCTGATGTTGTCTGCACAGGTAAGAAAAAGCACATACAGAAATGACAAAAGATAATAGTCTTGTTTGTTGTTCTTCAGTTGAATCGCTCCTATTTATTGCATTATCTTAGGTCTATTCTAAGCTTTTTTGACACCTTTCATTTCATGGACACATAGCTTGACAGGAAAACTCAAAAGGTCCACATACTTGGTGTATGGTGCGCAACTAGCTCAGTTGTTATGTGGATAGTCGTTATCACATGACCGTAGTATGGAATTTCAATCAAGTGATAACAGGTGGTTGTATATGTTGGGGGTCGTTACTCCTGCAGTTGTTTAAGAATCAAGAATGACCTTTCAAACTCAACACACAGTTTTTACTTTGCTCTCAGTGTGACATTCAGTGTCCTCATTCAGCTCATGACTAAATTCATAATTGATCATATGAAAGAAAAGAAATAAAAAAATCTAGATTTTCTCACTCCGCCTGTTAACGCCATATTAAAGCTATGCTTGACTAAATTAATAGAACTGGAGCAGGTTAATTGTCTTGCAATTGATAAGTTTTCATTTTATTTACGCAATTCTACAATTCTGTTGAAATTTTATCAACACGTCACAGGTTCTTGTGTCCTTATTGGTAAAGGTGTTGTGTTCCAAATATGAACTGTGTGCAATGTAGGGAACAATAAAGTACTTCACTTTTTCTTTGACTTTCATTTATCTGCCATATCTTTGACTACATTAAAATGAATTTGAAATGTCTGATACCATATGATCATTTTAATTTACTTGACTTCACAGAAAGTTTGGAAGTTCGGTTGGCTGATGGTAAGAATGAGTGCTCTGGCAGAGTAGAGGTCCTGTCATGGCGAGGTGTGGCAAACGGTGTGTGACACAGACTGGACCCTGAGTAAAGCTGAGGTGGTGTGTGAGCAGCTGGAATGCGGACATGCAGTGAACGCTTATGGCGGTGCCCATTTTGGCCAGGGCAGTGGATTAGTAGTGGAGGCTAGCGATTCATGTTTTGACAATGTGACATCTCTTCAGCAATGCTCACTCAAAGGTTTCAGAAGAGCAACGTGTGGGCATGAACATGATGCTGGTGCTCTCTGTGCAGGTAAAGATTTTTAAATGATGTGTTCAAAATTGTCCCATGCAGTTGGACAAATAATATAACATCATCAGCGTTTGTTTCACAATTGTATTCTGTTTACACACAAGTAAAAACAGTGGCGTGGGAAATTATTATATTTACTTATTCAATCAAGTGCAAAATGTTTAAAAGGAGTAGTTCAACATTTTAGGAAATACACTAATTTGCTTTGTTAAGCATTAGATGAGAAGATTGATACCACTCTCACTTCTGTAAGGTAAAAAAGGCCTTGTTCAGACTGCCAGCCCAAATCCGTTTTTTAGCATATCCAGATTGTATCCAGATTGATTTCAGAAAGTCTGCTGCGTAATATTCCCAACATGATGAAACTATTTGTCTAGTCAGTCTGACATTTGATTGTGTGGTTAGTTATAGTTGACTAATACGGTGTAGTCCCTCATTCATCCAGGAGTGTTCTATCGTAGAAAAGGTTTCAGTCGTAGTTACTTAGGCCCTGCCCTCAGGAAGGAGTCTTCCTGAATATCTGCTAATTACTCTGCCTAGTTTCACCTGAAACTATTGTTTTCTGGCTGCACCTCCCTCATCACTGTTAAGTACCTGATTAGCATATGATTGGCGTGACCAAGGTGCTAATACACTGTGGTAAACGTTGGGCAGATTAAATCTCAGACCACCATTTCTGTTCAAAGAGGGGTTTTCTTTTTTCACAAAAATGGATTCTTTGACACCTTTTTCAAACCAACTCTTCTCTCTACTTAGAATCTTCACCTCACTGTGTGGTTTGTAGCTTTTACATGCAAATGCACAGATGAACGAGTTTCTGTCTTAAAGTGTTGACAGAAACTCGTTCATCCTAAGGACAAGATGCCCACACATAAACAGAGCAATGTAGTTTACTCAATTCAATGCAGTGAGGAAAACTGCAAAGAACGGTACATAGGTGAGACTAAACAGCCACTTCACAAAAGACTTTATCAGCACAGACGACACGCTAACTCAGGATTGCAGAGCGCCGTGCATTTGCATGTAAAAGCTACAAACCACACATTTGAAGACAGTGAGGTGAAGATTCTAAGTAGAGAGAAGAGTTGGTTTGAAAGAGGTGTCAAAGAATCCATTTTTGTGAAAAAAGAAAACCCCTCTTTGAACAGAAATGGTGGTCTGAGATTTAATCTGCCCAACGTTTACCACAGTGTATTAGCACCTTGGTCACTCCAATCATATGCTAATCAGGTACTTAACAGTGATGAGGGAGGTGCAGCCAGAAAACAATAGTTTCAGGTGAAACTAGGCAGAGTAATTAGCAGATATTCAGGAAGACTCCTTCCTGAGGGCAGGGCCTAAGTAACACAGAGTAGCTTAAATTTCCGAGTTCCCGGTCCATTTTTCACAATTGAGAATGACTTCCGGGTGGGAGCCGAAACGTCTTGATTCTGAAAACAGTGTCCAGATGACTACGACTGATACTACTTTTCTATGATAGTTTACTAATGTATGTAAACGTGCTACCATAGAAACAGCGGTTACATAACCTTCAAAATGGGCCACAACTTAACCGTGCGCGTGCACATCATAGGTGCACTCCAGTACTTAAACAAATAGCACTACACCTCTGGGTATGGAGTACAACAGAGACGCAGAAATCAATTGTCTGGTGGCAAAGCTGGAAGGATCTCCATTTTTCATACTTCTGTGTTGGAAATCCGTATCACCAGCATGCGAAGTTACTGACATGTACATTGTTACCATAGCAACCCATGCAGACAGGTTGGTGATGTCTGGACACATAAATACAATCTGATCACTTGCAAACAGTGCGGACAGTCTGTCTTAAAGATCTGATTTGAGAAACAAATCTGATTTGCCTACAGTCTGAACAATGTAGGTGTAGCCAGGCACTGGTTGGCTTAGCTTAGCATAAAGACATTAGCATAAAAAATGGTGAAACAGCTACCCTAAATTAATCATAAATTAGATATAAAGTGCTAATTAGTGAGCTTTAGAGGTGCTGGTAGGCAGGTTTTGTTAATTTTACCAGGCTAGCTTTTTCCCCATTTACAGTCTTTATGCTAAGCTAACCGCTACAGTGACTTTGAGTTACATTTATCGTACAGACGTGAAAGAGGTATCGAATATAACGCACAGCAAGAAAGCGAATTAGCTTCTGAAATGATGGTGGTACAAGCAATACTTAGTAATAATAGTAAATGTATTTACATTGTGTTTTAAAATGAAAATGTATGAGTATTAATACACATATGCAATTCAAAAATTGGTTTAAATCTAAAACTTTCAGAACTGTATGTCAATGCATGTCTGACTGTCCTTTACATTTGGACTCACTTAATTTCTGTTGTCATATGCAGCACCGCTCCGGTTGGTCGGTGGCTTAGGTGAATGCTCTGGTAGAGTGGAGATCCTATATAAAGGCCAGTGGGGAACTGTGTGTGATGATGAATGGGGAATGAGCAATGCCGAGGTGGTATGTAGACAGGTCGGCTGCGGTCAGGCAGTTTCTGCTCCCACAAGTGCCCGCTTCGGAAGAGGCACTGGTCCAATATGGCTGGATAATGTAAAGTGTACAGGCCAAGAGTCTGCTCTCACACACTGTACGCATCCCACCCTCGGAGAAAATAACTGTGGACATGGTGAAGATGCCGGCGTTATCTGTTTAGGTAAGATGCCTGGCTCATTTTGAATCTATGAATGAAGTCATTACCTCCCAACTGCTGCAAGTTGTGTTGGCTGTTATGACAAAACCAACTTATTACAACGTATTATCTGTTTCAGGTGTTCTACAGAAGCCCCAAATCAGTTTGAGTCCTGCTCCAGAGGTAAACTGGGGTGACAGAGTTGAAATCACCTGCACTGTAGTAACAGAACACTTGGGTGGGATATTTGTCCTGAAAAAGAGCCAAGGATCATTTAAAATGGAAAAACACTCTGAACACGAAGCTGTAACCTTTACCTTCCCTACAGTGGACTTCACCCAAAATGGGTCATACTTCTGTGAATATAAAAAGAAATTTAACAATCAAATCATCCATTACCCTCAAGGAAATACTGCTGAGCTCTCTGTCACAGGTCAATAATTGTGTGTTTTGTT
The DNA here is from genome assembly GCF_020085105.1 of Siniperca chuatsi. NCBI lineage: Eukaryota > Metazoa > Chordata > Actinopteri > Centrarchiformes > Sinipercidae > Siniperca > Siniperca chuatsi. The sequence continues at coordinate 2,700,151 of NC_058058.1, forward strand.
TGTCCAGTTAAACACAATTATTGGAAATTTGACTGTGCAAGATTGCAAACATGTTTTATGATCTATATGAGTGTGTAAAAATCTATCTCTATTCTGCAGTGAAATTGGAGACGCCCAGCATCTACCTGACATCTCATGCATGGATGATCGACAGCCGTAACAATATATTAGTCACCCAAGGCAACAAATTCTCCGTCACTTGCTCTATTCATTCCAGATATCCTGGAGGTTTCTTTTATCTGACAAAGCCTAACACAAGCACCACTGAAGCAAAGCCAGCATTGGGTCACTCTGTCTTCTACCAGGCACACTTTGAATTCCCTCCAATAGATTATAAACACCAAGGAGAATATAACTGTGTGTACGGTGTTAACATCTCCTCAATGTCCTTCTGTTCTGTTCCCTCCAAGTCACTCAAAGTGACTGTAGTCAGTAAGACCTAAGGAGCCCTCTCCTTCGCTAACTCCACTACATGATCTTTTAATACCTACAGCAACCAGCAAATACTAGGGCTTAATATTGTAATACTAGGGCTTGCGTATTAGTTAAATATGTACGTATGTACAAGAGTGAATCAGTGAGCATGTAGAAAAAATTATGGGTGAAATGATTTATATTACAATGTTCATGAAACAATGTGACAAAACTAAAGCATCAAGGTGAAGTTGAATGAATGAAGTGGTCATTTTGTAAAATGGCGAAACGTGCAGCTGCAACCGGAAGCAAATTGAGGAAATTCATTGTGTGCAAACAGATGGCCAAACCAGGCAACGCAAGGTGCCGAACAGACAAGTCAGTAAGACAATATCGTGTACAGCCTCCATTGTAAGTCTCTTTTAGTATGAGCTGTATAAACGAATTATCGATCATCTTATGTTTAATAATGATGATTGAGATATCAGCACCAATGATAAACCTTTTTCTCATTTTGACTTGTCATAGCAGAAAAATCACAGGTGAAACAAATTTCATTAACAATGGCTGTGTTCCATTAAGTGCCATAGTAAGCCAACACAGTGAGCCTGCATGCACAATATTAGGACTCTGGAACCAGCTCACCTGAATGGAATGCAGTCGTCTTTAATGTTATCAATTACACCTGTGCTTTACATGCCAAAATGTCTGCTGTGAAAAAGGTCTATAGACAGACAGAAGTAGGCAAGGCACAGTGGCCGGGATACGTCGATCCAGGGAGTAAATATGATCAAACTGTTGCTTTTCTGAAGAGTTGGTGTGAATCACTGGCAAGAGACAGATGCATTCACATCTTTTCAACATTTGGTGAGAATCCTAGCAATCAGCTTTCAGTCTGTTTCAAAAGCTTCTTGGTTGCATTTACACTTAACGTCGTTGATATCAGATGTCTATCTGATCCGCCAAAGACACATGAAGTGCGAATGGGGTCTAAAGGTACTTTAGAACTGAAGTGCTTTCTTGTGACCCCCTTGTCACAGGTAGCATATGTCCATGAGTCGTGAAACAAGGAATGATTTTCTCTTCTTAGATTGTTTCATTTGAATCACTTTTATCTATAATTGATTAAAGAAATGCCAGAATAAAATTGTTTTGTCTAACAGAAAAATGTTTTTCATTTCTGTCTGGGTTTTATTTTTTGATGGTTATAAATCACCCACATATTAATTTTTAACTACATTCCCTTAAAATAACCTGATGCAGGTCAATGAAAATCTTGATCCTTACTTTAAATTCTAGTAGATTCAAATGTTTGCAAAGATACCAAATATGTCAAGGTGAATTTGGGGAAATTATCTATAAAATATCACAAGAAATATCAATCAAATATTGCCATTTGATGAAACTGAGGAGCCAGATGCTCATTAGTTTTTTGTGATCATGTCAATATTTTAGAAAATGTAATTGTGTGTACGTGTTGAAAAATTCAGTTGCATCATGTCTGCAAAAATAAACAGCAGCATTTTGGAACAAAAACCTTCAATTGTTCTTGTGTTACATTTCAGAAAAACTCCCCAAGCAGCAGTTAAAAAATAAGTTTTTAGTTAAAAGATGTATTTACTTTGTCTCATAAAAACTCACATTTTAGCACCTTGATATCCTGCACGGAGTCTAAAAACATCTCAGGCTGTTGTCGGGGGAGGAGAGGGGAGGGGGGGAGGAGAGGGGAGGGAGGGAGGAGGGTTTCCACGTCGAAGCTTCGCCTCACTCACCAGCTGCCAAAAATACTGATGTGTTCAGAAATTTTTTCTCCTCTTACTCTCCTTCCGTCTTTCTTCTTCTCCTGAAAGAAAGGGTTGAAAAGTTCAGTGTGAAATTACATTTCCGTGCGATATATAGAGCTGCAGTCAGGAATGAAAGCTGCTGTGCCCCCAAAAAGCTGTGAATGTGTGTGTGTGTTCGCCTAAGTGCTTCCAGTGTTCCAGAGTGTGTTTATCGTTCTGCCTTTTAGCTCCATATTCATGCAGAGTGTGTGTGTGTGTGTGTGTGTGTGTGTGTGTGTTTCCCACACCGAGCCAGAGATTTTCCTGTGAATTGCTCCATTTAACAGAAGTGTGTGTGTGTGTGTGTGTGTGTGTGTGTGTGTGTGTGTGTGTGTGTATGTGTTTGTGTGTGTTTTTGGAAGCTTCAGATGAGCGTGTTTCCGCGGCGACGCAGATGCAGTAACACTCTGCTCCCATGTGGGTGCTGATACTCCGGGGTTTGTTGGTGAAATCGCTCCTTTGACAAACTCTCAAACAAACACTCGCTCATCAGCAGCTCATGACTGACATCTCGCAGGTTAAGTTAAATCTGTACAAACACCAGCGGGGAAACTTGAGGGTGGAGGTTGAGCGGGATTTTTTAGGGACTGATGTGCTCCACCCCCATCAGGTGCACAAAGATGAAACTCAAAACTCTATAATATCATTGATTTGAAGCATTCAGTGAATTCCTGGAGTTGTTTGTTGATTCTGGAATTTATCAGGTCGAACCACTCGTCCGCCTCTACACCTGTTATTGAAATTTCCCAGTAGGCTTTTAAAGCGGCTATAATCGATATTTTATAACCAAAACAGTAAAACATCGATTTTAGCCGCTTGTTGCCCGAAGATCACCATCAAACCGGCAGGATAAATCTAGGTAGAAAAAAGTGAAACTGAAGTGCTTGTCAGATGATAGAACAGCATCCAAAACCTCGGAGGGGGCTGTTTCTGACAATTTCTCAAACTTTCTGAAACTGACACTCCGACATTCACACCCGCTTCACACCGTGATTGGCCAGATGCGGGCAGCTGAGAAAAAGGGGGTGGTTTTTGATTTTCTAGCTCTCTTTTTTTTTCCATTCTTCACACAGCTACTTCTGCCACTTTTCCTGTGAACAGCTGAGTGCAACACCATGAATGTCTTCCAGGAAAGATGGTCCAAAAGCGTGTACCGTTATCTCATATTGAAATTATTATTGCGTCGTGCCCCTCCATAGACCAACAGATCAGACTGCGGTCGTACTGAGCAGGTGTGAATGTGTGGAGAGCGAGCTGAGTGTCAGCAGTGCTCTTAGTAAAAGTACCCCAGGTAAATAAATCCTCCTGAGAAGAGTTGTTCAAATTTGGGTGTGTTTACACGGAGTCTTAGTGATCACAGTAAGTGATCAATCAGAATAAACTCGCTCATTCTGAAGCAAACTGCTGTTCAACTGCAGTGGCTCAAACTGTTCACAATCAAATGTGATTACATTCTCAACTTTTTCTGAGCCTGTTGCCCACTCGAGTTCAGTCAAAGATCTTCAGATTGGTAAAACTCACCACTCACTTTCTTGTTTTTATGTAATTAAGTGTTCTGCAAAGCTTTTCCAAGTGAAGCATCTTTCTCAGGGGAACCATCTTTGAAAAGGTGAGGTTATTAGTTTTGGGGACGAAGGCTCCCTTTCTGTGTAATGACTCCAGTTCTTATTTATCCTCATCAAACTGTTGTTTTTTATCCTCCTTCAGTGGAAAAGAAAGAGACACTGGGACAGAATTTCAGGCCAAAGTTATCACTCAGATAACTTTATTTTATGTTCTCTTTCAGTTCTTGTAGCTGCAGTCCTGTTTGTTTAGACAGCAGATACATAAATTAATATATGTTTATTACGATTCTCCGTCATCCAGGTGGTTGGACAGTACTAAGTTAATACTATGTAATTCATGCATTCATCGTTTTGCAGCCGTGCTAGCTGCATGGCTCTAGGGATGGCAGTGTTGGCCGGTTGGTCCACCACTTTGGTCCAGACTGAAATGTCTCAACAATTATTGGATGAATTGCTGTGAAATTTTGTACAGACACTCATGGTTGTTACGGACAGAGCAGGCCAGAGACACCAAGATGAGACTGATAGTATTTATTACGCACAAAGTAACCCGCGATAGTGTAGATGATAATGCTACCGTCCTTTGACTGGTCGGAATGAAGCTCTGGGGTAGAGGAGACACACACTGGAGACTGGGGTCGGGAGCTCAGGAGACGTTTTGCAGATGCGAGGTAGAGTCCGTGACGTTGTGTAGGTTGGATACAGTGATCTGTCCTATTCCAAACGAGACCGGACCCTGCCTGAGGTGAGGGATGGTGTTTTATAGGGGAGTGGAGGGCTGATTAAGTGCAGGTGTGTGAAAGGTGACAGGTGTCTTGGATTAGTGCTCAGATGAGGGAGTGCGATGTGTGTGTGGTTAATGACAGGTGAGAACATGACAGGCTGTGACAATGGTGCCCCGAGGATGAATCCTAATGCCTTTGGTGATCCCCTGACTCTTTCTCTAGCGCCACCAGGAGGTTGACATTTGTGGTTCTCAATGAAATATCACCTATTGGATAGGTTTCAGACATTCATGTTCCCCTCAGGGTGAATTGAAATCACTTTGGTGATCCTCTGACATTTCATCTAGCGCCACCATCAGGTCAAAATTTTTATTTGTCAATGCTGTCTTCTGGCAGCTGAAACGACTTCTGATTGACCAAAAAAAACTTAAATCTGCATTAAAAATCAATCAAAACCTTCTTCTTAAAATTTTTTGTGAAAACTGATAACTGAAAACAATGAGCCTCAGGTTCTGAGGGTTTAACTATTACACTCATATATAAATATATACTCATAAAAATATTTATGCTGGGTTAAATGCAGGGCAGGGATTTCACTTCAGGGCTTACTAAAGTCTGCTTCAGTGGATCTGCTCAGTGCTGACCAGTTACAAGCTGTGGTTATAATGGGAAGCTCCCAGTATGGAGCTGTGTGAATGTGAGCTGAGCTGCTGAAACTCACAAACCTGCTGTGCACGAAGGTTAAAAAATAATAAAGTGCAGCAGGATGGCTCATTGTAGGTTTACTGGCGAGGCCCAATATCTTTTCTGTTCGGAGTAACCGCCCCTCTGTTGACGAGCAGCCGCCCATTAAAGCATGATTCACGTGTCGGTTCAACTTTTGATTACATTTCTCATAACACACGTCCTTGATTGCCAGTCCAAGACAAGAAAAGCGACTGAGAAACTCCAGATAAGAAACAAGTTATTTACCTATTAATCAAAAGCAGCATCTTAAATTGCACGAGTCATCAAACAGCTGGAACACCTGGATGTGAGCTCAATATGAGTTGTTTTTGTGACTCTTATTCTAAATAAAGTTGAATTTATTCAGATAATCACAACATGAGCATTTTCTTTCCTTTTCTTCTTTCTTCATTGCCCAAAGTAATTGTACAACTTGTCCTTGTTTCTTTTCATATTAAATTGTACCTCTGTTATTCTGTGACGTGTGTTTCATCATTTTGTACAAATTGTGATGCTCGCTGGTCGAACAGCAGGCGGAAGCTCAAAGGGAGAGAGCAGACCGGCCTCGTATCGAGAGAAAACTGTCTTTTTACTGACGTAAGAACACCACAAAAGGTTTTTCAAGCTTTCAGTTCGTCTTCAAACAGCTGAATGAGACTGAAAACTGGAAACTCAGAGAGCACAAGTCCCACGATGCCATTAAACCACAGAGGGTCGACTTCAAGCTGCGCAAAGATTCAGATTAGTTATTATTACAGTTACTATTGGATCCCAGCCTGCACAGGCTGAACGTAATATTTAAAGTCTGGGTGACTGATACGTGTGCAGTTTGTGTGCGTGTCACCACATCAGGACATCAAGCTGATGTGAAACAGCTGGACTCACTGTGCCTTCTGTCAGAGTTAAATGGTATTTTAAACAGGTGTGGTAGAGTTACAATCTCAGGTAGTAGTGAGGTGTACAAAGCCTACAGTACCTACTGACCTGTCAACGTGGGGAGGGACGTCATGCTGCTCTTGATGTAATAATCTTTTCTTTGACTTCGTAAGAATCTACTTGGATAAAAAAATTGAATTGATTCAATTGTGATTGAACTTTAGATGCATAACATTTCATCACTGCACATAAATCTGAAGGAAGGAAACAACAGTACACACACATGTCATGTGTGTTGGAAGAGTTACTGGTTTTCTCTGTGCAAAAACGCACTCTAAAGTTTAGTAAATACAGTATGAGGCTTCAGCAGTCAGTTAGACAAAGGCCGGTGTTGTGTGCCAGCAGCAAACCTGCATACGAATCCGTCCACCGCGGCTCAGCAAGGAATCACTGTGGAAACAGAAAGAGGGAACTTTATATTTGAATTCACAGCCAGTATGGACAAGAAGAATGATTACAGCCACCAATAACTCATTTTAATGTACTTATGGGAATGTGATTCATGTATTAACACAAACTTGAAAAAGTCTAAACTTTTCCTTTAATACTAGAAATGGAAACTATGGAAGTACTCAGGACAAAAAGGGTTCAGGGTACGCACATCAAAAAAAAAAAAAAAAAAAAAAACTTTTACAGGTGCTGGATCAAAAAGCAAACAAAAGCTCTGCACACTTTACTAATAGCTCCCGCTGATGTTTACTGAGCAACGTTTCGATCTAACAGAGATCTTCGTCATTTTTGAATCAGCTTCTGATGTGTTGGATTTGATATGTGCCTGTATAATACTGATCCTGCTGATTCTAGTTGTTCTTGCCCTCTTATAGGCATGCTACGTCCCCCATGTGGGAGTATCAGACAGTGCTGATTGGTCCAGCTTGAGTAGATTGACTCTCAATCATGCTGATCACCTGTGTGATGAATGTGTTTGTGCCTATATATTGTCTGCTCTGTTTTGTGATGGTGATTTGACAATGCCTGACAAAGATCTCTGTTATATCGAAGTACCAATACAACAGTGTAGAAATACTCTGTTACAACTAAAAGTCCTGCATTCAAATTTGTACCTGAGCAAAAGTACAAGTGTTAGCAGCAAAATGTACTTGAAGTATCAAAAGTAAAAGTACTTAATATGCAGAATGATCGATTTCAGAATAGTATATTATAATTATTGATGCATTAATGTGTTCATCACTTTAATGAAGTAGAAAGTAGCATAAAATGGAAACAGTCGAGTAAAGTACAAGTACCTCAAAATTGTACTTAAGTACAGTACTTGAGTAAATGTACTTAGCTATGTTCCAAAAGTGGCGTTCAGACAGACAGCAAAGGGAATTTTTAAGGTTGTGATTGCATACAAAGTTAGTGGAAAGATGCGAATTCTCACCGAGCAAAAATTCACGCGTACGTTCATAAACGTAGAGAGAGGAGAGGAAAAAGGAGAGAAACAACAGAAAGAACCAGAGTCTCTGGTAAGTTCATTTAAATGCTGTTGAAACAATAGTTGTATGTGACTTAGACATCGAGAAACTTTTTTTTCCAAACTCAGCCCAATTTTCACTTTACTGTCCGGACGTCTTCTGTCCTACAAATCACCAAATCATTGTTTCCTGGGAACACAGCAAACACCTTCATCATCATGACCAAGTGGTATGAACCAAATATTTGCATTCAGGTGATCATTGGTCACTGATGAAATTATAGAGCCAGACATAAACTCCGCTGTTCCTGTTAGAAGACTGGGCCTGCTGTTAATCAGAGTGTGTGTAAAACCTGTGCTTTTGGCTTCACTGTCTGAAAGCACCGGTTCATTTGAGACTTCAGGTTGTCTAAAAGGTCATGCCATACTGGACCGCATTCTCCAAAGGATCTGGTCCTGAATGGAGATGCAGCAATCGTGTGAAAGACGACCTGCTAGTGAAAAAACCCCCCAAAAATGACACGAGACTCTAAATCCTCAGGAGCTCCAGGGCTGCTGAACACGATCTCTGACCTCCACGTGGAAGATGCCCAAAAAGAGCATTTCTCTGCAGGGATCGATAAAGTATCTGGTTATTATTCTGCTCAGAGTGTGAACTGTAGATCTGTGGGGAGACGGGGAGGGGGTTGTGCCCCTGTTAATACGAGGATAAAGATGAACACCCGCCTTTTACTGCTTTATGATTCCTGCCTCACACGCACACACTGTGTCTCTGCCAAGTTTCACTGAAGCACATTTGTTTTGTGACGCGCTTTGGTCACAAGTACAAACAGCTCCTTTAATGTCTTTGAAGGCATTGAGACAGCGAATCAAGCTGCCACGTTTCATATGTTGATTCATGTTTGCCCTTCAGATCGAGGTTAAAGTTCAGCAGCGAAAAAACAAACCTCTTCACGCTCTTTTCTCCCACCTGCAGACTTCTCTCTGGTTATAATTCCTCTGTTCAGTTTCAGTCTCTTTTCACAGTACAGCAATGTGATTTTTGCTGTCAAGTTATTCCAGATTGAGGTGTGAAATATCTCATGAAGCCTTTGTTTAGGCTGTGTGAATGACATGCATTGAGGTTTGGATTATAGGCGGATAATGTACAGAGAAACCACGCAGCTGGTTGCACAAGCTGAGCTGATGCAACAACTTCCAATTATAGGCCGAGCAGCAGCGCGAAGAGACACAATTACACAATGACGAATTGCATAAGCCTTTCTGAAAATTTCTGGCCATCTCCCGCCGCCGTCCTGCGTGCATCTGACATGCGAAGAAAATGGTGGCTGTGTCTCATGGCCCAATTAAGACACAGACATGTTATGTAATGGTGTTTACAGCAGCAGATGCAGCCCAGCGAGTCGGCTTCTGTTTAGTAATTTGACCGGTGATGTGTCGACTCTCTTTTGATTTCAAGTGCAACAGCAGGATTTCAGAACTCAAATATGTGATACTTACCGTACATCCTGACACAGCTGGGCTTGTGCTGAACATTTTAAGAGATACAGCAGCGTAAAGAAGCTGGTTTCGAATCCCTGGAGTTTGCCAAGGAAATCTAGGCGGATATTTCTCACGGGACTCTTTTTTTTTTTTCTCTTTAGTTTTTATTCATGCCGGGAAGCTTATCTGAGCGTGTGCTGTGTTTCTCAACAACATCCTGATTCACATTCACACAGTTACACTTGCTCACACCTGGGAGCTGCAGAGTACAAACGCAGTCTGCTGCTGAAAAGCCTCAGAGGGGAAAATGGAGGGGAGGCCTCGCTCAGAGAGTCCAGATTCCCGAGGCAGATGGGGGATTTAACCCAGTAGTCCAGCAGCCCACTATGCCTGTGGGTTGCAGGTGTAAAGATACAGCTCATGGTATGGGACAATACAAAGAGGACACAGCTCAATACACCAGCCACATTTTTAAAACAAAATCTGAAAGAAAACAAACTCAAAATTCTGTATTTATGCCTTTAAATGCTTAAAATCTGCAAAAACTGCTGCCAGTTTTTACCGTTCTTTACAGTAAAAGATATTTTTGTCTTATAGGTTTTAGTGTAAAATGCAAATAAGATTAAAAACTAAAGCAATTTTTACGAGCAGATCATAAAACTAAACTGAAAAATACAAAGCTGAGAAATTCCTCAGTTAAAACCTAACTTCAGTCTAAACATGTTCAAAGAAACTGATGTCAGATTTCTGGAGAAGGACAGGGAGAATAAAACCTTGCTATCATAACTAATCACATTTAGTTAATATTGGGATCAATTTTCAGCTCTAGGACATCCCTTCAACGGGTCCTTCAACCAGCCTGTCAGAGTTCATTTTAAAATACTGCTACTCATTTATAAATCACCAAAGTATTTTAGACCAAAACACATCTCTAAACTTACAGAGACCTACAACATCCAAACACGGTGAAGCTGCTGTCAGTTACTCTCCAGCACGGATCTGAAACAAACTGCCAGAACATCTACAGGGCAGCACGCTGGCATCGTCGTGTGAGACAGAAGAAGTCCAGATGCAGCAAGTGAATGTGATGCAACTGCTGCTTTTTTGGAGCATCGACGTGCGTCAATGCTGGGAAATAGGACAGCGGCATATCTTGCTGTCTTGGTGCCACCAGTGTGTTGGCTTATATAGAAAATAACAACTGTGGTACGTAACCAGTGTGCGTTCCTCTTAAGAGTTGTGTATTTATAGCTCCTATTTATTCATCTCAAACAGAATGTTACATTAAAGATGTTAGCTGAGTTAGACTTGGCTTTATATTTGTTCTGAATTAACAGGATTTCTTTGAGAACAATTGGAAGCGTAGTTCTTGGATGGATGTGTTAAGTTCAAACGTAGATGGACCCGGACATTAGTTCTGGTTATTTGTAAATGTTAAGTGATGGAGGTCATTTAAATACACTGTCTTTTGGAAAAGTACTTGAATAATTAGGTTGAAAGAATACAGAAATGATTTACTTGTACTGAAAAACTGCCGTTCAGCTGTTTTACCCACTGACGGGTCAAGATGAAAAAGTGTATTTGTTAGGGAATAATGTGAAAAGCTGAATGTGGTGTTAAACTCTGTATTCATGGTTGTGTAAACTAAGCACAATGAGATTTTGTAAATAGTATTTTGAAGAAAAGGTTTTGTTTACATGACAGATCAGTGTGTTGTATATAAGGAAACCAGAAACAGCCTCAGACGCCACCCTGACGAAGGCACGGCAGCCGAAAACGTTTGGAGGATAAAGCACAGTGTACTAGAGAAGAGTTGTGTGGCGCAATGTAATTTTGATGGACTTGCCTTGAAGCTCACTCTGGTCTACACCTCGATGTGTGTGCGCTCTCAAAGTAAGACATTGTAGAAAGCTAACATCACACACACCAACCAGCTTCCTTTTAACGCTGTGCTCCACGTTCCCAGGTGGACTCGAACCGCTTCAGGTTGGTAACGCTAGATATTGTCTTTAATTTTCTAATAACAACTAGTTTACTGGAAAAAACCATTTGGTATCAATTACAGGGAAAAAAGGAAATTGGTTGGGAAAAAAAGCTCCAAGTAAATATCAATTAACTAATCGTTTGTATTGGAAACTTTATTCTCTGTATATGTTGAACTGTATGCTTACCTGTGGACATTGTACCTTACCTGTAGACCATTTCACATTTTTGCATGTTTTTTCAGCTCACCTGCTGTGCACAGACTAAAAGACTTCGAAAGATTTCGGAAGTGTACCAATTGATCACTGTCTCTATAGTTAGTAGCACATTACATAGTTATTTCCAGGACAGTTATTAGAAAACACAAGAAAATTATTTGGAAATTATGGACACACACAAAAAAACGTTACTGCGCTCAGTTTGTGTCTTAATATTGACTTTGAAAGCATGTGTGCCACTGCTAATGTACATCAACATCACAATGTAAAAAACAAATACATTGTTAACAAAAACATATTAAAGATATTTTTAAGCTTAAGTGTACAAAACCACCTGTGAGACAGAAAAATTACTTATTTTCTCATGTTTTCTAATATATAATATGTAATAAATACACGTTTCCTTCCACGAGGAAATACAAATTTTATCAAGGCTTGAATTTTCAAGCAGTATTTACCACTGGGAAGCTGACAAAAGCAGTGTTTCAAGTAGAGAACTCATATTTACCTGATTTCCCACGGGACACAAACGCAGCATCATACACAAAAAGTGTTTTCTGTAGAAATGTTCATCTTTTGCAGGTCGATTTATCTGCTGAGACACGAGCTCAAACCCCAAACACCCGACACACAATATGAATATTTAGACACACACACACACACACACACACACACACACACAAACACACACACACATCACTAGAAGAACTACACACTTACACACACCGAGCGCTCTGAGGACACGACAGCTTTCAATCCGCTCTGTGCTGCTATCAGCCCGAAATGTGATTCCTCACCTTTATTCTTATTCATTTTTAATTTTTTTTACAGCCCCCTTCATTCTCATTGTGATTCCAAAGGCAGAGCTTATCTTAAATTAACACCAGCACCGTGATACCTTTGAGAATACCGACCAGATATTACAGCTTGCCTGCGATGGGCTCAGCGACGTGGAGAACATCCAGAATGAACGGGATGGGGAAATGCTAAACAGCCGAGCTGCAGGCAGGAAACGCCTCATCTCTTACAGTTGCATCAGGCGTCAACAGTTCCAAGGCTGCACGCCTTTTTTCTTTAAACCATCTCCCTTCCTCTCATCTCCATCATCTCCCTCTGCTCGGGTCTGAAGTGGGTTTACCTGAAAGCCAGCTGAGGCGGATCAGGCTGAACTGTGGGTGCAGAGAGCAGGAGGTCAAACATGCTTGGAGTTTCTTATCCTGTAAGAAGTGATTGGGCACTGGACGAAATCACGCCAACTGGTGTTTTGGTTTTTACTTTAGTTTCCTTTTTTCTGTGTTTGTGTTTCTAAAGAAAGTTTATCTGGTTGGTGTGGACACATCATCGGCCACTGCTGTCATTTACGATTGGTTTTATTTGTTTTTATTTTGCTGTCTTTTTAAATATTTGATCTAGTTTTTATCTAACTCGACTGTATTATTATTATTATTATTATTATAGCTTTTAATCCTTTTCTCATTTTTATCCTTGCTGTCTTTTAATCTATTTTATTTCACTCTATTATGGTCTACACTGCTGTCTTATTATCATGTTGTCAGTCATATGTGAAGCACTTTGAACTGCACTAACCTGTATGAAAGACGCTATACCAATAAAGTTTGATTGATTACAAAAGGATTGGTGGTGCCTAACAGTGATTCTTGACAACACACAAATACAGTGAGCTGCCCTTGGTACCCACAAATCAGAACAGCTGACAGTTCAACATTCGGGGTAATAAGCACTTTTTTTAGAATAGTTAGAAGATCGATACCATTCTCATGTCTGTCCGTTAAAGTACAACAGAAATTAAAATCTTCTCTGCTCTGTATATCACTTGTCCTTTGAGAAAATAAATCAGGAACCAAAAGAGTGAAATTTATATTTTTTGGTTTCATGATGGCGCCCTTTTTTGCAACTTTTGCATTCATTTGTCAGAATACCTTTAGTTCTCCATCCAAGCAGATATAACCAATCAAATCTTTGCATAAAGCAGTGATGTCAGTGTTCAGTATCATAGGCAGAGCAGACGGTCACACTGAGCCAATCAGCAGCTACAAAACACAAGAGCCACAGACTCAACAACCACATTAGCTTCACGCTAAAGGCTAAAGCCTCCTGTTTATCTAACGTACAAACACGAACACACATCTTGTCCTGCACCTCAGCTCGTTGAACGAGCCACCAAACAAACAGTCACCGGTGAAAAGTGCACTGCTAACGTCAGTTTGCAGGCTAGTTAGCTAATTAGCTGCTCAGCTGCAGCGCATTACACAGCATGTAAACATACCTGCAAATGTCACTTGGGTCCATTAAGATGCTGGTGTGGTTCTTACTCCACTAATACCACTAACAACATGCCGTCTGCTCATGAAATGTACAGCAGTTTGTTTTGTAAGGTGTAACACCGGCACTCTGCCAGCTGCTGTCAATCAAACACAGACAGGGACACGCCCCTCCATTCGGCTGAGACAAAAAGGCGCATTTCTGACCTTTTATTCTTCCTTTTAATAATAAAAACTAGTAAAAAAAAAAAACATGTTGACATTATTTTTGAGTCCACAAAGGGATGATTAAATGTAATATCAGTTGGACTTTAAATATAAGGCTACAGCCAGCAGAGAGTTAGCTTAGCATAAAGACTGGAAACGGGGGAAACAGCTAGCCTGGCTCTGTCCAAAAGTTCAAAGAAACAAACTTACCAACACTTTTAAAGCTCACTAATTAATATGTTGTATCTTGTTTAATCATAAATGTAAAAAAAAAATAAAAGTTTGTTTTGTTTGTTTTAGTGTTTCTGCAAGAACAACAGCCGGGCGTGGTCACTTCCCTGAGCTTTGTTGTCTCAGTGAGGTTTCCAGGAAACCAGTGCAGAAGCTGCATAGAAGTGCCGGGTGGATGGATACATTTTTGCTCGTCAAGAAATAGTTCCAGCACGTAGCTCCCCTTAAAAACACTTTTTTTTTTTACATTTCTCTTTGTGTAGGGTGATTTTCCTCCTGCTGCTAAGCTAGGCTAATCACCTAATCACACGAGTGGAGTTTTTGAAAGGCTGAAATTATTGGTACCAAACCAAAACTTGAGGTAAATATTGCACACAAAATACAAGTTAGCACATAAGCTAACTAGCTAGTGAAGAAAAAAAACTAACCAGTAAACAAGCCAGCAAGGTAGAATGAAGCCAACAAACTTCAAATGCAAAAATGTTAATGAGGAATGCACAGTTTGATTGCACGAACTAAGAAGGTGTAGTTTGAATTTAATGTTGGTTTAAAATACTGTAATATACAAATAATAACATGGGTGAGTTGGGTTTATGTGCATGTACCACATAACACACACACAGAAACACACACAAAGTGAAGAGGTGTACCCTTTGAAAAAGGCTGTGTTTTATTGAAATACAGCAGACATCAACAGGTTGTTTTGCTGACCTGGGCAACAGAAACAAAGCTTGAATACTTTTCATATCAACATAAAAACAAATATCGATGGCTATTTTTGTCATTAGAAGTCAAAAAACTATTGACACTTTCAACTTGGTGCCCAAACTGAGGAAACGCAGCCTCATTTTGGGCCACAAGCTGATAAACAGAAGTGTCTTTGTCACGTCGGGAACTAAATGAAAACAAGCCGGTGCTCCACTTTGGATTCTGACTTTGACTTTCAAAAATGCTGGTATATGAATTTAAAAATCAAACGCACCTCAAGTACTGGAGGGAGGATTTGAAACAGTGTTCAGGCCTGTTTTTGTGCCCAGGGCTGGTTGTTTGATAGTAGCAGTAGTAGAAGAAGCAGAACCTCAGTTATGAAGCAGGGCTGGCCTCAACTCCCCTTAAAAAAGACATTTAGTGCACCTGGTTTTCTCAAAAAGAAATCATAAACGATCTGTTAACTCTTTGCGGCTCAAATGTGATTCTTATTTCTGCTGTTTGAGGTAAAACCGCAGCAGAAGAGACGCTTCTCTGCTCGTACAGCCACGGCGGACAGTTAACTCGAATATCTCGGTGAAATTCTCTCCTCATGAGCAGTTGTCGGCGTGTAGAAAAGTCTGCTGGTTGTGTCTTTATCAGTCAGCGTTTTAATCTACAATCCAATCTAAAGGGAAACATGTCTGACTTCAGAGAGCTCTGAAAACCACAGTATCTTTTAATTAAAATATGGCCAAATCCAGGCCTCCTGACTGGTTGTTTTTATCCTGTCGTTGATGGTGAGCCTTTTGAAGAGGTTGAGCTGTATGATCAAACCACAAGAACTAAGATACTAAAAGATTTTGTGGTTCTTTTTTGTTTGGGATGTTGGTCCATGATTGTAATTTTGCAATAGATTGTCCATCAGTTATCCACATTGATTTGAAAATGCAGCTTGTGCTCAGCTTGCATGAACCCTGTCAGTACCTACAGCATGTGGATTTGCATTGCAGAAAGTTTGTGTTTGAATCCAGCATGACAGCCCGAGCACTTATCGGTTGAATCAACCTTTCACAGAGTGATCTAAATATATGGAACTCTTTTCTGATGACGAAACACTTTTGTATAAGTCATGTTTTGATTGACTCGAGCCCTCAAGCTTATAAAGTGTTAAAATCAATGTGACAAAATCATGTGACACATGATGAAATCTAAGAGCCAAAGTGCAATTTAAAAACTGAAGACAGAGGACGGATAAAGACCCCTGAAGTTTACTTGACAACTGCGGATGGATCAAACAAGAGCACAACAACAATAGCGCTGCAGTTTGTGGCACAAATGGCCCTATGTAGTTACAGTTGGGATTAAGTCAAGTATGTAGTACAATAAGTACAAATCCTGGGGAGTCAGCGTTCCCCATAAAACCTCGCTTCCATTTATATTTGTAGCTATAGATGTAACACTGTTTGAGCTAAAAAGAGACACAATAAAAAGAGTTGACAGGGCAGACTCCAAACTTTTAGCAGGAAAGTCTATAGACTAATCAAAAATGGAGTTGTTTGGACAGAAAAGGAAGTTTTTAGGTTGTAAATAAAGGTTGAAATCTACATTAAATCAATCATTTCAGAGGGTTAATTGGTGGTAAGATGTCAAACTTAACTGAAAGATGCATTTCATGTTCTCACTTTCTCAAGATGTATTTTTTAAAGTAAGCCAATCTTGGAGTTGGAAATGGTCGACCACCTAAGTTCTGACCACCTGTCCAATCAGAGTAAAGGAAAAACAGTTCAGCCTCAATGCCGTCATCCAGTCGTGAAAGTTGATCCTGTCAGGTGATCACTGTAAATGTTTTTGGGGAAGGCAGGCGCACACAACAGATACATTTCAAAGTGAGCAAACAGAGCAACTTTACATGAAACAAAGGAAAGACTCATGCACACTAGTTGTACTGTATATTCCTCCAAAATGGAGCCTGTGGCAACAAAAACTGAACCAGCAGAGGTGAGCCAAAGAGTTTTGTTGTAGTGTAAATTAATCTGGAAGGTTTGTTTCCAAAAATGCTACAAGTTCATCCAAAAACTGTGACAAGACATTCACTGCTTCGAGCCCTCGGCCACATCAGAAAGTGTCACGACGAAGTTCATCTGCTCGTCCTCACAAAACACGTGTTGCTAGAAGCTTGGTGACGTAGTGACTACTCACAGGACCAACTGGTGAACTACTGTAGCTGTTGAGCTAACCGCTAACAAGCTAGCTAACCGGAACAATGCTGGCGCTATTCAGTCACAATAGGTCCCTGAACTCGCTTGCTTGCTAACTGTCAGTTCTCAAGCTAGTTAGCTTGGTCGCTAACAGGACAGTAAGTTCACACATTTAATTCAAGAGAAATATTTTGACTCCTGTCTCATAACTGTCAACAAACCATTCCTCTTTGTGGAGTAGTTTACAAAGTGACTGATGCAACACAGCTAATAAGCTATGATAGCTCTTCCTCTGTCTTGACCATGCTAACCTTTGAGGGAAAGGAGAGCCAGAAAGACCAAAACAGTTTGCTGTTGGTCAACAGTGTAAATTCACGTGTCAGATTCACCAAAGTTGAACTTGACACACAAAACTCGTGCAGATTTTCTTCGCTGCTACGAAAAAAATCCACTGATCGTGGCGATACCATGGAAATAAATAGATTTTGCCGCAACATTTTGCTGTTTTAGATGCTGGTGTGACCGGGCCTTTAAAAAAC